>NC_133647.1:107907795-109107795 GCF_009905375.1 Apium graveolens
GGAATCAAGAAAAAGAAACTAATCTGCTCAGGCTAAAGGAGCACCCTTGGAAATAATGTAACTCTTCAATTCCATCTCAGCATACACATTTTTGTAGCACTTTTGAATTTCTGCTTTATTACAGTTTATATATTTGTCAAGTGTTTTGTTATCATCAAGCTAAACCCAAAATTTATGCCTGCAGTTCTAGTAGACATAAATAGGGGGAGATTGTTAGGAATATGTGTATTAGTTTGATGATAAGTTAAACAAAACACTTAAGTAGAAATCTAGTGTTTGTAGCCTCAACAGATAAGACCATCTTGGCTATCCGTTGAAGGAGTAGCTTTACTTAGCAATAAGTTTAGTATTGTAGCACATTTCATTCTCTGGATTCAAGTTGTAATTCTTAGATGTTGTAGGAAATTATCAGTCATGTTGACTACTAATGGATATGCAAATAGGAGGGCTAATTGTAAATATTTCATGCCTTGTAATTTTGTATAAGTGAAGAAGTATCAACGGATATTGAAAACCTTCAACGGATAAGAAACAAAGCTTCAACGGATGTCTCTAATGCTTCAACGGATAATATCCATCAACGGATAAGTGCTTAAACGGATAAAGACTTCAACTGATAATGCATCAACGGATAAAGCTTCAACGGATAAAGCCTCAACGGATAAGGCATCAACGGATGAAAGCTTCAACGGATGCTTAGTTCATTAGCAGTTAATAATGACAATTCACAAGCTGACAGAGGCACATGGGTTGACAGAGACAAACTGGAATGTGGAAGCCTCTAGGAGGAATCAAGAAAATGCAGCATTTCTATTCTGATACAAACAAGGGAGTATTCAAAGATTCACAGATTATCCTAGATTGCATTGGATAGAGAAATGAAGAAGAAACATGTGAAGAATCTTTTTAATTGTATTTTACAGTTTTGTCTTCACTTGTAAACTTGGTGATATATAAACCAAGTAGCAGCTAGTAATTAGATAAGAATTTTCCAGAGCTGTTTAGAAATATCCAGAGAGAAAATCATCTAGTTTGTACTATGAAGCAGCTGTGATTTAATTCTTTGAATCACAGATTTTCTGAAATAACACATCTCTGGTGGAATAACAAATCCACCAGAAAAGTTTTTAAGTTCTTTGTGTTCTTTATATTTGTGTTTGAATATATATATCTGTCTGTATTAGTTTCAAGCAATTCACACACTTATTCTCAAAAACACTTAGCCTTAGAAACTGCTCAAAACTTGAAAAAGTTTTGAGATTTACATTCAACCCCCCTTCTGTAAATCTCATTGTTAGTCCACTGGGAATAACAAATGCTGTGTTAGAGAATCAGGTAATTGAGCTTGAAAAGATTAAAATTAAATGCTTGACTGTTGAGAGTGAACTAGAAGAAGCTGTTAAGAAAGTAGAAATTCTTTCTAAACAGTTAGAAAGTGAGCAAGAGGTAATCAAGGGCTGGAAAACATCTAGGAATGTTAGTGCTCAGATTGTCAAGGTTCAGGGAATTGAATCATTCTGTGAGAATGCCTGGAAGAAAAATAAAAAGGAGTTGGAATTAATTGATGGATTGTCAACGGATGTGGAATCAACGGATGATGAAAGTTATCCGTTGAAGGAAGAAAAAGAGCATCCGTTGAAAGCTCATCAATTAAAACAGGCAAGTGATTCTAAAAAGAAAAATCTCAATAAGAAGGTTGATTCAACTTTCAAGAACTTTGTCAAAGAAGGAGCTAGCACATCCAAAGATGCCAGTAAGGTGAATATAGGACACATGACTTTAGATCAGTTGAAAAATAGGCTTAAATTGGTTGAGGATAAAAAGGAAACTAAAAAAAAATCTAATAAAAATGGGAAGGTAGGGATTAATAAACACAACAATTACACACCTGATAAGTATGCTCCTAGAAAAAGTAGTGTGCATTGTAAAAGTGTTAATCATCTATCTGATAACTGCAAATCTGTTAAGAATGCTCCCATACCTTTAACTCCCTCCATGCCTAACATGTCTATGTCGCCTCTACATGCTATACATGTTATGTCTCATCAGAATCCTCATGCACATTTTGCAAACATGTCATATGTTAATAATCCTTATTTTACTACATTCAGTATGCCTCAGATGCCATACAACATGCCTATGTGGAATAATATATTTGCACAATCTATGCCTTATCAAATTCAATCAAATATGCTAAATGATTCTGTGACTAACCCTACACTTCAACCAGCTACATTTGAGACCAAGGTTGACCCAAAGTTACCTAAGTCAAAAGATGCAGGAGGAATGAAGTCTAGAAAAAAGACTAACAAGGCTGGACCCAAGGAAACTTGGGTACCAAAATCAACTTGATTGATTTTGTTGTGTGCAGGGAAAAAGAAGGAATCTATGGTACTTGGACAGTGGTTGTTCAAGACACATGACAGGAGATTTCACCCTGCTCACAGAGTTTAAGGAGAGAGCTGGCCCTAGCATAACCTTTGGAGATGACAGCAAAGGGTTCACTATGGGATGTGGCTTGATTTCAAAAGAAAATGTCATCATTGATGAAGTTGCATTAGTTGGTGGTCTCAAAAACACAATCTATTGAGCACCAGTCAACTATGTGACAGAGGGAATACTGTTTCCTTCAATTTTGAAGTCTGTGTTATCACAAGGAAGAAGAACAACAAAGTGGTTCTAACTGGAGTTAGAAAAGGGAACGTGTACTTAGCTGACTTCAACTCTACAGATTCAGAATCAATTACTGGTCTTCTCAGCAAAGCAAGTTTAGATGAAAGTTGTCTATGGAAGAAGAAGCTGTCCCATTTGAATTTCAAGACAATGAATGATCTAGTCAAAAAGGACTTAGTTAGAGGAATCCCTCTAATGGAATTCACAAGGGATGGACTGTGTGATGCTTGTCAGAAAGGAAAGCAAAAGAAAGCATCATTCAGTAAGAAGCTTGAATCAGCAATTGATGAACCATTACAACTGCTACACATGGATCTTTTTGGACCAGTCAATGTATTGTCAATTTCAAGGAAAAGATATTTCCTAGTGATTGTAGATGATTTCTGAAAGTTTTCATTGAATTACTTTCTTAGATCAAAGGATGAAGCTAGTGAAATCATCATCAATCATATCAAGCAAGTCAACAATCATCCAGATTTCAAAGTAAGGAATATCAGGAGTGACAATAGAACTGAGTTCAAGAATTCAACCATGAAGTTGTTCTGTGAAGAAAATGGGATCATGCATGAGTTCTCAGCTCCAAGGACTCCACAACAAAATGGTGTGGTGGAAAGGAAGAACAGATCACTAATTGAAGCTCCAAGAACAATGCTTGAAGAGTCAAAACTCCCAACATACTTTTGGGCTGATCCTGTTAATTGTGCATGTTACACTCAGAATATTTCTTTAATTAATCAGGCAAAAGGCATGACTCCCTATCAATTGTTCAAGAGAAGAAAACCAACTTTAAACTTTCTGCATGTCTTTGGTTGCAAATGCTACATTCTAAGGAATCAACCTGATCACAAAGGGAAGTTTGATGCAAAGGCTGATGAAGGAATATTTGTTGGTTATTCTGCTGGAAAATCATATAAGGTCTACAATCTAAGAACCAACATTGTCATGGAATCTGTGCATGTTGTGTTTGATGATAAAAAGATTGATGGACTAACAGATGAGGGACATCATGAAGGACTCAAATTTGACAACATCGAGATATATTATGATGATAGTGAAGATGAGAATAATGGAGAAGGCACCTCAAAAAGAATTCAAAATCTGCCTTTGGATAATGCACAGAATGCTGCATCCGTTGAAAGTCATAATTCAGCTTCCGTTGATAGAAGCAATGCAGCATCCGTTGAAAGACAAAGTGCATCATCCGTTGAAGTTAATAATGAAGCATCCGTTGATCACAGTCTGTCAACGGATAACCATTTCACCTCATCAGTTGATAGAACTCTCAATTACTTTCAAAGGATCAGCAACTCAGGGGGAGTCTCAACCAATCAACACTCTATCTCACATCATGACAATACTGAGGCAACCTCATCTAGAGCTAATCTACCACCTCAAAGGAAATGGACCAAGAATCACCCTTTTGAACTGATCATTGGTGATGCTACATCTAAAGTGCAAACTAGAAGAGCTACTCAAGATGAATGTCTGTATAGTAGCTTTCTATCACAGGAGGAACCTAAGAGAGTGGAAGAAGCTCTATTGGATCCAGATTGGATTTTAGCAATGCAAGAGGAGCTAAACCAATTTGAAAGGAACAAAGTATGGAAGCTGGTACCCAAGCTAAAGAACAAGAGTTCTATTGACATGAAATGGGTATTCAGAAACAAGATGGATGAAAATGGCATTGTCATAAGGAATAAAGCCAGATTGGTTGCTAAAGGCTATTCTCAACAAGAGGGAATAGATTTTGATGAGACGTTTGCTCCAGTTTCCAGACTTGAAGCCATCAGAATCTTTCTAGCCTATGCAGCCCATGCCAATTTCAAGGTCTATCAAATGGATGTCAAGAGTGCATTTCTGAATGGGGAATGGGAGGAAGAAGTTTATGTAAGCCAACCTCCAGGATTTGAAGATCCAAATTTTCCAGACCATGTGTATTATCTGTTGAAAGCACTCTATGGACTAAAGCAAGCACCTAGAGCCTGGTATGAGACTTTGTCAAAATTTCTTTTAGATAATCACTTCACAAGAGGTACTGTTGATAAAACTCTTTTCTTTAGAAATGTTAATGGCTCCACAATACTTGTTCAAATTTATGTAGATGATATTATATTTGGTTCTACAGATGATAAGCTTTTTAAAAAGTTTGCTAAGTTAATGCAAAGTAAATATGAAATGAGCATGATGGGAGAGCTAACTTATTTTCTTGGTTTGCAAGTTAAACAAGTTGGTGGTGGAATTTTCATTAGTCAAACTAAATATATTTATGATCTTTTAAAGAAGTTTGACTTAATGGATTGTTCATCTGCAAAAACTCCCATGGCCACTGCCACCAAGCTTGAATTAAACAAGGCTAAATAGTCTGTAGATATTTCAAGTTATAGAGGCATGGTTGGCTCACTTTTATATTTAACTGCTAGTAGACCTGATATAATGTTTTCTACATGTCTCTGTGCTAATTTCAAGCTAACCCTAAAGAGTCTCACTTAGTGGCTATTAAAAGGATTTTCAGATATCTCAAAGGGACTCCAAATCTAGGAATTTGGTACCCTAGAGAGTCTGGTTTTGATCTAATTGGCTACTCAGATGCAGATTATGCAGGTTGCAAAATAGACAGGAAAAGTACAACTGGCACCGGTCAATTTTTAGGGAATAAGCTTGTATCATGGTTCAGCAAGAAGCAAAATTTTGTTTCAACATCAACAGCTGAAGTTGAGTACATTGCTGCTGGTATTTGTTATGCACAGATACTGTGGATGAGGAATCAACTATTTGACTATGGACTAACTGTTGACAAAATTCCTATATTCTGTGATAACACAAGTGCCATTGCCATTACTGAAAATCCAGTGCAGCACTCAAGAACCAAGCACATTGACATCAAGTACCACTTCATAAGGGAACATGTGATGAAAGGTACAGTGGAACTTCATTTTGTTCCAAGTGAAAAGCAGATTGCAGACATATTTACCAAGCCACTTGATGAATCAACATTCACACGATTAGTAAGTGAGCTAGGTATGCTTAATTATTCATAAATTCATGTCCTCATTATAATCTATTTTTGGAGCCTGAAATGAATTTGCTGCAAGAACAAAGTTGGCTTTAAGTAAAGTTTATTCTATCAATGGATATTCTCTATCCGTTGAAAGCCAAAATTGTTCTATCAACGGATGTTCATTATCCGTTGAAAGACAGATACATTTCTGGTAATTTTATCCTTCAACGGATAAAAACTGTGTTAATCTTCAACGGATATCTATTTACCTCATCCGTTGAACTGTCACATCAGTTACTTTAAGTGAGTCACAGCCGTTGATTTGTTTATTTAACCGTTGATACATATATACATTGTTGTATGTATTTGTATTAAAGGCAGTTTTCAGAATTTCTACAGTTTTCTTTATTCTCAAACGGATGTAATTTACTTAAAAGTATCATTTAATCATTTTATTTACGTTTTAATTCGAGAAAGTATAAAAGCCCATTGAATTCTTATTTTCACTTTACGCTTTCTTGCAATTTTTACTCTCTTTCTCTCCCAAAACTCTCAATCTTTTCTCTGCAACCTCTACTCACAACAATGGCACCAGTAGTCAAGATTATGTCTCAGTCTCGCTTTGTTTATGAAAAGAACAATTTCGTAGCCTTGGGGGAAAGGAATGAAGCCCACTCAGATTATCACAAGATGATGGACTTCATCAAGAACTACAAACTAAGCTATGCAATGCTGGAAGCCCCAACTATCTATTGTGAGGTAATTGAGGAGATTTGGACAACTGCAGAGTTCAACTCCACAGATATGACCATTGCTTTCTCTCTCAAAGGTAAGGATTACTGTATTAACTGTGATGATATACAGTCTTGCTTTAAGCTACCTGAGAATAATTCCATGACACCACACACTGATAATGATGTATCTGCTATGTTAGATTCCATAGGCTATTCTTTTGATTCTGCTAGTTTAGGGAGCATTAGAAGAAAGGGCCTTAGGAAAGAATGGAGTTTTCTTGGAGATGCCTTTATCAAGGTTTTCTCTGGGAAGATTAGCAATTTTGATGCCATAACTTCATCTCTTGTTATATGCTCTATATGCTAGATTCTGATAGGTACTTTAATTTTAGCAACTATGTCATGCTAGAATTAGGTTCCAGGTTAGGTAACAAAGCTAATAGACCTCATAACATCTACTATGCTAGATTCTTTATGTTATTGGCTAACCATGTTGCTGAAGGTTTGGTCATAACTAATGAGAGCAATAAAGTAAAATGTTGGGCACAAGAGAAAAGGATCATTGCAGACCTTGTGAGAATTAACCTCAACAGCCAGGTGCCATTGGTATATTTGCCAATAATGAATGCACCTCAGGTAAGTGAGGTAAATACTTCTGCAACTCCTACTTCTTCCAACCTCATTATTTCTTTGCCCTCTAGTGTGGCAATGGAATCTGTGTCTTTGTCCCAACAGATTCCTACCAAAGCCACCAAAGCTAAAATTCCAAGAAACAAGTCAAAGAAAACCACCTCTGTTGTTTCTCAAAAGACAACAGTTGTAACAACTACCATAAACCCTGAAGGGAGTGAACAGGGTGTGAGTGGTGAGGGGAGGGGTGAACATCAAGAAACCCCTCAGGATAAGGTGGGAGAGGTGAGTGGTACCCTAGCCAGCCAAGCCACAGTTTCTCAAAAGACTGTGGTGGTTCAAAAGGAGTCAAACACATCCCTAGTTGCATCCTGCCAAAAGGATGCAGCTATTGAAAATAGTTCCCAACCAGGGACACAGAACAAAAGAGGGAGGGATACTGAAGCCACACATTCACCTATCAAAGCCTTTTCAAGAGGAAAGAATGCTAAAAACCCTAGTTTCAACACAGGGGGCACACACTGCACAGATACATCCACCTGTATCTTTGCCTTCTGAAATTCAGCTTGATGTGGCTCCAGCAAATGTGGAGTCACAGCCCCATTCTCTCATAATAGACACACATCAATCACCAAATTCTCCATCACCATCTCTGGATGTGGATATGATATTCACATCAATTCCTGATTCTCCCTCTTTAAAACTCAGGGAGGAGCCCCACTCAAATCCTGGTGATCATCATCTTTTAGATGATTTGTTAGATCATCAGCCAATTCTTTCAGACTTAGTTGAAGAATCTGTGTCACCTCACTTAAAATCAATTCACATAGATTCAACAATTATGTCACTTTCAATATCTACATCTTTTCCTTCTTCAACGGATATCTCTCATCCATTGACAAGTGGTTGTTCTTCGACGGATAAGCTTAACAGCAGTTATCCGTTGATATCATCAGTTTCCACTTCAACGGATACTCCCTATCTGTTGATGGTCTCTACACATATAACTGAATCAATTCCAAGTGTAGAAGACATGGTTACTGTACAATCACTTCTAGGATTGAGGGAAGGGAGTGATAATTTGAGTGAGAGATTGGGTTGCTTCCAGGTAAAAGGAGAGGTTGAGAGTCAAACTATGCATGCTATTTCTTCCAGCATGGCAAAAGTGAGTGAGGGGAGTGCCACCTTAGTAGGTGAGGGTGAGGGTGTGAGGGTGTGTGTGAGCCAGGGGGAGCCTCTGATGCAAGAATATAGAGGAAATGAGAGAAAAGCAGGTACAGAAGCTATAAGGGTGGATCCAGTCATTGCTAGTGAGTCAATGATTGTGGATGATGCTGAAAAGGGAAGACAATTTCAGCAACATTACAAAGCTGAAATTGATAATATTTCATTGGATGCTGACACTTTTACTCATCCTGTTTTAGCCTATCAACTGTTGGTTGCTCAGGGCAATGTGGAGGCAGAGCAGACTTTGAACTTAGTGCACACTTCAGAATCTCTTCAAAGAGATAAAGCTGCTGTTAATAGGATGCCTTCTCCAGCTGGTGAGCCATCTAAAGAATTTGAAGTAAATTCTAATGATGATGACTCTATGTCTTTGGATGGAAGCATGAACTTAGGGGGAGATGCAGGCCCAAGTTCTGTTCCAAATTTACCTGAATGGGCATGAACAAAGAAATCTACACCAGGGTAGTTTGGTGTAGCTTTGGTCAAGTAGGTTATGACTATTCAAAAGGCCCTTCAGGACACTTCAAATGCTGGTACCAAGGATATTCTTCAAGCTCATCTAGACTCTCTACATCTCTTGCAGTTGCAGCACATCAGACAGAATTTGAGTGTGGATGAACTCAAAAAGGATATTGCAGATCTGAAATCCTACAATTCTGAGAAGTTGGATTCAGTTTTGCCTTATGGTACAATGAAAGAATTGTTGCTGAGATTGAGGAGAGAATCTGATGCTGACAAGAGGCTGGCCAAGTTGGAGAACAGAGTTCAAGTCATTGAAAACTCTGTGGTCACCATTCTTCAAAATCAACAATCTCAGATAAGTCTACTATTGCAGCTAGCAAAAGCACAAGGCTTGACCCCTACCCTTGATGATAACAAAAAGGGGGGAATAAAGGGGAAGGGGAAGGAGAGCCATCAATAAAAGTTCAAATATCTAAAGTGCTAGTTCCTGCCATCACTACTTCTCCAACACTTCAAATGAAAGGAAAGCTTGATGGAATTGATCTAATCCAGATAGCAGCAGCTGAGATAAAAGTCAAAGAGCAAAGGAGGAGAATTGATGAAAAGATGCAACAAATTTTTGGTTCTACAACTTCAAAATCACAATCTGTGAAGCATAGCACAAAGGTGGAGCCAATCATTATGGAGCTCAAGCCAGTAAGGAGGAATAAGGTTGGAGAGACTTCTTCCAAGAATCTGAAACCTATGGTTCTCAAGCCCAATAACAGATTCAATAAGGATTCTACAAAGAACCCTCTAAGCCTTGCTCAGTTGAAAGAAGTGGATTTTTCTCTTCCAAAGCCTGATGAAGACAAGGTTTTGGGTGGTAATATCATAAAGCACAAGGAGACCAAGGATGTGGTTGAAAGAATGAACATTGTTATTATCTTTAGAGAGGCAAAGAGTATCTGTGTGATACAAGGACATCCCAAATTCTCAATAGCCAAGAGAGAAGAAGCCAAAAGGTTGAAGGAAGAAGCTAAAAAGCTAAAGGCTGATAAAAGAGCACAAGCAAAGCTTGAAAAACAGCTAAAGTCAAGTCAAGCTGAAGAAAAGAAAGAAATTGAAGACAAGGGTGAAGATGTAGGTATGGAGGACATGCTTAGTGATGATGTGGAAGAAAGAAGTAAGGAAAGAAAGGAATGGCAGAAAGGGAACAGAAAGAAGGCCAATGCAAAAAGGAAGACTGTAGATGAAACTGAAGAAACCCAATCAAAATCCAAACCACTACCTTCTATTCCTGAACCCATTGTGCCTGACCCCTTCATAAACATCCATGGTGAAACAATCACTCCTAAGAAGGAACCAAATGATTGGGACACCATCAAATTGCCCACCTTCTTAACCACTTCTCCACCATCAAAGAAACAGAAAAGAAAAATCAAATCAACACCTCCTCTAACCTCAATCAAATTCACTCAGAAGCCTAAGCCTAAGCCACAAGCTTCAAAGGATGATTATGTTCACATTTGTGACATAAAGGAATTTTCAGACATTGAACTCTATCTGGATGAGCTGGAGGAAGTAAGGGGAATAGATGCCTACAGACAGCTTCCAGAAAGACTAGTGTTCAAATACAAAGGAAGTGGGGAAAGGACTTGGCCTCTTTACAGAATTCTGAATGAAGGCTATTCTACCTTGGTTAGAGTCTACTCAGCTATAAAAAGGGATTTTGGCTTTACCAGGACTGCCAAAACTGAGATTCTCAACAAGATTGTCGGTATAAGGAAAACTTGGTGGGAGCCCAATGCCTTGCCTAAAACATTACTCATCCAAGAGAGATGAATTACAGTTCATAAATCACCTCATTGGTTGATGGAGTTCAGAGGCAATAAAGGAGTCAGAAGATTTTTCAGACTTGAAGACCAGCTCAAGATTGCCAGTAATTAAACTCTCAAGGATATGCAATCTAAGTTGGGCATCAATGAAGAAGATGAAGCTGAATTCTACAGACAACTCCAACTCCAAATAAAGTAGAATGACAGGAGGCTAGGGAAGAAAACAAGGGATCAAAGGAAAAGGAATTAATTTGCTCAGACTAAAGGAGCACCCTTGGAAACAATGTAATTCTTCAATTCTATCTCAGTTTACACACTTTTGCAGCACTTTTGAATTTCTACTTTATTTTAGTTCATATGTCTGTTAAGTGTTTTGTTATCATCAAGATAAACCCAAATTTATGCCTACTGTTCTAATAGACATATATAGGGGGAGATTGTTAGGAATATGTGTATTAGTTTGATGATAAGTTAAACTAAACACTTAAGTAGAAATCTAGTATTTGTAGCCTCAACGGATAAGACCATTCTGGCTATCCGTTGAAGGAGTAGCTTTACTTAGAAATAAGTTTAGTATTGTAGCACATTTCATTCTCTGTATTTGAGTTGTAATTCTTAGATGTTGTGGGAAATTATCAGTCATGTTGACTACTAGTGGATATGTAAATAGGAGGGCTAATTGTAAATATTTTATGCCTTGTAATTTTGTATAAGTAAAGTAGTATCAACTGATAGTAAAGACCTTCAACGGATGAGAAACAAAGCTTCAACGGATGTCTCTAAAGCTTCAACGGATAACATCCATCAACGGATGAGTGCTTCAACGGATAAAGCTTCAACTGCTAATGCATCAACGGATAAAGCTTCAACTGCTAATGCATCAACAGATAAAGCTTCAACGGATAAAGCATCAACGGATGAAAGCTTCAACGGATGCTTAGTTCAATAGCAGTTGATAGTGACAATTCATAAGCTGACAGAGGCACATGGGTTGACAAAGACAAACTGGAATGTGGCAGCCTCTAGGAGGAATCAAGAAAATGCAGCATTTCCATTCTGGTGCAAACAAGGAAGTATTCAAAGATTCAGCTAAACCTAAATTGCACTGGATAGAGAAATGAAGAAGAAATATGTGAAGAACCTTTTAATTGTATTTTACAGTTTTGTCTTCACTTGTAAACTTGGTGATATATAAACCAAGTGGCAGCTAGTAATTAGAAGGTGAATTTTCCATAACTGTTTAGAAAAATCCAGAGAGAAAATCATATAGTTTGTACTAGGACGCAGCTGTGATTTAATTCTTTGAATCACAGATTTTCTGAAATAATACATCTCTGGTGGAACAACAAATCCACCAGAAAAGTTTTTAAGTTCTTTGTGCTCTTTATATTTGTGTTTGAATATATATCTGTCTGTATTAGCTTCAAGCAATTCACACAGATTTGCTCACTAAAACACTTAGCCTTAGAAACTGCTCAAAACTTGAAAAAGTTTTGAGATTTACATTCAACCCCCCTTCTTTAAATTTCATTGTTAGTTCACTGGGAATAACAGGTTGGCTAATTCTAAATATAAGATGTCTTGTAATTCTGTACAAGTAAAATAGAGTCAAGTGGCGGAAACACTCCCGACGGATGATCACCAAAGTTCCCAACGGATAATCAACAAGACTCCCGACGGATGATCAACATAGTCCCAATGGATGATTATATTCAAAATAGCTGTTGATAGTGACAACACAGTCATATGCGTCGGGTGTTTGCAAAAGGAATGTGGTATCCTGTTAAGCAGGATTTTGAGAACAAAGAAGCATTACCATTTTCACGCAACTAAGAAGATGTTCAAAGATGTTGGAATAAAGTAATGAAGTAGAATGGAGTTAGACTAGATATAGTTTTATTTTATTATCTTGTCTTACTGTCATATAAACTTGGTGATATATAAACCAAGTGTAGCAAGTAGAACAATTAACTAAGTAAGATTATTTTTAGAGAAACATATCAAGCTGTATTTTTATAAGAATTTCTCTGTAGTTTTGTTTGTTCAACTTGTAAAGCAGTTGTGAGCTATTCAAAGCTTCACAGAGTTCTCAATCTGATATATATCTCTAGTGGATACTTTCAAATCCACCAGAAAGTTTTAAATCTTGTGCTTTATTACTTAGTGTCTTGATTTCTATTACTTTTTCATTTCGCACTATTGCAAATCAAACACTGTTATATATATTAAGTTAGAACGTTTTTAAAATCTCAAAAAGTAGTCAGAATTACATTCAACCCCCCCCCCCTTCTGTAATTCTTGTTGTATTGTTTAGGGAGTAACAACTAGCCCCGCTAATCTCTTAAATATAGCTAAAATAGCCCCGCTAGCCTCTTACGCACATATCCAATCTTTAGGAATTGAGTGAAAAACCTTTATATCAGAAAAATCATTGTATTTCTAGAACTTAACTCCCTTTTTATATAATTACCAACCTTTGAAATCATTTTGTAAGGCATATGCCATAGCCTATTTGTATATTCGAGGATTTAACTCAACTCTAATAAGAATGTAATAAGTAAATAGTGGATCTACCGTCAAAGAGATCTCGCAAAGTAATATCTGTGAAAGGATTCAGAAACAAGGTTCATCTACAGACTTGAGGAATTAATTCACTGGAAGAAGTTCAAGAAATTGATCAAGCCTCAGTGATATAAATCAAGGTTGTGGATTTAATCAAGTGACAGAGATCTCGTCAGGGTATCAAAGAATTACAAGGATTTAATCTGAAATCAAAGTCAAGACATGAAGAAACGTCACGGAAGTTAGTCACTCATGAACCAGACAGTACATCGAGTGTCAACATTGAAGTGGTGGAATTGATTTATAATTCTTAGTGATTTTCAGAAGATTTTCAGAAGAATGGTTGCTGCTCAGGATTAGTATTAATTCTCTATTAATTAATTAAGTCATATAATTTAATTAAGAAAATAAATTATATCTGCAAAGATTAATTTATTTATTAATTGAATTAATTGATTAATTAATTCAGAATTAATATTAAGAATTTTCAGAAGTTTAATTGGATTAAAATCAGTCTTAAATCAGCAAGACAATTGAAAATGAACTAGCATGACAATCTGGATTGTCATGCCAAGTCATTTAAATAGTCATACCGAAAGTTCTACTGGGAAGGAGATTGTCTTGCTAGTTCAACTGATTGTCATACCGAAAGTCATTATAGTTCAATCAGATTGTCTTGCTAGTACAATCAATAGTCCTACCGATTGTCTTGCTGAGCTCAGGATTGTCTTGCCAGTTCATTTCAGTTCTGTTGAATGAATTAAAAAGAAGAAAAGCAGCAGAATCCAATATATAGAACACAAGTCAACAATACAAGAACTCAGCAGAAAAGAGAAGCAAAATATTTCATCCTTCATCTGCAAACTTCAAGATCATAATTTCTAGTTTGTAAAGTTTAATCCAATCAACTAGAAATCATTCTCTTGTTCTTGTGTAACTATCTAGCGGATCAAAATCCCTAGAACTTAATCTCAAATTGCGTTTAGCATTTGAATCTTTTTATTGCAAAAATAGAAAAAGTTCATGTCGAATTTATTTTAGATTTGTGATAAATAATTTGAGATTAATTTCTTGTAATCGATACAGTTGTTGTAACACCTTTCAAGTTTAATAATATTCTTATTTAACTTGAATTTTGTTTCATATTTTTATTCCGCATTTAATTCGATTATTCGGTACTGTTTGTATTCAACCCTCCTTCTACAAACACATTGGGACCTAACACATTTGGACTCACTACACCATATATGGCCTATCGCAACGCCCCCTTAAAGAATGTTACCCAATCTATTACCCTACATATGGTAACATTGTATTTTTTGTGTTACCCTTAGCCAAAAACGCGGTGTTGCATTAGGTAAAAAGTATTGCAGTTTGCAACATTCTTGTCAAAGTGTTACCTTAAGGTATTAAAAAATAAATATAATATTTTTACAATTAAATATTAATTTAAATTCATTTTCAAGGATTTAAGGTGATATACAAATTCAAATTTAATAAATGAAATATAAATTTGGAGGTAATTAATTTGACGGACTTCCATCAAATATATGTTGTCCGTAATATTTACCTTGGAGAGAAAGATAAATATAATATTTTCTTAAAATAAAATATTAATCTTATTTTTTAGGTTTTCTATTTTAGGGCTTTATTTTTTATGTTTATGTTCTTAATTTTTCTATTTATTTGGTGTATTTTCTAGGGCTCTGATTCATTTTGTTTTATATAATCATATTTTATATTCTCAGTTTAATTTTTAATTTTTATTTGAGATTGCATACTTTGTTTATGTACTCTATTTTTGAGATTGCGTACTCTGTTTTCGGACTCCGTATCGTAAATTTGTAATAATTTTCTCAAGGTATGGAGCCTTATTGGATACTTGTGGTAAAAAAAAATTCAATGTGTATCTTTTAAATGGGAGGTTTAAGTCTGTGAATGTATAAACTCGGCACGCTCATCTTCTTTCCAGCTAAAAGAAAGCACTACCAATACTTCATGATGTTAATGGTGTTATTAATCTTGAGAAGTTAATGAAATTCACCAGTCCCACAATTATTATAGAGGTTTATCTGTCTATGTTTTTACGCCCCTTTATGCAAAGAGTTTTGTTGACACTAGAGGAAAAGCATATATCTTATGACATGAAGTTTATTGACTTGCAAGCTAAGCATGAGTGGTAATGCCGTCTTTGTTACGTTTATAAACTTATAGAGGACCCTTTTTTTAGTTGTTTATGTTTTTATGTGTGTGTATTAAATATGTACATGTTCTTGAAAATAAGTCATGAAGGGAAAGTGCCTTTGATAAAGTTTGATGAGAAGTGGGTTGTAGATTCTAATGTTATCACGCAATCATTTGAAGAGAAGTTTTCGGTTCCACCTTTGGAAACTCCGCCATAGAAGGCCTCTGTGTATGATAGTTTTCTCTCTTATACATTTTATGATGCATTTGCGTTATTACTTTTGGATGCTTTACTAAGTGCTCAGTGCTTTCCATACTCGGTCATATTTGCCGCAGTTTGACTACGGTATATGTGTATAAATTATACGGTTGATATATTCACTAAATTCCATAAGCTAAATTTTTATTCAGTTTGATGTATTTGGCACTATTTAAACTGTTAAATCTTTACTAACAAGAAAATCAAACTTGAATATGTGTGTATATATAAAAGATAGATACTGCATCCCTTTGTATATTTTTCTGTCTCACCTAAAACTCATCACCTACCATCACCACTCTTCGTAAACAACTGCTGCTCAGATCATTCTTAAGTATTAATATTACACCATTTTAACAATTTTATTTTTTCAGTTATTTTTATTTGTAATTTTATTTTATTTAGTTTGATTGCTTAAATTTTCCTGTTTTCACCTGTTTGTTTGATGGGATTGTTAAAAATTGAATCTTTTAGATTTCCCATCTTTGCATACACTGATCTTGGTTCTTGTTGACTTGCTTTACTCAGTCAGCTCATTGAAATGAATGGTTTTTTTATTGATTTGTAATTAAAAGGATACGCGTAATTGTAATTTCAAAGGGAATGAAAATCAATGCTTACTCAATATGAATCATTTGTGTTTATGTTTTTTAATCCCTTTTAAGTTGTTTAGTTTAGGTGATCAGGATATCTTTATTTTCTTATTGTCACATTACTGGTTAAATTCCCCTGTGAATTTTGGTGTCTTGATTTCAGGCCTTCGAACTATGGAATTGTTTATATTAAATGAGATCCGGATTTTGGATGTCGTTGCGACCGTTGTTGTTGTTGCCACAGCTGCCATCATTTTTCCTCCAAGAAATCTAAAGGTTTGTCCGTCCGCTATGATAGACTGACAATTAATGATTTTTGCATAGATGATGTTGATCTTAATGATCGTTTTGATTACATTGTAAAATTAAGATAGCTATAGGCCTATAACAATCTATTGAAAGTTTAGGTATTATCTGTAAATTTAATGGAAATGTTGCATATGCTTGATAGTGTGTCTGGACCCGGAGAACTTTTAGAAGTTCAAGTTGGTTGAGCGCAAACAGCTTAGCCATAATGTTACTGAATTCAAATTTTCACTCCCCACACCTATTTCAGTGTTGGGCCTTCCAATTGGACAACATATTTGTTGCAAGTTTAGCTCATTGACTTGGTATTTTCATTGGTACATTAGATGTTATAACTGGTATCACCCTGTCCAAAAATGCACTAATTAGAAATTGATATCATAAATCGAAACATATTATTTTGTAGCTAATCAATCTATTTTTTCTGGGAACAAAGAAGACTTACAAGAGAAAGCTTCTCATGAGACATGTATAGATAAGGAAAGACCTGGATTGTGGAGTCGAGGAGAGAGTGAAGCAAATTCAAGCATTAACTTCTAGTAGTACTTTTTAAAAGTTTATAATATGTTATTGTTGTTAAGTAAAGAATGTGAACTAGTTTATAGTTAGTTTGGACGTTTCATTTGGTTTTATATTTGGATTTTTAATGTTTGGGTTGGGTGCAGTATTTTGCAGTTATAAAATTGTATAATTGGGATTCTCCAGTTTACAGAATGAGCATTTCAACTTTTTTGTGCTAAAGTGTTACAATAGCCTCCTAAATTATTACCACGGTATGTTAAAAAAGTTTCAGTAGGCTAGTTATAAATGTTATAATAGCTTTTCAAAGTGTTACACTAGGTTCTATTCCCCCCCCCATCCACTTGCCACGTCTGCATGCCACGTCATCTAGTGGAGCCCACAATCGAACCCAAATGCCACGTCATCAAGACAACTCATCCCTGTGGGGCCCACATGTGGGCCCCACTCTTTTAAAAAAATTGAAACACCCTACGGTAACATATATTAATATTGCAGTAGTCCTTATAATAGGACTCTAAGGTAACATAAAATGTCATGTTACACTAGGGGGAAATAAGTTACGTTCGGTTCCCTAAGGTATCACCCACTTATCTAACGTATAGTTTATGTTACCTTAGCCAAAAAATGGCATGTGGTAGCATTTAGGTCGTCCAATTGTAACATTATTTTTGGTTATCGTAGGCAGTTTATGGCGTAGTGACTCTTTCAAGTCAAAAATCATTCTTAATTTATTTCAGGAATTTAAGTGGGGTAAACGAAGGTATACGAAAAGAACGTAAACTAAAGTATAATCAAAGGTTAACACATATATTAGCAGTATGTATAAAGAAGAGGCTAATATCAACAGAGGGGTGTCAACAAAGCATAGGTATTATTGTCATAAAGATCCCAAATTGTATAAATTATAACAATGAGTATTGGAAAGTATATGATGTATAGGTATGCAAATGAATTAGGCTGATCAAAGGTATATCAGGTGTTTGGGTAGAAATATCAATGATCAACTTTCTTTATTATTTCATCTCATATCACATCTTTCATTATTTCATATCATTCAACATTTATAAGAAAAGGCCAAAGTTACTTGCCTCAAAATGCTTTCTTTTTTCACAGGGATAGAGTTACTACCACCGAGGACTTCCTTTCCTTTCTTAGTTCGATTGTTTTTGCTTTCTTAATTAATAGGAGTAGGAGAGAGAGAGTGTGCGAGAGAGAGAGAGCGAGAGAGAGAGATGAAAGCTCAAGAACAATGGGAGGAGAAGAATGAGGGGGCTGCGTTTTTAAATAGGAATAAATTATATTTTAAGTATTCTTTCACTAATTGTCATAATTTACATGTAAACCACATAATTTATTTTTTATTCACATAATATAATTCACAAAAATCTCAGTCATTACAGAGGATTTGAATATAATGGTACTTATATTCATACTTATATGAATCTCAATAATCAAGAAATGAAAATGAGAAGGGGTGCAGTTAGGTTTGAAATTGTTCTTACTTCAAGACAGATGACATTGAATCCTGATGGACTTGAAGTGTGTTGTACTTCTTGATGATTTGATGATTGAAAGATCCTCTATTGGAAGCTTAAGAGCTGCAATCTATCAGTTATCTGATGAATCTGACTATGAGAGGAACTTGAAGGAAACACTAAAACAGATTCTCAGAAAGAAGGTGACTTAACGAGTAAGGGATTTTTTAGGAGGTATAAAGATGTCTATGAAGAACCAAAGAATTGATACTAACAGAATTCTATGTACTTATGTGAAATATCTACTCAATATTTTATCTTCCTATTTTTGACATCAAGCAAAGCAGATAATTTAAGCTTATTCTACAAATCATAAATTGGGGGAGATTGTTAGGTGAAAATGCTCTAAGTCAGAATCAGGATCTGCTTGGAAGATACGGGGCATCAGGATTTGCTCTATGTTAGGATCTGCATGGCATCGGGATATGGCATCAGAATGAAGAAATTCATCTGGATATGATTGGTTATCGGAATTACTGAATAAATCAGGATTTACTGATTTATATAGTCCCAGCAATTGAGGAGATATTTATTTGTCTGTTCCTAACTTATAAGAATGTAGTTGTTAATTGAGATATGTGTAAAAACAAGATAAATATGTTTTTAACATATCTTGTAATTGATAGAGCGTCTGTGTAGTATATAGTCATAGAATAAGTTATTATTTAGATAAGATTTTACACGAGAATTAGTGTAACCTAGAAGCTCTCAAGAACATTAGAATTTCTTGAGAGAGTTTTGTAACAGTTTATATCAGATTTAATAAACTGTTATTGATCTTACATCCTGATTTCGATTTACTGGTATAACTGTATCCACCCCCTTAAACAATTATATCTTTACTGGGTATCATGTTCATCTAGCTCTTCAAGCTCATCGATTAAGGAGTCACTTTCAGTCTCAATAGTTCTGGCTTTTCCTTTTGATGACTTTGGTCTTGATTCCTCAGGTTCATTTGTTATATATTCCATCTTGACTTCCACTTGCTTCTCACAGTGATTTGATACAACAAGAGCTACAGATATGTCCTTCCTTTTGCCATTTTCAATTTCCTCATCCTGTTATATTTCTTGCTCATAATTTTTCAAGACTTCATACAGTCTATCAAGAGTGTATTCCTTGTAATCATATGAGTTCCTGACAGAGACAGTTGTTGAATTCCATTCCTTTGGAAGATATCTCAAGAACTTCATATTAGAGTCCTTAACAAGATAGACCCTTTCATGCAACCTAAGGCCATTCAACAGTTTTTAGAATATGTTGAATGTTTCACAAAAGCCTTTAACAGGGATAGAGTGAAAATATTCATAATGTTGTATGAAGAGTTGCATTTTATTTTCTCTGACTTTTTCAGATACTTCATAGAGAGTTTGAATGGTATCCCATACATCCTGGGTTGTGTGACTGTTCATGAAACATTCAAGCATGTCAGAATATATACAGTTAAACAGGATGTTTATAGTTCTCTTGTCTTTGTTAACTTCTTCTAGATCTTCTGGTGAGTAGTCATCTGGATTCTTTACCACTATTATGTCAGCACCAGTGGTACCATCAGCTCCTACACGTCCTGTGATTGTCTCCGCGGGTACATGAGGACCATTGTTATAATAGTTGACAAACCGCTCATCCTAAGACATCAAGTGAAGCCTCATCTTCACTTTTCATTGAGAATAAAATTCTCTGTCAAGATTGGAATCTTCACTCCAACATCGTTATTGCCCATGATTGATTGTATAGCCTCAAGATCTTTAAACCCTCTGTAGGTTGAGGGCTTGCTCTGATACCAATTGATATGTATACCTGAAAGGCATATGTCATAGCCTATTTGTTTATTCAAGGATTTAACTCAACTCAAATAAAAATGTAACAAGTAAATAGTGGATCTACCGTCAAAGAGATCTCACAAAGTAACATCTGTCAAAGGATTCAGAAACAATGTTCATCTACAGACTTGAGGAATTAATTTATTGGAAGAAGTTCAAGAAATTGATCAAGCCTCAGTGATATAAATCAAGATTGTGGATTTAATCAAGTGACAGAGATCTTGTCAAGGTATCAGATAATTACAGGGATTTAATTTGAAGAAAATCAAGTTATCAAAGTCAAGTCATGAAGAAACGTCACGGAAGTTAGTCACTCATGAACCAGACAGTACATCGAGTGTCAACATTGAAGTGGTGGAATTGATTCATAATTTTCAGTGATTTTCAGGAGATCTTCAGAAGAGTGGTTGTTGTTCAAGAGTAGTATTAATTCTCTATTAATTAATTAAGTCATATAATTTAATTAAGAAAATAAATTATATCAGCAAAGATTAATTTATTGATTAATTGAATTAATTGATTAATTAATTTCGAATTAATATTATTGATTTTCAGAAGTATAATTGAATTAAAATCAGTTTTAATTCAATAAGACAATTAAACTTGAACTGGCATGACAATCCAGATTGTCATACTGATTGTCATGCCAGGTCATTTCTAATTGTCTCACCGAAAATTCTCTGGCTGTGGGATTGTCTTGCTAGTTCAGGAGATTGTCATACCGAAAGTTCTACTAGCTATGGAATTGTCTTGCTAGCTCAGGTGATTGTCTCACCGATTGTCATGCTAGTTCAAAAGATTGTCTCACCGAAAGTCATGCCAATTCTCAGATAGTCATGCTAGTTCAATTGATTCTGTTGATTGAATTATTAAAAAGACAAGCAGCAGAAGACATTCAACAATTCAACGAACCAAGAACACAGCAGGCGCAGAAGAAATATTTTATCTCTCAACTGTACTTCAAGATTATCAATTTCTAGGAATCAAAGTCAAATCTAAACCACTAGAAATCATTCTCTTGTTCTTGTGTAGCTATCTAGCGGATCAAAATCCCTAGAAATTAATCTCAAATTGCTTCTAGCATTTGATCTTTTTTATTGCAAAAATAGAAAAAGTTCATGTCGAATTAATTCTAGATTTGTGATAATTAATTTGAGATTAATCCCTTGTAATCGATACCGTTGTTGTAACACCTTTCAAGTTTAATAATAGTTTTATTTAACTTGAATTTTGTTTCAATTTTTTATTCCGCATTAAATTCTATTAAACGGTATAGTTTGTATTCAACCCCCCCCCCCTTCTACAAATATATTGGGGCCTAACAATTGGTATCAGAGCCTTCTGATTAACGAACAAATCAAGATCCTAGACTTTTATGATTTTTCAACTCCTTGAATTTTTATTTCTTCAAAAATTCATAATGACATCACGAAAAGTTGGAATCGTTAAAATTCCACTGTTTGATAAAGAAAATTATATTATGTGGAAGAAGAAGATGCTCTTGTTTTTACAAGTTGCAAATCCCAAATATCTGAACTTGTTAAAGAAGGGTCCAAAAATTCCAGTGGTTATTGAACCAGAGGTTATAGAAGATAATGTTGTAATTACCAAAGCTAGAACTTATGCAAAAGAGCCTGAGGATTTTACTCCTGCTGAAAAGGAAGAAGCCTCCTTGGATGCCAGCCTTCAATTAATTTTAGTTGATTCCCTTGATTCCTTGATGAACAGACATGTGATGAACTGTAAAAATTCCAAACACATCTGGGAAACTATTGAGGTGATTAATGAAGGTACAGAGGAAGTTAGGGAGAACAAGTTAGAGATCCTAACCTTTGAGTATGAACATTTTAAATCCAATCCAGGAGAAGGAATTACTGAAGTGTTCGAGAGGTACAATGCATTGATCAATAACCTGAACATAAATGGAAAATATTATTCAATCAGGGAGATCAATAAAAAGTTCCTTTTAACACTTCCAACTCATCTTGAACATAGAATCACTGCCATAAGAGAATCTAGAGATCTGAGTGAGATTTCTTTGGATAGACTCTATGGTGTGTTAAAAACTTATGAGTTGAAGCAGATTCAGCAGAAGGAAGTATACGGGAAAGGTAGAGTGGTCAGCACGTCTACTGCTCTAGTAGATGAAGGTCAACAACAACAACAACAATCTCAACAGTCAGAGAGAATGGTACAGTCTTCCAAGGCTGAGGAAAATGTGTTAGTAGCAGAATATGATCCTCCTACTACAAATCAATCCGGTGATGATTTTTACTCCTTGGAAGAGCTGGAGCAATTGGACGATGAGTCAATGGCCCAGATTGTCAAGAGATTCTCCAATGTCAGATTCAAGAGAAATCCCAAGTTCAAGTACAAGTCCAACTACAACAGATTTCAGAGAGGTGGATCTTCATCCTCTAACACTAGCAGTGGTGGTTACAAAACAGGGATGGTTGATCGGAGCACCATTTGATGCTTTAACTGTAATGCGTTGGGACACTTTGCCACAGAATGCAGGAAGCCAAAGCAAGTAAGGAAGAACTCTTATGATTCAAATCAGAAGAGTAACTCTGAAAGGGCTTATCTGGCAAAGGGAAGAAGCTGAGATGATATTGATAGTGAAGATGAAGAAGATGGGAATCTTGCTCTTATGGCTATTGATGAAAATACTTCATCATCAAGAAAAGAGGTAAAATTCACTGATGTTGAATTAATTTATCATCTAGGAGGTTCCTTAGATTGTGCTCGTCCTGATAATGAATTGTTAATTCAACAGATCAAAGACCTTGAGAAAGAGGTCAATGAATTAAGACTTATGCACATTAATCAAGACAAATTAATAGAACAAGTATCTTTTCTAGAGAATAGAGTTAACTGTTACAGACAACTCGAAACTATTCTCAAAGACAAGATCACCGGTCTTGAGACTAAGGTTAAAGCTTACTTTAATACTTGTTCGAAGGCAAAAGAGTTCTACAATAAGCAAGCTATTAATGAAACATCTGGAATAGGTTTTGATTACAATGTTGTTATTGAAGAATTAGGCATAAACTCCCCTCCTCATGTCTGTGCAAAAGTTAGGGAAGTACCATATGTGCTTAAGGGTGTTGATAAACCCCTCTATAAAGAATCAATTGCTGAACCATTTGATGAGACCTCCTTTATTATTCAAGAAGAAATACGTGCTGAAAATCTTGCTAATGAGAAGGTTGTTTCCAATCCAAGTGTGTCAAAAGTTCCAGTCAAAGTTGTGAAAGCAACTGAGACTAACTCAGACACCCATGAGTTGGATAACAAAAATGCCATGTCTACCATGCATAATTTGCCTGTTGTTAATCCCTCTCATAAAGCATGTGGTGTTCCTAATTGTATGTCTTGTGCTTTTAATTTGATGTATGCTTATTTTAATGATAAGCATGTTTCTAGTGATAAGACTACTCCTCGTCAGCATGTGAATAATAGGAAGCATGATAGGTCTAAGACTCCTAGTCCTCCTAAGGCTAGAAAGGAGACATTTGTGCCTAAGCGTAAACAGAAATTTGTTAAGGCTGTTTACAAGGTCAAATGTCCAGTCATTGAGAAAGTTGAGAACATTAAAGTTAAGAATGTTGTTTTTCCTAATAAAGGCCAATTCTACAAGTATGTCAGGCCCAACCAAGTTTGGGTTCCGAAGAAGGTTTAATCCATTTGTGTTGCAGGGCATTAAACAGGTGAAACCGGCAGTGTGGATTCTTGATAGCGGATCGTCAAGATATATGACCGGAGATAGAGCCCTGCTATGAAATGTGGTTGAAAAAGCTGGCCAAGTGGTTACCTTTGGAGATAATAACAAAGGTTTAACTGAGGGATATGACTGTTTGTAAGCTGGTAATGTTATCATTGAACTTGTAAATATTTTCTATATTTTTGCTATATTAATATAAATTTTTATTTGTACTTTCTGTAATTGTAAATATTGTTAGAGATATTACAGTTGTTAGGAGTTAACAATTGTATGATATATGAAATTGAATGCTGATATCTCTTTGATAGATATTTGGTATTTAATTCATTGATATTTTTTTTTATTATATTAAAATAATATGTAACATAATTATTGGTATCTAAAGTACTTGACAAGTATCGGTCAATGATATATTGTTAATATTTTGTTGCAGATAGTTGTGAGATTTTAAGTTCTAGTGAATTTATATAAGTTGTTATATCTGAAAGATTCACTATAATTTGAAATAAGCAGCATAGTCATTCTTATTAATATTATTCTTCAACAAACAATGTTGTTGATTATAATTTTATTAAGATAGATTATGAAGCTTTTGACATGAATGAGAATTACTTAGACTTCACCCTAAGTGATCAATGCTTTAACAAAAACTCATTCATATTGAAAGACAAATCTCTCTTTCTCTTCCTAATACTGCGAGGTCATCAGTCTGTGTCTTATCAAATCATTAATCTTTTTAGGCATAAAAATAAACTTGTGCACTCGAACAGTTTTAGGAGAAAATCAAACTTCTTTCTACATTAGTGATATCTTATTTCATTTTAAAATCTTTTAAAATCACTATTGTACATCAATTCTCTCAAAAGATTAAATGTATGATTTTCATTCATTATAGATCTTAAGTACATTTTATCTCTATTGCCATATGTTCTGTGATACAGGTTCATCCTCCAATGGCCTTCTTTCATTGACAGTCATGAGGTTGAAAACCCACAACATCTATCCCAGACTGTAAAGACAAACATAGAAACAGAACCAACCAACACTCTTTTACCATTAAAATGTAGTATGAATGAGCGTGAGGGAGATAGTGCCTTAGTGCACCACATAAGGAAGGTTCTGAAGTCAACCTAGCAGCTCTGTCTCCTACAAAGATGAGTAGTATTTAAACCGAGACAACTGCTAGCCCCCATACATCTTCTTAAAAAGATGTAATGGCTGAAAAGGCATAAAAACAGTTACTAGATTCATTCTCTCAACAGGGTGCGTCTATTGAAATTTTCCTGTCGGCCAAGGCATCCGATATAGTGTCACCACCTCAAACATAAACAATTCTTGATGCACAAGGAAAGGTCACACACACAAAGGATGAGTTGACGGAAACAAGAGTTTCGACCATTTTAAGGTCAGATTCGATTGTTCAAGGTTCTTTAATGGACCAATTGCCTTTACAGGTGTTAGGAGAGGATACTAATCCAATAGCCATATGTCAGTGGTCAGTGTTTACCTCCCCAGGCTTAAATCCCCTGGATGCATCTGCGGATAGTGGATCTGACGTAGGCGCATATCGGCAACTTGTTGACAATGATTCAGATATTACCTGATGAGTCACAAGGAAATGTCTTCACAGACATTAGAAGGGAACTTTGATCTTTATGCTAAATTCTTTGGATCATTGTTTACCTTCCCAGAGTTCAAATCTGGAACCCTAAAAGGGAAACTAGCAACTTGTAGATTATGACTCAGATTCATCTGACGAGTTTAACAAGGATGGGGATTTGCGAACTTCCATTGCACCACCTATGACCTCCTTAAGGATGGCGAAGGTGATTTTCCTTGCAGGTACAGCTGAATTTTGGAGCTATGAGATGAGTGATACACTTGTGAGAATGAGTGTAAATATGAGTGGAGAGAAGAGTGAAACACATATGAGGTACACTAAACAGAATCACACACTCACAGTGAGGAAGAAAGAGAAACTACTTATTATTTATTTTCCAATCAAGTGGAATATGAGAACTTCTTCAGACAACGGCATACATTCCTTCTCTAGGGGGAGATAAAATCTTAAGTAATAGTTTGGAGGATTCCTCAACTAAGGGGGATAAATAGCAGGGAGGAAAGAAAAAGAAAAAGGTAAAGCACATGTACACTACACCACACCATTGTTGTTTGTAACTACGGATCCTATTGTACGGGAGAGGTGGTAAACACAAGGTGGTTTCCTAGTAAGGGAAGAAGCTATTTTCCAAAAGGGGAGTACCATTGGTTTTTATCTGTAGATCCTGTTGTACAGGAAATGTGGTTGTACAAAAGAAGATGAAACTACTTGAAGATATGTTCAGTCTAGAGGAACATCTATTTGGAATCTGGAAAGTGTTAAATATAATCCAGAACTATTCTGCTATTTACTTTGCATCTCTGTTTACATTTTTTTCTTATTTGTTAGTTGATTTATCCTCTATGTATTTGTTGTTATTGTCTAACAAACAAATATGGGGAGATTAAAAGGCATATGTCATAGCCTATTTGTTTATTCGAGGATTTAACTCAACTCAAATAAGAATGTAACAAGTTAATAGTGGATCTACCGTCAAAGAGATCTCACAAAGTAACATCTGTCAAAGGATTCAGAAACAATGTTCATCTACAGACTTGAGGAATTAATTCACTGGAAGAAGTTCAAGAAATTGATCAAGACTCAGTGATATAAATCAAGATTGTGGATTTAATCAAGTGACAGAGATCTTGTCAGGGTATCAGATAATTACAGGGATTTAATCTGAAGAAAATCAAGTTATCAAAGTCAAGTCATGAAGAAACGTCACGGAAGTTAGTCACTCATGAACCAGACAGTACATCGAGTGTCAACATTGAAGTGGTGGAATTGATTCATAATTTTCAGTGATTTTCAGAATATCTTCAAAAGAGTGGTTGTTGTTCAAGAGTAGTATTAATTCTCTAATAATTAATTAAGTCATATAATTTAATTAAGAAAATAAATTATATTTGCAAAGATTAATTTATTGATTAATTGAATTAATTGATTAATTAATTTTGAATTAATATTATTGATTTTCAGAAGTGTAATTGAATTAAAATCAGTTTTAATTCAATAAGACAATTAAACTTGAACTGGAATGACAATCCAGATTGTCATACCGATTGTCATGCCAAGTCATTTCTAATTATCTCACCGAAAGTTCTACTGGCTGTGGAATTCTCTTGCTAGTTCAGGTGATTGTCATACTGAAAGTTCTACTAGCTATGGAATTGTCTTGCTAGCTCAAGTGATTGTCTCACCGATTGTCATGCTAGTTTAAAAAATTGTCTCACCGAAAGTCATGCCAATTCTCAGATAGTCATGCTAGTTCAATTGATTCTGTTGATTGAATTATTAAAAAGAAAAGCAGCAGAAGACATTCAACAGTGGGTGGGGTCTTGGGGCTGGGTGGGGGTTTTCCTTTCTGGGTAGAGAAGCTAGGTGGTGCTGGTTTCTGTGGGGTGGGTTTGGTTTTATTTTGCTGGTTTGGAGGGGTAGAGGGTGGCATCTGTTGGGGTGGGGTTTTTGGGAGTGGTGTGGGAGGTTATTTCCTCTGTGGTGTTTTTGGAGGGGGTGGGGTTTAAAGGTAGATTTAGGCTGGGGTTTGCTTTTGTAGTTAGATTTAGGTGGAAGTTTTTGAAAGGAGGGTTGTGTGTCTTGGATCGTAGGAGGTGCTTTAGAGCTGCTGCTTTTCTGCATGTCTGGGAGCTGCTGCTTCCGTTCTGCTGGAATTTTCAGGTGCTAGTGAGATTGGGGGTGGTTATTCCTATGGTGTTGATATGCTGGGGTGTTTTAGCTTTGTTTCAGGGCGGGAGTCTTTGCATTTCTGCTGCTATGGGTTGTTATACAGGAGGGGGTGGAGTTTGTGGAGTCAGGGAGTTCAAGGAGCATGGTGGGGTCTGCAATTCTGGTAGAATCAAGGTGATCTTGAGTGGGCGAAAGTACTCGGACATGCATGTCTGCAGAATTTTATTGCTGTTTTTATTAGTTCTAGCTGGGTTCTGCCCTCTGGATTTGGATTTTGCTCCGTGGTGTGGTCAAGTATTCTGCTGTAGTTTTTATCTCCAGTATAGCAGGGGTAACTCAATTTTGTTGATGCGTGCTTCCTGCTTCGTGGCTTTTGTTGATGCGTGCTTGTTGATGGAGTCGATAATTGCTTTTGGTATTGCATTTCTGGAGGTCTCTGTGGTGTTTTCGTTCTCTGGAATTTTGAATGCCAAGGTTTTTTTGGCTGTGTGGCTATTTCTGTTGGTTTGGGCTTGCTTTTCCCTTCTTTGGGTTGGTTCTATTTTGTGCTTATTGGGCTTGTCTAGATTCTCTTTGCTGGGCTTGTTAGTTGGGCTTGGATTGTTTATTTTGTTTCCTTTGATTTCGTTGTCTTTGTATTTTATTTTTGATTCTTTTCTTAACTTTCTTTGGAGACTTGTTCCTTAGAAGTTTTGAAAAGGGTCGCCCTTTGTACATTCTTTCCCCTTTTAGTTTTATATACGAGGCTTAGACCTCATTTACCAAAAAAAAAGACATTCAACAGTTCAACCAACCAAGAACACAGCAGCCGCAGAAGAAATATTTTATCTCTCAACTGCACTTCAAGATTATCAATTTCTAGGAATCAAAGTTAAATCTAAACCACTATAAATCATTCTCTTGTTCTTGTGTAACTATCTCGCGGATCAAAATCCCTAGAACTTAATCTCAAATTGCTTCTAGCATTTGATCTTTTATATTGCAATAAATAGAAAAAGTTCATGTCAAATTTATTCTAGATTTGTGATAATTAATTTGAGATTAATCCCTTATAATCGATACCGTTGTTATAACACCTTTCAAGTTTAATAATAGTTTTATTTAACTTGAATTTTGTTTCAATTTTTTATTCCGCATTAAATTCTATTAAATGGTATAGTTTGTATTCAACCCCCCCCCCCTTCTACAAACATATTGGGACTTAACAATACCAATAATCTATATATGAGTAATTTGTAGAAGGGTGGTTGAATACAAAATATAAATTTTCAACTTGTTCCACTTGAACAATTGATAAAATGAAGTAAGAATACAAGACATAAAAATTTCAGGTGGTTTGTTTTTGACTTGCCAGCTTAGTTATATATTGAAAAAATAATCTTTGCAAATTATAAGAATTTCACAGCTACATTTTACAATACTTTTCTAAGACATGGTGCTCTTGTCTTACCTCTATTTAAAACCCTATTTTCTTATTTCTTAGAGAATACACTGGTGTTACTTGGTTCATAAATCACAAAGTTATGCTTGCTAGAAAATACATAACACAGTCTTCGAGGTCCATCAAAATTGCTTCTTCATTCTCTTTCCCGTTAGGCTTGAGAAATGAGGCTAAAATATATCCTGATATATTGCTTTGAAAATCCCCCCAATTTTTCATACATGGAATGGAATGTTTCTCCTTCTTCATTATCCAAGATCACATGCACATTTTGTCTTGGCTCCCATTTTTCAAACTGAGATCTTCTATCAACCCATTGTGCTCGGTCAGATTTGATATATGTGCTATGTCAAGTCACTATCAACTGCTACTTGCTACATTAGCTGTAATAACCCCCAAAATTTTCAACTTTTAGTAACCCTTGTGAATAGTGTTTTAGCTGAATGAGAAAACTTTTCATGCCACCCTATGTAGGGGTTCTATTATGGATATTCTGAGATTTTATTAGTACTCTATATGGTATATGAGTGTATGTAAAGATCGTCAGAATCCAATTCCGAACACTTTGATTTTTCCCAGAAATCCACTAGATATGGAAAGAATTGAGTATAAGGTAACAGTATAAAAAGGATTTAAATTAAAGGATTATAAGAGAGGATCATAAAAAGGAATATAATGTATTAAGAAAGGTTAAGGGAACCTAAGTAATAAGATCCCGGGTATGATCCTTCAAACGATAAACGAAAACGAAAGTTAAGCGAACCGTATAACAGATCAGCGGTCATTAGGCAAACAATTAGGAAGTTAATCAAAGGGATTAGAGAGAGTGATGTCACCCAACCAATGAGAAGAGGACAAGGAGGGAAAGATGACATCACAACATGACATAGGCATGACATGGGAAGGAAGGAGATGTGGTGGATTTTTAACCACACAAAATCAAGGTTAAATTGGTAATTAACCAAAAACAAAACAAAACCAAATCAACCAAGCCAAATAATTCATTCTTCATCAAAACAAAAAAGAAACCAAGGCATTATTCTTCAATTGCTCTCGGCTTTTTACTATTCCAAAGGCAAGAAATTTCAAAAATTCAAGATCCAAGCTTCCTAAATTGGTGAGTTAATTCCCTAATCATCCTTATGCATAGTTAGGGCTATATCATGAGTTTAAGCCATCAATTCTTTCTCAATCTTCTTCATTAAATCAATGAAGAAGACAATGAATAGTGTTTTCAAGTTTTTAACTTGAAATTTTTCTTGTTTTCCTTTAAGATCCAAGCATCCCTAAGACTTCTCAAAGCTTCTTAAGGCTTCCTAGCTACTCCCACCACTTCAAGGAAGGTATATCATCTCCAAACCCTAGATTCCTATGTTTAATAAGATGATTTTGATTATTATGGTGATATTGTAGCTTAATGTTTGTAGTTTAGAGTTTGGGTTGAAGTGGTATTGAAATGGAATGGTAAATCTTGTTGTTTTGGTTAAAAGAATGTAGTATAGTTAAATTCAAGCTTAGGCATAAGTATGAATGTTAAAAATTGAATTGATTGGGGCTGTTATGATGTGATAAGGATGGATGTTGGTTGTATGATTGATTTGAGGTTGAATTGGGATGGTTTTTGAATGGTTTAAAATTGGGAAATCGCGTAAACATAGCCGTCGTAACGTCCGATTTTCTTTAGACTGTTTTTATGCATAACATTAGGACCCGAGAACCCCCTGCTAGATTATGACCATTGCCATTTCTAGATAGCTCGTGTTACGAGCTTCGTTTTGATATGTAGTTCGTTCGATTCCGATGCACGGTTTAGGAGAAACGACCGTTTCAAGTAACGGCGTTTCGCGAACGAAACTTTTCCCCTCGCCTTACTTTGAAACATAGGTTAAAGACCAAAAAGGGTTAATTAATGTATGAAACATTTATGGTAAGTGTGTTAGGCAGTTGGTAAGACACTCGTGAAAGAATCTCCTTAAAACTCGTAAAGGTTAAATTATTAAAAATGGTGGAGCCGAGGGTACCCGAGTGACTTAAGAGAATCAATAAGCGCAAAACAAGCGTTAGAGTCTAAGTTAGTTAAAGTATAGATTTACAAGTGACTTTGGTTTAATTCCAACTTACTTGTTGTTTATAGGTTACCAGACTCGTCCCGAGCCTTTTATCACCCCAAGTCGCTCAGGCAAGTTTTCTACCCGTTATACTGTTATTGTGATGTATATATGTATATGCATTATCCTGTGATAAGTGCATGATTGTTATTAGCAAATCTTGAAATATATTGGAGCATGTGATATGATATTTATATGCATGTTTGTTTCGTAATCTTGATATCTAATTGTTGATTCAATGCTTATAAGTTGCATAATACCTATGCTAGAGGATAGCGGTAACTTGCATATACCCTTAGTATAGGGACCCAAAGGTGAAAACATTTTCTAAAACCGGGAGTCGAGGATCCCGAGTAGATTTTGTATATATGTATATATATACATATATATTTATATATATATATGGTTATAGTTTTCAAAACTATTAATCGAATAAGGTTTATTCGATAACTTTAACTTTATTTTATTATTGAATATTATTTCGAATATTCATCCGAGGACTTATGACTCCTTTATTTTATTATTGAATATTATTTCGAATATTCATTCGAGGGCTTATGACTCAGTTTATATTATTTAATGATTATTAATCGGATAGTCATTTCAGGATGTATTGACTCCTTTATTGTATTTAATGAATATTATTTATAATATTCATTCGAGGTATTATGACTCCGCTTATTATTTAATAATATTCTTTATTTTATTAAAGAATAATGTTTCGATAATTAAACTTATTTTCGATTATTCAAATAAAGATAGTACTTTTGTGTAAGTATATCTTTGGTTATTTAATACTCATTTCAAGTATAAGTCTTACAACTTCTACTTCAATTAATTGTATAAAGATTATCTTTATGAGAATATTATTTAAATAATAATATTCAGACATTTTCTAGAAATATTGGGACTGATTTACTTCATTAAATCAGCATTACTCCAAACACTCTTTAAAGTGTTTTCGAGTCTTCAAAATGATTTTTAAAAGTTAGAGCGGATCCCAAAACTCATTTTTATATTTAAGATCTTCCTTTTAAAAAGGGGATTTAAATACTCGCTCAAAACCTGAGGGATCCGGCTCTATGGTGTATTTTATATTCGCAACAAGGTTGCAGTTTTGGTAAATGAATTGATTACTTACCCAACGTTCGGGAAGTAAGTCCATCTATTGAGTCGGCATAAGCAACATGGGCTCAGTGGGCGTCCATGATAGTGTAAGTGGCTCAGTGGGAGTCCATCAAATGCATAAGTGGCTGAGTGGCAGTCCAGCATAAGGTCCTATTGCGACCAGGGTGATGACCAGTGGGGAATTCGTCCATCTACTAGTAGAAAAGGTTACTTATTGGTATCTTTGCCTAATCAGCAAGATATCTGGTTTATGCCAAAATTCTTTTCCTTTCCAAATTTATTGGATATTACAATTCTGTTCATACTTTACATGACAGAGGTTTTCAGGAAATGTATAAAGAAGATGTATATGTGGATATATATATATATATATATGTATCAGAACTTAATGAAGTATATCATAACTTCATTTCCTTTAATAATATTTCAAAGATTTAATCTATTCAAATCTTGTCTGGTAGTCTCATCTATGTGATGAACTGTTGAAAGCTCATTATACTTTGAACAGTGGTAGTTCAAGTAGCTTTATAAATGATATAAGTGTAGTGAAGTATCTGGTAACTTCATCCCTTGTTTTTACTTATATCTAGTAAGTAATTATCTTACACATGATAAAAGATTCTAGTAAGTATCCATTTAGATACTTATATTACTGTTATCACTATATATTATCTTGCGAGCTGTAAGGCTCACTCTTGCTTTATTTCTTCATCACACAACAACAGTTAGGAAAGATGGCCAGACTCCAGCAGACCCAGCGCAAGCGCGTGGGAAGCGTCCCGCGTCTTCCCGATGATGTTATAGCTGCTATAGCTGCAGAGGTAAATCTATTGTAGATCAGACCATCTACTTTTGAGAATCAATTATGTATAATTATAACTTGTGGCAGATAATGGCAATTAACTGTAAATTTATCAAGTAATCATTTTGGGTTGTAATAACTTTTAAATTGTGGATTCAAAGACTTGTACTTATTTCAATTTCATCTCTGAGACTATAACGGGTTGTGGTGTGTGTTAGTGTGGGGTCACAGCATAAGGTTATTTATTATTAATTAAGTGAAGTGATATTGTGGAAAGAAAGACCGTGACGACCCGGATCCCCGACCCCGGATCTGGGGGTGTTACATTAGCCATTGATAGTGCAATCTTCTTAGCCGTTAATGGACTGATCCATTAGCCATTGATAGTCTGTTCTCCTTAGCCATTGATGGATCACATCATTTAATCAGAATTATATGGCATCGAGTATTTACAATTAGCCATTATATTCTATTTATCCATTGAGTCGATGATAACTATGAAATGAACAATTACAACAACGACTGTCAATTGAGATCTCCATAAAAAATGCTACAAATTCTTATCACAGATAAGGTACTCTACCAACGGATATTAGACAATGATAACTTAGCTATTGATAACTACTCTTACTTAATGAAATATTATGTTATATGTTTTGTTCATCATCAAAAATACATGTAATTCCTAAAACTAAGTTATTATTATCTTCAAATTTAACATGTGCTAACCGTTCGGATGCTATATTTTTAGTTTAATGACAGGCGTGTAAGTTAGGTTTGCATTGAATGATGAAATAGTTATTTAACCTATACGTCATATTATATAATTCACAAAAATATTATATGTTATAAAAAAATTAAATATACTATGATTAATCAAAAAATACGATATATATATCATATATCTTCAATGTAAGTCTAATATGTTTTATTTTAATAATGTGTGTGTGCAGTGGCAATTCATGAAGGATTCCCTTAGATAAAGGTCCGTAGAGAAAGATTTTTAAAAAATTATAAATAAATAATTTATTTCATTTTTCATCATATATAGTTACAAATTTTAATTACCAAATAAAAAACAGAGTTGCAAAATTTTTTTATATAAAAAATCATTGAAATTTGATGAAATAGTTTAAAATGGTTCTATAGTAAAATAACAGTAAAATCACACTTATTCTAAATTATTCCATGGTAGAATCAAATTTATAATCAATCTTTTTTTTTCAAATTTCAGTTGTCAAACGTTTTGTTACACTTAAATATAATTATTATTCTACATTAGCAATAGTTTTGATAAAATTCAATACTAGAACCGAGGGTTCTCTACGGTTCTCTATATGAGAGGGTTCTCTCTTAAAAAAGGCCTATATATAGTACAAAGTAGTTTAATTTGTATTAAAAATATTATATATATTTTTAAATGAGTTTGTATATTGCATATTTTTGAGTCGTGTTTTCGGGACAAAATTGTTAATTTTAAAATTATAAAATATTGCATGTATGCACCTTTATTTCATGAAATTTTATTGAAATAAGTAACATAACAAAATTCAATTTCTTTATAGAAAATAATTAAAATATTTTCTAAAATCAAGACCCATCTTTTGAATTAATAACAGTTTTAGTAAAAAGTAAAATAACACCTATATATGATGTGTATCAGTTATAGATATTTATTCGTTAGAACGAATATGAATGTCACGATAAAAGTTTAAAAATATGAAAAAAATATAATACGTGTACATCAACTTGAATTTCCAAAAAAGAAATATATTAGATAAAAAGATTCAAAAAAAGTAAAAATATTTATAATCTAAAATACTAAATTTTAAGTAGTTGAGAATTTATTCTAACTTTTACCCGTTATAATGAATATGAATATCATAATGTAAGTCTAAATACTAATACTAATATATATATATATAGACACACACAATCGAGTTAAATTTTTAAAAAGAAGATATTTTAAATTAATAGTTTAATATAAGCAAAAATTATTTTAATCTAAAAGACTAAATTTTTAAGAGTTGATAGTCCGTATGACGACTCGTGTAATTTTTTTTTTTTAAATTATTTAATTATACAATTATGGAAATTATTAGATAAATAAAATATGTGTATTGGTTTTGACCGCTATGTGTTGTCTGGTTATTATCTATGTGTGAATAATGGTGTACCGGGTTGTCCGCGTGATTAATTAAGGAATGGTATTGAATTGTTTCACTTTTTAAAAATGGATTTAATGCAAATTTATTTGTATAAATATTTGAAGTGTCTCTAAAATTATTTTTATGGTTTTATAATTATAATAATTATTTTTAGGATTTTATGAAATTGAGAAATCAATATTTTATTAATTATTTATCCTTAAATGATTTTCTAATTGCTTTTATTGGTAAAATCCATATTTAATTCTAAAATTCTTCAAAAATTATGAAACACATATTTATGTAAGTTTGGAATATTCTGAGAATTTTAAAATTATTTTGGTAATTTTCGGGATTAATCTTACTTGCGCGTTGTTTCGGCGATTCGTTAAAAGCGGGTATGAATTGCGTTTCAATAATTATTTAAAAATTATGAAATTTATATTTTTATAAACTTCGGGGTGTTCGTAATATTTTAAGATTATTTTGGAACCGCTCTGGTGAAATTTATGCGCTATGCATATCGTTAAATTCGCGATTTAATACCCGAATAAGAAATTTCAGTCTAATAGGGGGGTACGTGTCCTTTATTCAGGACACGTGTTTTACTCAGAGAATGGCAGAAATTGCAAGGGATTAATTTTCTCATTTCTTCCTCCTTGTATCTCTCTCTCGTCAATTTCTACAGCCCTTTTCTCTCTCAGCTGTTTTCTTCCTTTCCTCCCTCTCCCTATGTCTCTGTCGCTTGTTCTCTGTTATGCGGGTTCCCTTCTCTTTCCCGGTAAGCGGCTGTTGCGGCTGAAATTCCGGCGGGCCCGGTTGTGTCTGTTTGATTTCCGTTCGTTTGTGTATACATATGTGTATATACTTGTATGTGTGCACAGGATTTGGTCGGGTGTTCATGTTGTGACTCTGTACCTTCATTTTTATTTTCCGGTCTCTATGGTTCTCCCCGGCCGCGCGTGGCGTGGGGGGGGCTGTGCTGTTAATTGTTCATTTTATTTACTAACTGCACTTTTAATGTTGCAGATTAAATGATTTAAAGTTTCGTGAATTAAAAAGATTATTTTGCAGAATTATACGATTTAATCGATGAAATTCGCGAAGGATGTCCGATGTATTTGGAAACCCACGAATTTTATCGCCGTCGGCGATGAGCCTCGGCGAGCCGACGGTGGACTGTGATGATTATATTCTGAGACATAATTTAATAAATAAATGTAAAATACGAGTAATAATTAATCGTAGTATTGAATTGACGTTTGGGAAATTGTGAATGTTGGTTGTTGTGAATTATTATGGTGAAGTGACGACGAATTGTTCGACGGGTTAATCCGATAAATAAAACAAGTACTGCCCAATTTCCGGAAAACTGAACTATGTAAATACGGGAACGTATCCGATGATTATCGGGATGTTGGGTGACTATATATATATATATATATATGTGTGTGTGTGTTTTATACGAAACTTGATTATACAACGCGATAAAATATTTTGCCAAATTGATAACCCTGATTTCGTAAAATAAAGAGTTTAAGTATTTTCCGAAAATGAACGACGAACCGATTCTCGAGATTGTGAACCCTACTTGTTTCGTGTGTTATTATAATATACATAATTACGAGTCGGGTTTGAAAAATCATTGGGTAAGAATTAGTATCGAGGATATGTCAAGCATACCTAGACGTCTAACGTAGGGCATTTCGACCCTGTAGGTTATGATCGAGAACCTGAAAGTGGATGATGGACTAAAGATAACCTAGTGGTCAATTGTCGAGTTCAGTAGAGTTTCTACAGAAAGACCTAAGTGTCGAAGTTGAATTCAATGGGATCTAGTGGTTGGACGTTAGAGCCTGAGCAGCAGAGTCGGCTCAGAGTTGATCAGTAATAGTTGTAAAGCCTTATAAGGCAAGTACTTCCGAACTTTTCTTCAAGATATATTGCAATTATTTTCGAATTGTTTCATAACATGTCGCTATTATTTAAAACAACTCCTGTTTTGTATTACAAGTGTTATAAACTATTTAAACTTGAATCCTGATTTCTCTTGATCTTGAACCATAAGCCTTATTCTTTGTAAATCATCCTTCATTGATTTTCAGATACCAAACCACCCAAATATGATACTACTCCCCAAATGTATAACTACCAAACACCAAACACTGAAACAAAATTGTTTGGAAACACAGAAATTTCTATACCTCAACTATTCTTTATAACATCAAAGAATTGTACCCTGAAAAATCATTACTGGTCCAATACCTGATCATTTTACAAACTGGAAAACCGTTTCTCATACATACCCTGATATACCCATGAGATGTCCATGAGTTTCCTTATATTTTTATGCAAATGTTTAACCATTATTGATTATGATCTTGTTTTATTGAATCATATTGTTATCATATTGAACTGCTTTAGGATTGGATAGTTTTTATATATGTGGACCAGATTCGTGGTCAGACCATACCAATGGTCAAGTTAGGCCAATGTGTGCCTTGGATCCAGTAATTAGAGCAGTGTTGTGTGCTTGCTCGGGGTTAGTACGTGACTGATCAGCAGCCTAACCTTGGTTTTTAAAACTTAAAATGAATATCCAATTCTAACAATTAGTTAAAAAGAAACTTGATTCCTTTGAATCATTTCATTTGATCATTGTTTAACCTCAGTTATCGTTATCATGACTTGCTGAGCTGGTTAGCTCACTCTTGCAAATCTTTTTATATATGTTACAGTTGAAAAGAATATGGATGATAGTGAAGTTCTTCATTCCAAAGTGCTGGCTAAGGTTCCAGTTGAGTTGAATCGAGCTAGCAGAAGCTTCATGCGGTATAGAGATAGTCAGATTGTAAGAATGATTTTATTATCAATTGTAAGTTAAATTAGTTGGGATTTGATACGTTATAATAAAGATTAAGATTGTGGCTTATTTTCATACTTTAACCTGTTGCGATCCGTGGTTTTATAAAGCAGGGTCATTGCAATTAATATTTTATATATAGGTTGATATATTGTGTTTGTGTTGTGGACCCCAAACTTCTGACCCGGGTTTGGAGGGCGCCACAGATTGATATCAGAGCCAGGTTATAAGTCACTGAAACAAGCCTAGATTGTTGGGATTGGGTAGAGGATTAGGATTAGGAATAGGAAACAGAAAGAATAGGATGTTGTGAGGATGAGTGCGACTATATAATAAGTCTTTGACACGGTTCGTGTTGCGATTCGGGATTCTCAACTTGCGACGTGAATTCCAGACAATGGTAATGGCAGATCCTGATTTCCCGATGTCATTCAATCGTTTGGAGCTTTCCGTTTGAGGATCGTCATCTTCTCTCAGATTTGATTTGCACCTTGTTCCTCCACCAGTATTAATGGCACTACCTTTTGTTATAACGGTTGCACTTTTTCAAACTATTCTACGCTAAAAATTTTCTGCCTCTTGATATGAGATTACCTATTCACGAACCTCCATCTGTTTATTCTTGTTTTACTGGATATTCAGCTGTGAGTGTATCTCTTTAGTTTACCATACATCCTGTCCTATACCCCCAGTTTAGAACTTGTCCTAAGAAGCGATTGTACTTACGAGGATGGATTCGAGAATTACAGTAAATGGTGAGCGCTTGAGATATAAATAAAGGTGAGAAGAAGTTTAGAGTGAAGATTTAAGTGTTTCAGAGGATAGCTGTTATCGGGTTAAAAGAAGCCATTAGTGACTAAGCCACCGTGAATAATTACGGGATGAATTAGCTGAATTTTGAAAGAGTTAGAGAGAAAGGAATAAATCTGGAATTTTTGGTGGAATTAAATGATGGTGCTATGATAAATGCGATATATAAAGTAGTGATGCGATGTGATAAGGGCAAACCTTGTTCTATGAAATAGACTTGTTGACTATTGGATAGCATGTTCTACTTAGCTACTGCAATGATAATGTTGGGAGTATTACCGGTATGGGAGCCTTGATGTGAAGCTACGAATAAGATAATGTGTGACAACAATTGAAGTTTCGTCAATTAAGGGAGGTAAGTGGACATGATGAAGAAGAAAAGATAGATTGAAGTGAATGGACCTTTATATGATCATTCCATTAATTTGGTACCTTGTTATTGGTCGGAAGGACAACAACCAACTCATATAGTGAGAACAACCAGGTTTGTGATTTTCCAAACTTTTTAAACAAGTTTTCGAAAAAGATTATCCTTTACAAATTTCTAAAAGCCTTTTCGAATAAAATGATTTTTTTTTAAACATTGGTTGTCAAGTTACTACTTGAGTTTCTTGTTTGTTGGAAAGCCCAGATTACCTGGAAGGATGCTGTTTCAGACTTAGTATTGCTAATTTCAAGAACGAAATAACCTATGATTATGAAGAAGTTGATCATTCCTAACAGAAAGGTACAAATATTGTTTGATAAAATTTACAACAGAAACAGCGTACGGAGTAACTATACATTCAATTACTAGGACTATCAGAGTTTGAAGAATTCATTGATTTAACAGAAGCCGGAGCGTGATCGAAGAAGATTGGAAAGATTTCCAGACCTCTCTAAAAGCATAATATTATTAACAAAAGGATCGTTATGTTGAATGGTACGTGGTTATTCTAAATTAAAAGAGGAATCTCGAAGTTACCCGGTAGGAACGCCATTATGATCGAATTGTTAAGGTATTATACGTGTAAGTGCGAATTTAAAGACGCAAGACTTAACAAGTAAGAATTCATTATAATGTTTGATTTGCGAAGATATTTCAGCGGACTTTCTAAAGTTGTTATATGATGCAATTGGGATATGATTGAATAAGCTTAAAAGATGAATATAAGTGAAATAGGGATGGTGACCAATGGTATCGTTCTTGTCTTCAATATTACAGCGTATATTCCTTTTTGATTCCTAAATAAGTATGAACTTCTTTTCTTAAATAAACTCCTTGCTATGATATCGAAAAGGAGGATATTACGTTCTTTTCAAATTTAATTATTTCCTCAAGTTTTGCTTTCTGATTGGGACAAACAGTGTTATAGTGAGACACTTTGTCAGAATGACGAAGAGTCAGGTTGGACGCCACCTAATCATGTGTTGTATGTCATATGGTACAAAAGATTGGCCATCTTAAGTACCAATGTGGTTGTCTCATTCATATTCAAATCCTTATTTCTTCCTTCTTTTCAACTTCAAGTTTATTGAATTATGAATCCTTCCAGTTATTTCGTTATACCATCGTTCTTTGCAAAATTTCTCAAGCAAATCAACGTGTTATGAACCAAGTGGACGAAGTTTCATCTACCTCTCATACATGGAAAGGAAACAAGGGTATATGGCGAGGATTGTAAATCACTAGCCCCAGTCAGGGATGTTCTAGGAATCAAGGGAGTCTACTCCAATTAGGATACGTCTTCGAGAACGATAATATGCGACTTTCCTATGAAATATGTGGTTCATATTACGGACGTGACAACATGGATGATGATGGTAAGTACCTTATGTGCTAAAGTATTAAAAGATGTGGGAGAAACTTAATTGTTTATCTCTCAAAGTTTTGTTGATAAGATGAATTACCCTGTTGAATTGATAAGATTGTGATTAAAGCACTAGCAATTCAAGAACGTGTAGTTGTTAAATAAGTAAGTACCAATGGTGAAATTGAGATTCCTGGCAATGAGTTGTGTAGAATTGATATCCTGGAAGATAAGAGGATTTGATATTATTCTAAGGAATGGATTGACTACTAAAGCGTGATGTCCAGACAGACCGTCGGGACGAAAAAGATAATTCTGAGCATGCCAAATGAGAAGGTGAGGAGGTTCAGAAGATGAAGAAGGTAACGAATTTGTTAATGATGATTACGGTGATCAAGATATGAGCATTATGGTGATTATGGAATACATAAAAGTCGGAAGCAAACAAAGTTTGAAGATTTTATAGTAATTAAGGAGTTTCAAGATATGTTTTTGTATGAGTTATCAACATTTCCTTCAGATATAGAAATTGAGTTCGTGACTGACTTAGCACCTGAAATGAAGCCAGTGTCCAAGGCCCCGCACAGAATGGCGCCAGTTAATGTGAAGGAGTTAGCAAAGTAAATACAAGAAATGCTAGAAAAAGAAGCGATTAGACCTAGTGTACCCCATAAGGTGCACCGATATTAAATGTTAATAAGAAAGATGGAAGTATGTGATTTTGCGTTGACTAGCAAGAGCTCAACAAGTTTACTATCAAGAGCAAGTATCTGTTACCTTGACCCAATGATTTGTTTGATCAAACGAAGGAAGCAAAGTACTTTTATAAGACTGATTTAAGACTTGGTATTTCACCAATTGAAGATTAAACCTATGGATGTATCAAGGATAATTTTCAAAACTAAGTACTATTCTCGTATTGTCATCTGTATTAACCAATATACCAGTAATATTTGAACTGGATGGACAGCACCTTTAAGGAATATCTGAGTAAGTTATAGTTGTGATACTTAAAGTCAACGGAGGACCATGCGAAGCATTTAATGATGACTGGGAAGTTGGAGAAGAAAGAAGTTGTATGAAATATAGTTCTTAGCATAAATAGTCAATGTGGAGATGATCAAAAGAGATCCAGTAGAAATTAAAGTTACTATGAATGAAAAGAGACCAGAAACACTAACAAAAGTAAGAAGTTTTACCATGGGCCGGTTACTATTGGAAATTTGTGCAAGATTTCTTGAAAATTGCAATATCTTGGACGAAGTTAACCAGGAAAAGCAAGAAGTTTTGTGAAATGGAGAAGGATGAAGGGAAAGTTTTGCGGAGATAAATGAAAGAATGATTTCAACACCTGTTTTATCAATTTAAAAGTATCAAGGAGGTTTGATAGTTTATAGTGATGCTTCTCATTAGGGAATAGGATGTGTGTTGATGTAGCACAATAGAGTTATTGTATATGCATCCAGACAACCGAAACCTTATGAGCAGAAGTATCCTACCCATAATTTGGGACTAATAGTAATAATATTCGTTTTGAAAGATTTGGGGAACATGATATGTATGGAGAAAGGTGTAAGATTTATACGGGCCATAAGAGGTTGAAGTATGTATTCATGAGGAAAAGCAAAGATAGAGGAAAGCAACAACAGACATAGAAACTATACCGGAAGAATTTTCTATGGAATTTTAGAAGTTGGAATTGGGAGTCAGAGCTTATAATCCAAACAGGAGCAAGGATGAATAGTATGACCTTTCAGTTGAAATTGTTAAGAGAAAGATAAGGAGATGTCAAAAGAAGATAATGGATCACGATGTTAGCAGTAGTGAGAGGAAATTTATGCGCCCAGGAGAATGATCACGATATCCCCAGGTTCTCTTTCAGCACTTGGAAGTTACAAGTAGAAGAATTAAGAAATGAAATGCCACAGGGAATTTATAGTATAAAGTATATACTCTATTGAAGAGATGCCAAAATATATGGAAATAAAAGAAAAACAGCGATAACCAGGTACAAGAAGGATATTTCAAAATGGATTAGAAAGTGTTGGACACGTCAAAGAATTAAGGTGGACTATTGGAGACCTAATGGATAAGGCAGACCCAGGGAATGGTTTTACAAGAAGTGAATCGTGAAAGGTACCAGTGATGTTCATGGAGAAAAGGAATGAAATTATAAGAGTATGTACTGATTATCGGGAGTTTAACAAAACAATGAATAAGAATAAGTGACCCCTATAAAGAATTAATTACTTACGAGACCTAATTCAAGAAGCGTGTTATATTTCGGGGATTAACTTACGATCCGACCTAAGAACATATCAGAGATTACGATTAAAGTGAGTTATGAGCACTGCAAGCTCCGGTGATATTATGTGAAATAACAAGTGTATCAGTTGTCTATAAGGAATTAAGAAACATGTTGTATAAGGAGTACTCAGATAAGTGAATTGTATTTATTGATAACATCTTCACCCATTCAGGAAACTATACGTTGAGTCTTCAAAAATGAAATTTTGACTAAGGTTAACAAAAGATTCTGAATTAATCCATAACAACTACCTAAGCAAAGCCGTATGGTAACAGATGCCCTATACCGACAGGAAAGGGTTGAATGTAATTAAGACTACCAAGGAATTAACAAACGAATTAGAAAGAGTGGAATCTGAAGTTCAAATACTTAAAGGTGATAATACGTGAATATATAAGACTACTTTTCAGCTGTAACTGATGAAAAAGGATAAGAGATGCTTAAACGTTTAGAAACCAAGTGGAGAACGAGCACCGTCTAACATCCTTATGCGGAGAGTCAAAGTACGAAAATGATTTAGGAAATGTATGATGTGTTGAGAGGTAAAGTTTTAAGGAAACACTGGAATGATCATTTATCAGCAATGTCAGCTTTGGAATGCCACTTTACCAAGCTTTATGGGAACACAAATGTAGGTCCCCATTTTTATCGAGATAAAATGGGAGAAAGAAAATTGTTAAATTCTAGGTTAAATCGGCACACCAAGAGCATAGTAAGATTGATTAAAGCAGCTCGGAGTAGACAAAGAAAGAAGGCGAAATTATATCGAGAGAGAATATGAGTATAGAAATAGGACCAGTAGTGTTAGTACAAGTTTTATCTTGAAAAAGACTACATAAGTCTAAGTAGAAGAGACAGGTTAAGTCCTAAAAATTGGTGAACCATTCGAGGTATTGATAAATATAGATAAAGTTGTTCATGAGTTGATGTTACCGTCACAATAATGTGTACATCTAGTGTGTTTAGTCTGTTAAAGATAAAAACGATAAGTATCTGATTTAAATTAAGTAATTGATCAGGAGCCAATGGGGCTCTTGTCCAAATTTGTTTTGCGTATAGTAATCAATCCAATTCTTGATCATTAAAGACGAGTTCTTGGAAATGAGTGCATACCTATTGTAAGTACGTTTGAACCCTCGAGTAGAAGGGTCTACTTAGAAATTAGAGTCAGATATGCTTGACAAATATCCTCATTTGTGTAATTAGACCAGATTCTGAGGACAGAATCTTTTTAAGGGGGGAAGGATATAACGACTCGTGTATTTATTTTTTGAATTATTTAATTGTGCAATTATGGAAATTATTAGATAAATAAAATATGTGTATTGGTTTTGACCACTATGTGTTGTCTGGTTATTATCTATGTGTGATTAATGGTGTACCGGGTTGTCCTCGTGATTAATTAAGGAATGGTATTGAATTGTTTCACTTTTAAAAATGGATTTAATGCAAATTTATTTGTATAAATATTTGAAGTGTCTCTAAAATTGTTTTTATGGTTTTATAATTATAATAATTATTTTTAGGATTTTATAAAATTGAGAAATCAATATTTTATTAATTATTTATCCTTAAATGATTTTCTAATTGCTTTTATTTGTAAAATCCATATTTAATTCTAAAATTCTTCAAAAATTATGAAACTCATATTTATTAAAGTTTGGAATATTGTGAGAATTTTAAAATTATTTTGGTAATTTTCGGGATTAATCTTACTTGCGCGTTGTTTCGGTGATTCGTTAAAAGCGGGTATGAATTGCGTTTCAATAATTATTTAAAAATTATGAAATTTATATTTTTATAAACTTCGGGGTGTTCGTAATATTTTAAGATTATTTTGGAACCGCTCTGGTGAAATTTATGCGCTATGCATATCGTTAAATTCGCGATTTAATACCCGAATCAGAAATTTCAGTCTAATAGGGGGTATGTGTCCTTTATTCAGGACACGTGTTTTACTCAGAGAATGGCAGAAATTGCAAGGGATTAATTTTCTCATTTCTTCCTCCTTGTATCTCTCTCTCGTCAATTTCTACAGCCCTTTTCTCTCTCGGCTGTTTTCTTCTTTTCCTCCCTCTCCCTATGTCTCTGTCGCTTGTTCTACATTATGCGGGTTCCCTTCTCTTTCCCGGTAAGCGGCTGTTGCGGCTGAAATTCCGGCGGGGCCGGTTGTGTCTGTTTGATTTCCGTTCGTTTGTGTATACATATGTGTATATACTTGTATGTGTGCACAAGATTTGGTCGGGTGTTCATGTCGTGACTCTGTACCTTCATTTTTATTTTCCGGTCTCTATGGTTCTCCCCGGCCGCGCGTGGCGTGGGGGGGCTGTGCTGTTAATTGTTCATTTTATTTACTAACTGCACTTTTACTGTTGCAGATTAAATGATTTAAAGTTTCGTGAATTAAAAAGATTATTTTGCAGAATTATACGATTTAATCGATGAAATTCGTGAAGGATGTCCGATGTATTTGGAAACCCGTGAATTTTATCACCGTCGGCGATGAGCCTCGGCGAGCCGACGGTGGACTGTGATGATTATATTCTGAGTCCTAATTTAATAAATAAATGTAAAATACGAATAATAATTAATCGTAGTATTGAATTGACGTTTGGGAAATTGTGAATGTTGGTTGTTGTGAATTATTATGGTGAAGTGACGTCGAATTGTTCGACGGGTTAGTCCGATAAATAAAGCAAGTGCTGCCCAATTTCCGGAAAACTGAACTATGTAAATACGGGAACGTATCCGATGATTATCGGGACGTTGGGTGACTATATATATATATGTGTGTGTGTGTTTATACGAAACTTGATTATACAACGTCATAAAATATTTTGCCAAATTGATAACCCTGATTTCATAAAATAAAGAGTTTATGTATTTTCCGAAAATGAACGACGAACCGATTCTCGAGATTGTGAACCCTACTTGTTGCGTGTGTTATTATAATATACATAATTATGAGTCGGGTTTGAAAAATCATTGGGTAAGAACTAGTATCGAGGATATGTCAAGCATACCTAGACGTCTAACGTAGGGCATTTCTACCCTGTAGGTTATGATCGAGAACCTGAAAGTGGACGATGGACTAAAGATAACCTAGTAGTCAATTGACGAGTTCAGTAGAGTTTCTACAGAAAGACCTAAGTGTCGAAGTTGAATCCAATGGGATCTAGTGGTTGGACGTTAGAGCCTGAGCAGCAGAGTCGGCTCAGAGTTGATCAGTAATAGTTGTAAAGCCTTATAAGGCAAGTACTTCCGAACTTTTCTTCAAGATATATTGCAATTATTTTCTAACTGTTTCATAACATGTCGTTATTATTTAAAACAACTCATGTTTTGTATTGCAAGTGTTATAAACTATTTAACCTTGAATCCTGATTTCTCTTGATCTTGAGCCATAAGCCTTATTCTTTGTAAATCATCCTTCATTGATTTCCAGATACCAAACCACCCAAATATGATACTACTCCCCAAATGTATAACTAACAAATACCAAACACTGAAACAAAATTGTTTGGAAACACAGAAATATCTATACCTCAACTATTCTTTATAACATCAAAGAACTGTACCCTGAAAAATCATTACTGGTCCAATACCTGATCATTTTACAAACTGGAAAACCGTTTCTCATACATACCCTGATATACCCTTGAGATGTCCTTGAGTTTCCTTATAATTTTATGCAAATGTTTAACCATTATTGATTATGATATTGTTTTATTGAATCATATTGTTATCATATTGAACTGCTTTAGGATTGGATAGTTTTTATATATGTGGACCAGATTCTTGGTCAGACCATACCAATGGTCAAGTTAGGCCAATGTGTGCCTTGGATCCAGTAATTAGAGCAGTGTTGTGTGCTTGCTCGAGGTTAGTGCATGACTGATCAGCAGTCTAACCTTGGTTTTTAAAACTTAAAATGAATATCCAATTCTAACGATTAGTTAAAAAGAAACTTGATTCCTTTGAATCATTTCATTTGATCATTGTTTAACCTCAGTTATTGTTATCATGACTTGCTGAGCTGGTTAGCTCACTCTTGCAAATTTTTTTATATATGTTACAGTTGAAAAGAATATGGATGATAGTGAAGTTCCTCATTCCAAAGTGCTGGCTAAGGTTCCAGTTGAGTTGAATCGAGCTAGCAGAAGCTTCATGCGGTATAGAGATAGTCAGATTGTAAGAATGATTTTATTATCAATTGTAAGTTAAATTAGTTGGGATTTGGTACGTTGTAATAATGGTTAAGATTGTGGCTTGTTTTCATACTTTAACCTGTTGCGATCCGTGGTTTTATAAAGCAGGGTCATTGCAATTAATATTTCATATACAGGTTGATATATTGTGTTTGTGTTGTGGACCCCAAACTTCTGACCCGGGTTTGGAGGGTGCCACAATCAGCTTTTAATCTAGATCAAATAAAATACACAAATCAGTTAACTTTTGAGCATTTTAGAATAAAAAAATGTATAAACTTCAAAAATGTGAGTCTAAACATTTTTAGAGGATATAAGAATAATAACACTAAAATGAATTTTGATATGATGATCTTAAAGATATCTTATGCAATTAATCATGTGTATTATAAAAAAAAAATCTGAAATATAAGATGATGACATGCATAGGAAATGTAAGGCATCTAAACCATTGAAATTACTAAACAACCCCCAAATATCATCAGATGTTCTTAAGCTCCCGCTTCCTCTGATTCATCACCATTCTCGACTCTTAATTCACATCCTTATATAAACACTGATTATATACATATAGACATCCATATCTTACAAGTTTGTGCTTTTTTTTATCCCCCATTGTAAGTGTATTTCAGCTCAATTATACTCGCATTTGTTCATTTTGTTTTATGGTCATGTTTATATTGATATACACACTTTTATGTGTTTATGTGTAATGTATGTGATGATAATTATATTTTGGAATGTTGGAGTGTAATTTCAAGACATGGATGGTGGACAAGAAGGCCCGATCTAAAGGACGGTGGAGGAAGTTTTTTGAGATTTTTGAGGAAGGGATGGCATGCTTAAGGGGAAAAAATTATGTGTTTTAAACGTGACTTTTGGTAAATTTGGGCGATTTGTGATGTGGGTTTTTCTTATTTTCTTATTTTTGATTTGGGGTTTTGCAAATGTTGAAAGGTTTTATTAAGAATGTGATCCTGGTGAGTCTTTTTTAGTTTCTTGGTTTAGTAACTGTTTTGTTTTGTATTTATTTACATGCATGTGTGTGATTCAATATTTTGTTCTATGGGAATTATATATCATAGAATTGGTATATCCTGCACCTCTGATGATTTCTTGTTTACATTCACATTCCCTTTTTTTCTTGAGAGACTTTTCTTGAGTCTTTATTTTTTAAAGTTATATTATTTTAGGAATTAGTGGATATCTCAATCGTCTTCTATTATTGTGTTCGTTTTATTTGATGAGTGCTTACTGTGTGTTGGGCCTGACGGGTAATCTTTTTATTGTTCATATTTTTTGTTCTACTTTTCAAAGCTATTACTCGGAGAATCTTATTCTAAACTCGTCTACATGGTTAATGATGGTTGGCCATGGCAATGTAATTATTTTATTCCATAGATCGGATCTGTTTATGGCTAATTTGTAGCCGATAAATGGGATAACCCATATTTTTTTATGCTAGTAATAAATAGGTATGTGGGCCTTTCTTAGGAGAACTGATCACATACGGGCAAGAACTGTAAGAGAACGATACTTTCGACGTGGTAGTTAATCACACCATGGAGTATCACGGTGGACGACCAGTACTCTTACACTCTTTCGTGTTGGTTTTTTGGTCATTTATTGAATTTTATGTCACCTTAGGGATTTATTTGACTATAGTAATATTTTTTTGGTCTGCTACAACATATTTGTGTTGTTGCTATAGACATCCATGGCATACTGTTTCTTTCGATATACGATCCATGTGGTTAAGTAAATAACTTGTTCTGCATTCAAGTGCTCATACTTGCTTTTAGATATATTTTTAGAATTTAAATACAGAAAGTGATAAGCATACCAAGATGAGGCAAAGGGTAAAGTAGAGGTCCATTTCCAATTAGCAATATATATATATATATATATATTCTGATTATCAGATATACGCCATAAAGTCCAACTAGCTACCCTTCGAAATATATTAATATAAATGTACATGTAAGCAAATGGTGTGTAAGAAGGTTCATGGCGACATGCGAAAGATCGAGATGAAAGGTCCTTCGATCTGTGAGGCGAGGCGTGACGAGACTTGTGAAGACTTTGTATTTATGGCTTGTAAATGTAATAAGGTATTTTTGTATTGTGAGGCGTGGTGGCCCATTCCACGAAATGGTGGGTTTAAGGGCATCACAAAAATGTTTTGTGTTGTGCCCAAATCAAATAAATTAGAAGGAATGAATACGAGTCGCTAATTTATACGCATTTATTGATGTTAAATTCTAATTTAACGCAGACCATATAATATATTTTCATGTATATTCAATTCTCAAAATAATTATAATAATTTTTAATTTCAGTAATGAACATGCAAATATTACACATAAAAAGTATTTTAAATTGTATTAAGTATAACATATACACATAAATGTGCAATATCGGTGAATTGAATTCTAATCGGGATTTTCTAAAGTACCGATTTATCCAAACTGGGCTAGATATTTATGCACGAACCTAGAACCCACCAGAAAGTTTTAAGTCCAACTCAAACGACCTGGTCTAGGCGTTTCTAGAACAGGTTTCAAATTTTAATGAGTTTTTATTTGCATATATGAACATTTACTTTATCAAAATTTAATTAAAATATGAACAGTTAACCAACCTAATCTGGATTTTCTTGTCTAACATGGGTTAAATATTACTTAAAAACATAAAAGTCCCATAAAATTTAAAGTACCGCTCAACCAACCTAATCCTTATTAGAATGGATTTTAAAGTTTCATGAAATTTTCAGGCAAATATAAATGGTTACTTTATGAATTTTAAATAAAATAATGTAATGGTACAAAATTGGAGTTTTGATTAGAAAATATCTAAAATCAAATCACAGGGCGAGATTCGACCCATTCTATGAAGTAAAAACAGTTTTAGTAGAAATTAGGATAATAAAAAAATATTTAATTCATATCTGTTATTAATATTTTAACAGTTATATATTATAAGATGAATATATGCATATTATACTATATTCCTTTAAAATACGCGTATAGCGAGATTAAATTTTCTAAAAATGAATAATAATTAATTTTAAATAAGTAAAAAATATTTTAATAACAATTATGTGTTTACTTTTTATCTGGATTAAAATATAATTATACATATTGACCGGTCAATTTTTTGAGCTACATTAGAATAAAAAAAAATATAACGTTCTAAAATGAATAATATAGATTGATTTGTTTTTGGACAAGATTAAAATAACAATAGAATCAACTTTTAATTTGAGAATCTTAAAGATATTATATGTGATTGATAATATTGAGAAAGTTAATTTTTTGAAAAAAAGATGATGATATGTAAAGAAAAATGAAGCATCTAAACTATTAAAATTACTAAACTACCCAAAATTCATTCCATGTTCTTAAGTTCTCCCTTCCTCTATTTTATCACCATTCTAGACTCCGGACTCTCATCCTTATATATACGGACACACACATTACATAAAAAATAGTGCCAGTGAATAACAAGCTTGTGCACTCTTTTTATCCCCTGCTATAAGTGTGTTTCAGCTGAATTAACATATGCTTTTGTTCATTTTTATGTTTACGTGTTATGTATGTATATACAATTGTGTTTTCAATGCAGGAGTGTGATCTGAAGACATGGAAGGTGCTGGACAAGATGTCATAGTCAGGAATTCAGTGGACGGTGTTTTTTGAGATTTTGAACGAAGAAGGGATGGCTTGCTTAAGGCCCTGACTGATGGTAAAGAAATTTATGTGTTATAAATGTGAATTTTGGTGAATTTAGGTGAGCTCTGATGATGGTAGTGCTTATTTTACACTTTTGATGCGGGGTTTTGCAGATGTAGAAAAGTTTTATCAAGAATGTGATCCTGGTTAGTCTTTTTCAGTTTCTTGATTCATTGCCTGCTTTTTTGTGTGTATGTATGTGCATGTGTGTTGTTGAATGTTCTAATCCCTGGGATTTTTATTTAGTAGAATTGGTATATACTGAACCTCTAATTTCTTGTTTACGTTTGCATTCCCTTTTTTTCTTGAGAGAAATTTCTTTAGTTTTTCTTGTTTTAATGTCATTTTGTTGTTTTAATGATTAGAGGATATCTCGTTGTCTTATGTCATCCCGTTATGTGAGTGGCCAGAGAATTTATAATTCTAATTTGCGGTAGAATCATGACCCTGCTGTTATCGGACCTCTGATTTTGTTTACATTTGCACTCTCCCTTTCTTTTTATTCTGATAAAGTTTCCTTTTAGTGATTATAATTATTGCATATATTAAGTTTTTCATCGCTAATTGTCAGAGTACATAAAAAAATTTAGGGTTTATACAAGAGTGGTCAGTATAAACTAGATTTTGTGGCCGTTGATTATCGCAGGACATGAAAGAATTCAGGTTTGATATGAGAGCGGCTGGTAATTAAATAGATGATAATTTAGGGTAACACGAGAGTAGTTGGTGTTACAGAATCGTATTCGGCCCAATAATTACTTAAATCATAACCGGCCCAATAATTATTTAAAGGAAAATTAAGTCTATTAAGCCCCATATGCTAAACATTGAGTCCATCAACCCTTAATGGCCGATTTAAGTATATCCCTATTTGCGAAGGGCGGGATTTGAATGTGCTTTCTAGAAATCAAAATAATTAAAAGAATTATATTAAAATACTAATTAATTACAAAAACTTTAAATGAAATAAATCAGTATGTAGTAAATATCATGGAACTTTAATATAAAAATATGTCTTGTTGAACATCCACTTAACTGATTAAGGGCTAGAATGCGCATCTTCCTTCTTTAGACACTTGACATTCTTTAGATTACTTATGATGGTCATTGTCAATTTTTTTTTAAAAAAAGTCTATATCTTTCAGATCAGCAATATCAAGATCCTCGTGTATTTTAATTGTCACATTATTTTTATACTTATTTTGAATTGATATTCTCTTTATAAGTTTTTAACTGTATTGTATTGCTCAAATTTTTAACTAAGTTCTTTGTATTTATCATTAATAAATACCAAGATGTTGTATTTATCATTAATTACTCTTTATATTTTACATGAAATCTAAATATAAATTATGTTTTGCTTATTGATCATACTACCATATAATTCGTGTGATGTACGATTATTTTTATTATTATATATTATAAATTATAATTTTAATATGTTGGTGGTGGATTTCAAACCTTATACCTCCTGATTAATATTTTTGAGACTAAATGATTCTCATCCATTTGATCTGACGACCATGGATTGAGTGAATAGAGGACCAATAACCAAACTTTCAATATTTCGTCTTTAATGTTATAGTATAGATTCTAAAATCAGAATTAGTCTTATGATCTAAATTTTGCATCTACAACACTACTGAAATTTTCTGTTAGGAAGAATGTACAGGGAATTGGACTTCTTTTGTTCATTCCATTTAAAAAAAATTAAACTATAACATAGTTCTACCAATTTAGGGATCAATGTTGCTACTGTGAGTCCACTATTGATTACAGTCTTTAACTTTTCCTAATTAGAACTTTGTAGATATTTTGGTAAGAACTTGTTGTTTCTAAAATTACGAATATATATTTACAGATAGGGAGAACTTGTGTCTGTATGGACTTCCAAATGGACAATGGGAAGTTAATGAGCCCATTGAGAATGTGCCTGCGGTAATTCCTGACCCGCCATTAGGCATTAACTTTGCAAGAGATGGGATGCAAAAAAGTCATTGGCTATCACTTGTTGCGATTAATAGTGATGCATGGTTGATTTCTGTTACATTCTTTTTTGGTTCTCGTCTCAACTTCAATAAGAATGAAAGGTAACAATTAATTTGATTGTTTTTTTTATAATTGTAAATACATACCAAATTTCCGCCTCCATTTCTGATATGGATGAAAATTAATCAGTAAAGATATAATTAATGTGGGATTAGTTATGTTTTAAGTTGACTAGTCAAATCCTATGAATACCACGACCAAAAAAGGTCATGGAGACCATGCATTAGTACATGGAGACCACGGCTCATGATGGGTCTTGGTGACTGTGGCCTAGGATAAGTCCTGGTTACCCAAGTAAGTCATGTCAACCATGACTCAAGATGGGTCACGACGTCCACGGCCTAAAATCAGCTACATGATAGGCCCACCGAGGTGACCTGAAAATGAGGCCCACAGTGACACCAAAGCGATGTCCAACATGGAAACGGACTTCTACAAGGAAGGATCAAGAATCCACCGTCTTGATCAGTCCTACTTACCATCTAAGTAAGAGACTTTTCCACTAAGTCTCCCAACCTAAGTCTAACCCTAGACTCAACCTCTATATAAAGGGCTCTACCTCTCAAATTAGAACTACATTTTTTACCTTGATTCTCTGCAACACAGAGATACGTAGGCATCTTGTAAGGACCGTGTAGCCTCGAATACAAGCATAGACATTAAAACTTGAAACTCAACAACCTTAGCATTAAATACAAACGAAACCATAGTTTTTATTTCACAATATTTGGTGCCATATGTGGAAAGTCAACATCAACCTTGGTGAGCACACGAAGTAGAAATAACAATGGAAACGATGATCCAATTCCATCGCAGATACTCTCATCCACGGTGGAGATCCCTCCACACTCGATATATGCCACCCTCGGAGATAGAGCTCACGTTGGAGCAACTGAAACTTAGACCCAAAGGACAGATTCCCCATTCCAAGATACTCTACTAGGGACGAGTCCCTCAAATCTAGAGACGAATCCCCAGTTTCAGCCACTGCATGTACCTCTGAGTTCCCGACCTATTGGGTTTGAGTTTTCGACGGTCGTGATCTTAGGGACCACCAACCCCCCTTATGAGATGCCCTTATATCCTGAGGTAGGAGGAAGTGAACTTTTACGCTAAGAAGAAGGACAAGGGAGGATGCCCCAATATATCCGTGGTTTGGCCCCTATCCCTAAAGGACAAGACTTTTTTGGGCCATACTCTGAAATAGAATCAGATCCATCAGAAAAGGAGACCGCTCCAAGAAGGAGACGTGCTAGCAAGGAGCCTCAACCAAGAGGCTATCAACAGGCCCGAAGCACCCAAGGGACGATTCCCCAAGATATCCAAGAAAGGATTAAGGCTCATGAAGCCGAGATCCAAAGGTTGAAGTGTTATATGGAGATGCATAAGCCGTAGAGCCCCCTCCCCCCGGTAGCAAGATCATGGTATTTTTTTACTGTCATAGATCTGGAACGTGCAACGCTGAGGCAAAGGGTTGCAACCCCAAGGGCCAACCCAACTGACCTAATGCCCCTAAGAAACCCTGATGATCCTAACCCCCAATAACTGAGGAGATTATGAACGTCTGCATCTCAAGAAAGTTCAAGATGCCCACCATCAAGGCATATAATGGTATTGGTGACCCGATGAATCATGTGAGGAAATTCTCCAATGCCCTGTTGTTATAGCCCGTGAATGATGCTATCAAGTGTCGGGCCTTCCCTCAAACTCAATCTGGCATGGCTCAAATATAGTATATCCACCTACCCCCAACTCGATTGGATCCTTCAAAGATATAAGACAAGATTTCATTAAGAAATTAATCAGTGACAGATTCCAGGAAAAAAATTGGTTTCTTTCATGGGCATTGTACAAGGAGTGAAGAAGTCCCTCGGAGACTACCTAAATTGATTCACAAAAAAGGCCTTGAAGGTCCCAAATCTTGATGATAAAGTGGCCATGATAGACCTGCAGCAAGGAACTAAGGATGAATTCTTCAAGATGTCCCGAGCTAAGCACCCTCATGAAAGTATGCTACATCTTCAAGATAGGGCCAGAAAGTTTATTAAACTCGAACAAAGTATGAAGAATACATTTGTGAAAAATGACCCCACAGAAAACAAGAAGCGAAAGGCAGAACAATAGTATGATGCGAAGGACAAATATCCTCGAACTACCAAGAATTCTGATTCCACCCCAAGAAGAGCCGAGGACAGAGATTCACTGAGTATACAAGGTTGAACGCTCGAAGAAGGCAAAACATGTTGGAAATTGAGAAGGATAAGGACTTTAGATGGCCGAAGCCACTAAGGGGAGACCCCGAGAAGAGAGACAAGAACCAATTTTGTAAGTTCCATAAGGATGCTGGAAATTATACCAACGACTGAAAACAACTGAATGACGAGATTAATCATATAATCTAGAGAGAAATATATGGAATATTCATTAATGGTGATGATGAAGGAGGCCAGAACAGAGATGATGATCAAAGGAACAACCGAGGTCGAAACCCGCAGCCTTGAAGGCCAGTAATTAACATGATCTCAGGAGGGCCAACAACCGCTGGGATAACAAGGAACTCTTGAAAGGCCTATGCAAGAGGGTGATGAACATAGTGGAGATAAACCTAAGCATATTAAGACTGAGATGAAACTTGAATCTGGTGGTCCCGACCTAGAAGGTGTGAAGTTTCCTCAGGATGATCCCTTAGTTATCACCCCGATAATTGAAAATTGTCATGTTAAGAGAGTATTCATCGATAGTGGAGCTTCCGTGGATATTTTGTTCTATGGCACATTTTTGGAGATAAAATACAATGACTCCCAACTGACCCCTTCGGATGCACCCATCTACGGGTTCAACAGAGTGAAATGCCAAGTATAAGGAGTAATTCAACTTCCTGTGACTACTGGGGAAGAGCCAAGAGAGACCACACAGATATTAAAATTTCAGGTGATCAAGGAAGCCTTCACCTACAATACGATCACGGGAAGGACATGAATTGCAATTAAGGCCGTCCCATCGACCTATCAAACGGTGCTCAAATTCCCCACCAGGAATAGTGTTGGAGAAGAAAGAGGAGATCAGAAAATGGCTTAAAGTTTTTATGAGGCTACACTCAGGCCCGATGGAACTGGGATGGGGTAGGTCCTCCCAATAGAATACATGGATGTCCGCAAGGATGAAGAATATCGAGGGAAGCCGGCTAAGGACTTGGTCACATATATCGGAACATCTTTGGAACAGCTCCTAAAGGGCAAATTGACAAATTTCTTACAAGACAATAACGATGTGTTTGCTTTGACTGCAGCTGAAATGTCTGATATTGACCTCAACCTTATAACTTATAGGTTGAATGTCGATCCATCTCGAAAGGCAGTCAAACAGAAGAAGGGAACATATGCCCCTGATAGGCTGGAAGCCATTAAACAGGATGTTGAGAAGTTCCTAGAAGCCGGTATCATCGAGGAAGTTCAATTTCGCGAACAGTTGGATAACTCCGTGATGGTCAAGAAAGCTAATGGGAAGTGGAGGATATACATCTACTTCACCAACCTCAATGATGCATGCCTTAAGGACTGTTACCCGCTACCAAGGATTGACACCCTGATCGATGCCACTGCTGGGCATAAGGTGCTAAGCTTTATGGAAGGCTTCAGCGGTTATTATCAGATTAAAATGCACAAAAATGACACCAGCAAGGCATTTTTCATAATTGACTTTGGTGTGTTTTTCTATCTTGTTATGGCTTTCGGACTAAAGAATGCAGGAACCACTTGCCAAAGATTGGTGAATAAGATATTCGTTCATCCGATCGAAAAAACCACGGAGGTCTATGTTGACTACATGTTAGTCAAAATCCTAGCTAAGTCTGATAAGATTGATCACCTCAGAGAGGCATTTGAAGTGTTGAGGCACCACAAGATGAGGTTAAACCCTGTCAAGTGCGCCTTCAGCGGAAGATTTTTGGGTCACACGGTCTCGTAAAGAGGAATCGAAGCCAACCCCGACAAAATAAAAGACATACTGGACATGGAGCTACCACACTCTATAAAGGACGTTCAAAAGCTGACGGGGAGAGTTGAAGCTTTAGGAAGATTCATCTCCAAGTCGAGAGACAAGTGTATGCCCTTCTTCAAAGCCCTGAAAAAGGTAAAAAAAATAAAGTGGACTGCTGAAAGCCAAGAGGCCTTTTAACAGCTGAAGAAGTACATGATTAAAGCCCAGTTTTTGTCCAAACCAAGTCCAGAGGTCACCCTTTACTTTTATCTTGCTATTTTAGAGCAAGCGATGAGCGTCGTCTTAGTAAAAGAAGAACATAAGATTCAAAATTCTATCTATTATATGAGAAAAGTTTTCCATAAAGTAGAGTTGAACTACTCAAATACTGAGAAGTTTTCACTTGCCCTGATAATAGCCTCGAGAAAGTTGTGACCATACTTCCACGCCCACAAAATTGAAGTCCTGACACACAACCTTTGAGGAGAAAATTTCACGGTTCAAAAGACAGTGGAAGGCTTATTAAATGGAAAATAGAGTTGGATGAATTTGACATTAAGTACAAGCCTCAGACATCCATCAAGGCTCAGGCGTTAGTAGACTTCGTGGTCGAATGCACCATTAACAACCAAGAAGTCGGGGAAAGAAGTAGTAACCCCGGAAGGAAAAGGAAAGACGATGAAGACTTGACTCTGAAGGAATATTGGGTTCTCTATTTTGACAGAACATCCAAAACAAAATTTAGTGGTGCAGGCCTAGTCTTGCAAAGCCTTGACGGGTTCATAATTGAGTATGCTTTGAAGTTGGATTTTCTGACAACAAACAACGAAGCAGAGTACGAGGAACTGATAGCCGTCTTAGGCTTGGCTAGAGCCATGAGGGACAAGAATCATAAAATTCGTGGAGATTCAAGACTTGTTGTTGCCCAAGTCAATGGAGAGTTTGAGTCCAAAGATGACATAATGGCCAAGTATTCAAGAGTCATGAAAGAAATACTGACTCAGTTTGATGAATGGTATGCAGAGCATGTTCCGAGAGAGGAAAACATCACGGCTGATGCCCTATCTAAGTTTGTCTCGTTTGAAATTGAGAACTATCCAAGGGAGGCTCTAGGAAGAGTAGGCTTATTTTGAAGGCTTTTCAGTACGACGAGGACGTCACCTCGCGCGCTTACTCTCGGAAGAGTAGACTCATAAGAGTAGGATTATTTTGAAGGCTTTTCAGCCCCCTAGGACGTCAGCTCGCTTACTCTCGGAAGAGTAGACTCAGAAGAAAATGATTATTTTGAAGGCTTTTCAGCCGCCTAGGACGTCATATCGCTTACTCTCGGAAGAGAAGACTCATAAGAGCAGGACTATTTTGAAGGCTTTTCAGCCTTCTAGGACATCACCTCGCTTACTCTCAGAAGAGTAGGATTGTTTGAAGGCTTTTCAGCCACCTTGGACATCACCTCGCTTAGTCTCGGAAGAATAAACTAGGAATAGTAGACTTATTTTGAAGGCTCTTCAGCCAACTATAGCATATATGCCTCGGGCTCCCGAAAGAGTAGAGCGTTGACGCCATGAACTCCCAAAAGATAAACCCAACCAAGAACCTTACAAAAAATATATAGGACCAAGGGCCCTCAAGCGGGATAGATCCAGGTAAGCAACCCTAGCCGAGAAGCCCCCAAGGAGCCCGACCGAGTAGCCTCAGCCGAGTAGGTCCAAGGGAGGCTCTCAGGCGAGTAGGCTTCCACCAAGGGAGCTCACAGCCAAGTACGCAGGCTCCAGGCACCTTCCGGATGAGTAGGTTGCCTTGGAGTAGCCCTCAGGCCGAGTAGGCTCTAGGGGAGCCTCCGACCCTCCGTCGCGATCGCGGGTGGAAATTGTTGGCCCTTCCTCCTGACCACGAACAAAATTTTTGGCTCCTGGAGGCGTACGTAGACAAAAAAAAATTAATGAGTTTTCGCCGAAAAATAAAAAATTTCATATTTGCCAATTAGCCCAAATTAGGGTCGATTAGTGAAAACTAGTCAAAATTCAGCCACGATTAGGGCCAATTAACCCGGATTAAGGTCAATTAGCGTAACAAGGTTTATAATTAACCTTTGTAAGGTTAATTGCCATTTTACGCTAAATAATTAGCTTGGATTAAGGCCGATTAGCCCCGATTATGGTCGATTGCTAGTTGTCGCCCTATAATTAACCTTTATTAAGGTTAAAAGGTGACTAACGCTCATTTACCAGCCCTGATTAGGGCATATTACCTTTGAACGCTATCCAATTAGCCTTAGAAAGGGATAAAATAATGATTTTTACCTTTATTAATGATTTTTTTGTGTACCAAATAGTCACTGTAAATGTGTAGGTTGCTCCACACTTCATAATATGACCAAACTCAAGAAGGGATAAAATAATCCCCGAGTCACGATTACATCGTTATAACTTTCACAAAATTGAAGAAGTTTTCCAGAAAGTTGGGGGCGAATGATATGATAAAAAATAATCCATAAAGATATAATTAATGTGGGATTTATTATATTCTAAGTTGACTAGTCAAAGTCCGTGAACACCACGACCAAAATAAATCGTGGCGACCACGACCCAAAATCAGCTACATGATAAGCCCATCGAGGTGACCTGAAAATGAGGCCCACAATAACACCAAAGCGATGTCCAACATGAAACCGGACTCCTACGAGGAACGATCCGGAATTCACCGTCTTGAGCAGTCCTACTTACCATCTAAGTAGGAGACTTGTCCCCCAAGTCTCCCAACCTAAGTCTAACTCTAACTCTAGACTCAACCTTCATATAAAGGGCTCAACCCCTCAAATTAAAACTACGTTTTTTCTCTTAATTTTCTGCAACACGGATATACGTAGACATCTTGTGAGGACCTTGTAGTTTCGAATATAAGCGCATACATTAAAAGCTCGAAGTTAAACAATCCCAGCATTAAACGAAACCCTAGTTTTTATTTCACATGAATTTCTATTGTTTTGCTTTTTTTAGCCCATCTTTTTACTGTATTATGTTCAGAATACTGCAAATTTATGGTAAAATTCCCTAGCGTTCTTTGCTGGCTATGTAGTGAACTAATAACTGCAGGTTGAAAAATGAATGTGGAGTCAATTTAAGTACTACGGGTCAGAAATACCTTGTAGTTAGGAAATACTATGTTGGTTTTTTTTAAAACTTACTATGTTGGTTTTTATTTTGATGTAATTGCAAATTACAGGAAGAGGCTTTTCCGGTTGATTAATATGCTGCCAACTATCAATGAAGGTTTCTGAAAAGCAAAGAGAGCAACTGTCAACCACTCAAAGCAATGGAAACAAAACCAAACCAAGTGGAAAGATGGTAGAAATTTCATTTCAATTCGATTCTTTACTCTTCCTGCTATATTTTCAGTTCATTCCTATTGCTGATTTTATTATGAAAATATATTTAATTTTTTATTTTTACAACTTTTCTCCTTTCTTTTTCTTCATTAACAGCCAAAGTCTCAGTCCTCTGTGCAGCAGTCAAAGCGAGTGCGGATGACCCCTACTCTTCCACCCAAAGAAGAGAGGGACAGTGACGAGGAAGAAGCTGAGAAACAGAAATCAACATTTTGCGGTGCTTGTCATCATGACACTGGTGTTGATAAATTCTGGATTTGCTGTGATGTCTGTGAGAGATGGTTCCATGGAACATGCGTAAAAGTTACTCCTGCAAAGGCTAAGCATATTAAGCATTACGAGTGCCCTATTTGTAGTAACAAAAAAGCTAAAGTTTATTAGATAAAGCAATGGACTTGGTCATCGCTAGCACATCAGACTAGAACTTTAGTTTTTCCTTTAAGAATTTCGGAAACTTGGCTCATTTTTGAGTGGGGAAAAAAGGTGGATTTAGCAAAAGTATCTTGTTATGAAAATGTTGCATTTGGTTTTATATCTTACCGGATTCTGTACTTTATGAATATCAAGAGCCACCTATTGGCATATGGTTTCTTTTTCTCTGATGCTATTTGTGTATCTTTGTTTAGAGCTGGTTTAGATGAAAATTATATCTACAATGCTTATAAGTGTTAATATTTGATTAAAGCACTTGTCTGCATTTCTCGAGGGAGTTCTTGAGAAAGAATGCTGTTACTAGTTATAGCTCTCCACACTTTCATGATGCAGATTTATATACTGCAATTTGAATCCAACTGATATTTTAGTTTGTCAAACCTGATGGATGGGAGATTCCTAAGGTAAGGTCTCCCTCTTAGGATTTTGATTCCTAAATATGTCTAAAAGGGCTGACCATATATGTAACCAAGGTTCCATGTGCTAAAGAATAGAATGGTAGCATTTTTTTAAATAGAATGATGTTCTATGGTACAAAAGGTTAAACAGATTAGCGTAGGAAGTATAGTTTGCCGGAGTGAGTGATGTATGAGTATCATAGGAGCTTAGTAAGTGCTTAACAAAGAAAGTTGCTCTGTGAGCTTTCTGATCGGACTTCTCATCACAAATTATTGTCGTGCTTGATAGTGTGTAACTATTACAACATGAGAGGTACAGGACAATAACAATATTATAGCTGGATCATAAATGAACATGTGCATGTATGTATATGAACATGCTTCTGCAGTTCTGTTGCAACAAAATTACTTGACCCCTCATGAACACAAAAATTTGTTAAGGAAGGATATTACTACGTACTTTACTAGTAGCAGGTTCTTATTCTTACCCCCTCTGGATCTGGTACTTATATTTTGTCTTAATTAAAATGATAAGTCCCTCGCTACCAAAAAACAAATATATCCAAACCAAACCAAATATATTTTGTATGTCCCAATCAAAATTAGGAGACACGAAAAAGGTACCTCTGACAAGAGATGATCAACCCTAAATATAAAGCAGAACAAGGCCAGTTTCATGGCGACCTCCAGATTTTTTTAGCCTACTGAAGTGCAAATCTTCAGTAAGAAAAAGATATTTAAAACTATGTAAACATACCATATACATAAGTATACATAATACATTAATTAACTACATGAAACTTAAGGAAAATGTCATCTTCATCAATTATGTTTATTCTGAGTGTAGATATAATCAATATGGGCTGCAAGGGTTCTTCTCATCAAGCATTCTTCTTCTCCAAGTCCCGAACAATTTTCGTCTGTCGATGACACCTTTGAAACCTCATCAACAACCTGTACAAAGAACAATTTGATTAGAATCTATCATGCATATCAAGAAATTGAACATGGTTTAAAACAGAATGCAATGATAAAAAATGCTAATGCATATACACGTACCTTAGTATTCGATTTCATCGGTGTAACATCGGTGAATGCGGCACCAGACCGGGCACTGGCCTGAGATATGATTAGCAGGAATAAAGAGATCATGCACAGGTTGGTAAGCTTAGACATTATGATAGTTTTTGTTTACAAGGGAAATGAGTTTCTATGAAGAGAAAGGATAGCCGAGGAATGATTTTATAGACCCTTGAAGATTGGAAGGGCAAATGTGGAAATTTAATAAAGAAAATGGTATTGACTTGGGAATAAAAATAATGCTGAAAAAATGGGTAGCTATGACCAGTCCTACAAATGAGGTAAAGCTTTTCTCATTGAGGCTGGGGTTGACAAATGACAAATGCATCTGGAAATCTTGATTAATGTGCCTGAGAATCTTATAAGAGTAAGATGCACCAAACTTGGTTTATCTTACAATACTAATCCCCTGTTAGGCAAGAATTTTTATTTACAATTTACAATTTTTAACCCTCAATTTTGTTAATAAGAATGGTTCATTTGCCCAACAAAAAGTCGGTGAAATAATGGTTAAGATTTTGTCTCCTTCGCTCAAGATCAAGATTTAATCCGATAACATTTATTTCAATAAACTTTAGCAACAACTCGTCTTAGTATGTGGTTGCGCATATGACATACTATTAGGATAAGGATGATGAAATTTGGAAACCGAACTGAGCCCTTTTTCAAACAGTGAACAAAATACATTAAATGTCACTTTTAATTTTTTGAAAACACACGTATGAATGCAGAAGAAATAGAGGATCCAAATAAAGAGGAAATCTATTAAAGCATGCTGTTGGGACGATATTTAAAGAAATATAGTTGAAAACTCACCAAGGCTCAACTCTACCTATGCATGAACACCATTATGATAAATGAAAGTTACCAAAAGCTTGTTTGACTATATTTGCATATATCCGAGTACACGATCTTCGACGGAAAGGCACTCCCGGCCACCGTTACATAGGTTCTTCACTTCGAAAATGCGGGACCGGACCATATCAAAAAATTTCATGATCACGAGAGTGAACCTGATCGGATCGGACCGATCCTCGCTCCTAAGGAATTAATTTCAAAAAAAAATTGTTACAAAAATTGTTCACAATTCTGAAATTACTATATTAATTACTCAAAAACCATTTTTTTTACTTTTGATTAAGAATTTATTTCAATTTCAGCTCATACTGATTCCGCCATTGTTTGAAATAATCTTTGGATATCAAATAGTAATGTGTGGTGGGACTAGTTTGAAAAATAAGAAAGAAAGAATGTAAGCTAATCAATATAATGCTAGTATGACCAGGCATTTTGATGAAGATGTTAAAGAAAAAAAAATGAAAGAAGCTTGTTTGGCCACCGTTAGTTTGATGTTCTAGTAATGGGGTAAGGTCAAGTAAAGACATGGCTACAGTTCGATGACCTAGGCGCTATTTATTGTATCTTTATAATTTTCGTGTGGCAAAACTATTTGGTACACAAAAATTGGCTATTGGTTCTATCTCATAACACCAAGTTAGAAGTTGGTTGTGTGTCACAACTAGCTATTTAAGATGCTAGTATTACCCGTGATACAGGTCTTAGTAGATAGCCATTTATATAATTTTTATCGAATTAGGAATATCTTGTTTTGTTTCCAATCACATCATAGCATTTGACGTGTAAATTCTTGAAAATGATTTTGGACAACGTTTATTTGGTTATATATAATTCAAATCCGCTCATCCGTTAGAAATAAGTGATAATATTATTCAGATCCGATTTATTAAAAGTTTCATTTCACATATAATAGCAAAGAATGATGCGTATTAGAGCTGTAATTCGGGTTGGGTGGTTCGGCCGCTTGATTCGAACTCGTTGAAGTGGACTTAGCTAACTTCTAGAATTTCCGGCTCGTTTACTTAAAGGAACTTGCTCGATTCGACTCGAAAAAATAAACGAGTCGAGTTCATGAAAAAATTTAGACTCGATTAATGTTAAAATTAAATAAGCCGGCTTGCCCAATCGTGTAGCTAAATAAGCCGGATCGACTCGATTTGTGGAATTAAACCAGACGAGTGAAGACAGAGATTTAAATTTAATGAGTTAAATGAGTCGATTAGGCTAAACTCGATTAAATTGAGCCCGAATTACGTGCTATTGCTTATCATCTAATTCAATTGTTTATGTATTCTACTTTTGAGCGTGATATTTGGAAAATAATATTTATGATTTTTTTTGGTTTTCATCTTCCATCGCAAGTCTCTATACAAAATAATTAGCCTGGAAGAAAAGAAAAATACAACAAAAAAGAGGTCAAGATATTTGCAACTTCAATCAAACATTTCGTAGTTGACATGCGACGTACAGATACCTATCTTTGCGACTCCGATATACAAAAATGCGTATCACAATAACTGGGATACGTAAGAGTCTTTTCTTTGTTCTTCTTCCTTATGCACATCTCTGTCTGCACAGATAATTTTGTATACGTACTCAAACCACGTTCATTATGCTTTAGGCCTTAAAATATTTAACAATAATTATTTTTAAGGATTTGATGGCTTCAAATAAAATCTAAAATACACAATAAGAAGAAAATCTGACTTCAGAACTTTTTTTGTGTGTTCAATTTATATTTTGAATTCTTTTTCCAAATCATAAGTATTAATTTAGTATACAATATCATATAGTCTGCAAATTTTTTTCAATAATTGTGGAATGCATGACTTTATATAAATAATTTGTACAAGCATGTGAACTCCCAAAGATTCTCTTCAATTCTATATACGAATTAATAAAATAATCAAACAAACAGCATAACTTAAATTAAAAGAGAAAAACAGACAACAAGTATATTGACAAAGCAAGTTGTAAATAAAAAATTCATTTCCTCTTAATTTGACCAAATGTTTATTAAGCCAAAATTAAGATTTATAAATTAATTTATATATTCTATAAGTTAGGTGATCCATAGCGCTGGTACTAATATAACTGAATAATAATTAAGTATTATATAATTTATCCTATAACATAAGCAATGGTTAAAAGTTACTTAAAACCTACTCTGTGGATTATAATTTCTAACCACTTTACACGTTTAAAAACTTAAAAAAAAACAATAACAATATAAGTAATTGTATTTTTAAATCGTAAATGGACTACAACAGCGGCAAATTGTGACACGCACCCTGAAGATTTAGTGTGTGTAATTACATTACAAAGTCAACCAGCAGTTGCTAGGACGGTAAATAGAAAATATATATAACAGATTTTATTGCTAGTCATGTTAAACTATTCTTTTCGTTTTAAAATACCATTACTGACCTTTCTAAACTTAGATTTGCACGATATACTCGTCTGTCTTCGCGATTAAAAATGATTTTTTTTTATTTTTGAAATATTGAAAATGTATTTTTTTATCAGGTCAGAAAAAATCGATATAAACCAACAGTCAAAGAGAAAAAAATACATATTCTACCTTTCAAGGACAAAAAAAAACATTTTTGATATATTTGTGCAAGTCCTAGTACGTAAAAGGACTTTTAAGTCCTTAAAAATATAAAGGCTTCAATTTTGCGGGCACTTTAAAGTAAATTGTTTGTGCTGTTAAAATCATTATTATACTTGACAAAAGTAAATTAAAAAAATATATATAATTTTAACTACACGATCAAAATACATTCAAATACGTAAAATCAGAATGTCATGTATATTTTTTAAAAAGTGGAGTACACAGATTTACTGATAAATTAAGACGCACATAAAAAAATCCACTACGAGAAGTCGAGAACAGAACACAATGCACTTTGGTATGTAATTTTGTATACTAAAACAGTTTGTATTTTAATTTTAAGAACCACCAGATAAAGGAGGAACTGGGGGGGATGAGTGACCGTACAATATGATATGAACCTAATCCACTACATAATATGTAACTTGTTTTCTAGATGAGTTGAAACTACCTCAGCACTGATGTTTAATGCATTATGATGTACATGCATTCAAGTCTACATCGACTTGAAACTTAAGATTCAATGAATTCCAGAAGCACCGGAAATGCTCAACACAAGAATATAACTAGTTAATCCACTAATAACATTTAGCAAAGAACAGGTCAAATTCTTATCTCCGGAATCATCTTGAATCCATGCCTAACGATAAGATTAACAGAAATTTCCGATACTTGTTATAGTCATAATAGTAAAGCCTAAAATAATGGACTATTAAAATTTGTTTAACTAGACCTCTACTCAAGTCAAGTAGCAAGAACTCAGAATTATTAAGGAACATCTTGTCATGTATGAGCAAAACATTGAGCTAATACTCTTTTTCTTTATATATATATATATATATATATATATATATATATATATGTATGGTAGCACTCACCTGACGCAATGAAACATTGCGGAAGCTTGCAATGAAATATTGCGGATGGTGTATCCCAACCAACTGGTTGGTTGGGGATAATTTGCCATATATATATATATATATATAAATATATATGTCAGGCGTTGTCTATTACGTCTAGATAAAGAAAAATATTTCAAAAATAATAATTTACAAATATGTTCCTCTGCTAAGACTGAAATTCTTCAAGGAAAAAATAAGTTGCATCGTCAAATAATAGATGACTAAGTTTATAACAGCCTGGATTGTATGTCAACTCCATGTAATAGTATTGGTATCAAGAATCTCTTCTGTTAGTATTAGTATTTAAAACATACAATTTTACAAGGACGAAGATAGTATATAGTTAAGATACTACTGTTACAAAACTTGTCAATTGTCATTCAATTAGACAAGCAGGTACATCTTTGCAACCTAAAAAAAGATGCCAGGACTGAGACAATGTAAATTTAAATACTAACCAAATGAAAGATTTATAATAGATGACTATGATGATCATAACTATGCTAAAGAAACTTAATTACCAAACTTCGCCATCCTCTCCAGTTTCCCTTTCTCTTTGTTCATTGTAATCACCGCTCCAATGAGAACCACTGTAATGTTCTCTCTTGTGTCTCTTATGCCGGCTATCATGTTCTGCTGGATGCTGCTCAGTCTATAAAAAAAGTAAATTTATAAATATGAACTTTTTAAGTACATTATACCTGGTTCAGTGGCAGGCATCATAATTTCATAGCTTTACAAATTAGAATACCTGCTTCGACTTTTTGCTGCTATGTCTATGAGAACTTTTCGACCGATCTCTATCTTTTTCATCATAACTCAAATCATCTGCAGAATTTGAATGCCGCTTTCTATGTTTTCTGTCTCTGTCTCTTCCTGACCTTCTATTTTCTTCTAAACTGTGGGAACCTTCTCGATCAGCATTTTCACTGTCTGACCCCTCATTCTTATCTCTGTCTTTTCCTTTTCCTCTATCCTTGTCCCTTCTCTCTTTAGCCTTTCTTTTCTCTCTGTCTTTTGTTTCTTTATCCTTTCTTTCCTGCAAAAATACAACACTCCCCTATTATGATTCATAAATCCATATCATTCACCTTCATTTACATTACTAAAAGATACGAAGATATTTTGATTAATGTAAGTCAAGAAAAAATACTTAATAAATGAAAATTAGCAGACTGGGAATCAAAATTTGTAGCTACTACAGGCTAACATCACACAAAACTAGAAGAAAAGTTAGTCATGAATGGGACATCTATATCATTTCATTATATAAGCCCCACCGTAAGAATCTGAATATCATGTCCTTTATAGACAACATACATCAGGGAAAGAGTATAAAAGCACTCTATTTGAAAAAAAATACCTTTTCCTCTTTTCTTTTCCGCTCTTTCTCTCTAGCCTTTTCTTTAAGTTCTGATAAGTAATTCTCAAAGGTGTCCCGTAAAAAGCTTTCCTCCCTCTTGAACCTACACAAGGATAATTAACAACTTATTAATTTACAAATAAATAAAACAAAGGACGTGCATAGTAGCAAACACTGGCAGCCAACCTCATATTTGAACTTAATCTTGAACTTTAAAGACATAGTACCAGCATAATAAACAATGACATCTTAAGGATCACATACTTCAACATTGATTCATGTACTTCACTACTAACTTTTACGACCACGGGTCTCTTACCTATCTTCAAATGCTGAACTGCAATCTTCCCATCTTGAAGATGCGTTAACTTCCTGTGAAGACGCAATTTCAAACAAAATTATCACAGAAACTTTAGCAAATCAAGTAACAAACACCATGAAACAAAGAAGATGTGGGTAATGTGAGAGAAGTATTCTGCACCTTTAAGCTACACAAAAAAACATAAAAATCATCAGCAACACGTTTGCGCCTTTTAGCTTCTTTTTCCTCTCTCTCCCTTACTCTTTCTTGTAATTCATCAAACACGAGCTGAGAAAGGAAACATATGATGTCATAGTTTAAAAGGTCAAAGAGAATCCAAGCGACTAGATAGTCTACAAATTTTCAAAATGAAAGCTTTACAAGTTAAAGTTTCCACCAGCATTCAAAAATTTTAAAGGAAAAAAGACTCTTAGCTAATCAGACAAGACAGATGAAAACGCACTTAAGTCAACAATGCAAAACAAAGTATATTAAACAATACATGATCTCTTGTTTCTTTAGCTTTATGGTAGCACCTCTTATATCCAAGTTCCACAGGTCTGAGTTGTACCAAATTGTTGATCCATCAAAAGTTCATCAAATGTAAAAGTCCCGAGGGTTGAAGTATACATTAGTTGTGACATACAACTAACTTAGCTTATCTGAGATGCTATATATATCCCAGCTCAGGACTTGAGATCCTCATCACATGCTAAAATATGAAGCTTCGACTCCAGGTTTCATTGGATAGTATAGGTGGCTTCAAGCATATTTTCAGATATCCCTAAATTTTCACACTTCTGACTCTAGTGGCTAGTGACTCATTTATCAAAGCCAAGTCCTGGTGGCATGGCCCAATAGGTACCACTTGTTCAGTAATCATAGAATGTCAATGTGATATTCCTAGACGTGATATACATCTATATACATACATCAGTATTGGGTAGATTTTGTAGAGCATTTGACGCACATCTCATCTTTTCATATTGGGTTTCATCTTCATCTGATTTCTAACAAATCTACTAGTGTCCCTTTATTAAATTATTTATTTTACTGCTTGTTCAGATCAAGATTAGTGTCAACAACTTGTATCCTAGTGTTTTACTGATAGAAAATCATAAAAAGGTTACCAGTTGTAAAGTATATCGAAAAGTTCATCCCATAAACAATCATAGTGCAATATACATGATGAACAGACATAGAAGAAGCAAATAAAATTATTATTTCTAAACATTTAGCCCATACGCTTCACTTATATCAAATGCTTGAATAGTACAAAGTTTATGTCCTATCAATGTGAGTCACCTCTGGACAGATTATCAACTCTGCCAAAGGTAAGAGTATGCCCTTTAAAAGGGATCTAAGTCCAGCTTTTTTAGAATTTTTGAAGAACACATATTACTTATATTGGTCATTCGCGTGTATGTTAGAAATTAATTATGGATCCATCTGATTCCATTTTTAAGAAAGATTGACAATGCTGATTTCAAAAAAAGCTAAAAACTTCATGTTTAAAGTGCTAAAGAGATTAAGTCTGGAAAAATATTCCATTTAATAGTGAGTTGAACAGGTAAGATGTTAATGCATGTGTTCTATAGAGAATGAAGTACAAGAATATACTTCCAGGAAACCAAGGACTAGCAATAAAAAAAATACCTTCCAGTTAGCATCTGACACCAGATGTGAGCCAATAGTTTCTAAAACCGCTTCCTTCAAATTCTCAATTGTCCATGTCGATGTGAGGTTTACCTTAAAAAACATATGAAGTTGGACAACATAAGAATAAAATCTAGTAATTTTGATAAGATCATAATGTGAAGACCATACCTTCCCTAACTTTACTGCATCCTTTATGCGAGCCTTGTCATCAAGATACTGCAATGAGAGATGTTGTATGTGAACTGAATAGTCCATATAATACGTAAAACAAAACTCAATACTGCAGGCATCATGCAAGTAGGATAGTAAAAAAAATTCTATCCAAAACAAGGGTAGTAAATGATAGAAATATATAGACAAAACAGCAATTGCAGTATTTTTAAATGTTTTTCCTTACATAGAAGAGACAAGAATGTTGTGTAATTATAAAGATCCACAGATAAATTCAAAATTTGAGGTTACTTTATGAGCTCTACAAGAAAATTCGAAAACAACCACCATGTTTACTTAACTCCAGAAGTGGATCATGTATAAGAAACCATTATGTAACTGAGTACATCATGGATTAAGGCATATAGTAAAGCTGTGTTTACTTGGAGACATAAGAATGAAAAATTATAAACGGAATCTAAGGAGAAGAAAGGATGCAAATGAGAATAGTGACAAACATGAGGTAGATAAAATTTGTAGGAAAATTGAAGAGAAAGGAGAATAAATTATTGCTTCCAGAATTGGTGGGTCAGAAGTTCCAGCTTAGATTTTCAGGAAAATAACAGAAGAAGGAATGCAATTTACAAACATTCCCCTAATAAAATAGTACAAACCTTATACCATTCTTTCCTAATTCATTTCATCCAAGTCAACACAACCTAAGTGTTCCCCATAATTTATACTGTATTATCCATGCTATAGGTTGGGAATAAAGAAAATTCCCATATTATTCCTCAGCTACTGACGGAAACCTCTTCTTTTAAAGAACCTACATCTACTTTAAGAAACAGCAATTTGATTCTCACCTTTTTTTCCAACTCCTCAGAGACATCTTCAAACAAATCTTTTGGTGTTGCACCAGAGGTGTTTGATGAAACAGCCAAATATGCAGGCAATTCTTTAACCTACGAGGGTCATAACATAAATTATATAGAGTGCTGTACAGTTAGAGAACAAAACATTTCTGAACTACAAAAACGTCAAAAATTGGTTTAATAAATCAGATTACTAACCTTCATACAATAGTCTCGCCAGTGAGTTTTTACACCAAGCAATCCTGCAGCGATATGATCATCCATCAACTTGCGAAACTCATCACGGTTTCTACGTTCAGCTTTTCTTGCTTCTTCCTATATAAGAGACGGAAAAAGATAAGAATGAACGTCAACCATATCTGAAAACTTGATGCTTAAATAAAGATGTGCTCATAACTACCATCCGCAATTTTATCTGCTCTTCCTCCTCCTTCTCTAAATCACGTAAATATTCCTGAAAATTACAACTATTGAGACTAAGACTACATTATCAGAGGATACCATTTGACAGACACGTTTTCCTTGACATTTTATATAAAATTATGGGAGATAATAGCACCTGAAAGATTTCTAAACGATCAATTTTTTCAAGACGCGAGCACCTCTCATCAGCCTCCAGACGGTCCTGCACTTTCCTCCACTGGCTGCTTGCCTAAAGATATCATAAAGGCATTCAACAAATTACGACTAATGCATTTAAAACAGAAAGGAACTCCCAAAAGTATAATTCAGATTCACACTTGTAAAATACCTTTATAAAGTCACAGGATCTTAAGTATTCAATGTATTCCATTCTGTTACGCTTCTGTTCCTCCAATGCTTTTGCTCGTTCCTAAATAATATCAAAGCAAGAGCAGTCACTTGCAAGTTTTTCCCGGTTTATAGCTACTAATGAATTCATTTTTCTCATTTTCACAAGATTTTAAACACTGGTTATCAAGTAAATAATAGACCATCATTTTAACACCGACAACCAGAGATTACATAAGTGCCAATCCACAACCACACGCCCGCTCCACACAAAGAGCATAAGAACTTTGCACATATTGTGTTCACTTTGAAAATTGATAACCCTATTTCACCAGATAATTTAGTGATATATATTCATTCTCTTTGATATTTGTATGAAGGAAACCTGCATAAAGACTGCATCTGAAAAATGGAAGCATTTGATGCCCTCCTTTACAATGCACTCGTATGTAAGCAGATAAGTTTAATGCCACGAAAGAGGCCAATATCAAGAGCAAAATATCTTTATATACACTAAATGTCAAACATTGTAGGAGTTAAAAATCCCCACCTTATTACCCAGTTCCACAAGATAATCCTCATAAAAATTCTCACGGTCTTTGGCTCGTTCAACAGCTTTAAAACGCTCATCTTCCTCAAATAGAGTTATCGCTTTGCTATAATAAAATTGTTTCCATAAAATATTAACCAAAATCAAATTGATCAAAAAACTAAAAAATCTAGTAGTCATTGAAAAAAACAGACATAGAAAATAAGGCGCATACCTCCATCTAGTGGATGCTGTCAGCTCTTGGGACTCCTGGAGAAGATAAATTAACGAAGACTTAGGAAAAATTACAAGTAATACTGCAAGCCTGAAGCTTTATAATTACATATAATTACAGAATACTTAGGTAGCAAACTTCCACAGGATTTCACAAAAAATCAACAACCAACTTACTTCCAACATCTTTCTGAAATCTTCTACTACTTTTTTCTGTTTAGCATGCCTCTCTTCTGCTTCTTGCTTCTTCTTTTGCTCCAGGAACTGAAACATAGTCAGAGATACTTAAATTATTATTATTTAATGCACCAAGATATGAGAATTAGACCAGACTATATAAGAAATATTTACAAATAAACATAATCTGACCATGCAATGAACAAAAAAAAAGTTGCAAAAAGTCTGTCCATGTTAAACTTACCTCTTTAAAAGCTTGCTTTCGCTCCACAAGTGTTTTTAAAGCAGCATATCTAGTGTCATTAATAATGACCCTCATGGCCTAAGATGGTAAGTACAGATGTCAACAACCTGACTAGTTAAATACAACTTCCATGTACTACAAAAATTTACCTGGTCCCATGTCGAGTCTGACCCTATATTTGCAGTTTCTAGTAGTGCTATAAATGCTTTTTTCCCCTCCTAGAACAACAAGTCAACAATTCTTGTTAACAAATGATTTCTCTCTCTCTCTCTCTCTCTGTTTTGCCAAGTGTTAAGAAATCTCAGGACGCAAATTTCAACATTAATCATATACCAATTTATTTTCATATACTACTGTCTCCTGATCAATCGTTCTCTCCTCCACTGCAGTAATACTAGTCTTACTCTCAGTGCTAGTCCCATTCTTCAATTCCTGCACAACATAAACCAGATAAATATGGCAGCCTATGATATTATGATTTTCCATGAGTTACATCCTAATCAACTAAATACTTGGTACTATTAACCTACTAGACAAGGTATATGTATATACCTCTAGATCCCCTACAGAAATTCCACTTGCACTAGTTAACACCCCAGCAGATATTTCATCTGAGTTGCTCCTGCAAATTCCAAATTAAAAAAGTTTACCAGCAATTAGTTGAAAATATACGGCAAGCAAGCATGATTGGTAAATATAATACATTGCGGTTGTATCAATATTAGCCATGGCGAGAGGAACTTCAGAGCTTCCTGATTTAGTATCAAGTGTAGGTCCAGCCACAATTAAAGGTATCTGAACTCCAGTTGCATTTGTTGTAGCAGATTCTATGCATACGGATACTGAGGTAACTGCAACAGCAGGTGCCACAAGAATTGGGCTTGACACTACCTCATGAGTGTTATCTACAATAGGGGAAGACGCTTCTAAATCAGAGACGGAAGCAGGATCGTAATCTTGTTTTCTGTATGTAGATTCCCTTTCCATCTTTTCACGAGCCAGCTGTAAAACGAGGAAGGGGTCAAATAGACAAAAAAATATGCATTCATATATTTTCAACCAACTTTGCACTAACTTAATTTTAGCAGAACAGGATGAAAACAGAAAGACGGAGCATATGAAAAGGTGTCATAAATATAACAAAGAAAAGCCACAAAACCTTGACTTCATCAGGAATAGTCCAAGTTGATTTTTTAGTGACTCTGTTGTAATAATACCTGCAAATGGTAAATTTTATTCATTTTAATGTCAGAGCTGCTTTTAAATTAATAACATTCAGCCTAAACAAATATCTAAAACACAAGATGTACTATGTTACAGACTTGAATCCATCAGGACTCATAATCTCCCTCCAGTCGGTTGATGCATCTGCCCTCTGTTTCACGACAAAGACTAGATTAGAGGAAAATAAGAAAGAAGATATTCTGCAAATAAGCAATATCAGATGTGCCTTCAGGCCAACAATCAACAATTCAATACTTAAACCAAACAGGAAACAAGTATTAGCAGGCAACAAATTTAGGTACAAAGGAGTGTGTACATACACGTTTAAATGTGTTTGATGGGACGTGTATCAAATGAACTTCAATTACTCGGTTGAAGGAACATATAGAACTACCAAAATTCAAATATGGAAGACATTTGATACCCAAACATTGTTATGACTCACCTCAGTTCCCATCATCAATTCCAGTGGTTTTTCCCAAGTAGACACCCTTGTCCTTTTGTTGAAATAAAATCTAAAAGACATAGATAAGAAAAATCTTAACTATATACAACTCATCGGAATTGACTAATAAAGGAAAAGACCTATCTTTAACGTGCTCCAAATCTAGAACCTGAACAATCACTTCAAAATCATCTATATCATAGATGTATTATAACTGAATCAGATGTTTACTGTCCTGATTTCCGTATTTCCATTAGCAAGTACAGAATCACAAACTCTTCATAATAGTCAAAGGAGCTTATAGAAGCTAAGGATAAACACATATAATTGAACTAGTATTTTAAAATACAATCATATTTAAAAACTAACGAAGAATACTCCAGTCTGGTTCAGTCATTTTGGATAGATTAATTAAGCAAATGTTAAACATTACAGGATTACTTACCTTCTTCCTCTACGAACATGCTCAATCCAATCTGATGGTGTATTTTCAGCAGAACTGTGATTTTCCGTAGTTGCCTGAACAGTGAATAGAGATTAATCATAGATGAAGCAGATAACAGATATGATTTGACAAGAGGATTTGACTAAATATAATCCCCAAAATTATTGGTAGTCAGTACTGTGAAAAAGTTTATCGTGTATAAAACCGTAAAATTCTTACGGGAACTTCTGCAGAATGTGAGATTTGTTCCACAGACTGAAGCACAGGCGCTGCAGGTTGTATGTTGTGGCTACCCGGCAACCACGGTTGTCCCCCTGCAGGATAACATGGCACACTTGTCTGGAGTACTGGCTGGTACTGGCCCGTGGTGTGCCCATTTATTTGTGGCTGGCCCGTGGATGGAACAGATATCTAAAACAGATAAATCAATACAGTCAAAGCTGCAGATACTCGACAAGCAAAATCGGGGAATATGAAGCTTATTAGTAAATAACTTACAGAGTATGTAGATGATATAGGCATTCTTGGACCTGCTAAACCAGGCATGTAACCGTTAGAAGTCTGAGCATTCTGCTGAGGCTGTGGTGAAACAGATGTAACAGGCCTATTTGGTTGAGCATCAGGCATTGGAATTGGAAGAGGAAGTGGCAGCGGCATGATATGCCCTCCTTGGCCAGGTCTTGACTGCTGCATAATAGGTTGCGGAAACTGGACTGGCTGTGCCACAGAAGGCACTCCAATGTTTGTTCCCCCTACAGGAAGAAACTGCTGGGAAGGCACAGGAATATATGGAGGTGGCTGCGGTGGTGGAACTGTAGGTCGGAACTGTCACATACAATTGATGACACATATGAATATATGTAAATAGTTATAGGCTTCAAAATATATTGTCCAAAAGAATAATTTTACATAGAGAAAACAAACACTTACTTGCATTGACATGGGTGGGAGAGAAATTTGTGGTGGACCTTGGGGGCCAGCAGCATGAGGCCGAATAGGCTTTCCGGAGCAACAGCAAAAAAGAAATTAAAAAATAAGCAAAAATTTATAATCTATGGTATTGTGGATAAAGGACCTAAATTTAACATCAAAAGCAAAATCATCAGTTACAATAGCATTAGGACTATCTGAAAAAGTGCCAACAGAAACTCTGACATTTGAAGTTAAGGTCTCTGAAATAAACTCAACTATAAATTCAAATTCATAACCATTGAGTAATTCAAAATTGATTATTATTTATTTTTAGAGCTGTGTATTACAAGACTGTAACAAAATTACACATCAAGGATCCATGCATCACTATTTTTACATGAGGTTACATTTATTCATATACTAGACAAATCAGAAGATCAGTTCTTATAAAATACCTGAATCCCATTAAATTGTGAATTATTAGCCATCCAAACAATGAGGAAACACTCTGAAATAAGATAAATAAGAAAAACAAGTAGCATGTTAGAGAAAGACTGTTAGATGTCTAGTAGTACCACCAAGAATAAAGAAAGCCGCAGTACATACACCTATTCCTTGGTGATCAGCTTGATACCAAAATCAACATATTGTGCCAAACAAAACATCAATCATAGACCAATGAAGCAAGACAAAAGAACAGGTTCGATAAGAAGGGATAATACTGCACCTCTTATAAGATTTAGCTAAATCCAATATTCAAAGACTGTCTTGTTTGTTGAACTGCAAAATAGCACTTCAACATTAGATGAATCAAGAAGTAGATGTGGCGAAATAAGCAACATAAAGGAAACTCCATAAATTCACAAAAAGACATAGTGATGCACAACTCAGAAAAGGGTACATGAAAATTAATGCACAACTGACACTGCTGAGCCTATAATAATTTGAAAGGTACTTCTAAAGCTTTAAATATAAAGACCGAAGCCGATATACACTGAAGGCAGAAAATATCTTTTCATATACTAGAAACAGAATAAAGCTTTTACACCGGAATAACTATTTTTAGATCTTTCTTGATTCCCACGCAATATTCTGATGTAATATATGATAGTATCAGTTCTATGGATAGGTGAATCGCATCACCGAGTTTCTAACAGACTTGAATGATATTAATAATATATTTTCATGCATCACGGAAACCAATTAATAGGTGCTACAAACTAAGTGAATGATACATACAACTACCAAGTAAAATGACGTCTAATCAGCAAATAACATTTTCAGCATTCTTACTTGTGTTGTGTCTCATAGTAATGATCTGAAATACTATATATGCCGCAGAATTGGTGACATAAAGAAACACAATCCCAGCTTTAGCATAACAAAAAAAATCTTAAATTAAATTTCCTACTAAGTTCAGAACAAAAAATTCAATCCCGGAAGAAAAATTAAATTTGTACCCCGAACTCCAAAACCGAGACTGCAGAAAAAAAAAGTATCCTTCGAAGAAACCGAACAAAAATCACTACTGACCAATAATTTCTTGCAGAGTAACCCAATTTCGACTCAGTCCTATACATTAGCTCAATTATTACAATTTTAAGTACTAATAGTTTCTTGCACTTTCTAAGTCTTAAATAATTTGAAAACACTGTCTCTTGCCAAATTATTGTCTCAATTCTAATGGAACCCCGAATTCATAATGCCCGAAATTCAAATTCTGATAATCTAATAAAAGAATGATATAATTTACTAATCACCACAACCCAATTCATATAAGCCTTCATAAACGGTTCTTTACCAAATGATTCTTGAAATTTCGAAAAAAATAAAAAATTTGGAATAGCCCAGTTCAAGAAAACCCTAAAAGATAAACCCTTTAACATCAATTACACAATTCATCAACAAGAATCACAATGCAAGCCAACAGAATTCAAAATTTAAAATTTAATATAATTGAATTGTTAAAAATTTATGTAAAGATCAAACCCGGCAAGAACATAGAGAAAGTCTTGATTTTGATTTTGATTTTGACTGGCAATAGGTATCCTCAGGAATTTGTATGTAGATATATGTATGTGTGTATGTATGTGTATGTATGTGTAGAAGGGTGTGAATGATTTGATTATTCGAGCGTTTTGAAGTACATAGTACTTTGCTGTTTGTGTGTGTTGTGTGTGTTTTTGGAGGAGGGTTCCTGGGGGTTGTTATGTCATTTTATAAATATATTTCGCATTTTATTTTCTTAAAATTTTAATATTTTTTATGTTAGAATATAATGGATAAAGATTCAAACTAATTTTAAATTCATTATATTTGATTTAAATATCAGTTATCAATTGGCGCGAAGGAAAATTAGCGCGCAGGAACGAAGAAAATACTCTAACTAATTAATTACAACTCGATTAGCGGAAAAAAATTGACGCGTAGGAACGAAAAAAATACTCTAACTAATTGATTTTGATATACAAATGAAATAAATATATTGGTAATATAAACCGGTCTTTCAGGAGATTTTACTGAACGAATAAACAAAGATATATTACTACATATATCATGTCAAAATATGTCGGTATCAACATGTAAAATATGTCAGTATAAAATCAAATGACTTTTTAATTATATTATTATTATGTTTTTTGTTAGTCAAGTGAAATGTATATATATTTTCTCAATATTAAAATGATGCATTGATTAAAAGATTTACAAAATTATGATTTAAATTACATAAAAAGCCCCGTATAAATTTGGATATAAAATTATCGGGAGAAGTACATAAGCAATCACAATATTATTGTTACTATTATTACTAGGCGCTTAATAGAAAGAAACAACCGACTAAAACATAACATAATCGAAATATTTTCTAGAACATAACAAAGCTAAAACATAATAAATTAGTACTGAAATACTGTAGCCTTTTGTGTAAGATTATTATGTTGTGACCCGATTTGACTCAAAAATCTTCAAAAAGCACCATTTTTAATAGAACATTGTGCATGTTTGGATGCACACCGTTTAGACTTATATGGGACTGAATGGTCATTATTCTTTTAGTATAGTGTTTGGCTATGTCAAATATGCCAAGAGAATTCAGTCAGAACATTCGTAACATGTCAATCTTATAAATTCTTATCACTCTGCCTTCAGTATGCCAAGGAATAAACAAGATGTCAACAGCATGTTTGCATCCTCATCAAGTAAGATGCATGCCAAATTGTTTAAATCTGACTTAAGCTCCAAATTTCTCACTCATAGATCAATACCCAAAGTTAAAGTGGATCTCAATATTAACAAGTCGAGGGTATCAGTTGGTCGTAGATCAAGAAAAACACATGACAAGAAAGATCCTGAGAAAATTTGGTTACCCATATCAAAATGAATTGGTTTTGGATGGGAGCAGAGAAAAGGAAAGAATGTCCAGTACATAGACAATGAATGTTCATGTCATATAACTGTGGATCCATCTCTGCTCACCAAGTTTGAAGAAAAAGTCGGCCCAAGCATCACCTGTGGAGATAACAGCAAAGGTCACACTGTGGGGTATGGCTTAATCTCACTTAGAAATATTATCATTGATGATGTAGCACTAGTTAAGGGACTCAAACATAATTTGCTAAGTGTTAGCCAACTATAAGATAATGACTCTAATGTCATTTGTGATAAAGAAGCCTATGTTGTCATCAACCAGAATGACAACAAGGTCCTTTTATTTAGAAAAAGATAAGGAAATGTGTATATAGTCGATCTTACCTCAACTGATGTTGAATCAATGGTTTGTCTACTCAACAAGACAAACAATGATGAAGAACGGCTAGAACACAAGGAGTTGTCTCAATTGGATATCTCAATCAAAAGAAATTCTACTGAAGAATTATCGGAATTGAGAGTATCTAAGAAGGGTCTCAATGAAGCTTGTGAAAGGAATATGTCCTAAGTCCAATCATGTATTAGGATTTAGGAATAACTTCCTGTGTAATCTGTTTTGATTTCATTGATATTAATAAAAGACTTTTTTTGTTTTTATTACGGGCTCTATCTATTTAAGTGTTTAAATAAGATATACCATAGTTTAGAGTAAAGCTTTTTATGGATTATGATGAGATCATAATAGTGAGACCTAAAAGATGATAACTCTGAACTTAAATAGTTCATGGTCGTAGGATTACTAACTGGTAATTAATAATCCGCAGAGATCGGTACATACTATGCTTGCTTCATTATGAAGGATGTCTGTTCTCATAGACATTTGTGTGGTGACACTATAGCTAGTATGTAGGTGCTTATTATAGAATAAGTTCACTGAACATGACTCGCCCAGCTGAACAACTGATGGAGTTCACTCACGTGTCAGCAGTTGTTCACATAGTGATAGTTGTACAAGTATCCTTAGACTTGAGGTCATCATAGTCATCTTGTGTACACTGAACTATGCTTTGGTTTAGTTCTTAGTCTCCAGGGACAATTATTAGGGCTCTACTGGGTATAGGAATTTGTACACGAAGATAGTGTATGATCAATAAAGGATCTACCCCTTCCAGTGAAGGAAGCGAATGTTCAAGGCTGATCCACTTATGCTAGTTCAGGAATCTCTGGCCAGAGTAAATGAAATTAGAAAGAAGTTTCTAATTTGCATAGAACTAAACATAGTAAATGGTAAGCAAGTGATTAAATTAGATAGGTTTGACACGAGATCCATGCCTTGTATTTAATCGGGACATTGTAGGGTAGAAGGAGTTTATTGTACGGTAACTATTCACTGAATAGGTTCTTGATATTCTAAGCAGTGAATTCATATTATCTGGATAGTCGCGATATGCTGAGAAGTATCCCTCACGATGTAGAATAAATGTGATTAATTAATTAATCATATTTAATAAATTAGAGAATTTATATAAATAATGATAAAATAGTTTTATTATTATTTATTTCTACTACCGGCTTAATATTGAACCTACAGGGTCACACCATAAAAAGAGAATGATTTAATGGTGGAGGAATTAATTAATAATGGCTAATAATTATTTATTTATGAAATAAATAATTAATTGGCAAATTTAATAATTGATTAAATGAGATTTAATTGATTATAAATTAATTAAGAAAAGTTCTTAATATTATTAATTAAAGGATTTAATTTTTGGAAATTAAATCAAGAGAGAGAATTATTTCTAAAGTGTTTAGAAAAAGGATTAGTAATTAAAAGGTGTTTTAATTATTAATGAGAATAATAAATGGGATAATAATAATAATATTTATGGGAAAATTTCAGCTGAAAATTTTGCCTATAAATATGATAGGGATAAATAAGTCCTGATTTTATAATTAATGGGCTGCTAGGCCCAATAATAAGATGTATAATATTCAGACCATAAAGGTTAAGCCTGATGGACCAGATCAGGCCTGGTGGAATAAAAAAGGCCCAAAAGCCCTGATTATTAATTAATTTCGTAATTAATTAATAAGGGAAAAATCAGCTATTGAGAAGAGTCCCGATAAGGATATAAATCCTTATAGATTAGCCTCAAGGGGACCTAAAAGGATAAGGAATCAGCTTCCTACTTCCTAGGACTCCTAAGTCTATCCTAATTCAGAGGCTTGTCCACCAAGTCTCCTATACCAAGTCCAATTCAAGGACTCCCACATCTATATAAGGGGCCTCACCCCACAAATCAGAACTACGTTTTTTGGCTTGATTCTCTAATTCACAGTGATACGTAGGCATCTCGTAAAGGCAGAATTAAGCTACGATACACGAGAGCAGCCATTAAAGGCCTTGAGCTCCCGAATCTTAGTAATAAATACAGCAAATAATAACCTTAGCTTTTTATCCATAACATTTGGCGCCGTCTGTGGGAAGACAACAACAACCATGGCGAGAACACAGAGAACAATTGGAGCTATAGAGGAAGGAACACCATCAGAGACAACCCAGGTGATTTCATCAACCGTGGAGGTTCCTCCCCATTCAACTTATGCATCTACTCAGGAGGAAGCCCAGACAGGGGCAACTCAACCCCAGCTACAAGGGACAACTCCCCCGATTCAAGGTACGAATCCTCAAGTTCAACAAATACATATACCTGTGAATTCTCGACCCGTCGGGTATGAATATTCAACTATTGTTACTACTAACCCCCCTTATGGGATGCCCCTTCACCCTGAGGTTGGAGGAAGCGGATATGCTGGGCGAAGCGAAGCACGAGGGCGGTCGCCCCCCTATATACGAGGTTTGGGTCCTATCCCTGAGGATCGGGAATTTTCTGGTCCATACACTGAGAAAGACTCCGAATCTTCGGATGATGAAGTGGCCCCGAGAAGGAGGCGTCCTGGAAAAGAGCCAATGGCCGATGGAAGGCAACGCCCCCAAAGCACCCCAGGGGCGAATCCCCAAGTAGTGCAGGAAAGGATCAGGGCTCATGAGGCTGAAATCCAAAGGTTGAGGCGTGATTTGGAGGCTCACCAGGCCACCAGACCCCACATACCTCCTAGGGGGAAAAATCCTCCTCCTATCATAGACCTGGATGGTCCGGTAAGAAGAAGGGCTGCTGTCCCAAGAACTGATCCAAGCAATCTCCTTCCCCTTGGAGATCCTGACGATCCAACTCCACCCTTCACAGAAGAGATAATGAATGCACATATCTCAAGGAAATTCAAGATGCCCACTATCAAAGCCTATGATGGCACGGGAGACCCCGCTAATCATGTTAGGACATTCTCTAATGCACTGCTGCTGCAACCCATGAATGATGCTATAAAATGTCGGGCCTTCCCTCAAACCCTGTCGGGTATGGCTCAAAGATGGTACAGTCGCCTACCCCCAAATTCTATTGGATCGTTCAGAGAATTAAGTCAGGCTTTTATTAAGCAATTCATCAGTGGAAGAGTCCATGAGAAAAGTTCAGCATCTCTTATGAGTCTTGTGCAGGGAGCTAAGGAATCCTTGAGGGATTACCTGAATCGTTTTACAAAGGAGGCTTTAAAAGTCCCAGACCTTGATGATAAGGTAGCCATGATAGCACTGCAACAAGGAACTAGGGATGAGTTTTTCAAGATGTCATTGGCCAAACGTCCCCCAGAAAACATGTTGCAACTCCAAGAGAGGGCAGGGAAGTATATTAAGGTTGAAGAAAGCATGAGGAAGACCGTAGTAAGTAATGAGCCCACTGGAGGCAAGAAATGAAAAACTGATTTGGAGTATATCGCTAAGGACAAATATCCTAGAACCGAACAAAACCCTGATTCAACCCCCAAGAAGGGAGGACCTGGGCAAAAGTTCACTGAATACGCTAAGCTGAATGCTCCCAGAAGTCAGATTTTGATGGAGATTGAGAAAGACAGAGATATTCGCTGGCCTAAGCCCTTGAAGGCTGATCCCGCCAAGCTAGATAAGGGCAAGTATTGCAGGTTTTACAAAGATGTTGGCCATGACACCGATGAGTGTAGGCAATTGAAAGATGAAATTGAGTTTTTGATTCGAAAAGGAAGATTGAACAAGTATACTGGAGATGGAGGGGACAGAAATAATAATGGAAGGAAGAACTTTGAAGATCGTAGGAGAGACCAAGACGATCAGGGGCGGAATCCCCAACCTAGAGGGCCGGTTATAAATGCAATTTTTGGAGGACCGCGACGCCCTCGAGGGCCAGTGATAAACACGATCTTTGGAGGTCCAACTGCTGCTGGATTGTCCAAAAATTCCAGAAAGGCATATACTAGGGAGGTTATGCATATTGTTGGAGAAGCCCCGAAGAGGGCCAGGACAGAAGTAACATTGGCTTTTGATGATTCCGACCTAGAGGGTGTGAAGTTTCCCCATGACGACCCGCTGGTCATAACACCGATAATAGGAAATAGCCCGGTTAAGAGGGTCCTTGTGGATAATGGTGCTTCTGTGGATATCTTGCTCCATGACACCTTTCTAAGAATGGGGTATAATGACTCCCAGTTGACACCAACCGACATGCCGATATATGGATTTGCTGGAGTAGAATGTCCTGTGGAAGGGATAATCAAATTGCCAACCACCATAGGTACGGAACCAAGGCAAGCAACGCAGATGCTGGATTTTGTGGTGGTAAAGGCTAGTTCAACTTATAATGCTATCATGGGGAGAACAGGGATACATGCCTTTAAGGCAGTCCCCTCTTCCTACCATTCAGTCATGAAGTTTCCCACCCGAAACGGGATTGGAGAAGAGAGAGGAGATCAAAAAATGGCTAGAAGCTGTTATGTGGCCTCTTTGAGGGCAGATGGAGTCGAGGGGCAGGTTCTTCCTATTGAAGATATGGATGTTCGAGAAAATGATGAGAATAGAGGAAGGCCAGCAGAAGAATTGGCTTCGGTTCCTTTAGACCCCGAGAATCCTGAGAGGATGACTTTCATTAGAGCCACATTAGAGGAGCCTCTTAGAGGGAAGTTAGTGAAATTTTTACAAGAAAATAGTGATGTGTTTGCATGGTCAGCAGCTGATATGCCAGGAATAGACCCGGAGTTAATTACTCACAAGCTAAACGTGGATCCAAGCCGGAAGACAGTGAAACAAAAGAAAAGAAATTTTGCCCCGGAAAGACAGGAGGCTATAAAATAGGAAGTAGAAAAGCTCTTAGAGGCTGGTTTCATTGAGGAGATTCAATTTCCGGAGTGGTTAGCAAACCCTGTAATGGTGAAGAAGGCTAATGGAAAGTGGAGGATGTGTATAGACTTCACTGATCTGAATGATGTATGCCCCAAAGACTGTTTCCCGCTGCCTAGAATTGATACTTTGATTGATGCCACTCCTGGACATGAGATGCTGAGTTTCATGGATGGATTTAGCGGATACAATCAGATCAAAATGCATAAGAATGACATTCCAAAGGTATCATTTATCACTGACTTTGGTGTTTATTGTTATCTTGTTATGACGTTTGGTCTCAAGAATGCAGGAGCCACCTATCAGAGGTTGGTGAATAAAATTTTTAGGGATCTTATTGGGAAGACTATGGAAGTCTATGTTGATGACATGCTAGTCAAGAGTCTAGTAAAGACTGATCATATAACCCATTTGAGGGAAGCTTTTGAGGTCCTAAGGTACCACAAGATGATGTTGAATCCAACGAAGTGTGCTTTCGGAGTAGGATCGGGAAAATTCTTGGGATTGATGGTCTCAAAGAGGGGAATTGAGGCCAACCCCGATAAAATAAAGGCAATCCTGGATATGGAACCACCAAAAACTGTCAAGGATGTACAGAAGCTCACAGGAAGGGTTGCGGCGCTAGGACGATTCATCTCCAAGTCAGGAGACAAGTGCTTGTCATTCTTCAAGTCATTAAAGAACATTAAAGACTTTGTATGGAGTGAGGAAAATCAGAAGGCATTTGAAGAGTTAAAGAAGTATATGGGCCAGGCCCCGTTGTTGGCCAAGCCAGTTCTGAGTGAAGTTTTATTCTTGTACTTGGCTGTTTCAGAAAGCGCCTTGAGCGCGGTGTTGGTTAAGGAGGAACTGAAAGTCCAGAAACCCGTATACTATGTCAGCAAAATCTTGCATGGTGCAGAGTTGAATTATTCAACTATTGAGAAATTCGCTTTAGCCTTGGTAATGGCTTCAAGAAAGCTGCGTCCTTATTTTCAAGCTCACCAGATTGAAGTGCTAACAAATCAGCCGCTGAGAAACATCATTCACAGTCCTAAGGCAAGTGGGAGACTGATTAAGTGGGCAATAGAGTTGGGAGAGTTCGATCTCAAGTATAAGCCACGTACGGCCATAAAAGCCCAGGCACTAGCTGACTTCGTGGTGGAATGTACCATACCCAACCAAGAAGTCGGGGGGCAGGAAGATACCATACCTCAAGACAAGGGAGTCGACAATGGGGACAAGGAGAAAGAATATTGGGTTCTCTATTTTGATGGAGCATCAAAAACAAATTCCAGTGGAGCAGGGTTGGTTTTGCAAAGCCCTGATGGATTCCTAATTGAGTATGCTATGAAGCTAGACTTCCCAACCACAAACAATGAAGCAGAGTATGAAGCCCTGATTGCTGGCCTTGGTCTAGCTGGGACACTTAGAGTCAAAAACTTAAAGGTCCGTGGAGACTCGAAGCTGATCATATCCTAAGTAAAGGGAGAATTTGAGGCAAGGGATGATACGATGGCTAAGTATGTTCGCCTAGTAAGGGCTGTGATGACCCAATTTAATGAATGCCATGTTGAACACATTCCAAGGGAAGAAAATGCTAAAGCAGATGCGCTATCAAAGTTCGCTTCGTCTGAGATTGAAGAAAGTTCAGGAAGTGTGTACTTCCGTGTTTTGAAGACACGGAGCATAGATGTTAAGCTTGTGGCTCCCATAGGCTTGGGGACGTCATGGATTGATCCCATCAAGGCTCACATTCAGACCGGTTGGTTGCCAAGTGATACAACTGAGGCACGGAAGTTAACTATTCGAGCACTAAGGTACTCCTTGATAGATGGAATTCTGTATAAGAGATCTTTCGTGGTTCCTTACTTGAGGTGTCTCAGGCCCGACGAGGCACGCTTGGCTCTTGAGGAAGTACATGAAGGTATTTGTGGGCAGCACTTGGGGGGCAGGGCCTTGGCTCACAAGATAACCCGTTTAGGCTTCTATTGGCCAGAAATGATGGCTGATGCCAAAGAATATGTGAAGAAGTGTGATCGCTGTCAAAAGCATGCACCAGTTGTTAGACAACCCCCCGAGATGCTGACCTCTATCAACTCGCCTATTCCCTTTGCCATGTGGGGGATGGATATTCTAGGGCCTTTTCCTATGGCCACGGCACAAAGGAAATTTCTGATTGTAGCCATTGATTATTTCACCAAGTGGATCGAAGCCAAACCCTTGGCCAAAATCACTACTAAGCAGGTTGCACAATTCCTGTGGGAAAACATTATGCGCCGATATGGAATTCCCCGTATCCTCATCACTGACAATGGAGCACAATTCAACAATGAGGAATTCAAGAAGTATTGTGAAGAAAATGAAATTGAATTACGATTCACCTCTGTGGCTCACCCGCAAGCCAATGGGCAAGCAGAGGTAGCAAATCGGATAATCCTGGATGGACTAAAGAAGAGGATCGAGAAGTCAAGAAATAATTGGGTGGATGAGATACTTCCCATATTATGGGCCTATAGGACTACCTGTAGAGTCACGACAGGAGCAACTCCTTTCATGTTGGCATATGGGGCAGAAGCAGTAGTTCCCGTGGAGATATCACATTCCTCTCCAAGGATTCAGGCTTTCAACGCAGAAGAAAATGAGGAAGGGCAGAGGTTAGCCCTGGATCTGATCGATGAAGTGCGAGATAAGGCACATGCAAAGATAGTAGAATATCAGAAAAAGGCTTCATTTTACTACAACCTAAGGGTTAAAGAAAGGTTTTTTAAACAAGGCGATCTAGTCTTGAGGAAGATAGAAGCATCTGGTGTAGGACAAAAAGGGAAGCTTGCCCCGAATTGGGAAGGGCCGTACAGAGTCAAGAGTGTTCAAGGTAGAGGAACCTACAAGCTAGAGACTATGGATGGATTTGAAGTCCCGAGAACTTGGCATGCACAAAACCTGAAGGTTTACTACGTGTAGGGCAGCCGGATACGATTCTCACTCGTCAGGATGGCGAGTAGGTTGAAAAGAACCTTGAAGCTTTGCTTGCTTAGGATTTATATGTTTTAGTTTTATTACGAAGTTTATTATTACTTGTGTAAGGGACGAATCCCAGACAATTTTACAAAATTCATGAGTTCTTCAAAGTATGTTTGTGGCCTAACAAATAAAAATCAAATGCATGGATGCAAGCATAGAAGGTGATAAATGAAATAGATCTGATAGATATTACAAAAATTCGATAAATAAAGTCTCGAAAATAGGATAAAAAACAGAAAGCCACGCAGGGCTGAAAAAGCTCTAAGGAGCTGAAGTCCCCTCGGCATCCATATCATCGTCCTCTCCGCTCTCGCTGGATGTCTCTGTCGTCTCGGAGGAGGAGGAAGAGCTATCGTCCTCAGCTGGTCTGGAAGAAGACTCGGGAGGGGGAAGAAGTGGATCCTGAGAAACATGATCCGAGACAACTACTCGGGTACGAAACCTCTGTAGCAAAGCCTCGTCATCAGGGCAGACATAGTCCGTCGGGTTAATATCAGGACAAGCCTCGTTCACGGTCCCAAGGGCCGTGTCCCAACCAGTCCTAAAAAACCCGGGAAAGACTAAATCATCCCTAATCCTCATGGATTGGGCAAACTCCTCCGAGTCCAGATAGTTGTCTATAGCTTTATCCTTCTCCGCCCGAAGTACCACTAGCTCGACGTTGGACTCTCCGAGTTCTTCTTCCTTGCGCTTGAGTTTCTTCTCCAGGGTAGCATACTTCTTCTGTTGCCTCCTGAGGGCATTGTCGGCCTTATCAGAAGCCCGCTTCCATGACTCGGCTTGCCTCACGGCGCCTTGAAAATAGGCGTTAGACTGAAACAAAGCAATCAACGAGGTATAAGGCAAGAAAATGCTACAAGAATGAAAGATAAATTTAAAAGAGAGAAGGCATACCGAAGCCAGAGATTGGGCTCCCATGAGCTTAATCCTCTCAAGGTCAGGGGTGGCCACCACATCAGTAAAGTCCTTTGGAGTCACGCTATGGTAGGACCAATCCCAAGCATGTTTCGTTGAACCAACCACGGTGTCCCCTCGGCGGAATCCCCAGAGAGGCTAGAAGGCGCCTGTGGCAGTAGCAGTAGGGGCAGCAGCAGTGATAGGAGCACTATGGCCCCCAACTCCTTCAGTTGAAGCCTCCCCCATAGGCTCTTTCTGCTTTCTCAAGAAGATAGGCTCTGTCGCCTTTCCCCGGGTGTCAAGGCCTGCGAGCCGAGCTTTCTTCATCCTAGCAATCTCTTCAACCAGAGGAACATTGTCCTCGTTAATCTCTTTGGCAGCTGCAAAACAAAGCAAAAGATAAAATGAGTGATGTTAATAATGCATGAAATAAAATAAATTAAAGAAGGGAAGAAAAATACCCTGTTGAGAAACAGAGGATAGTCCCACGTGAATCAGGGAAAACTCCTCTAAGAGAGTCCAGCTGGTGGTAGTGCCATCATCCTGAGTAAGCCCATTATAGATAATAGTTTCTTCAGGAGTTAGGTGAATGAATTTGAGGCTACCATCACTGACCTTCCCGAAGGAAGATCGAAAAAGTGTGCCCCAGTCACCATTCTCCCAACGTAACCCAACGAAACTATTCCTCCAATTTTGATTATTATCAGGAATAGAGGCGCTGTTAAAGATATGTTTGCTTTTGGGCCTTTGCTTGACATAGACCCAGCCACAGATACTGGAAGAACTATTATAACACTGAAAGACCTTCCTAAAAACAGCTACAGAAAGAGGAAAGCCCTCCCTAAGACAACAGACCATAAAACATAGAATGTTCCTCCAGGCGTTTGGAGGAAGCTGACACGGGTTGATTTGTAAATCAGCCAAAAGATGAGGAATAAAAGGGTGAAAAGGAAACCTAAGCCCAGCATTAAGGGCATCTGTGTAAATGAAGAGAGTGTCGGGTCTCCAGTGGCAAGTACGGTCACCACCAGAGACTGGAACTAATCTAAGAGGAGGAAGGACGTTATAGCGAGCATTTAGTTTATTGAAATCTATGTTGTGCCAAGTATTACAATGATTAAAAGAGTCGAGATGTGCAGTGGAGGGATATTCATCCCCCCTAGTGTTAATCATATCAATTAAAGACATATATGAAGAGCGGATCTCGATATCCTTACCTCGTTTTGAAGCCGAGGCTATCTTGGCCGCCCTCTCGGAACTCTTGTCAGCCATTTAGTAAAGACTGGAAAAGAAGGCTGGAAGCTAAGGAAGGAAAGTTGAAAGAGGAGAAAGATTTGAGAGTTTTAAAAATGAATGAAGTAAAGGGTGAAGAGTGTGAGTGAGAGCACACTCCCCCCCCCACCTTTATATAGGAGGAAAAGGAGGAAATTGGGCCTAGAAAAGCCCATTCAGGCCCAAAAAAGGAAGGTTCTGGAAGCATCATGAAATCCTTGGAAAATTCAAGAAAGAAAACTTGAGTTTTTTTTGAAAATTCTGGAAGAATCCAGAAACAATCCTAGAGTAATTTGGAGTTTGGGTTTAGAAAACAAAAGCCCAGTTAAGGGCCCAAGTGTTGAAAGAGGCCCAAATGATTTTAGGGGTGGAAAAGAAGTCCCACTAAGATAAAAAAAAATAAATTTTTGGCCTGAACCCAAAATGTTGGCCCAAATTGAAAGCCCAGAATTAGAGGCCCAATTGAAAGGCCTGTGAAGCCCAGCAAGAGAATAAGCCCAGTTAAAATGGGCCCAAGTTTTAGCCCAGCATAAGGGGCCTAAATCCAAGTGTGTACAAAAATTTATATACATGCATATGTTCTTGGCCCTGTCGACCAGAAAGCACAGAGAAATCCTGGTCAAATGTTCTGAGTTCGAATTTCCCTCGACTAGGGCTGATAAAAGAAGCTAATTCGGTCAAGAAAGGAATTCTGACCAAAATTCTTGGTCGAAAATGATATTCCTTCGACCAAAATACCAGAATAGAATTAGTTCCTTGACCCTGTCGACCAGGAGACAATATACATTCCTGGTCGAATCAATCCTGCTCTAAAAAGCTTCGATCAAGGCACAAGATAATGGTTAATTCGGTCAAAAATGGAGATCCTGACCGAAAGGGACGAAAATCCTAGTCGAAAACTTCCTAGTCGACAAAAAAAAAAAAGGGAAAAATCCTGGCCGAAATTCGACCAGGACTTCTGCTCGAAATACTCCTGCTCGAAAGGCTGTCGACCAGGGCAGTATGGAGGTTAATTCGACCAGGATCCTGGTCGAATGGATTCCTGGTCGAAAATTGTATAAAAAAAAGAAGGAAGAAAAAAGGAAGAAAAAGGGAAGAAAAAATCCTAGAAAATTACAAAAAAATAAGGAAATTCCTTAAATAATTTCTGAAAAATGTTAATATTTTCAGAAATAAGGAATAAATCCAGAAAATTAAAGGATAAATCCCAGAAATTAGGGAAAAAATCAAGAAAAATAAGGAAATTCCTTAAATAATTTCTGAAAAATGTTAATATTTTCAGAAATAAGGAATAAATCCAGAAAAATTAAAGGATAAATCCCAGAAATTAGGGAAAAAATCCAGGAAAATAAGGAAATTCCTTAAATAATTTCTGAAAAATGTTAATATTTTCAGAAATAAGGAATAAATCCATAAAATTAAAGGATAAATCCCAGAAATTAGGGAAAAAATCCAGGAAAATAGGAAAAATTCCTTAAATATTTTCTGAAAAATGTTAATATTTTCAGAAATAAAGGATAAATTCCAGAAATTAAGGGAAAAATCCAGAAATTAAGGATAAATCCCAGAAAATTAAGGGAAAAATCCAGAAATTAAGGATAAATCCCAGAAAATTAGGGAAAAATCCCAGGAAAATTAGGGAAAATCCCAGAAAATTAGGGAAAAATTCCTGGAAATTAAGATAATTTCTGAATAAAAGGAAGATGAATTGTAAATGTGTAGGTCGCTCCACACTTTACGCAAAACGAAACCCTATAAGGGGACAAATAGATTTAACTTTCGCGAAACCTAATCAATGTTTCCCAAAAGTTGGGGGGCAAATGATAGGGATAAATAAGTCCTGATTTTATAATTAATGGGCTGCTAGGCCCAATAATAAGATGTATAATATTCAGACCATAAAGGTTAAGCCTGATGGACCAGATCAGGCCTGGTGGAATAAAAAAGGCCCAAAAGCCCTGATTATTAATTAATTTCGTAATTAATTAATAAGGGAAAAATCAGCTATTGAGAAGAGTCCCGATAAGGATATAAATCCTTATAGATTAGCCTCAAGGGGACCTAAAAGGATAAGGAATCAGCTTCCTACTTCCTAGGACTCCTAAGTCTATCCTAATTCAGAGGCTTGTCCACCAAGTCTCCTATACCAAGTCCAATTCAAGGACTCCCACATCTATATAAGGGGCCTCACCCCACAAATCAGAACTACATTTTTTGGCTTGATTCTCTAATTCACAGAGATACGTAGGCATCTCGTAAAGGCAGAATTAAGCTACGATACACGAGAGCAGCCATTAAAGGCCTTGAGCACCCGAATCTTAGTAATAAATACAGCAAATAATAACCTTAGCTTTTTATCCATAACAAAATATACTATTATAAACCCTATTTTTATTCTAACCCCAATTTTTATAAAAACCTAATTCTCTCCACCTCCTCCTCCTCCTTAACGTCGTTTTCTTGGTGGATACCGGTGGAGTGCTTCACGTTTGAGGAGCAGCTGCTAAGGATCTCCGATCGATGCTCTTGGATCGCATATTAAAGGTTAGTAATCGATCCCTACGTTTTTACCACAATTTATATGCTTTTATTTGGATTTTATGTGTGTAAAAGTGTTTTACCATGCCCCCGCTGCGATTAAAATCCAACAATGGTATCAGAGCTTAGGTAGTATGCATATAGATCTGTGGTAAAAATTTCAGAATTTTATGTGCTTGTATGAATTAATTATGATTTTTACAAGTTATATCATGGATTAATTTTGTCTGATGAGAAATCGTTTCTCAGAATAATTTTGAATGTTGATCTGGGTTCTACAAGTGTTGTAGATCGTCTGGGTATTTTTTTCATAATTTTATGATGTATAGATTTTTTATTATGAATTTTTGAAGTTCTTACAATTAAATTCGTAATTAAATAATCATATATATATATAAACTGTAAGTATGTATATATATATTTGTTTGTATTGGTGCTGTAAAAGGTTTACAGTAAAGAGTACATCTGCTGTTGTCTGTGTTGCACGGAAAAGGTACAGGGAAAGAACAGGTACGGCAGAAGCTGTCAGGCGCGTGTGGCGCACGCGCGCGCAGGGGGGTGTCGCGCATTCCGGGAATGCGTTACACCCTGTGGCGCATTCACGAAATGCGTTACACCTTTTAATGGCTTAAAAGGGTTGTAACGCATCACCGGAATGCGTTACAGGGCTTGTAATGCTTTCCTGTAATGCGTTATAGCCCGTCTGTTATTTTTAAAATTTGATTTATGGGAGTTTCGTAACTCCGTTTTGGGCGTGCAATATATCGTTGGATTCGTTTTTCCGAGACGGATCTAATGGAGTGATCAAATTTTAGTTTATATAAAAGTTTTGAACTGTTTATATTTCCGAAAGTGTTTTAAAGCTGTTTTTAACTATTTTAATTGCTTTTAAATGCTTCATGTGATACATAGAGATGTATAATGCTTAGACTAATATACTAGATGATATAACATGCCTACCTTGATGTTTATTCATGTTTATATATGTGATATATGCTTAGTTTATCATGCGATGATAGATTTAGTTGAACTTAAATGAACATAAGGCGTTTGTTAGACAACCTAGTATAGTGAAATTGTTTCATAACCTTAAGAATAATATTATGAATACAATCATGAGATTCTTATGTTTATGAAACACGTAATTGAATATGAATTTTTCAATATGAGAGAAAGGATGATTCTGTCAACAACAGATTTTTATCTGTAAGAAAGGGTTATTAAGTGACGCCTCTTGACAATGCTCCACCCGATCTGGGAATCATCTGATTATTGATTATTGATTTGAAATATTTAATTTAAAAGGAAGAATCTCTTTATAATATGATTATGATTGTAACGTAATATAATCCCTCTAAAATTAAATAATATCAAGTAGTAATTGGCCAATGACACAACGGGCTTGTGTCGGTCATAGCCTTCCAACATGATAGAAAATAGTTCTTATTTTTAAATCATTGTCGTTTCGTGCCACAGCCGAGGGCTTTGATTTCAAAATAAGAAATACTTGTCTATTACATAGAGATGTGTACATTGAATAAGAATCTAAAGGTCGTTACGTGCCACAACCGTGGGCCTTTGGGGACTGATTCAATTGTACGGAATGTTGGGTTAGACTTGACTTAGAATATTGAGTTTGTCGTGCCACAGCCGTGACTCAATTATTCAAGAGGCTAAAGTTTGATTAGGGAATAACATTAGATGTAATTGACAAGAGTTGTCTGCCTATTGAACATTACATGGCGGTTCGTGCCACAGCCGGGGTTGTGTAATGGAATGTAGGATCCCTATTCCCACTAGCATTATGAATGCTTAATTTTTCACGTAGGGGGTTGAATAAATTAGATAAACTAGTGGGAGCCACTTATGAATGAAGACCCGATTCATATAGTGTTTTAAAATGAAATCGAATATTTGCTAAGTGTTGTTATGTGTTTATCATTTACAGATTTACTTTGTACGTCATGTCTTCTGCACTATCACTCAGGAGCATACTAGATGCTCAAAAGTTGACTGGTCCTAATTATGCTGACTGGCTTCGAAACTTGAGAATTGTTCTCAGGATTGAGAAGCTGGAATACGTGATTGACTCACCTAAGCCTACTGAACCTGCTAGTGATACACATAAAGATGAACATGTTGTGTATCGTAGGTGGATAGATAATGCAAATGTTGCTCAATGCATCATGCTAGCTTCCATGAACATTGAGCTACAGAAGCAACATGAGCATATGGATGCTCACACTATCTTCATGCATCTACAAGAGCTGTATGATGTGGCAGGGAGGACAGCTCGATATGAGATATCGAAGGAGCTGTTCGGCTGTAGGATGTCTGAGGGATCATCTGTGAATGACCATGTACTTAAGATGATCAATTTGATTGAACGTCTTGGACAACTTGGTTGTGCCATGGATGGGGAGCTGAGCCAAGACTTGGTCTTGCAATCACTTCCGAGTTCGTTCTCGCAGTTTGTTGTGAACTTTCACATGAATAAGTTGGATGTCAGCCTGCCTGAACTCCACAACATGTTGAAGACTGCGGAATCGAATTTCCCCCCTAAGAAGAGTTATGTTCTTCTAATTGGTGAAGGTTCCAATCCTAAGAAAAGGAAGAGGAACTCTTCCAAGAAGAAGAAAGTAGGTGAAGAAAAGCCGGTTCCACCAAAAGCTGAAGACCCCAAGAGCAAAGTTGTTTGCTTTCACTGTAATAAGGTGGGGCACTGGAAGCGGAACTACAAGGTTTACCTTGCAGAATTGAAGAAGAAGAAGGGTAGTGAGACTACCACTTCTGATTCAGGTATGTTCATGACAGAAGTGAATATGTCATTAAATCAAATTTCTACTTGGGTATTAGATACCGCCTGTGGTTCTCATATCTGCAATTTGTTGCAGGGACTAAGGAGAAGTAGGACTCTTGAGGAAGAGGAGGTGATTCTACTGATGGGAAATGGAGCAAGAGTTGCTGCTGTAGATGTAGAATCATTTCATTTACATATGTCTACGGGCAAGACTATTGTTTTTTAAATAATTGTTATTTTGTTCCCTCGATTGTGAGGAATATTATTCCCATGTTAGACTTGGCTGGATTTTCATTTATTATTGAGAATAATGAATGTTCTATTCTTAGAGATAATATTCTTTATGGATGTGGTGCTTTAAATAATGGTCTATATATATGTGACATAATTTACTTCAGATTGAACAAACTAATAAAAGAAAAATGATGATGAAAATCTCACTTTATAGTGGCACTGCAGTCTCCATTTAGAAGACATGGAGAGAGGACTGCAAATTTGCTAGGAATGGTACACACAGATGTATGTGGACCAATGTCTAAGCAAGCCATGGGTGGATTTTTATACTTCATTACTTTTATAGATGATAGATCTAGATTCGGATATGTGTTTGATGAAACACAAGTCTGAAGCCTTTGAAAAGTTCAAAGAGTATAAGTATGAAGTGGAGAAACAAACCAAATATAGTATTATAATTCTTCGATTAGATCGAGGTGGTGAATACTTGAATGGAGAGTTTCTGGATTATCTCAAAGTAAATGGTATAGTCTCCCAGTGGACTCCTCCAGATTGGTATCTGAAAGGAGAAATCGAACTTTGTTAGACATAGTTCGGTCCATGATGAGCTATGCAAATCTTCCAGTATACCTATGGGGTTATGCATTGGAAACCTCAGCATATTTACTGAATAAGGTGCCTTCCAAATCTGTTCCTCAAACTCCATATGAGATATGGAAAGAAAGGAAACCGAGTCTTAAACACGTTAAGATTTGGGGATGTCCAACTTATGTCAAATAAGTTGACACAGATAAGCTGGAATATCGATCCGTAAAATGTAGTTTTGTGGGATATCCTAAAGAGACTTTAGGGTATTACTTTTACACCGATCATCGGGTGTTTGTCTCCAGACATGCTACCTTCTTGGAAAAGGAGTTTATCCTTGAAGGAAACAGTGGGAGCAAAATTGAACTTGATGAAGTTCAAGAAGCACAAACTACTACGGATCAAGTGGAAACACCTGTTCTGACTGAACAACCTTCTGTGGAACAGCCCATTCGTAGGTCAGGGAGAGTGTCTCGCCAACCTGAGAGGTAATATGGCCTTGTCATTGAGAATGACAATGATTTGTCGATCATTGATGATGACGACCCTGTGACCTATAATGAGGCTATGAGTAGTGTTGACTCAGAGAAATGACATAGTGCCATGAAATCCGGAATGAAATCTATGTATACGGGATACAAAAGAATGATAGAGCAGATGGCCAGGTGGAGACCTTTAAGGCCAGGCTTTTGGGAAAAGGATTCAAACAAAGGCAATGGATTGACTTTGATGAAACCTTTTACCTGTAGCCCTGTTATAATCAGTTCGGATTTTGCTTGCGAATGCTGCTTACTACGACTATGAGATCTGGCAAATAGCCAAATGGTTTTCTTTCCAAGAGAAATGAAAACATAGTGTGTAAGCTGCTGCGAACTATATGTGGTTTAAAGCAAGCTTCTCAAAAGATGATGGAACATTCGTTTTGATGAGACAATCAAAGAGTTTGATTTTATCAAAAACGTAGATGAACCATGCGTCTACAAAAGGGTTAGTGGGAGCGCGGTAACATTTCTTGTATTGTATTAAAATAGATTTGACACACATAACAACATAGCAGACCCTCTCACAAAGCTACTTTCTGAAAGTCACTTTGATCGTCATAAAGACTAGATGGGTATTAGATACCAGAGTGATTGGCTTTAGTACAAGTGGGAGATTGAAAGGAATATGTCCTAAGTCCAATCATGTATTAGGATTTAGGAATAACTTCCTGTGTAATCTGTTTTGATTTCATTGATATTAACAAAAGACTTGTTTTATTTTTATTACGGGCTCTATCTATTTAAGTGTTTAAATAAGATATACCATAGTTTAGAGTAAAGTTTTTTATGGATTATGATGAGATCATAATAGTGAGACCTAAAAGATGATAACTCTAAACATAAATAGTTTCTGGTCGTAGGATTACTAACTGGTAATTAATAATCCGCAGAGATCGGTACATACTATGCTTGCTTCATTATGAAGGATGTCTGTTCTCATAGACATTTGTGTGGTGACACTATAGCTAGTATGTAGGTGCTTATTATAGAATAAGTTCACTGAACATGACTCGCCCAGCTGAACAACTGATGGAGTTCACTCACGTGTCAGCAGTTGTTCACATAGTGATAGTTGTACAAGTATCCTTAGACTTGAGGTCATCATAGTCATCTTGTGTACACTGAACTATGCTTTGGTTTAGTTCTTAGTCTCCAGGGACAATTATTAGGGCTCTACTGGGTATAGGAATTTGTACACGAAGATAGTATATGATCAATAAAGGATCTACCCCTTCCAGTGAAGGAAGCGAATGTTCAAGGCTGATCCACTTATGCTAGTTCAGGAATCTCTGGCCAGAGTAAATAAAATTAGAAAGGAGTTTCTAATTTGCATAGAACTAAGCATAGTAAATGGTAAGCAAGTAATTAAATTAGATAGGCTTGACACGAGATCCATGCCTTGTATTTAATCGGGACATTGTAGGGTAGAAGGAGTTTATTGTACGGTAACTATTCACTGAATAGGTTCTTGGTATTCTAAGCAGTGAATTCATATTATCCGGATAGTCGCGATATGCTGAGAAGTATCTCTCACGATGTAGAATAAATGTGATTAATTAATTAATCATATTCAATAAATTAGAGAATTTATATAAATAATGATAAAATAGTTTTATTATTATTTATTTCTACTACCGGCTTAATATTGAACCTACAGGGTCACACCATAAAAAGAGAATGATTTAATGGTGGAGGAATTAATTAATAATGGCTAATAATTATTTATTTATGAAATAAATAATTAATTGGCAAATTTAATAATTGATTAAATGAGATTTAATTGATTATAAATTAATTAAGAAAAGTTCTTAATATTATTAATTAAAGGATTTAATTTTTGGAAATTAAATCAAGAGAGAGAATTATTTCTAAAGTGTTTAGAAAAAGGATTAGTAATTAAAATGTGTTTTAATTATTAATGAAAATAATAAATGAGATAATAATAATAATAATTATGGGAAAATTTCAGCTGAAAATTTTGCCTATAAATATACTATTATAAACCCTATTTTTATTCTAACCCCAATTTTTATAAAAACCTAATTCTCTCCACCTCCTCCTCCTCCTTAACGTCATTTTCTTGGTGGATACCGGTGGAGTGCTTCACGTTTGAGGAGCAGCTGCTAAGGATCTCCGATCGATGCTCTTGGATCGCATATTAAAGGTTAGTAATCGTTCCCTACGTTTTTACCACGATTTATATGCTTTTATTTGGATTTTATGTGTGTAAAAGTGTTTTACCATGCCCCCGCTGCGATTAAAATCCAACAGCTTGTCAATCTGATAAGAAGAAGACCCTACATTAAAAGACGACAGAGTCATTATTTGACAATCACCTGCAATGTCTACATGTGAATTCAATGGGATCAGTTCATGTCTTGTACCTAGAGAAATCCCACTCTATGATAACTTATGTCATTTTAATACTTACTTGGATATTTTTGGAACTCTTGAAACTAAGGGCTATTGAGATTAACATTAGTGATACGAAGGAGCTCTACTCAAGAAAAGGAATAACTCCTGAGTTTTCTATTTCAAGGACTTCACAACAGAATGGAGCAACTGGAAGGAACAGAGAACTACTTAGAAATGTAGGAAGAGAAATACTTGATGTATCAAAGAAAATCAAGAATAACTGGAATGAAGCCATTTTCTTTACAAGCTCAACTCAGAATATGTCTTTAATCAATCAAGACATAAAAAGGAAAATAATCTAGAGACTTCTTCATGACTTTGGATGCATCTGCTTCAGCTTGAATCAAAGGAGTGATTCTTGTCAATCTTGAAGTTTATGCAGAAGAAAGAACTTCAATGTCCTGCTTATCAAGAAAAATCTATACAATTTGCAGTCTAACAATTAGAAGAAGAATTATTATGGAATCAATTCATGATGCATCTGACAACAAGAAGACTCAAGAATTGGTAGATAACGATCTTGAAGATTTTCTTAATGAGAAGATAAGAAAATTGACTGACAAGTTGTAGGCTATGATGTATTCAGAAAGCTTAATTTTTTCAATGGCTAATCCAAGACATGTGGAAATAGCAGTTAAAAAATTAAATGAAGTGGCCACTGAGCAATTAATCAAGACGATCATTGATCAAAAGAGCTAGCCATTTATGGGATTTTAGTCAATAAAAACTGGGATGTCATCAACGGTTGATACAACTCAGAAGAACTTTAAGAAAATATGACTATCTACAACTCACTGGTTCTTTGTCAACAGCAAAATTGTCTTATCAAAGAAAAGAGACAATCAGTCACTTTATCATCTTATCTTCTTGAGAGATATCTATCAGAAAAGGAGCCAGAAGAATCACTTCAGATGAATGCTTGAACATCAACTTTCTACTCAAGAAAGAACCCATGAAAGTGATAAAAGCTCATATGGAATCAACTTGGTTTACATTTAACCAACAAACGTAAAACCAATTTGAAACAAACAAAGTCAAGGAGCTGGTACATGAATCAGAAGATAATTCAGACAGAAGAATAATTTGGGCACTCAGAATCAATGTAGATGGAAATGGCATGACTTAAAGGAATAAATTCACTAAAGCTCAAGACTATCTGCAGAAAGTGAAGATTGACAGTGAGATTCTTACTAATGACAAATACAGAAGCAATCAATCTCTTTCGTGTTTGATCATCTCATATCAGCCACAAAATCTATCAGAACCGGAACATGAAGTGCTTTCCTAACTGAAGATCTTAAGGTAGAAGCTTATGTACCTCAATCTCAGGATCTGGATGATTCAAGAAAGATAGAGCTGTTACTCAAAATCTTCACATATAACTTAACCTTATTTTTCAGAAAAGTTTGTCTGTAACAGTAAAGATCTCACTCATGAATTTGCTCACATTCTAGAAGTGAGAATCTTACTGAACTTGTTTGTGACCGTTTTGTTTTCTAAGAATCATGGTCACATATCTAGAACAAGTTTAAGAATTTCTTTGTTGTGATGTTTCAATGCCAAGTCAATGGTTGAATGAGACTACAACTTAAAAATTAGTGTAGCAATACTTGTAGCATCTGTTAACCACTGGAAAATCATAATATATTCTTATATTTATGATAAGGCTAACAATGAAAATTGTTTGAAGCTGACTAGATTTATTTAATAATTCTCTTACAATGTGTCTTAATATCCTTATTCAGCAGTGATTATGTGATCACACAATTTATCGCTGATAATCAAGGATCAACTGATTAATTGATTCTAAAATATCTTTGATTTCGTACAATAGTCATCTTGATAGGATGTATTATTGAGAATTCAATATAATGAAATTTCATAATGCTTTATACTGAGAAAATGCTTAATAATTTATACTAACAATGATGTTCATAGTACTAGCTCAAGTCTCAGAGGATACACAACTCAATCAGTCATAACACTCCTATTAGGATGTTTCAATAATCATAACTAATATATGGGTACAAGATTGTATAAATGAGTTTTACGGGACCAGGGAAATCAACAAGCTCAAGGAAAGAAAAGTTGAAAAGTCTTATCAAAAGGAGATCTTTTTTTTCAAAAAGGGGATGATTAAGAATAAAGTCCTGCTCAAGTAAGTTCTCTTTACACATCCTACCGTATCATGATAGGGGTAATGACTTGCTTGAATAATGTGAAGTAGTGCATCTCCATATTTATCTACTTTTCCTAGTCTCTAGAGGAAGCAATCTATCGAATTTTAATTTATAAGTTGTCTTTAGAGGGTCAGCTAGGCATCTTCACATTCATACATCCTTTAGAGGGTCACAACACTTGAGGAGAAAAGAGCCAGAGAGGCAGCTGTTATGGCTGCTACTATTGTTGCCTTCCGCGCTATCTCTAAAAGAATGGCACTGATGGTGGAGGCTCAAATGATGCTTCATCCTCATCCATTGCTAAGATCTAGTTCACTAGATACTAGAGTTGAGTTGAGAAGGAAATTTAATGTTTCTCACTGTTCAATTCTCACTATTTAAGAACAGTTGTTATGCAAAATGCTCTTTCTTAAATTATATATTAAATGTTAACAGATCGTTATTCCATGCATGGTTACTGAATTATCCAATTATTTAACTCATGTTCTCTATGAATATTTTTATGAGTTGACTTTTGAAGCTTTTTGGACTGATGATTAGTATTAATCAAAAGCACTTAACGATCTGCAACTATTTAACTATGTTGAAAGACTGTTGAAACTAAAATAGTACAACTATCACTTATGTTGCCTGGAAGTAAATAACTTGACCTTAAATGAGTAAATTTAAGAGATCCCACAAGTTATTAACCACCTTCTGATTTTAATTTTCAAAACATAAGTTATCGTATTACAAAGAAAATAGTCAGAGAAACAAATCTTGTGAGCTGAGTGATACAGAAGCCTCTCTGAGATAAAATAATTGCCCTGTAATTCTCGAGTGTATTGTCTAGTTATCTTCCTCAAAGATACTATTGTCTTGAATAAATATTTTTACTTTCCTCAAAGAATCACCTCATAAACCAGTGGAGTTCAATGTGAAGCAGTTATTTGCAATTGAGAAGCTCATCACTTGAAATATTTTCTTTCCTTCAGAAAATGTTGCCAAAACTCAGCTCTGACTAAAACTTTCTTTAAAGATCAATACTTTCTTTGTAATCAAGAAGCTCAACTTGTTTGAGTTTCTTGCATTAAAATTAGCAATAAATCAGGTTCATTGATAAGCCAAGAATTCATGAAACACAATGCCTGCATTGTGCTTTCTAACTCAGACCCCCATCATTTAGCTAGAGGCTACATGTTGAGGTAGACACATCAAAACCAAGGGTTTCATCACTCTGTAGTGAATACCTTGGATATCTAGCACATTTTAGGTGCAAGTAGACCTTTAATGACTACATGGTTTGAGAATGATATTTCAAAGGGGAAATCATTCAAATCCACTCATATTAAAATGGAAGTTCAGATTAACTGAACAACCCTCATAACTATTGTCTATGATATACTTCACTAAAATACAAAGATAATAAGTTTAATTAACTTGATTTATCAAGTTGGGAAATTCACATTTCTGGTGGTCCTTCCCAAAGGGAACCAGGGTTTGAGAATGTTATCTAAGTGGAAGATACATTCAAATTTCCTCTAGTTTACTAAGTTTCATGAAAATGAAGAACACATCCACATAACCACATGAATGCCTTGATTCTGAATCATTCCTCCTGTGAGTACAACTGTTCATTCTCTAACATGAGGCATCTCATTTCTTAAAATAATGCTTTCACAAATTCAGATTGATGTGATGCTTGTTAATAAAGAATCATAGCCCAAACTCATCAAATCTAAAAATATCTCCTCAAGTACACCCAAACAGCTCATCCAGTCTTCTCCTGAATGTTGGTTATTTACCAAGTCCTCAAATTAATGATACAAATCTTGAATTCATGGTAAAGATATATTCTAAAACTGGTGTTCATTATCCTCTGAATGATATATTGGAACATCAGTCTCTCATTTCAGTCATAATCAGTTAAAACTGTGTTTTTCAAATGCTAATCAGTTCTCACAGCTTTCAACTGCTGTAACACTCTCAACTTCTATTCTCTTCTCTTCATCAATGAATATCGTTCAATTGTTGATAAGTGTTAGTTCATTAATGGCTAGTCTTCTGGCATAGCCATTTAGAAGTTAAATTTTGTATTAACACCTATCTTATAATAATTGATAATAGTTTATTATACAAATCTTGTCCAATTTACTAAACACAGTCATTTTAACACCCCTAGGTTTGAGGGAAGGGAGTGAAAACACTAAGAGTGAGAGATTACTTTTTAAAGTAGGCAAAAGAAGAGGAGTGAATAAAAGGCAGAGTAATTATTTCAGCCCTACAAGTAAAAGATGAGTGCTCCACCTTAGAAGGTGATGGTGAGGTGTGAGATGTGTGAGCCGGGGAGAGCCCCTGATGCAAGAAAATAGAGAACATGAGTGAATTACAGGTATAGCTTGATGCTACATGAAGTTCCTTCTTGATTACATCAGAAGGCATATGCAAAGTACAAGCCAAGATGTCACACTCTAGCTGCACAAAACCAATTTTCTATTTGAGAAAGTCAATCTTCTCAAATTTTCAAAGTGAATCAAAGACTCTTGAAACTACTATTATTTGAAACCTGTGATGCCAACGAAAAGGGGGAGAAGTAATTTGAGTAGTTTAAGCTTACAGAAGACAGAAGTCACAGCTCAAGCTGAGGGAGAGCAACTCTAAGGGAATAATCTACATAAGTCACAACTCTAGATGAAGGGGAGTAACTCTAGCTAAAAAGGAGCAATAAACAAAGAATAAAATTCTGTAGACTTGTTCAACTAAGGGAAGATAGAAGTCTCTAGCTGAGGGGGAGCTGAAAACAACTCTGTAAGTATTTTCTGAAAATCTCTTCAGACAAGAAGAAGTAAAGGACATCGAGAATTCACTAGAATGATAACAGTGCATCAACAAAGGTGGAGCAATGGCTCAAGAGAAGATATTTCCATCACTTGGAAGCTAAGATCTGGCTTAGGCTGAAGATATGTAAAAACATTGAATTATCAATAATTCAGTGTTTAGTTAAAACTGGCCACAAAGTCAGCATAACAACTGCAAGCAAATAAGAAGTCACAAAATCCAAGGGAAAGAACAAGCACAACTGCAAGGAAGAAAAAAAGTTCAGTTATTAGATTTTATTAACTACTAAATTTAATGAGGATCCAATTATGTCCAATGTATGGCCTGTCAATCCTGAGAAAAAGGTATTTCAATCTTATCTTCTAAAAGGGACATGAAGGTCATCATGAATAAGAAAGTTTTACATAAGTCAGTCTTCAAAATTATAAATTTTCTATTTTAGAGAAGAAGACTGAGGAAAATAACTTAATCATGTATTTTTCCAATACAGATGAGTGCTTTTCCAAGACAAACTTCATCCAAACAAGATCCAGGAAGTTGAGAAGTTACATTTCACCTCAGAACTGATTCTATATCAGTGTCTGAACACAAGAAAAGAAGTAGTAGCTTACAACATCCATCTCAGTTCATCAATGAAAGATATGCAATATTTACATGGAGCTATGCCCAGACTTAGCAAAAACTAGAAATTGTACTTTGATTTCCAGAAGTCTAAATATTCAAAGTTTTACTGAAAAGCTAGTCTGTCAATGTTGCCTAGTAAAGTAAATGTTTAAGGGGGGTTGGATACAATTACTAAACAAATCGATGTATTATGAAAGTAAAGTAAGAAAAGATGAATCAAATAACAGTTTATATTGATCTTTAATAAACTGTTACAAAACCCTGTCAAGAACAATATTCTTAAGAGCTGCTAGGGTTATGCGAATACTTGAGTTAAGCACCACTCCTTAAAGTGTTAACCTATTATGTGTTTATATACTACACAACTACAATTAGTCACTATCAATCACAAGATATGTTACAGTATTATTCTACCATTTTCTATACATATTTAAATCAACTATGATCTAATAAATCAGCACCTTCTAATTTATCTCGCAGTTCTGACTTGTCATCCAAGTCATTTTCAATGAATAACCTGATCAACGGATATATGTTATAGCTTCAACGGGTATTCATATGCAGATATCAACAGATGACTGAATAGATTATCAACGGATGATAATGAAGCTTTTAACGGATAATCATATCCTAATAGTTGATCATATCATGATTCCTTTGTCAGATCTTGACGCCGTGATAAATCCTGATTCCTGACATAGACAGTTCCTAACAATCTCCCCCAATTTATACTTTGCAGAATAAGAATAAATTCTACATTAACGTCTAGTGCCAAAAACCAAAGAGACAAATTGCAGAGTACAAAGCATACTTGTTTCAGACTTGAATCTTCATATTCCTTGATAAGCTCTGCAGTATCTCTGAACAAAAGCTTTAACTATGTCATCAATCTTCTTCAACAATATCTCTTCTAATCTGATCTTCAAGGTCTTCTCATATCCAGATTTATTTTACAGTTGATAGATAGTAGCCCTTAAGTTTCTTATATGAGTTCTTTCAATCATCAACTCCTCCAGTGTCACGTAACAAGCTTTAGAACCATCAGGGTTCATAGTTATGTGTCTCTGTGTAAGAACAATTTCAATCACAGCTTCTCATTTCTTCATGTTGACTTCTTACCCTTTGAAATTTATGTATGTAAGAATGTATGATCCAAAGTAATATTGACCATCATCCAGTATCCTCATTCTGATATTGGCAAGAATCATTTTTGACAATAACCTTGAAATTTCATCTTCAACTCTTAGCAAATAGTGAATGTATTTCAGTTCCTTTATAGACATGATCAACAATTCATCCAGTGAAAGAACTTGAACTTGATCATTTTGCAATAAGAGTAAGATCTTCTGTTTAGGTTCAGAAACATCATGCTTATCAAGAATAATCTTCACAGCTTCAAGTCTATCCAGATGATCGGCAGTTACTTCCTGACCAGGACTATCAGTAAGAGTAAAGTTCAACAACTTTAAGTTGATAATTTAGTTTCATGATGTCCTATTCCACCTCTTGTGAATGGTTCGATCAACTTGAGATTTTTGGCTTGTACTAACCAAGACTTCTTATCTCCCATAGTATTAGAACCAGGTAAACCATCCATCCTTATTCCTCCAGAAGTAAAGCTGAGTTTATCATTACAAATAAGATCAACAATATTTCTCCATTTGTACTTATTCTTGATCTTTGGAAATACTTGAGCTTTCCTCTGTGCTCTTTTATGTAACATCTTCATATCTATACTCCTCCATCTATTTCTTTTAGATCTTCTAAGCATATTTTTGTATGCTTGATTTGCTTTATCAACAGTAATTCTGATTTATCCTTGTGCCCTTTCTTCTCTGTCAAAGCCATTTCTTCTTCCTTGAAATATTTCGCATTAAAAAATTAAATATAAGCAGAAAGAATCTATAAATCCACCCGAAATAGAATTTCTTCTTCAGTTTTAACAGAATCAAGAATTATTATCACTCCGTCAGTGTTAGGAAAAGATTCTGAACTTGTATCTTTGTTTTCAAGAATTAAACTTGGAGTAACAAGAGCAGCTTCTAGATTAGATCCATGTGATCCACCCTTAGAGACTTGAGTTGACTGTGTAGTTTACTTTTGAATTCCAGTTCCAGTTTGAACTATCACAGCATCAGAGGTATTCTTTGGTTGCTTATCACCATTATCATCAAAATTGGTATTTCTCCTCAAAATTGATTCAGGTTGACACTTTATCTTTGGTACTATCTCCCCCTTTTTGGTATCTAGAGTCTATATAAGAGAGAGAATAACAGTTAACTTAGAATTTGTTGCTATCTGACTAGCTTCTAGAGCAGTCAGATTCTCAGACATGTGATTTTTCTTAGCTTCCATGCTGAACATCCTCTTTATCAAGCCATTATGTTTGTTTGTTCCTCTAATAGTCACAAAAAGATCAACAATTTCTTCTCTAAGATCAACATTATCTTGTTTAAGTGCAGAGACAGAAGAATGCAATCCTTTGACTAAAACTGTTGTGTCCTTGATAGATAATTTCATATCAGAATTAGAAACTAATTGAACAGCATGATCAGCTAAAGTCTGAGCAGATTCCAGAGAGATCTTTTCAGTTGGTAATCTCCAGGAGTGATTCTGTTCATGAGTCATATGAGGAGTAAGAGTAGGAACGTAACCAGATGATGAACCAAAATTAGATATTTTAAATGCTTCCATTCCAGCTTTTAGAGCAGCAACATCAAGATTATCATCATTAGAATCATCAGACTCATTATCATCACCAGAAGATTTTTCAGGATCATCATAATCAGTATCAAGAACTATGTCTTTGAGCTTTAAATCAGTACTTGACTTAGAAGGATTAGTTACCTGTAAAGATCCTGAAAGAAAAGAACCATAAGTACCTAAATCTCTCTGTTCTTTTAAAGTGATCTCATCACTTCTCACACCACTCATCTCATGACTTTTAATAGTCATAGTTTCCTCACAAGGATTAACAAAATATAGACACTCAATTACCTCTCCTTTTTCCAGGTAAGGATCATACCTCTCTTTAATTCTTTTTTTTCTCTAAATCTTTTCGCACAAACTCACTAGAAAGGCTCAACTCTCTAGAAAAAGAAGAAATAAGAGGTGGCAAAGATGAGTGGTCTATAGTCATGTAAATAGAGGTTCACTATGAATAAATCTATTTATAATCATTCTATCAGCTAAATCAGAGTGTAAAGAATTTATACCTTGAGCAGTAGAAACCATTGGTTTGGCCTTAAGTAGTTGTACCAAAATGGCTTCAGTTTTTTCTTTAACCAGTACATCAGAATGTGTAGTGTCAGGAACAGCTTTATCAACAATTATCCTTGAATCAGGAATTGACCCCATATAACAGGATTTGTAAAGAAGTCTGCAACAGATCTTTGAACTGTTGGTTCTTGTGTGACTTGAGGTTTATAATCCTTGATAGATGTGCAAAAAGGTGAACTTACTATGCGGGTACAAGATCAGGATGTGACCTTCAACGTATTCAAGGCAATGAAATTCCCTACAGAAGATGAGGAGTGCTTAAAAGTGGATGTGATTGATTCTGCAGTTACTTCGGAACTCGATCGCATGCTAATGTCTGATGCATTGGAAAAGGCCTTAGTGGGGGATTTTGACAGCGATGATGAAGATGGCAACAAGCAATTACAATATCTAAATGCTTCTCCCTGGAAGCGAAAGCTGGACATGCCGTTTGAATCTCTTGGTACTGCTGACCTCAAGAATGCTGAAGGAAAGCTCAAACCATCAATAGAGGAAGCACCTACCTTGGAGCTCAAGCCATTACCTGAACACTTGAGGTATGCTTTTTTAGGTGATGCATCTACGTTATCTGTTATTATTTCATCTGACCTTTCAGGTAGTGAGGAAGACAAGCTCTTAAGGATTTTGAGAGAATTCAAATCGGCTATTGGATGGACCATAACAGACATCAAGGGGATAAGTCCTTCATATTGTATGCATAAAATTCTGCTAGAGGACGGTAGTAAGCCGATTGTGGAACAACAGCGAAGACTGAATCCCATCATGAAGGAGGTGGTGAAGAAAGAAATTCTGAAATGGCTGGATGCAGGCATCATTTATCCTATTTTTGACAGCTCGTGGGTAAGCCCCGTACAGTGTGTACCTAAGAAAGGAGGTATCACTGTGGTAGCAAATGAAAAGAATGAGCTCATCCCCACTCGAACAGTTACAGGATGGAGAGTATGCATGGATTATAGAAAATTGAACAAAGCCACAAGGAAGGATCACTTCCCTCTTCCGTTTATTGATCAGATGCTTGACAGGTTGGCGGGTCATGAGTATTTTTGTCTTCTGGATGGTTATTCAGGGTATAATTAGATTTGTATTGCACTAGAGGATCAGGAAAAGACTACCTTCACTTGTCCATTTGGCATGTTTGCTTTTCGCAGAGTTTCGTTTGGGTTATGTGGCGCCCCGACCACTTTTCAGAGATGTATGATGGCTATATTCTCTGACATGATTGGAAATAATGTCGAAGTGTTCATGGACGACTTCTCCGTCTTTGGACATTCTTATGATGAATGTTTGAATAATCTGCGCGCCGCACTCAAAAGGTGTGTGGAAACTAATTTGGTGCTCAATTGGGAGAAATGTCATTTTATGGTGCGTGAAGGCATTATTCTTGGGCATAAGGTTTCTAGCAAGGGTCTGGAGGTGGACAAGGCCAAGGTGGGAGTCATTGAAAATCTTCCACCACCTAATTCTGTGAAAGGAATCCGTAGTTTTCTTGGTCATGCGGGTTTTTATCGGCGATTCATCAAGGACTTTTCAAAGATATCTAAGCCGTTGTGCAATTTGCTTGAGAAAGATGTGCTTTTCAAATTTGATGATGAATGTTTGGCGGCATTCGAGACTCTCAAGAAGAGTTTGATCACTGCACCAGTTATTACAGTACCAGATTGGACAGAACCGTTTGAGATGATGTGTGATGCGAGTGATTATGCGGTAGGTGCAGTTCTGGGACAACGCAAGAAAAATCTCTTCCATGTGGTCTACTATGCGAGTAAGACTTTAAATGGGGCCCAATTGAACTACACCACTACTGAGAAGGAGCTTTTGGCTATAGTCTTTGGTTTCGAGAAATTTCGATCTTATTTACTTGGTACGAAAGTAACAGTATTCACTGATCATGCGGCTATTCGCTATCCGGTTTCCAAGAAGGATTCGAAGCCGAGACTCATTCGTTGGGAGCTTTTACTTCAGGAATTTGAGTTAGAGATCAAGGATAGAAAAGGTACTGAGAATCAAGTAGCTGACCATCTCTCTAGGTTGGAGAATCCCGATTCTACTTCACAAGATAGGACGTTAATCAATGAATCTTTTTCGGATGAGCAGTTGTTTGCAGTTCAGGAGGAAGAACCATGGTTTGCAGATATTGTAAACTATCTCGTCAGCAATGTAATGCCTCCTAATTTGACATCCACTCAAAAGAAGAAGTTTCTGCATGAGGTGAAGTGGTATATGTGGGATGAACCATATTTGTTTAGACAGGGAGCTGACCAGATCATCAGGAGATGTATCCCGTTCTGTGAGACGGAGGGGATATTACGAGACTGCCATTCCACGGTTTATGGTGGACACTATGGTGGTGAGAAGACGGCAGCTCGTATTCTGCAAACAGGTTTTTTTTGGCCTACTTTGTTCAATGATGCTCATCAGTTTGTTTTAAGGTGTGATCATTGCCAAAGAGTGGGAAATTTGACGAGAAAGGATGAGATGCCATTAAATGTGATGCTTGAAGTCGAGGTCTTTGATGTTTGGGGAATCGATTTCATGGGGCCTTTTATCTCGTCTTGCAATAATCAGTACATCTTGCTGGCAGTCGATTATGTCTCAAAATGGGTCAAAGTTAAAGCTTTATCGACAAATGATGCAAAGGCAGTGCTAAATTTTCTTCATAAGCAAATTTTCACAAGGTTTGGAACACCTTGGGTAATCATAAGTGATGAAGGATCGCATTTCTACAACCGTAAGTTCACTTCTAGGATGCAGCGTTATAATGTGAATCATCGAGTAGCTACTGCCTATCATCCGCAAACAAATGGTCAAGCGGAAGTGTCTAATAGAGAGATAAAGCGCATTCTAGAGAAGGTTGTTTGTCCGTCAAGGAAGGATTGGTCTTTAAAGCTCGATGAAGCTGTTTGGGCTTACAGAACAGCATACAAAACTCCACTTGGTATGTCCCCGTTTTAGTTAGTGTACGGTAAGGGATGTCATCTACCTGCGGAGCTTGAGCATAAGGCCTACTGGGCATTGAAAAAGTTGAACCTGGATTTAAATGCAGCTGGTAAGAAAAGAATGCTTCAGCTTAATGAACTTGAGGAATTTCTACTTCAAGCGTACGAGAATAACAAAATGTATAAGGAAAAGGTGAAGAGGTGGCACGATAGGAAGCTACATCCTAAGTTATTTGTGCCGGGGCAACAAGTTCTCTTGTTCAACTCTCGGCTCCGACTTTTTCCAGGGAAGTTGAAATCGAGGTGGTCTGGGCCTTTTATTGTCAAAACTGTGTTTCCACATGGAGCGGTGGAAAATTTTGAGAATGATCCGGACCAAGCATTCATGGTTAACGGTCAGCGTTTGAAGCATTACTATGGGGACATGGCAAACCGAGAAGTGGTTAGTGCCATTTTGTTGACTACTTGAGAAGGGTACGAAACGTCAAGCTAATGACGAAAAAGAAGCGCTGCGTGGGAGGCAACCCATGAATTGTTGTTACAGGAACCCTTAGAAGTTAATAACCTATCCAAAAACACAAAAAAAATCAGAAAACAGGGGCTGAAATTTTTTTTTTCCAGTGACCCCCTGAGCGCCCGCTCAGCATTGCTGAGCGACCGCTTAGGGGTCAAGTACCAGAATTTTTTTTACAGTTCAGAAAAAAAAAAACAAAAACACAAAAACCCATCACAGCCCATAAACCCACGAATTCTTTTCCCATTACCCCATGATTTTATCCCTCAACCCCACTCCTAATCTAATTTAACCTACTCCACACCCTATATATATACATACACCTATTCTACATATCTCCCACAAACTTCCTACACTTAAACTCTCTCCCAAGCACCACAACTCAGTTCTTACACACTTTTATTCACGAATCAATGGCACCCAAGAGAGCACGCACTATTGACAGCAGCAGCACAGTTCCTATTACTGATTCATCGAGGGATACTGCTGCAAGGCCTCGATTAACTGACAGAGCCGCGGAGGAGGAGTACACTAGGCTGTTGGGGAAGCCGATTCTGAAGGAGAGAGGGATTTTACCATCGGGGAGGGATGGTGAGTTGCTGCTCATGATTGCAGAGAAGGGGTGGATAGCTTTTTGTGACTCACCCGAAGCGGTACCGATGAGCGTTGTTCGCGAGTTCTACGCGAACGCGAAGGCCGAAAAGAATAGGTTTTCTGTGGTCCGAGGGCTGACAGTTGATTATCACCCTGCGGCGATTTGCCGTGTGATTGGACAGCGAGAGAGGAAGCCCGAGGAGGAGAACTGAAATGAAAAGACTGCTGAGGATTTTGACTTGGATTTGATTTATGTGACTCTCTGTCTACCGGGCACAGTTTGGACCTTCAGGACTGGCACTAATGAGTATCGTCACTTTCCGGCGATCCCCATGAACAGGTATGCCCATGCATGGAATGCATTTATTTGTGCTAATATTTTGCCTTCTTCACATGCACACGAGGTCACAGTTGAGAGAGCACAGTTGTTGTGGGGAATTCTGAATGAGGAGTACTATGTGGACCTTGGTGAGTTTATCTACCAAGGAATTCTGAAGTTTTTGAGGGGAGCGAAGCATATGAACATCCCTTATGCATCCACGGTTACGAAGCTATGCCGAGCAGTGGGAGTGAACTGGCCGGCTCATGAGCAGTTGCAGTTACCGGCAGCTCCGATTGATTTTGGGATGCTGAATGGGATGCAGGAGTGGACCGGTGGTGAGCCTGAGGAGCATGGGCTGGGTTATCGTCTTCCAGGAGGGCGTCCAGCACGAGGTGCTACTATGGCTAGGCCAAGGCGTGATGAGGCTGGTTTTTCGAGAGCTCAGGAGGGTGCTGGGATGGTTGATGCCCAGTATAGGAGGCTTACACGGCGGATGGATGCTATGTACGAGACAAAGAGCAGATTTACTCAGGAGCTTACCCTTGCGTTAGGGTCTGCTTTTCGGGGCCTTGGAGCTGATATCCAGTGGCCAGTTTTTGGTGAGGACTCTGCATACCCGCCGCCTGATACTCCACCCACTAAGGGTGATGATGATGATGACTCCGAGTAGGTATACCCTGTGTTCCTTTCTACTACCTTCACTGAGGACAGTGAAGATTTTAAGTTTGGGGGAGGTAGTTAAGGAATATTGTGTGTGTGTCATATAGCTGCATATTCATGATAGCTTAGTTCATATAGTTGTATATTTAGGCCATATAGTTTTTTTTTATATATAGCTTTTATTGTTTATCATGTCACGTAGCTCATGCATTTACCATGATCCCTTTTGCAATGATTTATCGACTGAATTGTGATATTGATGCGAGTGTAGTGATAGCATTAAAGTGATATTAAGTCGTGTAAGTTGATATGCATGCTAGAAATACTTGTAATTCCACTAAGTCTTAGAGAATGCGTAAGGGCTAGATTGTTGTTATGATTTGGTTGTTTTCGAGGTCAATCTATTTATTATGCTTAGAATTCGATAATAGGTTCTTAGTGATAAAGGCATGAAAAAGAAAAAAAATTTGGAGAAAAAAAAATGGAATTTGTTGCTAGTTATGGCTACGCGTCAAATGGCTAGTAGCTGGCTCGCATATGGTGCGAGTAGTCTAGGGTTGAGCAAAATGGAGCGAAACGCACTTGCTCAGAAGTTATTAAAAAAAAAAATTTAGTTTATGCATAATTGATCAACAGTGGGCTCTTTGGTATTCGAGTTATTAAGTTCTTAGGGGACTTTGTGCCTAGTGACCTAAGGCTTGTAGAGTCTGGGATCCGCTAACCTAACGCTCGTTACATGGATACCATTGTATAAGTCTTTTGTGGACCTCACTCATTGCACGGTCAAATAAGCATTTGTGTTGTGAATAAAAAGTACGATTCCGTAATAAGCTCCAGAATTCTTGTAGTGTTGTATATCACTTTGTGCCTAGAATTTTTATTCTTTGTATAATCATGGGATTGCCTTGAGGGTAGTCGAGTCATAATAATTGGTCTAGTTCCGAAGCATATCTGTTAAGCATTTGCACACACCACGTTTCTGGCTGTATGTCCATTTGCATGAGTTTATTGATCTTTAGTTGTCTAACTGCATTTGTTGAGATGTTGCAATTTGGTTGGTTTATTTGTAGTAAGGGGGATCGCTGCATTTTCATATAGATTTGCATGAATGCATGTTTTTATTTGTTTTTGGGTCTGTGACGCTTGAGGACAAGCATCGATTTAAGTTTGGGGGTGTGATAAGTGGCATTTTATACCACTTAGAACGTCTTAAAATGGCTTAAGTTGGTGTCTTGAAATCAAGTATTTTGTGTATTTGATGCGTTTTTCTAGTATTTATGCATTTCAGGGTATTAGTTGCATTTCGGGGGAGGAATCATCAAGAATAAGCCTTGGCATGTGTTCATCATTACGAGAGGAAAAAAACGGGCAGATTACGGCGAAGAAACGGAGCAAAATCAGATTTTTTCCAGTAGAGGTCTGAGCGCCCGCTCAGCATTGCTGAGCTGCGCGTGCTGAGCGGCCGCGCAGCAAGCTGAGCGCCCGCTCAGCTATGCTGAGCGGTCGCGCAGGGTCGGGGAAACAAATATATTATTTCAGGACTTCTACTTCTGTTTGGTTTCCACTTCTATGTAATCTGAGTTTTATGGGACTATTATATAAGTAGATTTGAGACGTTTTCACAAGTGTGGATTGAAGAAGATCGTGTTTTTACGCAAGGAGCGAAGGAGATAAGGAAGAAGACCGTTTTAGCACACCGCAACGAAAAGGAAGCATATTTTCTTGTGATTCTTATTTCGTTGTAACGTTGGATGCTAGTTTTCTTGCTTTGAACTTATTTACTCTTGTGACGTACTCTGTTTTAATATAATTAGTTTAGTTATTATTTTCTTGTGTTTGTTTATCATGATTTCATATGAACCCATGATGACGATAAGTGCTATTATGGGCTAATCGTGATCATGGGGTTGCAACAGATTTATTATGGAATTCTTTAGTTAATTGTTTAATACTTTAGTGTGTGATGATTGTATGATATCTAGTATTGGTTGTGCGTATTCGTCTTATGTGCGTCGCGAACATATAAGATAGGGTGTTAATCTCTTGTGAAGCGACGGTGGATCTTGAGATTTAGAACTTGCCATGCTAACATAGGTTCATGAACGTTGTGCATGATTAGTGGGTAACTCTAACAGTTTTATTTGCCCTATGTAATCAAAAGGAATAACTTGTGCTTAAATCGTTGTGTTGTCAATTTCTGTAGACATATAGGAACTCAACATAATTGATGACTATTCAACTTCTATCTTGATTGTGGATGTTTGGTAGAACGGTATTAGTACAATGAAAGTTGGCTTTTATCAGTTTTGTGTAATTCGATTAATATCATCATTGTCACATGCTAAAGGTAATAATAATGGCTATTGAAGGAAGTAATAATGAAGTTGTGATCTCATGAGTGTTTTATTATTGATAATTTGAAGTGTTAGTTAAGTGATTAATTAAGTAGTTAATTGTAGTTAATATTTAGTTAACAATCTTAAGTGTTAGTGTCTTAACATTGAGAAGTAATCATACATTGGTGAGTGAGTTTAATTAGACAATAATTTAGTCTGAGTCTCTGTGGGAACGAACTAGAAAGTATTCTATATTACTTGCGAACGCGTATACTTGCGTGAATATTAGTGCGTGATTTCGCCCTAATATTCCCTCAAAAGTAGGATCATTGATAACAACATCGAATATAACAATATGATGCTGACGACGTTTCATGTCCTGTACTGTCTTATGAGTATCATCAGCCACAGAAATATAACTTCCTTGAGCAATGTCAGGAATAGTCAAAAGAATCTCAGTGCTTGCACCTACACTTTGAGCAGGTGGTTCTTGTGTAGCTGGGGCATTAACAGGCGCATCTTCACTTTGAGAATATGGTTCTTATGGACTGTACCCCTTCTGTGGTGATTGAAGCTTGGTCTTTTTACTGATATAAACTGTTGAAGTCTTTGCTTTTCACTTAACAGAATTTTGTAGACCAACTTCCATAGAAATTTCATCAATTTTGGCTGTTTGAGAATCAGTAATTGTCGGATCAGGATTAGTTAGGTCCCGAAGTATCATAGAAGGGGGGTTGAATAGGATACTCACTAAATTAAAAAATTCTTTTGAATCTTTTGCGGATAAATAATTTAGTGTTCGGTTAGTGGTTCCGTGTTCTTGAGGTGAATAGTGTTTGAAACATCAAAACGAGGAACACAAGATATTTGGGGAAGTATATATTCATATATAAATCCTCGGGGGTGTTGCTACAGTCCGGTAAATAAATTTACCGGCTACAATCCAAGAACAACAATGTTCTTGTTTCTACATAGATATACAAATTAAATCATATACAATGATCTATCTTTTTGTTTCTCTAAAGATCTAATTACTGGGTAACGATTTTAATGCCCCTATGAATATACAAGAGTTAAATTGGGCATTATAACGTTACTCCGGTGAGAAGATTAATGGATATACGATTTGCCTGAGCTTCTCTATATTTTCTTTACTGCTTGTTTTTACCAGCTCTCGTGGAGAGAAGATGATGAACTGAACAATTACAAACTTCATTGTTACTTTGATCTGCTACTGTAATGTAGACTTTATATTCAAAAATAGAAATATGTGGTCATTTGTTTACCACACAAATTAAATGAATGAATCAATAATGTTGTGGCTGAGAAAACTTGTTCCAGGAACTTCATCTTTGTTACTTGCGACTAGAGGAGGAGGTTTTCCTTAGCCATTTTCAACCCAACAAGTTACTTGTGACTAGAGGGAGAGATTTTCCTTAGCCATTTTCAACCCAACAAGTTACTTGCGACCTTCCTCACCTTGTAAAGAGTTAGTTTCGACCCATAATAGCATAGGGAGGGAATTTGCCTTAGTTTCTTTACCAACTCTACTTACTAGCGACCATAGCTTCCTTGTAGGGAGTTAGTTGCGTTAGTTTCTTCACCAACTCTACTTACTAGCAATCATAGCTTCCTTGTAGGGAGTTAGTTGCGTCCTCTACTCCTTGTAGAGAGTTAGTTGTGACCTCTTTAACAAAGGAGGAGAGTTACTTGCGACCAAGACTCCCCAGTATAGTTAGGGAAGTCAATTTTTCTTAGAGAAATTAGCAACAAGCATTACTGATGACCAAGGTGTATAAACATGCACTTAGAATTTTATTTTTGCTCCTGTTTATTCCCCTAGACTCGTACCAGGTCAAGATAAGTTCCTGTAATTAAATATTGAGCTGTATTACCAGGATATTGCTTCTGACATCCAATATACTGATCATGGAGACTCCTACTACAAAGTATTGATCACTTTTGACTTTATTCTAGTAGATCGCTTAAACCCTTAAACTGTCATATCTTCAAGTCTTCTCTCCGAGTCTTCGTATAAACCATATAACCTTCATCTTCATATACGAATCCTCACTTAACAATTCTTCTAATGATAATACTCAGATTCCTTTCACGAAATGTTGACGCCTAGTCCAACTGGTCTAGTTAACAGACGATTAACTTCGATTCAGGTCATCGTATTATATCCTTAACTACATTTTTAAGTGATAAGTGGATTTTGATATCTACTTGGAACGCTTCATTACAAGCTTAAGTTGGTGTTTAGGACTCAACTTGTTGGATTTTTTTATATGTTTTTGTGTTATTGTATTTCAGGCATCAGTTAAATGTAGAAATAAGTTTTTCAAGAAACTATGCTGAAAAGAGCTAAGAATTAGAAGCTTAGGCCATTCTCATGTTGAAGAGAATCTTGATAGCTTTGCGTGGACTATTGGATCGCCAAATTCTGACAGATGAAACTCAAGATACAGAAGAAACAAGAAAAATCAGGAAATTCCAGAAGGTCAGGGCGGCCGCGCTGGTATGCAGAGCGGCCGCGCCCATTTGAAAAAAATTAACGGCAGCCGCGCTGGTATGCGGGGCATCCGCGCCGTGTCATTTTCCCAGAATCCTGATTCTATTCTAATTCGAAGAATTGAAGCATCCAAGTCCACTAGGGGCTTATATAAACCAATAAAAAGACGTTTTTAACAACAAAAAGATCAGGGGAGCCATACGAAGACCTAGAAGAGCACGAGACGACTACGGAGAAAAGGACTTTTGTTTTCTTTATTATAGTTGTACTTTAGATGCTTTTTTCGATTTGTCTTTGAACCCTAGTACTCTTATATTGTTTATTATCATGTTTTCATTAGAACCCATGGTGACAATGAGTTCGATTATGAACTAGTAGTTATCATGGGGTTTTAACAGATTTACTTATGGATTTCTATAGTTAATATGTTTCAAATATCTTGGTGTGTGGTGATTGATTGATATCCTAGTATTGGTTGTGCTTATTCGTCTTATATACGTAGCTAACATTTAAGATAGCGTGGTAATCTCTATTGAAGCGACAATGAATATAGAGATTTAGAACTTTCCATGCTAACATAGGTTCATGTATTTATTATGCATGATTTCTAGGTAATTTTAACCATCTTACTTGCCCTATGTAATCACGATAGATAACTTGTTCATTAAACCTTTATGTTGTCAAATTCTATAGACATATAGGGTCTCAACATAATTGTTGTCTATTCAGCATCTATCTCTTTTGTGGATGTCTGGTAGTAGGGTATTCGTACAATGAAAGTTGGCATTTACTAGTTTCGTGTTATCTGATTAGTTGTCATCACCATTGCATGCTAAGGTTAAGAAAAATGACTTTGAATGAAGTATTTAATGAAGTTAGAATCCCATGTTTGTCTCATATAGTTAATTCAATCACTTTTACTCTTAGTTAATTGCATGTTAGTTTAATCTTAGTTATAAATATTTCAACTTGTTATTATCTTAGCATTGAGCGATAGCCATACCATTGTAGCATAGGTGCATAATCTTAAGTTAACCAAAAAGAGTCTTTGTGGGTACGAATTTGATTTATATCTTATACTACTTGCGAACGCGTATACTTGCGAGTAATTTTAGCGCTTGTTTTTGCCCTAACATTAAGCTTGCAACAACTTCATCGCTTCGAACACTCATTGTCAATAAACAAATGTACTTTCACTAGAATCCATTCTGGTACTTTAGACGACGACTTCATTGCTACTACAATCTTGAATACTTCATTCACTATTCTTCACCGACGCTTGAACATATAAATGAAATCCTATCAGTGAGTATAACTTCAAGACTGCAGCTGTCTTCTTTAACCTCTATCTTTTACCATGTCTTCAATTCTTTAGATTCTTATGCTTTGAACACTGTCTATCTTCAATCAATGCTGATACACTAAAATCTTCTGGTAGCATTTATTCACTGAATCTTCAACATTTCTGAAACCCTGAAAGTCTTTAACCTTTATTCTTCACTGAGGCATGAACATATTAATGAAGTTCTTTCAGTGACCTAGTAAACCGACTTCAATCTTTCTTCTAGTATTTTGATTCTTTGTATTTGGCTTGTCTTCATTTCTTCTGATTTCTTGTGTAATCGTAGTATTATTAACCCGTCCTGTTCTAGTGTTGCTCTCATGTTGAGTTATCACGTAACTGTTCATACATCTACGTAGTCTCACTAATAATCTCTCCCTATTTGATTGTTAAACCTAACAAACACATTAAATAGAGAGGATAACTCAACTAACAACTAGAAAAATTAAAGTACCAGGACTTGTAAATAATGCTACTGGTTTTCTGGATCAAATTATGCATTTCCAGATTTCTTGAGTAACTGAAATGAAAGATGATTGTTCCTCTAACACTGAACTAATCTTCAAGTAGTCGCATGTTCATTTCACTGGTTATTCAAATCTCTGCCAGGTAACACTTCTCAGTCTTAAAGTAATCATCAACAGCTTCTTTTGTACAACCATATTTCTTATTGAGAAGCACATATCTTTCTTGCTTCTCCCCCCCATGAGAATCAACTTCTTAAAGGATATCACCTTTGTTTACCACCTGTACCGTACAATTGGATCTGCAGATAAAAATCAATGGTACTCCCCTTTTGGAAAACAGCTTCTCCCCTTATTCTTTTGGCTTGATTGAGCTCCTAAAAGAGTTATTCTAATGGCTTTCTTAAAGTAATCCCAAAAAGAATTGCAACCTTTCCAACACGCTCCTCCATACCTACTCTGTAATTACTTAGCAAATAATCTTGCAAAAGTCTTTGTTAGTAGACCAACATATAATATTATCATTATATCACTGCACATATAAAAAATTATGTTTGTGCCTAGTGATAAGAGAGTTGTTAATATGACGACTCTACTAGTTCATATTAAACTGTAACTTCAGTTAGAGTGCCCTACCATGTCCTTGACGTTTGCTTGAGTAGTATACTAGTTCATATCAACCTAAAGTGAGATTGTGAAGAAGAGATATGCATAGTCCAATAGATCTGCAACTGCAAAGTCCATGAACTGTGGTGCATTGACTTCCTCTTTTGACTCACCAACCAGGAGTGCACTTATACACATCTATTAGAGTCCAATTTCAAGTGTAATGTGCATCAGGTGCCTGATATCTCGTAATATCCTCAAGTCTCGTCACTGGTGCTATATGTTAGATACTGCTTCCTGATAATAACCTAGCATCCAGTTTGTCCTTGTCCCTCGTAACAATGCCATTGTCATCCAGTTTGACTTCTGGTTATCCTTGTACCAGTTACAAAGTTGTCATTTGGTTTGGATACCAGCTTCCCTACAATCTTCTTGCTGACTGATTGAGTTCATCTTGCTTTGCAATCACCCAATCAATCCGGATCTATCAGAGCTTCTATAACTTTCTTAGTTTCTTCTTCAGATAGAAAACTAGAGAAATAATCATTCGCAATCAGTAGCCCTGCTAATCATTACTCCACCATCTGGATCACATAAGAACTAGACTCTGGGAATAATATTGACATCAAACCCTTTATCTCAGCAGATATGTTCTTTAGTGTCCTCTGATTTTTAACGTGGTATAGTGTCTGACTAGTTGATCCTTCTTTTGCTCCCCCTAAGCTGTTGCTGGGATTTCCTGAAAATCCTTACCCTTGCTAACTGGCTTCATTGAAATAATGAGTTGTGTTATACACTGCCATTCCACTGCTTGGATATGAATCATCAATACCATTAATTTCTCCTTTAATAGCTTAGAGCATTGAGTTATTGAACTGTGCACTTAGACTTTCAATCATCTTCTATTGATCAACCACAAATGCCCTGTAGGTTGTATACTCCACTGAGTAATCATGAAAAATATCCTAACAAGTCTTAGCTGCAAATGCCAAGATCTTCAAACAACTTAAAATATTTCATTTTTTGCTTCTGTAGAACATTCTCTCCAAACACTTTCAGGTTATCCAGTGTTTGCCTCTGTAGGCCATTAACTCATTAGTGGTCTTCATGTATACATCCAGATCAAGGCTTAATCTTACGTGTTGTAAACTGTTTTAACTGCTCCAGCCTTTGATATTTAGAAAGTATTGATTAGCTTGATATTTCCCTATACCTTTAATCAAGTTCCGGTTCTTTCTTTGTACCACTCCATTCTGACACGGAGTTCCTAGTGCTGAATATGTCTCCGAATATTCTTGAGGTTATAGATATTAATCAGAACTGCTTCTTAAATTCAGTCCCATTATCTGACCATAAGATCATTTCTTTTACAGTTGCTTCTAGCTTGATCTTCAGATATGATCAATCACCATCTGTGATGTCTTGTCTTGAGAATGCACGAACAACAACTTTATTTCATAAGAGTAGTCTACCACCATCACTAAGGTATATCTTTACTTTAATATGATATTGTCTTTGACTTCTCTTTCTGACATGCCTCACATTTATCGTCTTCTGAATTCTAGATGAGGCAGTCCTCTAACTAATCCCTTTTCACAAAAGAGTTCCTTGAGTTGATGTTCAAGGGTGAGAGCTTCTAATGCCATAGCTAAACTTTTGTCAGATGAAGCTTTACAGTAGAAACCATTGACCTCATCTTTTCAGAGTTTCCAGTCTAGCCACGAGCATTTCCTTTCCTTACTCTAAGAAGAGCAAGCTTCTCAATCTTCCTGCTTCAGATGAGACACTAATCCCTCTTTGAATTGACATTTTGTCCTTTGATGCATAACTGTCTAATAAGAGGATTTGTGCCTTGATTCTACAGTAAAAAAGTTTCTTTAATTGTTATCAATGACACCAATGATTGGTTGTTATCAGTGATAGCAATTGTTGAATCCATGATGACATCCCTTTTCTGCATAGCTTGTCCCGTAATAAAAACCTTTGCTGTCATCTCCAAAGATTATTGACGGAATAGCTTTTGTCAATCACATTTGATTGTGAGGCTCTTTCTTTGATCATATGTCTTGAGTATAAATTACCAAGAATACATATGAATCAATTAACCTGTTATGTCCTGCACTCACAAATGGATTAACAGTTCTTGGTACCCAACTTATCAGTTTGGGTCCAGATGGATTATAGATTTTACAAATAAACAGAGATAACAACATCTGCAACCTTATCATGCTAATTCTTATCTTTGACTGACCATTTTCTCCATTTTAATACCCTTGACAAATTTGTCTCTAGGTTAGGGGAAAATTGGTTCCAACCTTATATAAGGAAGACTAGCAGTCTTTACCCTATTGTAATTCTAAACATGTTTTTTCTATAATTAATGCAAGTACTAAGAGATGCATACATGGCATAAAATTAAGCAAGCATTGTATTAAGAATATATGGCATTCATTCAGAAACATTACTCTTAAGAATTAAGCAAGACAGGCATGATATGGAACAAACAAAATTAACAAATAAATCACTAATTCTATCTAGTCCAATCATGTTGATGTATCTCATCTAACTATCTCAATCCACTTATAAACTAATACATCTTAACAAACAATTTATATTAAATGGATAAATCACATTGTAATGGGATATAGAGAGTACGCATAAACAAAGGTCTTATCTGCTGGAAAAATATATACCTCACTAAAGCAATTAATCATGTTCAACAAATATTCAAACACATATTTAAGAAAATCTAAAGTAACATGCACAAGTTAAACATCAATTCTAGTTATCAGAAAATAATCTAGTGAACTAGTTCAGCATTATCTATATGTGATGCTATCATGCTTGTGCTAGTGTTAAACATTTAAACACTATGATCTTATCGTGCATTAAATATTGAGATCAAAGTATAGCAGTGGTTCAAGAATTTGAAACCTGAGATATGTGAGTTGGACCATCTTCAGAGATTGCTATGAAAGCAAGATATTCATTATTCTCGTCATCTGATCCATCCCAACTCTTTCCCGTGCACTATAAGTTTTGACTGGCTGCTTCCCTAAGAAAACATTCCACCTTTGTCTCAACTCTTCAAATGAATCCCTACTCATCATTGTTTGTCAAGCTTCTTGTTCTGTTGTAGCAAAACCCCTGATAGTTAATTGACACATATTGCTTGTCAAACATGTAGCTATTAAATCTTGTTTATGTCCAACCTCAGTCTATAATCACCCCTTGAAATGAATCTGTAAGAATCTCTGTTTCGGAATAGATAGGCCTGATCCTTGGATATAGCTTATGTACTCCTTGTGAATCTGATGCGACTAAACTTCCCTGACAAGTGAAACACTGCCCTGACATCCAGTCCCTCAAGTACTTCTACCTCAGCTTCCTCTGATTCAGCTATCAGTAACTCTTACATTTTGTCCCGAGGTTCCAACTTTACTGCATGTAACTGAGATATTTTTATGTCCCCACTATTCTCTCCGACCTCCACAATTCCTACATGTATGATCTCATTGATTCCCGGATTAATATAGCATTGGTACAAACCACTGTGTGACTGTATAATCTGGAATCATAGAGTTGTCTTAAAATCTCCGAGAAAAACTGTACCCGTAGAAATTTCATTCAATTCCTGCATCTGAAAACCTAGTGGTATCCTATAGAGTAAGCCTTTGAGGAATTTCCATAATTTTCATCTGTAGGTCTTGAAATTAGTTCCATTGGAGTTAGAAAACCATTATCTTCAATTTCCGTGTTCGGGAATTTTCCATCTGAATAGCACATGGTCTTCGTTTTCTTCAAAAGATTAAAAACCACTTTAAAAGCCCGGAGGAATCCCGAGTCTACCAATCCTTGAGTACCCTTAAATTATGGCTAAGTCCAAATTATTTAAAATTCAAAAATCTCAACTGTTGATAATTTTTGAAAATTAAAAAATCTGAAAATATGAGAACTTGATTGTTTGGACTGACACACCGCATCTGATCTGTATATCGATCAACAAGCTCTGATACCAATTGTTAGGTCCTGAATTATCGTAGAAGGGGGGTTGAATACGATAATCACTAAATTAAAAATTCTTTCGAATCTTTAGCGGATATAGATTTAGTGCTCGATTAGTGGTTTCGTGTTCTTGAGAGGAATAGTGTTTGGAACAATAAAAATAAGGAACACAAGATATTCGGGGAAGTATATATTCATATATAAATCCGCGAGGGGTGTTTCTACACTTCGGTAAATAAATTAACCGGCTACAATCTAAGAACAACAAAGTTCCTAGCTACTACAAAGATTTACAAATCAAATCCTATACAATGATCTAGCTTTTGTTTGTCTAAGGATTTAATTATCGGATAACGATTATAATACCCCTATGAATATACAAGAGTTAAATCGAGCATTATAACATTTCTCCGGTGAGAAGTTAAATGAATATCAATGTGCTGAGCTTCTCTGTGTTCTCTTTGTTTCTTATTTTTATCACCTCCTTTGAGAGAGAAGATGAACAGAACTCGGAACTACTTCATTCTACTTCAAAGTGTAGACTTATATCAATTCAATTGGACATGTGGCATTTCTGTATCCACACAAATCCTTGAATTGCTGCAAATGAATCAATGAATATAACTCTCCTATGGCGACCATGGCAAGCTTCTATGGCGACTAAGCTCTGTGGCGACCAGGTAGCCCCTGTACCTTCTTCTGTGGCGACTAAGTTCTGTGGCGACACCTTTGTGGCGACCAAGTTCTGTGGCGACACTTCTGTGGCGACCAGATAGTCTACTTCTATGGAGACTAGGAGCTATGGCGACCAGGTAGACAGTCCGCTTCTATGGCGACCAAACAACAACAATTTGCTTTTGTGGTGACTAGAGGCTCTATGGCGACCAAGCAACAACAGTTTGCTTCTGTGGCGACTAGAGACTCTATGGCGACCAAGGACACTGTCTACTTCTGTGGCGACCAAGGAGGAAGTGTGTTCTGACTTAGAGTATTCTTGCTTTTGCCAAAATATTCTTCATTGTATCAACATTTTCTTTTATAACTGAATCAAAATCCCTTCTTCTATAATGATGTTTGGTGCACTGGTCTGGTTCACAAATAACTAGCATTGGGTGAACTTAATTCAATGTGTCCTGTGTTTCTGAGTTGATATAGATTGGTTGAATATCCATTGTTTCTAACACTGACTGTCAACAAACAAATGTACTTTCACTGGAATCTTTTTCTGGTACTTTAGACAACGTCTTCATTGCTACTACAATCTTGAATACTTTATTCACTGTTCTTCACTAATGCTTGAACATATAAATGAACTCCTGTCAGTGAGTATAGCTTCAAGACTGCAATTGTCTTCTTTAACCTTTGTCTATACCATGTCTTCAATTCTTCAGATTCCTATGCTTCATACACTGTGTATCTTTAATCAATGCCAATACACTGAAATCTTCTGGTGGCACTTATACACTGAATCTTCATCATTTCTGAAACCCTGAAAGTCTTTAACCTTTATTCTTCACTGAGGCATGAACATATTAATGAACTTCTTTCAGTGTCCTGTAAACAGACTTTCAGCCTTCTTCTAATCTTCTGATTCATTGTATTTGCCTTGTCTTCATTCTTCCTGATTTCTTGTGTAGTCATAATATTATTAACCTGTCATGTTCTAGTGTTGTTATCTTGTTGAGTTATCACGTAACTGTTCATACAACTACACAGTCTCACCAACAACCTGTTTTTCTCTCATGATCTCTCTCTTTTTGCATCAAGGGCTCCCATTGGCTTCCCACCCTCACACCCTCACCTTCACCATCTAAGGTGACCTGTTTTTCTCTCATGATCTCTCTCTTTTTGCATCAAGGGCTCCCATTGGCTTCCCACCCTCACACCCACCTTCACCATCTAAGGTGGGACTCCTTTCACTCACTTTTTCCAGTCCTGAAGAAATGGATTACATTTGTTCACTCTTTTTCTCTCCTTTTACCTGGGAGCAACCTAGACTTTCACTTTTTCTCTCATGATCTCTCTCTTTTTGCATCAAGGGCTCCCATTGGCTTCCCACCCTCACACCCTCACCTTCACCATCTAAGGTGGGACTCCTTTCACTCACTTTTTCCAGTCCTAAAGAAATGGATTGCATTTGTTCACTCTTTTTCTCTCCTTTTACCTGGGAGCAACCCAGACTTTCACTCAATTCACTCCCTTCCCTCAGTCCTAAGAGTGATTGAATTACTACTAAGTCTTCAGCACTTGTGAGAATTGAAGAAATTTTAAGTTATGCAGAGTCACCCGACAGATGAGGAATATCCATCGGGGTAGTAGTTTGGCTATTCGACGATGACTGCTGTTAGGATTATCCGTGGGGATACAATCACTACTCGACATATGCTGAATATCCATCAGGATATAAGAAATGAATGAGTTTGGAGTGGAGACTATTGTAGACTCTGTGCAAATTGATGAAAATTTTGGCACAGATGTCTCAACAGACTCAGAAAGAAATGGCAAGTGAGCCAACAAATCATCTAAAAGATGATGCTCACTTGCTTGGATTTTTGGCTTCTCCAAAAGAGTTAAAGATGGAGAATTTGGAAGTGATGTATTTATCATGTCAAAATCTAGTGAGTGTGTGGCAGAATTTGGTGTATCAGGTGTTTTAATTATGAGAGATTTTGGCTGTGACTCCTCATTTATTGGAGCCATATCAATCTGACTTTGAGATGGTGCAGTGACTAGGTCTTTAGCACCAGTTTGCACTGTGTGTGCGCCATGTGCATCCCCAAGGGTTTTTGATCTTTTCTTTCTAGCATAAGTTTGTGGTGAGCTAGTGTCCCTACCCCTCTTGACCTGTGCTCCTGGTTGGGAGCTTGTTTCAATAGTAGCATCCTTTTGGGAGGATGAAACTAGTAATGACCTAATTTCTCTATTAACAACCACAGTTTGTTGGGAAATTATGGTGTGGCTAGGTTTGGGTACATTCTTCTCACAAGCCTTATCCTTAGGGTTTCTTTGACTTTCACCCTGTCCTCCACCTTGCTTACCCTCCTTCACATTCCCCTCTTTGGTTTTAGTGGATTTTGCAACTAGTTTCTTTTGAAAGAAACCAGAGGGGGCTTTCTTAGACTTGGATTTTGATACTTTTGGTTTAGTAGCTTGGGTAGGCATCTGTTAGGTCATTGACACAAATGCCATTGCTACATTTGAATGCAAAGAAGTGTGTGAGGTTGGAAGAGTGGGGAAAGTAGAAATTACCTCACTTACCTGAGGTCCCTCCATAACTGGGAAATAGAAGAGGGGCACCTCTTTGTGATGGTTTGCTCTATTAAGATCTGCAATTCTTCTTCTTTCTTGAACCCAACAATTCAGCTTGTTGGTTGGGTTCTCAATCACAATGTTCTCAATGAGATGGTTAGCAAACATCATGAAAAATCTAGCATAATAGACACTTTTACCTCTCTTATTGAGTTCTCCTAACTTAAAGCCTAACTCAAAGAAAACCAAGTCACTAAAATTGAAATATTTATCAGTAACTAGCATGTAAAGCATGTTAAGCATGGATATGTTGATAGAATCAAAGTTACTAATTTTACCAGAAAACACTTTAGTTACCACATCACACAGATAGCTCCATTCTTTTCTAAGATCCAATCTCCTAATTTCACTTAATTTAGAGGTAGTGAGTGCATAGCCCATGGAATTTAGCATGTTAACTATATCAGTGTCTGTGTGTGGAGCAGTTGCAGTATTATCAGGGATTCTAAAGCAGGCTTTGATAATATCGCTATTTATGCAAAACTGCTTACCTTTAAGAGTAAAAGTGATGGTCTTGTCAGTTGAGTTGTACACTGTAGTTGTCCATATCTCCTCTACAACCTCACAGTAGATAGTGGGAGATTCCAGCATAGCATAGTTGAGTTTACAGCCTTTCACAAAATCCATCATTTTGTGGTAATTTCCAGACTGTTGAATCTCCTTGTTCACTAGAGCTGTGAAGTTATTCTTTTCATAGATGTACCCAGTTTGAGACATGATTTTGACGATTGGTGCCATTGTTAGATATTGAAATTTGCAGAGAGAGTGATTGCTTTTGAGGAAGAAAGAAGTTAGAGCAATTGAATCTTAAGAATAATAAAAGAGTAGAACAAAAATGAATTCTGCTTTTATACTTTCTCAGAAATAAACTGTCAAAAATAATAAAGTAAAATAAAGTGACCAATAAAAATTGCCCAAAATAGCCGTTTAAATCAAAATGAATAAACTGTAAAAATTCTATCACTTATCCGTCGTGTCATGCTTACAAACTGTAAGTATACTCGATGGATAATGTTCAGAGTTTTAACGGCTAGGATTGAGACAATTCGACGGATGAGGATAAATCAGTTATCCGTCGAGTTATAAAATACTCCATGAAAATAATTGATTTTTATTAACAATTAATATACCGACGGATGATCAAACTCGAAGGATAATGAGCATCCACCAGGATGTAAATTTTGACTTAGCCAAAATTTCATCCATAGCAGAAAAATCAATTAAATTTCTGGCTGCATTACAACTTGCAAAATATCTGAAATAATTCAAGAATAATTAAGCATACCTAACTCACTTACCAACCTTGAAAAGGTGAATTCATCAAGTGGGTTGGTAAATATGTCTGTAAGTTGCTTTTCACTTGGAACAAAATGAAGTTCCATAGTACCATTCATCACATGTTCCCTTATGAAGTGGTACTTGATGTCTATGTGCTTTGTTCTTGAATGTTGCACTGGATTTTTAATGATGGTAATTGCACTTGTGTTATCACAGAAAATAGGAATTCTATCCACTTGTAGACCATAGTCCAATAATTGGTTTTGCATCCACAAAATCCGTGCACATCAACTACGAGCAACAATATATTCAGCTTCAGCTGTAGAAGTAGAAACTGAATTTTGCTTTTTACTGAACCAGGACACAAGCTTGTTCCCTAGAAATTGACAAGTTCCTGTTGTACTTTTTCTGTCTATTCTACAACCTGCATAATCCGTATCTGAATAACCAGTTAGATCAAAACCAGAATCTCTAGGGTACCAAATGCCAAGTTTTGGTGTTCCCTTGAGATATCTGAAAATTTTCTTAATAGCTACTAGGTGTGATTCTCTAGGATCAGCCTGAAATCTATTACAAAGACAAGTAGCAAACATTATATCTGGCCTACTAGCTGTTAAGTACAGAAGTGAGCCAACCATGCCACTATAGCTTGAAATATCCACAGACTTTTTAGTGGTGTTTAATTCAAGCTTAGTTGCAGTGGCCATGGGAGTTTTTGCATATGTGCAATCCATTAGATCAAACTTCTTTAAAAGATCATGAATGTATTTAGTTTAACTAATGAATATTCCATCACTAACTTGCTTAACTTGCAAACCAAGAAATTAAGTTAGCTCTCCCATCATGCTCATTTCATACTTACTTTGCATCAATTTGGCAAACTTTTTGTAAAGTTTTTCATCTGTAGAACCAAATATAATATCATCTACATAAATTTGAACAAGTATACTAGAGTCATTAACATTTCTAAAGAATAAAGTTTTATCAACAGTACCTCTTGTGAAGTGATTTTCCAAAAGAAACTTTGATAAAGTGTCATACCAGGCTCTAGGTGCTTGCTTCAGTCCATAAAGTGCTTTCAAAAGATAGTAGACATGATTTAGAAAACTTGGATCTTCAAAACCAAGAGGTTGACTTACATAGACTTCCTCTTCCAAATCTCCATTTAGAAATGCACTTTTGACATCCATTTGATAGACTTTGAAATTGGCATGAGCTGCATAGGCTAAGAAGATTCTGATGGATTCAAGTCTTGCAACATGAGCAAAAGTTTCATCAAAATCTATTCCTTCTTGTTGACAATAGCCCTTAGCAACCAATCTAGCTTTGTTCCTGACTACTATGCCATTTTCATCCATTGTAATAACCCCAATTTTTGGAAATTTTTGTAACCCTTATGAATAGTGTTTTTGCTGAATGAGAAAACTTTTCATGCCACACTATGTAGGGGTTCTGTTATGGATATTCTGAGATTTTATTAGTACTCTATATGGTATATAAGTGTATGTAAAGATCGTCAGAATCCAATTCCGAACACGTTGATTTTTCCCGGAAATCCACTAGATACGGAAAGAATTGAGTATAACGTAACAGGATAAAAAGGATTTAAATTAAAGGATTATAAGAGAGGATCATAAAAGGAATATAATGTATTGAGAAAGGTTAAGGAAACCCAAGTAATAAGATCCCGTGTATGATCCCTCAAACGAGAAACGAGAACGAAAGTTAAGCGAACCGTATAACAGATCAGCGGTCATTAGGCAAACAATTAGGAAGTTAATCAAGGAGGTTAGGGATGATGAGGTTATCCAACCAATAAGAAGAGGGCAAGTAAGGGATGATGACATCATAAGCATGACATAAGCATGACATAAGGGGAAGGAGATGTGGTTGATTTAAAACCACACAAAGTTCAAGGTTAGAAAGGTAATTAACCAAAAACAAAACAAAAACAACCAAGCTAAGCTAAACAAATCAAAAACACAAAACACTCCATTTTCTTCATTAAGCTCTCGGCTTCTTTCTTAGCAAAAGGGAAGTCCAAGCTCCTCCACTTGCTAATTTACAAGGTAATTATCTTAGCTTCTCCTAGTTAAGTTACATACTTCCTAGAAATCTTAGCTTCAAAATCCTTTCCTAGCATTTCCTATAAATCATTCAAGAAGATGGTGAATAGTACTTTCTTGAAATTAATTTTTGTGTTCTTGATTTCTTTGAAAGAACAAGCTTGTAGGAGGTTAGATTAAGGCTTCCATGGGCATTCTAAGGATCTTTCATGGATTAAAAGCTTCAAGGAAGGTATAACTCTTCATTATCTTAGCATTTAGTTGTTTGGTATAAATGATTATGATGATGGAATGAGAGATTAAGTGTAGTAGTTGTTTTGTCATGTTGAGATCTTAGTGGTTAAGTGCTTTTGTTGATTTTAGAGTTAAAAAGTAGCACTAGTTGTTCTTGATGATTCATGGTATGATTGAGGCTTGGTTTAAATGGTTTAAAGTGGTTGATGAGTGATATTGTCATATGGTTGTATTGGGATTGATTGGTGATAGTTTGGTATTGAATTGGTTAGGTAAAACTTTGGGAAATCGCGTAAACATAGCCGTCGTAATGTCCGATTTACTTTAGGCTGTTTTATTCTTAACATTAGGACCCGAGAACTCCCTGCTAGGTTTTGACCATTGCCATGTTTAGATAGTTCATGTTGTGAGCTTCGTTTTGATATGTGGTTCGTTTGATTCCGATGTACGGTTTAGGAGAAACGGCCGTTTTAAGTAACGACGTTTCGCGAACGAATCATTACCCCTAGCCTTACTTTGAAACATATGTTAAAGACCTAAAAGGGCTAATTGGAGTATGAAACATTTATGTAAAGTGGAGTAGGCAGTTGGTAAGGTACTCGCGAAAGAATCGCCTTAAAACCCTTAATGGTTAATTTATTAAAAATGGTGGAGCCGAGGGTACTCGAGCGACTTAAGTAAATCGTTAAGCGCGAAAGTGAACGTTAGGACTCTAAATGGTTAAAGTCTAGTTTCTTAAGCGACCGGGGTTTAATTTCGACTTATGTTGTTGTTCATAGGTTATCGGACCCACTCTAAGCTTAAGCCTATCCGGGAGCACTCAGGCAAGTTTTCTACCCGTATAACTGTTGTTGTGATGTATATGTGTATATGCATGATCTTGCGATAAATGCATATTTGTTATTAGCAAATTCTTGCGATATATTGTAGCATGTGATATGGTATATATGCATGCCTGTTTCATATTCTTGATTTATATATCTGTTGGTTCAATGCTTATAGTTGCATAATACCTATGCTAGAAATAAGCAGTAGTTGCGTATACCCTTAGTATAGGGGACCCAAAGGTGAACATATTTCTAAACCGGGAGTCGATGTTCCCGAGTATAATATATATATTTTTATATACATATGGTTATAGTTTTCAAAACTATTAATCGAATAAGGTTTATTCGATAACTTTATATTATTTAATGAATATTACTTGAATATTCATTCGAGGACTTATGACTCCTTTATATTATTTAATGAATATTACTTGAATATTCATCCGAGGACTTATGACTCCTTTTATTTTATTTATTGAATATTATTTTGAATATTCATTCGAGGGCTTATGACTCAGTTTATATTATTTAATGAATATTATTTGAATATTCATTTGAGGATCTATGACTCCGATTATTTGCTGAGATATATTCTTTATTTTATTAAAGAATAAGGTGTCGATAATCAAACTTATCTTTGATTATTCAAATAAAGATAGTACTTTCGTATAAATATATCTTTGGTTATTTAATACTCATTTCAAGTATAAGTTTTACAACTTCTACCTCAATTATTTGTATAAAGATTATTCTTTATGGGAATATTATTTAAATAATAATATTCAGATATTTTCTAATATATTGGGACTGATTTACTTCATTAAATTAGCATTACTCCAAACACTCTTTAAAGTGTTTTCGAGTCTTCAGAATGATTTTTAAAAGTTAGAGCGGATCCCAAAACTTATTTTTATATTTAAGATCTTCCTTTTAAAGGGGATTTAAATACTCGCTCAAAACCTGAGGGATCCGGCTCTGTGGTGTATTTTATATTCGCAATGAGGTTGCTGTTTTGGTAAATGAATTGATTACTTACCCAACGTTCGGGAAGTAAGTCCATCTATCGAGTCGGCATAAGTAACATGGGCTCAGTGGGCGTCCATGATAGTGTAAGTGGCTCAGTGGGAGTCCATCAAATGCATAAGTGGCTGAGTGGCAGTCCAGCATAAGGTCCTATTGCGACCAAGGTGATAACCAGTGGGGAATTCGTCCATCTACTAGTAGAAAATGTTACTTATTGGTATCTTTTCCTGATCAGCAAGATATCAGGTTTATGCCAAAATTCTTATCTTTCCAAATTCATTGGATATGGCCACTCTGTTTATAATTTTCATAACAGAGGTTTTCAAGGAGTGTATGAAATGTATATATATAGGTGTAAATATATATCGGGACTTAATGAAGTATCTCGTAACTTTATTATTTATAATGATGTTCAAAGATTGAATCTATTCAAATCTTGTCTTGTAGTCTCATCTATGTGATGAACTTTTGAAACTAATTATAACTTGAACGGTGGTAGTTCAAGTAGTATTTGGAAAAGATATAAGTATATTGGAGTATCTTGTAACTTCATCTTTTAAACTTATATCTAGTAAATGATTATCTTATGCATGTCAAAGATTTTCAGAAAAATGTTGAGACAAGGTTAGATATATGAGATCACCTTGCAACGATAGTTTTATACAGTTATAAACTGGAACTCTGTGTATATTATGCATGTAAGAGGACTGCCAAGATTTTGAAAAGTATATATGTATATAAACTGAATATTTTGCGACTTCATCGCATTAAGATATCAAACTTGGTTCATTTCTTTTGACCAAGACTTTCATGAGTACTATGAGAAGGCTCATATATTGTAAATCATTATACATATTATTTTGGTGGGCTTGCTGCTCACCCTTGCTTTCTTCTTTCATCACACAACAACAGATAGAAAAGATGAACATGACCAAGCTCCCAATTCGCGAGCGGATAGGAAACGTTCCGCAGTTTCCTATAGGCATTGATGTCACTATAGCTGAGGTAGGAACTACCAATAGGCTAGGCTTTAACTTTTGATGTACCAGATTTATGTATATTTATGAATTGTAATAATGGCGAAGAAATGTAAATTTATTCAGAAACCCTTTTAAGGTGTATTGGCAGATAATTGTGGAATAAAATGACTTGTGATTATTTTTGGATATTCATCTCCGAGACTATAACTTGTGGTGTGTGTGTTTATTGTGGGGTCACAGTACAGAGTAGTTGATTATTTATTAAGATTGAGTGTTATTAAGGGAAATGGAACTCGTGACAACCCGGATCCCCGACCCCGGATTTGGGGGTGTTACATCCATCTTATTTCTGAATACCCATTTGGTGTCAATTGGATTCTTTCCTTTAGGCTTAGGTACTAGTTTCCATACATTGTTCCTTTCAAATTATTTTAGCTCCTCCTGCATGGCTAAAATCCAATCAGGATCCAACAAAGCTTCTTCTACCTTCTTTGGTTCTTCCTTAGATAGGAAGCTACTGTATAGACATTCTTCTTGAGTTGCTCTTCTTGTTTGAACTCTAGAAGATGCATCACCAATGATGAACTCAAAAGGGTGATCTTTAGTCCATTTTATTTGTTGAGGTAGATTAGCTCTAGATGAGGAGGCCTCATTGTCGTATTGATGTGTGACTGAGTTTTGATTACTAGAAACTCCCCATGAGTTTGTGAATCTTTGATTTGAGAAAGGGGAACTTTCTGTAAGTGAATTATTCTGACTTTCAGCTTCTCTTAATGACCCGGCAGATGATGCACTTTGTGTCCCGATGGACGAAGCTGATTGTCTTCCGACGGATAAGGCAGATTGTCTCCTGACAGATGAAGCATTTTGCAACTCGACATATGTTGAATCATGTGCTTCAATAGTTGTGGATTTTTCTGCATTATCCTTATTCACCGTTTCTTTATCACTTTCATCATCACTGTCATCACTAACATTCTCCACATTATCAAACTTGAGGCTTTCATGGAAATCTCCATCTTGTAGTCCTTTAATCTTTTTGTCATCAAACACAACATGTATTGATTCCATTACAATCTTGGTTCTTAGATTGTAGACTCTATATACCTTTCCCACAACATATCCAACAAAAATTCCTTCATCTGCTTTAACATCAAACTTCCCATGTTGATCAGTTTGATTCCTCAAGATAAAATATTTGCAGCCAAAGACATGAAGAAAATTTAGAGTTGGTGTCTTGTTCTTGAACAATTGGTAGGGTGTCATACATTTTGCTTGATTAATCAAAGAAATATTCTGAGTGTAGTAGGCAGTATTCACAGCTTCAGCCCAAAAATATGTTGGCAACTTTGATTCTTCAAGCATTGTCCTTGCAGCTGCAATAAGAGATCTGTTCTTTCTTTCCACTACTTCATTTTTTTGTGGAGTTCTTGCTGCAGAAAACTCATGCATTATCCCATTCTCTTCACAAAATGATTTCATCACAGAATTCTTTAACTCAGTTCCATTGTCACTCCTGATTCTTCTTACTTTAAAATCAAGATGATTGTTGACTTGCCTTATGTGATTGATGATGATTTCACTAGCCTCATCTTTGGACTTTAGGAAATATATCGAAGAGAACTTTGAGAAATCATCCACAATTACTAGGCAAAATCTTTTCCTTGAGATGGACAACACATTGACCGGTCCAAATAAATCCATGTGTAGCAATTACAAAGGTTCTTCAATTGTTGAATCAAGCTTCTTTCTGAATGATGCTTTAATCTACTTTCCTTTTTGGCAGGCATCACACAATCCATCCTTAGAAAACTCCACTTGAGGAATGCCTCTAACCAGTTCTTTCTTTACAAGCTCATTCATGGTCTTGAAGTTTAGATGGGACATCTTCTTGTGCCATAGCCAACTTTCATCTTGACTTGCTTTACTGAGAAGACAAGTGACATATTCTGCATTAGATGAGTTGAAGTCAGCTAGATACACATTTCCTTTTCTCACTCCAGTGAAAACCACTTTGTTGCTCCTTTTGTTTGTCACAACACAGGATTATAAATTGAAGGTTACTGAATTTCCCTTATCACAAAGCTGGCTGATACTCAACAAATTGTGCTTGAGACCATTAACTAGGGCAACCTCTTCAATGATGACATTGTCTTTTGAAATCAAGCCATATCCTATAGTATAACCCTTGCCGTCGTCTCCAAAAGTAATACTTGGGCCAGCTCTTTCCTTGAACTCTGTTAGCAGGGTAGAATCTCCAGTCATGTGCCTTGAATAACCACTATCCAGGTACCAAAGATTCTTTCTGTTTCCCTGCACACATCAAAACCAAATCAAGTTGATTTTCATACCCAAGTTTCCTTGGGTCCTGCCTTGTTAGCTTTCTTCTTTGGTTTCTTAGGTTTGATCTCATTTGACTTGGGAATTTCTGATTCATCCTTAGTCATTTGAGTTGGACCATTGAAACTAGTCATTAAAACAAAATTATCATGCACATTTTGATTAGCAGGAAAAGACATGATGTTTGCAAACATGTTATTCCAGTAAGGCATGCTAAATGGCATTTGTGGCAAACTAAATGCAGCATAATAAGGATTAGGTGCAAATGGCATATTAACAAATTGTGCATTCATATTCTGAGCAGACATAGCATTCATAGGCATAGAAGACATGGCATTCATGTTGGGAAAAGAAGAGGGTACATATATAGGAGTAGGCATGGTAAGTTTGCAATTATCAGACAAATGATTAACACCACCACACTTAACATAGATTTTTCTTGGAGCATACTTATCAGGTGTGTAGTTGTTATGTTTGTTAAACCATACTTTCCCATTTCTATTTTTTTTCTTTTTAGTTTCTGTTTTAACCTCAATCTTTTCTAATTTGTCATTCAATTGCTTGATGGACAGATGACCAACATTTACTTTCTTTTCCTTTCTCACTTGACTTGATTCTCCTGAAACAAAGTTTTTGGAAACTGATCAATTTTTTTTATTCAACTTGGCAAGCTTGGCTTTGCTCACAGGTTTGCTCACAGCCAATGGATGTGGCTCTTTGCACTCGACGGATAATCCTTTTGATTATCCAAAGGATGATTCTCATCATCCGTCGAGTCCACATCTATTAACAATCCTTCAACCAAATTGGATTCCAGCTTCTCCTTACTCTTTTTCCAGGCTGCATCACAAAAGGACTCAATACCTTAAACTTTAGTGATTTGAGCATGTACATCTCTGGATGATTTCCATGCTTTAATCACTTCCTGCTCTCGTTCAAGCTGCTTCTTTAAAATCTCTTCTTTCTTCAAGGACTCGGTTAATTCATCCTTAGCAATCTTACACTCAATTCTCAATTTTTCAAATTCAATAAACTGAGACTCTAGCACATCATTCCTCTCACTTAAAAACAAATTGTTTTCTTTAATTTTAGCATTTTCCTTAGTGAGGGACTTAAGTGTAACACGCAAGTGATATAATTCTGTAGATATGTCATTGATTGCATTATTACACTCGGCTTTAGATAAATGTGCTAGGTTAGTGGTGATTACCTGATTACTTGAAGAACTTGTTTCTGTTTCATCAGACTTGGCCATCAGGGCTAGATTGACATTGCTTACATCCTCATCTTCATCTAATCCATCAGCTACCCAGTCATTTCCTGTGTAATGAAAGCCCTTTCCTTTTTCTTGAGCAACTCAAAATATTTCTGTTTGTAATCAACAGGCTCAAACTTCTTTTTGCTGGAATCTGACTTTCTACACTCACTGGAAAAATGCCCTGCTAAGCCACATTTGAAACATTTGAATTTGGATTTATCCACCATATTTCTACTTGGCTTGGCTGCTCCAAAGTTCTTTTTGAACTTGAGCTTGGAAAATCTTCTGGAAAGAATGCTAAAAGCTCATCAATATCATCCATGTGATAAGTGGATTTTATATCTACTTGGAACGCTTCATTACAGGCTTAAGTTGGTGTTTTGGACTCAAGTTATTGGTATTTTTTATGTGTTTTTGTATTTTTGCATCTCAGGCATTAGTTGGAGGATGAATGGAGCTTTTATTGAATATATGATGAAAAGAGTCAAGAATCTGAAGTCAAGTCCATTCCCAAATTGTAGAGGATCTCAAGAGCTTCGCATGGACTATTGGATCATCGAATTTTGATAAGCGGAACTCAACTTACAAGAAAAAGAAGAAATTGGAGCAAAAATCCAAAGGAACGGCGCGCCCGCGCTGGGAAGTGGGGAGGCCGCGCTGAAAAAACAATAGCATGGTGCGCCCGCGCTGGAATGTGGGGTGGCCGCGCCAGAAGGTCAAAAATAGAGCGCGCCTGCGCTGGGATAGCGCGCGGCCGCGCCAGGTCATTTTCACAGAATCCTGATTCTAGTCTGATTTTGAGAGTGTGGAAGCCCAGAACGACCAGATGCCTATATATATCAATACAAATACATTTTTAACAAGAAGGAGGCCTGGGAGAACAATAAGAAGACCTAGAGAGCACGAGAAGGCTACAACAAAAAATACTTTTATTTTCTTTAATATAGTTGATACTTGGATGCTCATTTTCAATTTGTTCTTGAACCCTAGCACTCTTATATTGTTTATTATCATGTTTTCATTGGAACCCATAGTGACGATGAGTTCGATTATGAACTAATCGTTATCGTGGGGTTCTAGCGGATTTCATTATGGATTCCTTTAGTTAATTTGTTTTGATACCTTAGTGTGTGGTGATTATATGATAACCTAGTATTAGTTGTGCTTATTCGTCTTATGTGCGTAGCTAATATATAAGATAGCGTGTTAATCTCTATTGAAGCAACAATGAATATAGAGGTTTAGAACTTTCCATGCTAGCATAGGTTCATGTATTTGGTATGCATGATTCGTAGGTAATTTTAACCATCTTACTTGCCCTATGTAATCACGATAGATAACCTACGCATTAAACCGTTATGTTTTCAATTCTTATAGACATATAAGGACTAAGCACAATTGGTGTCTATTCAACTTCTATCTCTTTTGTGGATGCTTGGTAGTAGGGTATTCGTACAACGAAAGTTGCCGTTTACTAGTTTCATGTTATCTGATTAGTGTCATTACCATTACATGCTAAGGTTAAGAACAAAATGGCTATTGAATGAAGTATTTAATGAAGATAGGATCCCATGTTTGTCATATATAGTAATTCAACCTCAATTCTCTTAGTTAATGTTATTTAGTATAATCTCTTAGTTTAATCCAAACCCAATTTGTTATTTGTCTTAACATTGAGCGATAACCATATATTGTTGCATATGTGCATAAATTAAACTTAACCTAAATCAGTCTCTGTGGGAACGAATCTGATTTATATTTTATACTACTTGCGAACTTGTATACTTGCGTGTATTATTAGCGCGTGTTTAGCGACTAACAAGTTTTTGGCGCCGCTACCGGGGACTCGGTGTTAATTTTTAGTTTATATGCTTGTCATCAGTGGTTGTTAAAGTTCATTGACTCGGATTCTTTTACTTTCACGGTTTACTTGTTGTGTTTCAGGTACTCGTTACAATGGGAGATCCAGAAGCACGAATGAAAGCCTTGATGGATTTTTCTCAACCCAAGATCAATGATATTCAATCTAGCATTGTCAAGCCAGCTATCACAGCTAATACCTTTGAGATCAAGCCTGGCATAATTCAATGGGTGCAGAATTCAATCCAGTTTGGGGGTTCTCCAACGGAAGATCCCAATATGCACATTAGGGATTTCATTAAGATCTCCGACACCTTCAAGTTCAATGGTGTTTCTGAAGATGCTGTGAAGCTGAGACTATTCCTATTCTCTCTGAGGGACAAGGCTAAGAGCTAGTTACACTCTCTACCAGCTGGTTCGATTACTACTTGGGAAGATCTTGCTCAAAAGTTTCCCACTAAATTCTTCCCTATGGCGAAGACAGTTGCAATCAGGTATGCTATTACTCAATTTGCGCAGCAATCAGGAGAAACTCTATGTGAAGCTTGGGAGTGCTACAAGGAGATGCTTAGGAAGTGTCCTTATCATGGCATGTCTGATTGGATGATCATCAATTATTTTTATAATGGTTTGGGAGCACAGTCCAGACCCATGCTCGATGCAGCATCAGGTGGAACCTTATGGGCTAAGAGCTACGATGAAGCTTATGATCTAATTGAACTGATGGCTGCTAATGAATTTCAATATCCAACACAGAGATTGCCACATGGAAAGGTAGCAAGAGTTCTTCAAGTGGATACAGCTACGACTATCATTGCTCAACTAAAGGAGTTGTCTATGAAGATCGATTATCTGGCTAACTATGGTATTAATCAGATAACCAGTGTTTGTGAGCCATGTGCAGGTTTGCATGCGACGGATCAATGCACTATATCTAGTGAATCAACTCAGTTTGTGAGCAACTTTCAGAGATTGCAACAACCAGTTCCAAACACTTATCATCCTGACAACTGGAATCATCGTAACTTCAGATGTCGCAACAATCAGAATGCGATACAACAGCCGTTCCAGCAGTTTGGAAACTAGCAATTCAATCTTCCTGGTTTTCAGCAACAATTTGCACCAAGACAACAACTCCAACTTCAATAACAAACTCATGGAGGTGCAGATCTAGATTCAACTGAAAAAACTGAATTGGAGGAGTTGCGGCTTATGTGCAAAAACCAGGCTCTTATATGCCAAAGCTAGGTTGTTTCTATCCAGAATCTGGAGAACCAAATAGGGAAAATTGCTTACGCCTTATTGAATCGACCACCAGGAACGCTTCCTAGTGATATAAAAGCCAATTCAAGTGAGAGGGAAGTTGAAGAACAGGTGAATGCCATCACCTTAAGGTCTGGAAGGGTCGCAAGTCCCTAAATTTAGCAAGATGAAGAGTCTAAAAATTCTGTCCAGAATGTAGGTGTGTCTGCACCCTTGCCAATTCCAGAAAATGAGATTGTGGCTGAAGTAGAAGTGCAGAAGGAAGCAAAGGTGGAACCAAGGAAGACTACTGTGGAACACAATCCTTCTGAGGGTAATATAGGGGAGAACCAGATTTATCATCCACCTCCTTTTCCTAAGAGGCTGCAGAAGAAAAAGCTGGATAAGCAGTTTGAGAAGTTTCTGGAGGTGTTCAAGAAGCTTCATATCAACATACATTTCGCTGAATCTCTTGAACAGATGCCTAGTTATGCGAGGTTTATGAAAGGTATTCTCTCTCGAAAAGTGAAGCTCAGTAACTTAGAGACTGTTGCTCTAACAGAGGAATGCAGTGCTTTGCTACAACAGAAGTTGCCTCCGAAGCTTAAAGATCCTGGAAGCTTCACTATTCCTTGCACCATCGGAAACTTGTCATTCGACAAATGTTTGTGTGATTTGGGAGCTAGCATCAATCTGATGCCCTTGTCTATCTTTAAGAAGCTTGGTTTGCCTAATCCGAAACCAACATACATGTCATTATAACTAGCTGATCGTTCCATCGCTTATCCACGAGGTATAGTGGAGGATGTCTTGGTCAAGGTGGATAAACTCATCTTCCCTACTGATTTTGTAATTCTTGATTTCAAGGACGATAAGAAGATTCCCATCATCTTGGGAAGACCATTCTTGGCTACAGGCCGAACTATGATCGATGTGTAAAAATGAGAGCTTACGATGAAGATTCACGATCAAAAGGTCACTTTTAATGTGTTCAAGGCAATAAAGTTACCCACAGCTAAAGAGGAGTGCTTTAAAGTAGAGTGGGTCGACTTTGTCATGAATTCAGAGCCTGAGCAATTGCCAAAGTCAGATACCTTAGAGAGATCCTTAATGGGGGAATCAATTATTGATGACAAGGAAGGAGCAGAGTAACTATAGGTTTTGAATGCACCTCCGTGGAAGAGGAAGTTGGATATGCCATTCGATTCTCTTGGGTTAGCAGAGCTGAAAATTTCTCAGGAGCGTTTTCAACCGTCTATTGAAGAAGCTCCCACAATTGAGCTCAACCCACTACCAGATCATTTGAGTTATGCATTCTTAGGTGCACCCCATGACAAGGGCTTGGGATATATTTTTGATGATGTAAAGGGTAGCAGAACGGATCCTTTAGTGCCTACAGAGGGTTCTTCTCATGCGCAACAAGAAGTTGATAGGACTGGTATTGGTGATGGGAAGTACAGGCGATTGACTAGGTGTATGGAGGCCATGCACGACATTCACCGTCGTTTTGATGCAGATGTGACACAGGCTTTGGGCACTGCTTTTCTAGCCACTGGTGTTGAGGTTGATTGGCCACCTGATCCTCCACCCGAGGGTGATCCTCCTGACAACTAGGTATGCCTGAAATCCTTATTATTACCTTCAATGAGGACACTGAAAATTTTAAGTTTGAGGGTGATAATGTAAGGATTATTTTATGTGTGCCTATATAGTTCATATAGATTCATGTTGTATATAGTTGTATTTTATTCGTAGTGTTGCATGATTGTTCATATAGGACATATTTGTTTGTTTTTTTATGTGATTTCATATAGTTGCATTTGCATGCATATTTATCATGATTCCTTAAGATGAACTATGCTATTTGATAAGTTGATGTTGATTTGAGTGTGGTACGAATAGAGGGATGTTTAAGTCCTAATGAATTGATTTGCATGCCGGAAACAAAAAATTTCACAAAGTCTTATTGGGTTGCTTTTGATCTAGATCATGATCATACTTGGTTGTTGTTGAGATTTAATCACTTGGTTATATTTAGAATTTATGATATTCTCGTAATGACGTAAAAACACTGATTTTTTTATCTGGAGAAAAACTTGGATTTCATTGCTAGTTGTTGTAAGGCTAGGCGTCAAATAGCTAGTAGCCGACTCATATTTTTATGAGTAGTCTAGGGTTGATGAGATGGACCGAAATGCACTCATTCAGAAATTGTTGAAAAAAGAAAAAAAGAAAAAAAAGAGAAAGAAAAAAGAAAAAAGAAAAGAAAATGTACGTGTTTATGCATAATTAATCAAGCGTGAGCTCTTTAATACTCGAGTTATTAAGTTCTAGGGGACTTTGTGCCTAGTGACCTAAGGCTTTTATAGTCTGGGATCCGCTAACCTAACGCTCGCTATATGGGTATTATTGTATAAGTCTTTTGGGACCTCATTCATTGAACGGTCAAGTAAGCATCTTTGTTATGTGTTCAATAATAGCATGAATCCTTGTTTAACTCTAGTAGAAAGGAGGTGTTGTGAGTCATTATGTGTTTAACGTCTATTGTATTTATAAACTTGTGATTGTTTTGATAATAGATAAGTTATGGTTATTGATCTAGTATCAAGAGTATATCTGTTAAGCATCCCACACACGCACGTTTCTGGTTTGTGAGTTGGTTTGTGGGATTTATTCGAGCTCTATTTTGAGTCATTGTATGCTTAGAGACATTGGCTTATTAATTTGGTTATGGTTATGCTGAGGGGATCGATTGCATTATCATGTAGTTGCATTCATGTAGTTGCATTCATGTATTAGGTTTTTTTAGATTTGAGTCTGTTTATGCTTGAGGACAAACATCGATTCAAGTTTGGGGGTGTGATAAGTGGATTTTATATCTACTTGGAACGCTTCATTATAGGCTTAAGTTGGTGTTTTGGACTCAAGTTATTAGTTTTTTTGATGTGTTTTTGTATTTTTACATCTCAGGCATTAGTTGGAGGATGAATGGAGCTTTTATTGAATATATGATGAAAAGAGTCAAGAATCTGAAGTCAATTCCATTCCCAAATTATAGAGGATCTCGAGAGCTTCGCATGGAATATTGGATCGTCGAATTCTGATAAGCGGAACTCAACTTACAAGCAAAAGAAGAAATTGGAGCAAAAATCCAGAAGCACGGCGCGCCGCGCTAGAAAGCGGGGCGGCCGCACTGAAAAAACAGTAGCACGACGCGCCCACGCTGGAATGCGGGGCGGCCGCGCCAGAAGGTCAGAAACAAAGCGCGCCCGCGCTGGGATAGCACGCGGCCGCACCAGGTCGTTTTCACAGAATCCTGATTACAGTCTGATTTTGAGAGTCTGGAAGCCCAAAATGACCAGAAGCGTATATATATCAATACAAATACGTTTTTAATAAGGAGGCCTGGGAGAGCAATAAGAAGACCTAGAGAGCACGAGAAGGCTATAGAGAAGAATATTTTTGTTTTCTTTAATATAGTTGATACTTGGATGCTCGTTTTCGATTTGTTCTTGAACCCTAGCACTCTTATATTGTTTATTATCATGCTTTCATTGGAACCCATGGTGATGATGAGTTCGGTTATGAACTAATCATTATCGTGGGGTTCTAGCGGATTTAATTATGGATTCCTTTAGTTAATTTATTTCAATACCTTAGTGTGTGGTGATTGTATGATAACCTAGTATTGGTTGTGCTTATTCGTCTTATGTGTGTAGCTAACATATAAGATAGCGTGTTAATCTCTATTGAAGCGACAGTGAATATAGAGGTTTAGAACTTCCCATGCTAGCATAGGTTCATGTATTTGTTATGTATGATTCGTAGGTAATTTTAACCATCTTACTTGCCCTATGCAATCACGATAGATAACGTGTGCATTAAACCGTTATGTTTTCAATTCTTATAGACATATAAGGACTAAGCATAATTGGAGTCTATTCAACTTCTATCTCTTTTATGGATGCTTGGTAGTAGGGTATTCGTACAACGAAAGTTGGTGTTTACTAGTTTCTTGTTATCTGATTAGTGTCATCACCATTACATGCTAAGGTTAAGAACAAAAAGGCTATTGAATGAATTAATTAATGAAGTTAGGATCCCATATTTGTCATATATAGTAATTCAACCTCAATTCTATTAGTTAATGTTATTTAGTATAATCACTTAGTTTAACCCAAACCCAATTTATTATTTATCTTAGCATTGAGCGATAACCATACATTGTTGCATAGGTGCATAAATTGAACTTAACCTAAACCAGTCTCTGTGGGAACGAATCAGATTTATATCTTATACTACTTGTGAACTCGTATATTTGTGTGTATTATTAGCACGTGTTTAGCGACTAACACCATGTCATCTTGGCTCAAATGATCTTCATTTTCAGTTACCAGCCCTTTGCCCTTGTTCTCACAGACCTTTGAAGTAGACTCAACAGCTTCTACCTTCATCTCTTTCTCTTTCTCTAACTTAGCAACCAGTGCTATGGAACCTCCTTTCTTCCTTCCTTTCTCCATCCTCTCATCTTGCTCTATTTCAAGCTCATAAGTCTTCAGGATGCCATACAGTCTCTCCAAGGTAAACTTCTTGTAATCTTGAGAATTTCTCAATGAGACTGTCATTGGTTTCCACTCCTTTGGAAGAGATCTAAGGAACTTGAGGTTAGAGTCTTTTGTCTGATAGACTCTTCCATACAACTTCAGAGCATTTAGTAGTTTTTGAAATCTACTAAAAATATCAGTGAGAGACTCACTATCTTCACAATGGAAGTGCTCATATTGCTGAATTAGCAGCTGCATCTTATTCTCCCTTACTTGCTCAGTACCATCACAAATAATATGGATAGTGTCCCAAACCTCCTTGGCTATTTTGCAGTTAATGATGTTATCAAACATGTCACCATCAACTCCATTGAACAATATATTCATGGCCTTCTTGTCCTTCCTGACTTGCTCAATACCAGGATCTAACCATTCATGCCTAGGCTTGGGAACAGATGGTTCATTGCCAGTTACATCTCTCATTGGTACATGAGGTCCTCTCTCTATGCAATCTACATAAGCCTCATCTTGAGAAAGAATATGTAGATGCATTTTCACCTTCCAGTGGTAATAATTGTCTTTGTCCAGAGAAGGAATTTTAACTCCAACATCCTTCTTGTTCATCTTGCTATTTGTTGTGATCCAATCTTTGTACTTCAAGAGCTTGCTCTGATACCAATTGTTATTCCCTAACAATACAACAAGAATTACAGAAGGGGGGTTGAATATAATTCTGGCCTCTTTTTGAGATTTATAAAAATGTTCTAACTCAATATATATATAAGTGTTTTGATTTGCAAAGTGCGGAATAAAGAATTAAGTAAATCAAACACAAAGTAATAAAAACACAAGTCTTTAAAACTTTCTGATGGATTTGAATGTATCCACCATATATATATATATATATCGATTTGAGAACTCTGTGAAGCTCAAATTGGCTCACAACTACTTTATAAGTTGAACAAACAAACTACAGATAAATTCTTGACAAGTACAACTTTTTCTATTTCTCTTCTAAATGTGTTTGCTTAGTTGTTTGTTCTACTAGCTACACTTGGTTTATATATCACCAAGTTTACATGGTAATAAGACTGGATAATAAAACAAAACCTATCAAGTCTAACTCCATGCTGCTTCATTACTCTATTCCAGCATCTTTAAAAATCTTCATAACTTGCATGGAAATAGTAATGCTTCTTTGTTCTCAATTTCCTGCTAAACAGGCTGCCACATTCCTTTTACAAACACCCAACGCATGTGACTGTATCCGTCGGGTACATGCTTATTATCCGTCGGGTGGCTTGTTGATCATCCGTCAGGTAGCTTTGTTGATCATCCGTCGGGTAGCTATTTGACACTTGACTCCATTTCATTTATGCAGAATTACAAGATATCTCATATTTACAATTAATCAATCTATTCTGCATATCTACTAGTAGTCAACATGACTCATATGCTACTACAGAATCTACACAAAGTTGTTTGCAGAAATGTGCTATAATACTTATTATTACATAAGCTACTCACTCGATGGATATCAAATCATCATCCGTCGGGACTATATTTGATCATCCGTCGAGTGCTACAAAATTCACTGAGTTAAATCTACTAAGGTGTTCTATATAATTTATCATCAAGTTCACAACATAATCCTAACAAGCTTCTAATGCCATAACTAAACTTTTTTCAGATGAAGCTTTATAGTAGATACCATTGACTTCACCTTTCCAGAGATACCAGTCTAACCATGAGCATATCCTTTCCTTACTCTAACAAGAGCAAGCTTCTCAACCTTCCTGCTTGGGATGAAACACTAATGCTTCATTGAATTGGCATTTTGTCCTTTGATGCAGAACTGTCTGATAAGAGGATTTGTGCCTTGATTCTTCAGCAAGAAAGATGTTTCAATTGTTATCAATGACACCAATGATTAGTTGTTACCAGTGATACCAATTGTTGAGTCCATGATGACATTTATTTTTCTGCATAGCTTTTTCTCGTAATGAAAACCTTTGTTGTCATCTCCAAATATTGTTGACGAAATGCTTTTGTCAATCACATTTAATTATGAGGCTCTTTCTTTGATCATATGCCTTAAGTATGAATTACCAAGAATACATATGAATCAATTGACCTGTTATGTCCTGCACTCACAAATGGAATAGGAGTTCTTGGTACCCACCTTATCAGTTTGGGTCAAGTTGGTTAGAGATTTTACTATAAACAGAAATAACAACAGCTGCAACCTAAACATGCTATTCTTATCGTTGACTGACCATTTTCTCTATTTTAATACCCTTGACAAATTTGTCTTTAGGCTAGGGAAAAATGATTACAGCCTTACATAAGGAGGACTAGCAGTCTTTGCCCTATTATAATCCTAAACATGCTTTTTCTACAATTGATGCAAATACTAGGAGATGCATTCATGGCATAGAAATAAGCAATCATTGCATTGAGAATACATGGCATTCATTCATAAACATAACGTATAAGAATTAAGCAATATAGGCATGATATGGAACAAACAAAATTAATAAATAAATCACTAATTCTATCTAGTCCAATCCAGTTGCTGTATCTCATCTAGCTATCTCAATCCAATTATAAACTATTACATCTTAACAAACAATTTAAATCAAATGAATAAATCACATTGTAATAGGATATATGAGATAAGCATAAACAAAGGTCTTAAATGCTGGAAAACATATATCTCATTAAAGCAATAATTCATGTTCAACAAATATTCAAACACATATTTAAGATCATCTAAAGTAACATGCACAAGTTAAACATCAATCCTAGTTACCAGATAATCTAGTGAACTAGTTCAACATTTTTTATGTGTGATTCTATCATGCTTGTACGAGTGTTAAACATTTAAACACTAAGATCTTAACATGCATTGAATATTAAGAGCAAAATATTACAGTGGTTCAAGAAATTGAAACCTGAGATATGTGAGTTAGATCATCTTCAGAGATTTCTATGAAAGCAAGATATTCATGATCTTCCTTCTCGTCATCTGATCCATCCCAACTCTTTCCAGATGCACTATAAGTTTTGACTTGCTGCTTCTCTAAGAAAACATTCCACCTTTGTCTCAACTCGTCAATTGAATCCCTACTCATCCTTGTTTGTCAAGATTCTTGTTCTGTTATAGCAAAATCCCTGATAGTTACTTGACACATATTGCTTGTCATACTCGTAGCTATCAAATCTTGTTTATGTCCCAATCTCAGTCTTGTAATCACCTCTTGAACTAAATCTATAAAATTCTCCGCTTCATAATAGATAGGCTTGATTCTTGGATATAGCTTATGTACTCTTTGTGAATCTGATGTGACCAAAATTCCCTGATATGTGAAACACTGCCCTAACATTCGGTCCCTCAAGTACTTCTACCTGAGCTTCCTTTGATTCAACTATCAGTAACTCTTACATTCTGTCCCGAGGTTCCAACTTTAATGCATGTAATTGAGATGTCTGTATGTCCCCATTATTCTCTCTGACCTACTTAATTCCTGCCTTTCTGATCCCTTGATTTCTGTAGAAATTTCTTTCTTTTCCTGCATCTGAAAATCCAGTGGTATCCTATGGAGTAAGCCTTTGAGGAAATTCCACAATTTTCTTCTTTAGGTCTTGAAATCAGCTTCATTGGAATAAGATTTTCTTCGGAAGATTAAAATCATCTTTAAAGCCAGGAGGAATCTCCAGTCTATTAATCCTTTGTGAACCCTTAATTTAATATTTAAGAAAAATTTAAATTTCTAAATTTTTTAATTTTTTTAGAAAATAAATTTATCAAAAATAAATATTTACGAAAAAAAATTAATTTTCAACAATTTTGAATTTTCTTAAAAATTAAATAAAATGTAAATTAATATTTAAGAAAAATTTAAATTTAAGGTTTTTAAATTTTCTGGAAAAAATAAATAAATTAAAAATAAAAATTTTGACTCAAAGTAATCTAATTTGCGACCAGGAGGCACTCTAGTACTTAGTTAATTTCCAAGCTCCTTACTTGCGACTCCATTTAAGGTTTTACTAGCGACAAGCAAATGATAAGAGTTTGCCTTGGAAACTTTTGTAGGTTGCGAATTTAGTTGCGACCTGAGCTTCTATTAAGTGTCGCAATTTACCTACTTAGAGTACAAGTTGCTCATACGTGTCTTTCAGGCTGTTCCTGCCCATGAAGTGCAGATACATGAAAATGGCAGCTTGTAAAAAACAAAGCAAAGTGAACTAAATTGCTGCCATTTTGCTTTGTTTTCTTCTCTTGATTTGTTAACTGGAAACCACGAACCTGAAATGCCAAATTCAAGTAAACAAAAGAATCATTTTGGCAACTAATTAATCCGAGAAAATAATTTAAATCAAAAACTTTTATTTACTAAAATTTAGGAAATAAATTATTTAGTTAAATTTATAACATAAATTTATTTAAATTAAATTCATATAATAAACTTATTTAAATTAAATTTATAAAATAAATTTGCTAAATAAAATTTACAAAATAAATTTATGTAATTGAAAAATTAATAAAATAAATTCATTTAAGGATCCTGATTTGTGTATCAATTAGTCCGCTCTGATACCAATTGTTAGGTCCCGAAGTATCGTAGAGGGGGGGTTGAATATGATACTCACTAAATTAAAAAATTCTTTCGAATCTTTTGCACATAAATAATTTAGTGTTCGGTTAGTGGTTCTGTGTTCTTGAGGTGAATAGTGTTTGAAACATTAAAACGAGGAATACAAGATATTCGGGGAAGTATATATTCATATACAAATTCTAGGGGTGTTGCTACACTCCAGTAAATAAATTTACAGGTTATAATCTAAGAACAACAATGTTCTTGCTTCTACAAAGATATACAAATTAAATCTTATACAATGGTCTATCTTTTTGTTTGTCTAAGGATCTAATTACCGGGTAACGATTATAATGCCCCTACGAATATTGTAACATCCAGGATATCGCGTGTAATTATTTTTAGTAATAAATAGTTTTTATATGATTATTATGTGATTTTTGGTGAATTATCTGATGATTGGTGTGAATATGTGAATGCTTAGAAAATATAGATAATTACGGTATTTTTATGGTAATTTTTGGGCTGTTATATGATTTTATATTGATTTATGAATTTATTGATTATTTTCTGAATGATTACAAAATTATTTTATAAAGCCGGGAATCGTCCGACTTCAACCGTTTTTATATTTTTACAACCCGAAACTCTTCCGAAAACTCCTTCCCAACCTAATCTGGTAATTCCGGACATTTTCCGTGTTTTGACTTTTTCAATCCGCATTATGGTTTGACCCGTGCGCGGCCCGACGTAAGATTTTCGATACGATAATTATTTCGATATATCAACAAAACCCGTATTCTCAAAAGGTGGGATAATATTATATTATTTTCATATAAAATGTTTTATAAGAAGCCTGGTTTGGATAATTATCCAATACGGGTATCAAATCGGATTGTTTTTGCAGTTACTTAGCGGCTAAGCAACTAATTTATTGATCCAAAACGATCTAATATTCCAAAAATATATATAGCCTTTTTATCATTTCATTTTATTCGTATAATCACAATCAGTCAGTAAAACCCCGTAAAATACAGAGAAAATGTCGAATTGATATTGCGTTCTTGAGAATCAAATGTACGAACGAAGGCATTATCAAACTCCGATTCGGGCTTGCAACATATCAAAACAAAGTTCTCGAAAAGTACTTTCATAATCAATCATCCGTTTTTATGCAGGAATCAAGGTATATATCTGATTTAATTATTTTATTTCAAATTATTTATGAATTAAATTATGAAAATTTGTTCTTGATGTTGTTGATATGATTTGATGATTCCATCATGTAGATAATATTTTTCTGGTCAATTTGGTATATTATATGTCAAAAACCGAGTTCAATAACATGTCCAAATGATGGTTTGATTCTCGAATTTGTAAATTAGGGTTTTAATACTTTGAATGCTCTAAATTAAAATTGGGTATTTCTTGGTTGAAGATTATTGTTTAAAATTGATGTGACTATCGTGTAGATCGTTGAAGGACGATTTGATTGATATATGGATAGTGATCGGACGATAGCCGGAAGGGTTTAGTCGGAAAATTTTCCAGACGGCGGCGGAAAATTTCGAAGAATTTTCCGGCCGTTTTACTGATCGTATGAATGATTGGTAACTGCAGATATGATTCTGGGAAGTTGGGCAACATTTTCTGAGCAGCTGGAGTCATTCTGGGTTAAAAACCAGTCGCCGGGAAAGCTTCCCGCCGGCGACCATGGTTTCCGGTGAACAGGGAAGACAACAGGGGTGTCAAATTGCTATTTGGCCCCTGAAGTTTCCCCTGGCTTGCAAAACTAGTACCATAGTTTTGGAAATTTACAAAAAACAGATTTCTGTTTTAAATTATTTAGAAAATGATATTTTTATTATTTTAAAAATCAGAAAAATGGTTATTTGATTATTTTAAATCCAGAAAATTATTTTAATTATTTATTTATTCAAAAATAAATCAAAATTATTTTATTAATTAATTTTAGTTAGTTTTTAATTATTTTAATTAATCGATTAATTAATTATTAATTGATTAATTAATTTAATTAATTATTAATTAATTTTAATTGATTTAATATTTAGATTTAATTATTTATTTTTAATTTAAAAAAAATCCAAAAATAGTTTCGAGCTTTAAAATATTATTTTAATTTATTTTCAAGGCTCGATAATTATTATAAAATTATTTTAAAAGTCAGATTCGGGTATTCGAACCCTTTTATTTAATTGTAAAATGATTCGGAGTCCCATTTTAATTCCGAAAAATATTTAAAAATTTGTATTAAATACCTGGAAGATCAATTTAACCCTGAATCTTCTTTGAAAAATTATTTTGATTGAATAACTTACGTGTTATGTGCTACGTGCTCACTGATTGATGCGTTATATGCCTATGTGATTGTGGTTTGACTGTTTTAGTCATAACTTTCAATCCGTAAATCGGATTTAGATGAAACGAATGGTAGATAAAAGCTTATGACGTCTATGTGACGATTAAAATAATATGAGTATGAATAATTGATCGATGTTTGTGATGCCTAGCAGAGTCAGCAAGGCATAGAAAAGGAAACCAGTGATCCATAAATAGAATCGAAACGTCGAAAGAGAAGGCAAGTGATTGATAAATAGAAGTAAGGCATAGAAAGAGAAGGAAAGTGGTTGATGAGTAAAACTATTAGATGAGTACAAGTAAAGTGGAAATCGTCGGTGATAAGGCAAGTACTTCTGAACCTTCTTCAAGATATATTGTAAATATTTCCTAACTGTTTCATAACATGTCGTTATTATTCAAAATAGCTCCTGTTTTATATTGTAAGCGCTTTAAACTATTTAACCTTGAACCATGATTCTTATCGATCTTGAGCCATAAGCCTTATTCTTCATAAACCATTGATTATTGAATTCCCAGATACGAGCCATACACATACAATACTACTCCACAAACACATATCTACCACATACTGATTCTGATATTGAATTTCTTAACATACCAACCCTTATTCCTTGTTTAACAGAAGACCAATTCTTGGAACCCTTGAATCCTTGGTCTTCTACTTTCTGATTCTTTCCTTGATTGAAAGCCAATCTTTTTGAATTCCCTGTTATGCCTTCATGGTGTTATGAATCACCCTATGCTTCAAGATAAATGTTATTTATGATTCAGCTTATGGATTTACATTGGTTTTCATATTGTTTTATTTTAGCATTAGATGGTTTTATAAGTATGTACCATATTCGTGGTTAGACCAGATTCGTGGTCATAATAGGCCAATGCGTGCCTTGGATCCAGTATATAGAGCAAAGCTGGGAGCCTTGCTCGGGGTTAGTGCATGACTGATTAGCAGCCTAACCTTGGTTTTTAAAATGAAAAGTGAATCTCCAATTCTAATCATTGCTTATTTAGAAACTTGATTCTTCTGAATCATTTCAATTGGTTATTGTTTAACCTCAGTTATTGCTATTATGACTTGCTGAGCTGGTTAGCTCACTCTTGCAAACCTTTTTATGTTTTCAACAGTTGAAAAGGAAAATTGTAGGTAACAAAGATTTCCAGTCCAGTGTGCGAGCTAGGATTCGAGGCTAAGTTGGAACAAGCTAGCAGGAGCTTTATATTGTAGATGAGTTTTGCAAGATTGTACGAATGATATCATTATCAGATGTAAGTTGAATTAGTTGGGATTTGGTACGATGTAATAAAAGATAAGGTTGTGGCTTGTTTTCATACTTTAACCTGTTCCGATCCGTGGTGGTGTAAAGAAGGGTCAATGCATATAATATTTTATATACAGGTTTATATATTATGTGTATGTTGTGAGCCCCAAACTTCTGACCCGGGTTTGGAGGGTGTTACAGGTTGGTATCAGAACTACAGGTTATAAGTAACTGAAACAAGCCTAGATTGTCGGGAATGGATAGAGGGTTAGGATTTGGATTAAGAAATAGAAAGATAGAATGTCAAGAGGTTGAGTGCGACCAAACAGTAGGTTTTAGTGAGATTCGTGATGAGATTTGACATCCTTATCTAGCGACACGATTTTCAGATGAAGGCTATGGCAGATTCTTTTATCCCGGGATCGTTCGATTATTCGGAGCACTTAGGTGGAGGACCCTCATCTGATTCGCGTCCTGCTCTTCCATCGGTGTTAGCCATATCACGTCCAGCTGCGACGGTTGCACCTTTTCGAACTATTATCTCATCCTCTGATGCGAGGCTACATATTCGGGAATCCCCCACACGCTGATTTTGGTTCTACCGTATATTCAATTATGCGCACATCCTTTCTGTCTACTCTACACTCTGTTCCATTACATCCGTTTAAAACTCGTCTTATGGAGTAATAGCACCCAGAAGGATGGATCCGAAAGCTATAACATATGGTGAGTACATGAGGTATTAAGAAATATGAGAAAGAACCTAGAGTGTGGATGCGTGTGTTCTGGAAAATAGCCGCTACCAGGTTATATGGAGCTACTAACAAGTATGTTATCTATGATTATCTTGTGAAGTGAGCTAGATGGATTCTAATGGAGTTTAAAAAGATTTGAAATCGAGAATTTTCTTGGAAATAGATGATGATGCGACCAAACATGATGCGTATAGAAGTAATGTGATATAAATCGACCAAGTTCTGTGGCGACACTTCTGTGGTGACCAGATAGTCTACTTCTATGGAGACTAGGAGCTATGGCGACCAGGTAGACAGTCTGCTTCTATGGCGACTAGAGGCTCTATGGCGACCAAGCAACAACAGTTTGCTTTTGTGGTGACTAGAGGCTCTATGGCGACCAAGCAACAACAATTTACTTCTGTGGTGACTAGTGACTCTGTTAGGTCACACACACACACTGTAGAGGGGGTGAATACAGTGTAAAGTATAATCAAATCGAACTTTAGTAACTCAAGTAACAGAAAAAAAACTTTATTAAAACAATAAACTCTGTTACAGTATGGAACTGTTACCTCTCAGTGATGAACAAATATCACGAGAGCTGCTAGGGTTACAATGAATAATCTTCTCAAATATGATAACACTTATAGTGTAAACCCTATGTCTGTGTTTATATACTACACAGTTACAAGATAATCGCTAATTGATATGGAATATAATTCTGCTTCCTAAAATATATCAATCAGATATCTTTTCTTCCAAGTATTATATTCTTCATAGAATTCCTTCTTCATGCATATCTCTTCTTATGTTTGTCTCGATCCTCTTTCCTTTAATCAGCTGCAGTCCTTATCTGAACGTCCTTCAGTACTTAAGTTCTGATATCCATCTTCTGATGATTATCTCCTGATAATATAAGTACTGATATCCTTAAGTCCTGACTTCCAATAAGTACTGATTTATCCTGTTTAAGTAAGATCTGAAAACTAAACATAAATCATATTAGCCATGACATTATCAAATATATCTAAAAATCTCCCCCAACTTGTAAATTAGCATAATATACAAGTTTAACAGATATTTGATGATGTCAAAAACATTAAGTACAAATGCATGAGAATTAGACTAGATAACTACAACTTACAGTCCTTAAAGCTTTACCAATCTTTAACTTCTGATAACAGCTTCAGTCTGTACAAATATCAGAATTTAATCAGTTGTAGATCTTGACTTGGCTTCATCTTCTGATCTCTTTGATGTCAAGAGTTGTTCTGAGATAGTTCTTCAACAAACATTTCTCAGCATATCTAAGTTCATCAATCATCCTCCTTTTAACATCTTTAAGTTCTGCAGTATCTTCACCAATTTGAAAGATTGCAGCCCTGAGATCATTAATCTTAGCTTTTCTTATATCCTGATCCAGTCTGATCAAATATGCCTTATCAGACTCAAGATTGAATTCCACAGCCCTGTAACCTAGAAAGGTAGTTATAATCTTAGCAGTGTTGGGCTTCATTTCAACTATATCACCCTTGTGATCTCTGTACTTTGGAAGATATGTGCTATCAGACTTAACAGAATGAAGCCTTTTCTATCTCTGAATCTGATCCTTCAAATAGGTTGCAGCACTTTCTGTTAATCTGTCATTCACTTGAAGTAAGAACAGTACATGCTCCAGTTCTTCAAAATACTTCAAAGGAATGGCATTTTGCCTTATATGATAAACCCTACCATCTGTCATGAAGTACAACAAGATGTGTTCTTTCAAGTAGATATGGTAAACCATTTGTACAGATTCTAGTTGATTCAATCTCTCAGGAGTTGCTCCAATACCTGGTTCACTCAAGGAAGTTGGATCATTGGTAGTGTTCTGTATTCTTCTTTCATCAGCACTTCCCAATCTAGTTTTATCTCTTGCTTCCTTTCCAGTAATTACTCTTGCTTCAAAACCACTTGCAGCAGTCTTCAAAGGTTGAGTCTGTTTTGCGTTAGTGAATCCTGGTAGGAGTGTCTTTGATCTATCTTCTAATATCAAGTTAACTTGAGCTATGTCAGAGGTTACTTGCTTCTTCAGAATATCAGAACTTACTGTCTCTTAACTCTGAACAACTTGAGCCATGTCAGAGGTTGTCTTAAAAACTTTTCTTGAAGTCAGAGCAAGATCATCCTTTTCATCAGTGATTTCTTCATTCTCAGGAGGCACATAAACCTTGATAGGTTCACCAACTTTTTCTTTACCCTTGGATCTTGGATCTATCTGCGGTTGTGATTTAGCCAATGTTGCTTCAGTATTTGTCCTTTCTTTTATCACAATACCTTTGAGTTTTGGAAGTGTCTTTTTACCAGAAGCTTCAGATTTAGATGTGACTTTTTCTGATTTAAGTCTGGCTTCTTCTTCCATTAAACTCTCCAAGTCCATTCTTGGATTTTCCTGAAGAAATAACTGTCTTGACATTTCTATATCAAGATCTAAAAGTTCATCAGAACTTATCCTTTGACCAGTAGCAGAACTAATTCTTTTTCCAGTATCAGAACTTGTCCTGTGAGTTGTGATTTCAGCTTTTCTTGATGAAAAACCTCTACCTTGACTATGACCTCTACCCATTCCAGAGTAGTTTCCTTGATCATCCTTTTTATCATCCTTGCCCTTCAGTGTCTTATCAGTTTTGCATTTGGACTTAATTACTTTCTCCCCCTTTTTGGCATCAGCAGGTAAGAGAAGAGAGACAAGCAATTCCACTGAGGCTTGGATTTCATTAAGTTGAGATTGCTGAGAAGCTTAATTTTTCAGAATATCATCAATCTGAGCTTGTTGTTTCTCTTGAGTCTTCTCAATATAAGCAACTCTGTCAAAGGTAGGTTGGAAGAATTTTTTCTTGTCAATTTTCTGAATCTGTTCCTGCTTAATGAATTCTTCCTGAATCTTATGTAACTCTGCATGAGTAGTTGAATGAAGACCTTGTAGATGTTTAGTATTCAATGCAGTAACTCTAAGCTGTGTTTTGAAATCATCAGTAATTAACATTTCATCAGCTTTTGTCAAGTGCTCAGCAAAATGCTGTGCAGATGGAGCACAGGTAACTGAGTTCCATTCCTAGGTCCACTCCTGTCCTGCAAGAGTTTCACTCCAAGACACTGGTGCCTCTCTTGTAACAAACTTCTTAATAAGTTCATATTTAAGAACAGTTTGTGGAGGTGCATGTCCTGAGGGTCCTGCTTCATCAGCATCTGCAGTTAGAGCAGCATCACCAGTATCTCCAGCATTTGCAGCATCAGAACTTACAGAATCAGTATCTTCTAATAAAACAACAGTATTAGTAGCAATGAAGGCTTCATCATCATCCCCTAATTGCTGATCTGGTTCTAAGTTCTGATCAACAGCCATATCCTGATGCTCACCTATATTCTGATCATCAGCATCTAGATGCAGAGAAGGTGTAGTAGATAATTCTGGAGTTTGAGAAGCATTAGTAACAGGTGTTGTTAATGGATTAGTTGCTGTTGGAGCTTCTAAGTAAAGTATCTCAGGCACAACCAGGTTCTGAACATCAATTTCAGCACTTGTGCCTGGATCAACAGGAGATACAACCTTTTGAATAGGAGACATAGATGGTGTGTTTGCCATTTCAATAGCAGCTTCCTTAGTTGGAGTTAATGGAGAAGCAGTGGCTTTAGCAGAATCTGGTTCTTGTGAGATCAGAGATTCCTAATCTCCTTCCTTGGCTGCTGCTTTCTCATCATCTGAAACTGGCCTTTTTGCCCTCTGTTTCTTGTATCTCTTTGAAGGTATGGATTCCTTGGGAGTTTCAGCAACAGTCATTCTTCTAAGCCTTTTGAGAAGCCTAGATCCCCCAATTACAGAATCCTTCTGAGAAGGAACTTTCTCAGCTTCTTTGACAACAGGTTCTGATAGAGAAACCTGTTCCTCACTGTCAGATTCATCTCTCAGAACAATCCTCCTTCTCTTCTGAGGTGTTTGAGGAATAGTCTTTGTCCTCTTAGGCTTGGAAGATGAAGGCTTCACAGTAGGTGCTGAGGATGAGGGTTGAGCTTTCTGTGAAGTGGAGAGATATGATTTGAGATATGTTCTGAGAGATGGTTGAGTAGTATGAGAGGTATGTGCTGTTGGTTGCTGTGATGTTTGAGGTGTGGTGGTAGATTAGATATCAGGATAAACAAATCTGTAGGTATCAGGATCAGCATTTACTAAGATCTGTTTGACATATTGAGGAATTTGCAAGGGTCTAACCACCTTTTTCTTAACATCAACATTTATCAAATCATTAAAGGCTCGTTTTGCAATTTTGAAAGATGGAGTTAAGTCAGTAGTAGGTTGGGGGTTATTAGCACAACAATGGTTAAAAATAAGTTGACAAAAACTAGCAAAGTATACAATATTCCTATCTTATGTCATCCTATCCCCAATAAAACCTATTACAGCAGTTGCAAAATCAAAATGAGTTTGGTTAATGATAGTATACCCGATGTGCTGACTCATTATGGGTATAACATCAAAGTTGGAACATTTATTCCCAAAAGCTTTGGTAATACAGTCAAAGAAGAAGCTCCACTCCTTTCTGATATGAGCCCGTTTCAACTGCCCAAGCTTTGCCAAACTCTGCTCATACCCCAAACTAGCCATTAATTCTTTAAGAGCTGATTCCTCCGGGGTTGAAAAAGTACATCCTTCTGGTAGATGTAAGGCCTTGCGAATTGTACCAGGAGTTACCCTATATATACAATCACCCACTTCGAAAATAGTACTAGGAGTACCATTTTGACCACCATTATCAAAGTTTCTAGTCCTCCAAAATGTCAGAACTTGTTGGCTTGAAAAGGTTGAAGGTTGGGTCAATGCATACCCGATTTCACTGTGTATAAGAAGATCTTGCACAAAATGCAAGTCAGACGGAGCTTCAGCATTATCAAGAATTACATCATAGTTATTTGGAACAAATTTAGCTCCATCAATGATCAAATCCTTGGGTGCCATGAAAATAATCGAGATTTAAGAGTGCCTGTTAGGTGTTTGATAAAATGTCTAAATAAAAAACCAACGTCAGGAGAAGAAAGAGAGTAAAAGCAAATAGAGAGATAAAGTATAAAAGTGAATAAAAGATTAGAAAATCCTCTCTCTATCTGACTTATACTTTATTTTTTTTTAAAAAAATGTAACCGTTGGACACCTGTCAGACATGCAGTAATAATGAATAGTTAATGGGCATGAGAAAACAGTAATCATTACTTACCCACTTACCCACTTGCAGTTTTTCAAGGAAAAACCGTTCCACTTACCCAGTAAGTCCATTAAACAAGGTAAATCAGTTTTAATTCGAAATTGAAACTGTTTCTACTTATTCAATTATTTTTCATGCAACACCAATATTCTAAAAAAAAGTTGAGTGAGAATGACCTAAATAAATCAATTAAACAAGTACTGATAATGTAAAATCAGAACTTAATTTAAATCGAAATATGAAATGGTCATCAGAATATGAATATTTATCAGGATTTATCAATGCATTACAGAACATCTCAGAGACAAGAACTTGCAAAAAAAAGAAATTTCATTAATATATTAAGAGAATACATCGATGAAATTTAAATTACATCAGAACTTTTACAAGATTGTCCTAAGCTGCTAAATCTAACATCAACAGCCTTTGTCCTAGCTCAAGAAGCAGGGCAAGGCTGATGGTGAAGAAAAACAGGAAGAAGAAAATAAATCATTTCTTCTTCCTACTCTCGACAAACAGAATAGCGAGTCGAATGATTCGCTCTTGCTGGCGGAGAGCTTCCAGCCTTTCCTACTCCAATCGCTCCAGATGGCGATGGTAATCCATGTAGAAGAACAAGAGGTGGGTGAGTACCTCCTAGGGAACGGAGTCCCATATCTCATCAGGAATGGCAGTGACATGCCATTCCTGCTGCCAGGCTTCACAGCTCAGCTCCATGTTGAATGTTTCATAGATAAAAAACATATTGTAATTGACCATGGTGATTTTAATATTAAGAGTATGAAGGTGAGTTTGTGATAAAAGAGTTGATGTGAAGGCTGATGTGAAGTGGTTGTTTTTATAGGAAAAAGAATGCCAGGAGATGCAAAGAAATTTAATGCTGGCCAGTAGAATTAATGCTACCTCATCTCCCTAGATCGGGAAGATGAAAAACAGACATTGGAAGTGTAAGTCAAGGTTAATGCGCACAAGTAACAAGTAAAAATTACTGTACGTGTACGTGAACCACTATCCCTAATGATATGGGCTGTTAATATTCTACCCAAACAGTGTTCTGATTTAAAATGAGACTGTTTTTAGATTTTATCCACAGATAAGTCAAGTAAAGGATCAGAATTTAATATGAGAACTTAGACTTATATCAGAACTTAACAGTTATCAGAACATAATTTCTTAACTCGAAAAATGAATGCCTATCTTAGTAAGTCCTCACACAAATTCTGATATTGATTCTTCAGAACTTAATCATCAGAACATGCAATCAGAACTTGTCCTCAGAATTTGTGCAATGTGACACAGAAACTGTTCATCTAAAATAACATAGATCACCACAGTAATTTTTATCATTCATATGGAGTGTTTAGTGTGTGCATTAAGCTAAATATCAGACAAAGAGTAAAATCTGATTCACTTCAGTACATCTTAGAAATAAGGCATAACTAAAACTTTACTAAAGACCTGTCATTATTCTGAAACCTACTATTGAATGAGTTCATGCTTGAGTTCACCTCAACTATTTTGTGCTAATTTTGTGCATCTTTTTAAATTCTATTTTACAGTGGCTTCTCAGTGTAAGTGAGTCACGACTGCTTATCAGAATTTATGCTATTATCAGAGTATTTCTCCAGTAATCATAGAGTGTGAAAAGTCACCAAGAAAATATTTTGCTTTTCTGATGCATATTTACTTAATACCAGCCATGCACTTGGGTCATCCCTTCCACATTTTTTTACTCTAGATCTCAAAGGAGTACCTAATTTTAATCCATGATTATTTTTTTTTCTTTTGATAAGAGAGGTTTATCAGCACTTAGTACATTCAACAGATTTACTAGCATCAGAACTTAACAGATGAGAAGCAATATTCATGTTTGTGACTTAGTAGTAAGATAGACAAAGTAAACTCAACTAAGCTCAATATCAGAATTTGCTTGTGTCAAATAGATTTCCACAGAAATAATTACTTCTTACATGGGATCCCTAGTTTATTGAAGACTACTAGGTCAACATCTAGCACAGGTATCCTCATAGGATTGAATAGTTACATAAACAGACATATCATTTTCAGAGTTTAGAAAGTTACATCAGACAACAGTCAGTACTTAAGCAAGTTTTCAATTAAGCACAGAATACACAAAGAGAGTAATTTCTGTAAATACTGATCATAAAGTCTGATGCATCAGAACAAAACTAAGCAGATTTAGAAAAAGAATCTGAAACCATTCCAAGTTCATTTACCAATCTTGTAAAAGTAGCTTCACACAGTGGTTTTCTGAAGATATCTGCTAGTTGTTGATCTGTTGGAACAAAGTGCAATTCCACTGTACCTTCATCCACATGTTCCCTTATAAAGTGGTACCTTGTAATAACCCCCAAAATTTTAAACTTTTTGTAACCCTTATGAATAGTATTTTTGCTGAACAAGAAAACTTTTCATGCCACACTATGTAGGGGTTTTTATATGGATATTCTGAGATTTTGTTAGTACTCGATAGGGTATATAAGTGTATGTAAAGATCGTCAGAATCCAATTCCGAACACTTTGATTTTTCCCGGAAATCCACTAGATACGGAAAGAATTGAGTATAAGGTAAGAGGATAAAAAGGATTTAAATTAAAGGATTATAAGAGAGGATCATAAAAGGATTATAATGTATTGAGAAAGGTTAAGGAAACCCAAGTAATAAGATCCCGGGTATGATCCCTCAAACGAGAAACGAGAAACGAGAACGAAAGTTAAGCGAACCGTATAACAGATCAGCGGTCATTAGGCAAACAATTAGGAAGTTAATCAAGGAGGTTAGGGATGATGAGGTCATCCAACCAATAAGAAGAGGGCAAGTGAGGGAGGATGACATCACAAAGTGACATAAGCATGACATAAGGGGAAGGAGGGGTGGTTGATTTAAAACCACACAAAGTCCAAGGTTAATAAGGTAATTAACCAAAATCTAATCAAAAACAACCAACCAAAACAAATCAAAGCAAAAACACAAAATCATTTTTTCTTCAACCAAGGAGCTCTTGGCTTTTCTTCATTTCAAGAAGAAGAAATTTCAAAATTCAAGTTCCAAGCTTCCTTAATTGGTAAGATAATTATCTAGTACTCCTTATGCATAGATATGGCTATCCTATAAGTTTAAGCCTCCAATTCATTCTCAATCTCTTCCAAGAAATCAATGAAGAAGATAATGAATAGTGATTTCAAGATTTTTAACTTGATTTTTCTTGCTTTTCCTTTAAGATCCAAGCATCCCTAAGACATCTCAAGGTTTCTTAAGGCTTCCTAGCTACTCACATCACTTCAAGGAAGGTATAACATCTCCAAACCCTAGCTTTACTTTGTATATTAGGATGATTTTGATAGTTATGGTAAAAGAGTAGCTTGAAGCTTGCATATTTAGAGTTTGGGTTGGAGTTGTGGTAAATTGGATGTTGAAATATTATTGATTGGTTAAAGGACTTAAGTATAGTTTAAATTCAAGTTTAAGAATAAGTATAAATTGTTAATGTTGAGTTGATTGGGGCTGTTATGATGTAGTATGGATGGAGTTTTGATTGGGTTGTGAATTGGGATTGATTGGTGGTTGTTTTGGAATGGTTTAAATTTTGGAAATCGCGTAAACATAGCCGTCGTAATGTCTGATTTACTTTAGACTGCTTTTGTTCCTAACATTAGGACCCGAGAAGTCCCTGCTAGGTTTTGACCATTGCCATTTTTAGATAGTTCATGTTACGAGCTTCGTTTTGATATGTGGTTCGTTTGATTCCGATGTACGGTTTAGGAGAAACGGCCGTTTTAAGTAACGACGTTTCACGAACGAATCATTACCCCTCGCCTTACTTTGAAACATATGTTAAAGACCTTAAAGGACTAATTGGAGTATGAAACATTTATTTAAAGTGTAATAGGCAGTTGGTAAGACACTCGCGAAAGAATCGCCTTAAAACTCGTAATGGTTAATTTATTAAAAATGGTGGAGCCGAGGGTACTCGAGCGACTTAAGTGAATCGTTAAGCGCAAAGCGAGCGTTAGAGTCTAAATTGGTTAAAGTATAGATTTACAAGTGACTTTGGTTTAATTCCAACTTATATGTTGTTTATAGGTTACCAGACTCGTCCCGAGCCATTTGTAACCCCCAGTCGCTCAGGCAAGTATTCTACCCGTATAACTGTTGTTGTGATGTATATGTGTATATGCATGATCTTGCGATAAATGCATATTTGTTATTAGCAAATTCTTGCGATATATTGTAGCATGTGATATGGTATATATGCATGCCTATTTCATATTCTTGAATTATATATCTATTGGTTTAAATGCTTATTAGTTGCATAATACATATGCTAGAGATAAGCGGTATTTGCGTATACCCTTAGTATAGGGTAGCAAAAGGTGAACTTTTTCTAAAACCGGGAGGCGAGGCTCCCGAGTATAATATATATATATATATATATATATGAATAGTTTTTAAAGACTATTAATCAAATAAGGTTTATTCGATAACTTTATATTATTTAATGAATATTACTTGAATATTCATTCGAGGACTTATGACTCCTTTATATTATTTAATGAATATTACTTGAATATTCATTCGAGGACTTATGACTCCTTTATATTATTTAATGAATATTACTTGAATATTCATCCGAGGACTTATGACTCCTTTTATTTTATTTTTTGAATATTTATTCGAGGGCTTATGACTCAGTTTATATTATTTAATGAATATTATTTGAATATTCATTTGAGGATCTATGACTCTGATTATTTGCTGAGATATATTCTTTATTTTATTAAAGAATAAGGTGTCGATAATCAAACTTATCTTTGATTATTCAAATAAAGATAGTACTTTCGTATAAATATATCTTTGGTTATTTAATACTCATTTCAAGTATAAGTTTTACAACTTCTACCTCAATTATTTGTATAAAGATTATTCTTTATGGGAATATTATTTAAATAATAATATTCAGATATTTTCTAATATATTGGGACTGATTTACTTTATTAAATCAGCATTACTCCAAACACTCTTTAAAGTGTTTTCGAGTCTTTAAAATGATTTTTAAAAGTTAGAGCGGATCCCAAAACTCATTTTTATATATTTAAGATCTTCCTTTTTAAAGGGGATTTAAATACTCGCTCAAAACCAGAGGGATCCGGCTCTGTGGTGTATTTTATGTTCGCAACAAGGTTGCGGTTTTGGTAAATGAATTGATTACTTACCCAACGTTTGGGAAGTAAGTCCATCTATCGAGTCGGCATAAGCAACATGGGCTCAGTGGGCGTCCATGATAGTGTAAGTGGCTCAGTGGGAGTCCATCAAATACGTAAGTGGCTGAGTGGCAGTCCAGCATAAGGTCCTATTGCGACCAGGGTGATGACCTGTGGGGAATTCGTCTATCTACTAGTAGAAAAGGTTACTTATTGATATCTTTGCCTGATCAGCAAGATATCGGGTTTATGCCAAAATTCTTTTCCCTTCCAAAAAAAAAAATTTTCATTGGATGTTACAAACTCTGTTCATACTTTACATGACAGAGGTTTTCAGGAACTGTATAAAGAAGATATATATGTGGATATATATATCGGAACTTAATGAAGTATATCACAACTTCACTTTCTTCAAAAATACTTCAAAGATTTAATCTATTCAAATCTTGTCTCGTAGTGTCATCTATGTGATGAACTGTTGAAAGCTCATTATACTTTGAACAGTGGTAGTTCAAGTAGCTTTATAAATGATATAAGTATAGTGAAGTATTTGGTAACTTCATCCCTTATTTTTGCTTATATCCAGTAAGTAATTATCTTGCACTTGATAAAGGATTCTAGTAAGTTATCCATTTAGATACTTGCATTATTGTTTACACTATATATTATCTTGCGAGCTGTAATGCTCACTCTTGCTTTATTTCTTCATCACACAACAACAGTTAGGAAAGATGGCCAGACTCAAGCAGACCCAGCGCAAGAGCGTGGGAAACGCCCCGCGCCTTCCCGTTGAGATCATAGCTGCTATAGCTGCAGAGGTAGATCTAACTGTAGATCAGACCTTCTACTTTTGGGAATCAATTATGTATAATTATAACTTGTGACAGATAATGGCAATTAATTGTAAACTTATCAAGTAATCATTTTGGGTTGTAATAACTTTTAAATTGTGGATTCAAAGACTTGTACTTATTTCAATTTCATCTCTGAGACTATAACGGGTTGTGGTGTGTGTTAGTGTGGGGTCACATCATAAGGTTAACTATTATTAATTAAGTGAAGTGATATTGTGGAAAGAAAGACCGTGATGACCCGGATCCCTGACCCCGGATCTGGGGGTGTTACAGAAATGGTATCAGAGCCAAGCGTTATAAACCTCAGAGATGATACGACGATATAATAATAAACTCACAAAGATAATAAGAACTCTTTCCAAGTTCATGGTCGGACTACTTAAAGTAGCACTGACAGTTAAAACCCTTACGGGAACCCTTATAAGTATCATGATAGTAACTTAGCTCATTTAATGTGTAGGCTCATGAGATAGAGGACGCTGAGATGTTCGAGCGTGAGCATGATGAGGCACTGCTAGATGTCGAGGATTAGGAGGAGCCTGAGATGGAGGAGGATGAGGAGGACCCCTCAGAGGAGTCAGAGACAGAGGTCATTGCTATTTCAGATGAGGAGAACCCGTATGAGGTCCCAGTAGCTGAGGAGAGTGTCGGACTTATGGTAGTGTACACTGGTACCCCTTTAACCACACTTCCGGTGGTCAGAGCTCCTACCCCTCCACCACTATCTTGGATCCCCTATGATGACAGCTCAGAGACCCATACTTCCGAGCCTAGGCAGACCGAGGAGACACCCCCAGCGGCTCCGGATTCACCACCTCTCGACCCTGCCCATAGGCAGTCTTTGTTAGCCCACAGCTATGTTCAGGATGTACTGAGGACCCGAGTGGCTGTTGCTGAGGCCCGGCTGGATGAGGCCAGGAGGGAGTTGGATGCGGAGAGGGCGGGTAGGCGTACCTGAGCTTATGAGACTAGGGCTGCTATACCCCGATCCTTGAGGAGGGAGCTGACGGGGATAGAGCTCACGTCCCGAGCGAGACTTAGATCGCTCCAGGGGGACAGGCATGGTAGGATCTCCAGGCGGCAGGCCGATTATATCTTCCGTCGTGCGATGGAAAGGGTATGGGAGCTGACCCGCTCCGGTGTGTGATTCAGGACTGACGATGGGATAGTCTAGTTGTCTAGTTAGTCGAGGCCATAGTAAGAGCCAATTTTCCGGGATAGTTGACTTGTATATAGCATCCCTTTTTCTGACTAGACAGATAGACTATTGTGTATCACTTTTGGGACAGATGGCTGTAGCACTGTTGTACTTTTGACCCGATCAAACTATGTATTGCTCGCATTATGTATATATTTGTTTCCTTTCGGTTCAGTTCCTTAGTGACGAGATCACTGTTTTTATCATTATTATTACTGCACTTCTTATTAGAACTGTCATAATTTAATAGAATTGCGAGATACGTTCTCCCCATTTTAAGAGCTGTGCAAGGCACAATGTTGAGTATGATTGTGACCTAATGTTGATTTTTCCCCAATATTTTTTTTATTATTATCAGTATCATACCACCAAGAAAGATTGGAACTAGGGCGAACCCTGGATCTGAGGACCAGGGAAGCCATAACCAGGACGATAGGAACCAGGAACACAGTGAAGAGGAAGATGAGGATTATGTGGAACAAGATGACTCCCTGTATGAAGAGGAAGAGGAAACATATGATGTTGAGGGATTTGAGATAGAGGCTGAGGAAGGAGAAACTGAGGTTGAGCAACCAATACCAAACCCAAGCATAGATCCCATGGGCCAGTTTATGCAACTACTAAGGCAGAACTTGGAACGTCAACCCAACCCACCCCCTCAAGGAAATAACAATGTTGTGGCAAACTCTTTTAGGGCTTTTAAGTCCCTTAAGCCCCTTGAGTTCCACGGATCAGCCGACCCAGTTGAGGCAAGGGCATGGTTAAAGGAAATGGAGAAATCCTTTGAGATTCTGAGTATCGATGAGGCACAGAAGACTGTATTTGCTACCTACATTCTGAAAGGAGATGCTAACTACTGGTGGGAGGCCAAGAAAAATATGGAGACAAATGCTATTATAACCTGGGAAAGATTCAGCCAGTTGTTTCTGGGAAAATATTTCCCGAGGTTTATGGAAAACCAGATGGAGCTCAAGTTCTTGGAACTAAAGCAGAATAACTTATCTGTAGCAGAGTACGAAGCGAAATTTACTGAGTTATCAAGGTTTGTGCCGGAATTTGTGAGCACCGAGGAAAAGAAAGCTAGGAGGTTTCAGCAGGGACTGAAACCGTGGATTCAGAATAGGGTGGCAATCCTTGAGCTTACGGATTATGCCACTCTGGTGCAAAAGGCAACAATTGTAGAAGCCAGAAGTGAACAGATGCAGAAGGAAAGAGAGAAGAAGGGAATAAAGAGGAAAAATATGAGCATGGGTGGAGGTTCCGCAGGAAGGAGCTTCCCAACTAGATTTAATCGAGGAGCAGTGTCCCTACCGGGAAAGAACACTGGGTTTAAGCGGCCAATGAGCGTGAGTGTGAGCCAGAGCGGCCAGAAGTCAAGAATGTCCTATTCCAACCAGTCTCGACCCCCATTGCCAGCCTGTAACACTTGTGGAAGGATGCATACTGGGGAGTGTAAAGGAAAGCCAGTAACCTGCTTTAAGTGCGGTCGAGAGGGTCACTATTCAACTAAGTGCCCTTCATCAACCCCTGCTGTCATTCCAACCACCACTTGTCATCAGTGTGGAAGCCCGGGTCACTGGAAGAGGGAATGCCCAATGAACAAACCAGCAGCTTCGGGAGCAAGCAGGGCTGCTTCTAATAAGCCACCTACTGCAAGGACTTTCAACATGACAGTCCAGGATGCTATGAAAGATTCAGATGTGATAGCAGGTACCCTTTCTCTAAATTCAGTCAGTGCAAACGTTTTGTTTGATTCAGGAGCAACTAAATCTTTTATATCAAGGGACTTTGCGCGTAAATTAAGACTTAAAGCTGAACCCTTGATAGAGCCCTTACAAGTAGAAATAGCCAACCATGAAGTTATTCTTGTTAATCTGATTCACCCCGCCTGTGAGTTAGGCATAGGGGACAATCTTTTAGTGTTGATCTGATTCCTTTTAAGTTAGGGGAATTTGTCGTAATTTTGGGAATGGACTGGCTATCTAGCAATGATGCTCAGATAGACTGTAAGGGGAAGAAAGTTAAGTTAAATATCCCAGGAAAGAAAGAAGTTATATTTAGAGGAAAGAGGCAGCCGCAAAATTTTTTAACTATGGCCCAGGCCAGAAGGATGCTACGAAAAGGAAATGAGGCTTACCTAGCCTATGTGGTGGACACGCAGAAGGAGGTGCCCAACTTACAAGATATTCCGGTAGTCAATGAATTTGAAGACGTGTTCCCACAAGACCTTCCGGGATTACCACCCGATAGAGTGATTGAATTTGCTATTGAGTTGGCCCCAGGGACGGCGCCAGTTTCAAAAACACCTTACCGGTTAGCCCCATTAGAAATGAAGGAATTAGCTACCCAATTGCAGGAACTCTTGGATAAGGGTATGATAAGACCCAGTGTGTCTCCGTGGGGAGCACCAGTGTTATTTGTTAAGAAGAAAGATGGGAGCATGAGGCTGTACATCGACTATCGAGAGTTAAACAAGCTAACCATAAAGAACAGGTACCCGTTACCTAGAATAGATGATCTGTTCGACCAGCTAAAGGATGCTATTTATTTTTCCAAGATTGACCTGAGAACTGGATATCACCAACTAAAGATTAAACCCGAAGATATTCCCAAGACAGCGTTCCGTACCAGGTATGGGCACTATGAGTTCTTGGTAATGTCCTTTGGATTAACCAACGCCCCAGCGGCTTTCATGGATTTAACGAACAGAGTATTTAAGAAGTACTTAGACAAGTGTGTGATAGTTTTTATCGATGATATTTTAATCTACTCAAGGACTGAGGCAGAACATGCAGAGCATTTGAGGATAGCTCTAGGAATACTCAGAGAGGAACAGTTATTTGCCAAATTCTCGAAGTGTGAATTCTGGCGGAATGAAGTACATTTTTTAGGACATGTGATCAATAAAGAAGGAGTATTGGTCGACCCCTCCAAGATAGAGGCGGTCTCAAATTGGGAAAGGCCAACCACACCTACAGAGGTACGGAGGTTCATAGGATTGGCCGGCTACTATCGTAGATTTGTACAGGACTTTGCGAAGATCGCAACCCCTTTGACACGACTTACTCGTAAGACAGAGAAGTTTGAATGGACGGAGAAATGCGAGAACAGTTTTCAGGAATTAAAGAAAAGGTTGGTAACGGCCCCGGTGTTGGCATTGCCAGACGGAAAAAGAGATTTTGTGATATATAGTGACGCGTCGCACAAAGGATTAGGGTGTGTGCTTATGCAGCACGGTAAGGTGATTGCGTATGCATCGAGACAACTGAAGGAATACGAGATTAGATATCCTACTCATGACCTTGAGCTCGCGGCAATAGTTTTTGCCTTAAAAATTTGGAGGCACTACTTGTATGGAGAGAAGTGCGAGATTTTCACAGACCATAAGAGCCTCAAGTACATATTCACGCAGAAAGAGCTCAACATGTGCCAGAGGAGATGGTTAGAGCTAATCAAGGACTATGATTATGAGATTCTCTATCATCCGGGGAAAGCCAATGTGGTGGCTGACGCCCTCAGTAGGAAGGAAAGGCTCAGAATGATAATGACTTCGGAGGAATTAATCAGGGATTTCGAAAGAATGGAAATAGAAGTAAAGGTAACCGGAACCGGAACTGAAAAGCTTTTTGAGATCTCAATGCAGCCAGAGTTATTGAAAAATATCAGATTATGCCAAGAGAAAATAATTAATGAAGGCAGAGAGTCAATGACTGGAGAAGAGATCCATACTGAGAAAGATGATAAAGGGATAATGAGGTACTCCTACCGGATTTGGGTTCCGAACGTTCAAGAGCTTAAAGATGAGATTTTGGATGAAAGCCATAGTATAGTTCAAGGTATTCCATTCATCCGGGAAGCACCAAGATGTATAGGGATTTGAAGGAACAACATGAAGTGGGACGTAGCAGAATGGGTAAGCAAATGTTTGACTTGCCAAAGAGTAAAGGTAGAGCACCAGAGACCCAGTGGACTTTTACGACCCCTGGAGATTCCCGAATGGAAATGGGAACAGATAGCCATGGATTTTGTTGTCGGTTTACCAAGGACAAAAGCCAACCATGATGCCATATGGGTGATCATAGACCGACTGATAAAGTCAGCTCATTTCATTCCTATCAATGAGAGATACACAGTCGATAGACTGGTGGACATTTACCTTAAGGAAATAGTGACGCGATATGGAGTCCCAACGTCCATTATCTCAGACCGAGACCCCAGGTTCAACTCCAGATTTTGGAGGAGCTTTCAAGAATGTGCGGGGACCAAGTTAAATATGAGTACCGCGTACCATCCCCAGACGGATGGGCAGAGTGAAAGGACCATCCAGACACTAGAGGATATGTTGAGAGTCTGTGCAATAGACTTTAAAGGAAGTTGGGATGATCACTTGCCGTTGATCGAGTTTTCTTATAACAATAGCTTTCATGATAGCATCGGAATGCCGCCTTATGAGGCCCTGTACGGAAGAAGGTGTCGATCTCCCTTATACTGGGATGAAGTAGGAGAGCGGAAGATGCTCGGACCCGAAGTGGTCCAAAGGACCAAAGACATAGTGGATCTTATCAGAGGGCGGCTTGTAGCAGCCCAAGACAGACAGTAGAAATATGCAGACCTAGCCCAAAAAGACAAGGAATATGAAGTAGGGGACTTAGTACTACTAAAAGTATCCCCTTGGAAGGGATTAATGAGGTTCAGAAAGAAAGGGAAACTAAGCCCAAGATACATTGGACCTTTTGAGATATTAAGATGGATTGGAAAGTTAGCTTACGAGCTAGCCTTACCCCCTAACTTACAACAAGTTCATAATGTGTTCCATGTGTCAATGCTAAGGAAGTATCATCGGGATGCCAGACACATAGTGGAGTACGAGCATGTGGATATGCAACCAGATCTGACTTACGTGGAGAAACCAGTAAGGATTATAGATAAAAAGGAGCAGGTGCTTCGGAACAAGGTGATCAAGCTAGTCCGAGTGCTATGGCAGAATCATATTATGGAAGAATCAACTTGGGAACTAGAGAGCGCAATGCTAGAAAAGTACCCCCATTTGTTTTCTATTTGATTCCGTGACGGAATCCTTTTAAGGAGGGGAGACTGTAATAACCCCCAAAATTTTGAACTTTTTGTAACCCTTATGAATAGTGTTTTTGCTGAACAAGAAAACTTTTCATGCCACACTATGTAGGGGTTTTTATATGGATATTCTGAGATTTTATTAGTACTCAATAGGGTATATAAGTGTATGTAAAGATCGTCAGAATCCAATTCCGAACACTTTGATTTTTCCCGGAAATCCACTAGATACGGAAAGAATTGAGTATAAGGTAACAGGATAAAAAGGATTTAAATTAAAGGATTATAAGAGAGGATCATAAAAGGATTATAATATATTGAGAAAGGTTAAGGAAACCCAAGTAATAAGATCCCGGGTATGATCCCTCAAACGAGAAACGAGAACGAAAGTTAAGCGAACCGTATAACAGATCAGCGGTCATTAGGCAAACAATTAGGAAGTTAATCAAGGAGGTTAGGGATGATGAGGTCATCCAACCAATAAGAAGAGGGCAAGTGAGGGAGGATGACATCACAAAGTGACATAAACATGACATAAGGGGAAGGAGGTTTGGTTGATTTAAAACCACACAAAGTCCAAGGTTGATAAGGTAATTAACCAAAATCTAATCAAAAACAACCAACCAAAACAAATCAAAGCAAAAACACAAAATCATTTCTTTCTTCAACCAAGGAGCTCTCGACTTTTCTTCATTTCAAGAAGAAGAAATTTCAAAATTCAAGTTCCAAGCTTCCTTAATTGGTAAGATAATTATCTAGTACTCCTTATGCATAGATATGGCTATCCTATAAGTTTAAGCCTCCAATTCATTCTCAATCTCTTCCAAGAAATCAATGAAGAAGATAACGAATAGTGATTTCAAGATTTTTAACTTGATTTTTCTTGTTTTTCCTTTAAGATCCAAGCATCCCTAAGATATCTCAAGGCTTCTTAAGGCTTCCTAGCTACTCACATCACTTCAAGGAAGGTATAACATCTCCAAACCCTAGCTTTACTTTGTATATTAGGATGATTTTGATAGTTATGGTAAAAGAGTAGCTTGAAGCTTGCATATTTAGAGTTTGGGTTGGAGTTGTGGTAAATTGGATGTTGAAATCTTATTGATTGGTTAAAGGACTTAAGTATAGTTTAAATTCAAGTTTAAGAATAAGTATAAATTGTTAATGTTGAGTTGATTGTGGCTGTTATGATGTAGTATGGATGGAGTTTTGATTGGGTTGTGAATTGGGATTGATTGGTGGTTGTTTTGGAATGGTTTAAATTTGGGAAATCGCGTAAACATAGCCGTCGTAATGTCCGATTTACTTTAGACTGCTTTTGTTCATAACATTAGGACCTGAGAACTCCCTGACAGGTTTTGACCATTGCCATGTTTAGATAGTTCATGTTACGAGCTTCGTTCTGATATGTGGTTCGTTTGATTCCGATGTACGGTTTAGGAGAAACGACCATTTTAAGTAACGACGTTTCACGAACGAATCATTACCCCTCGCCTTACTTTGAAACATATGTTAAATACCTTAAAGACTAATTGGAGTATGAAACATTTATGTAAAGTGTAATAGGCAGTTGGTAAGACACTCGCGAAAGAATCGCCTTAAAACTCGTAATGGTTAATTTATTAAAAATGGTGGAGCCGAGGGTACTCGAGCGACTTAAGTGAATCGTTAAGCGCAAATCGAGCGTTAGAGTCTAAATTGGTTAAAGTATAGATTTACAAGTGACTTTGGTTTAATTCCAACTTATATGTTGTTTATATGTTACCAGACTCGTCCCGAGCCATTTGTAACCCCCAGTCGCTCAGGCAAGTTTTCTACCCGTATAACTGTTGTTGTGATATATATGTGTATATGCATGATCTTGCGATAAATGCATATTTGTTATTAGCAAATTCTTGCGATATATTGTAGCATGTGATATGGTATATATGCATGCCTGTTTCATATTCTTGAATTATATATCTGTTGATTCAAATGCTTATTAGTTGCATAATACATATGCTAGAGATAAGCGGTATTTGCGTATACCCTTAGTATAGGGATGCAAAAGGTGAACTTTTTCTAAAACTGGGAGGCGAGGCTCCCGAGTATAATATATATATATATATATATGAATAGTTTTTAAAAACTATTAATCGAATAAGGTTTATTCGATAACTTTATATTATTTAATGAATATTACTTGAATATTCATTCGAGGACTTATGACTCATTTATATTATTTAATGAATATTACTTGAATATTCATTCGAGGACTTATGACTCCTTTATATTATTTAATGAATATTACTTGAATATTCATCCGAGGACTTATGACTCCTTTTATTTTATTTATTGAATATTATTTTGAATATTCATTCGAGGGCTTATGACTCAGTTTATATTATTTAATGAATATTATTTGAATATTCATTTGAGGATCTATGACTCCGATTATTTGCTGAGATATATTCTTTATTTTATTAAAGAATAAGGTGTCGATAATCAAACTTATCTTTGATTATTCAAATAAAGATAGTACTTTCGTATAAATATATCTTTGGTTATTTAATACTCATTTCAAGTATAAGTTTTACAACTTCTACCTCAATTATTTGTATAAAGATTATTCTTTATGGGAAAATATTATTTAAATAATAATATTCAGATATTTTCTAATATATTAGGACTGATTTACTTTATTAAATCAGCATTACTCCAAACACTCTTTAAAGTGTTTTCGAGTCTTTAAAATGATTTTTAAAAGTTAGAGCGGATCCCAAAACTCATTTTTATATATTTAAGATCTTCCTTTTTAAAGGAGATTTAAATACTCGCTCAAAACCAGAGGGATCCGGCTCTGTGGTGTATTTTATATTCGCAACAAGGTTGCGGTTTTGGTAAATGAATTGATTACTTACCCAACGTTCGGGAAGTAAGTCCATCTATCGAGTCGGCATAAGCAACATGGGCTCAGTGGGCGTCCATGATAGTGTAAGTGGCTTAGTGGGAGTCCATCAAATGCGTAAGTGGCTGAGTGGCAGTCCAGTATAAGGTCCTATTGCGATCAGGGTGATGACCAGTGGGGAATTTGTCCATCTACTAGTAGAAAAGGTTACTTATTGGGATCTTTGCCTGATCAGCAAGATATCGGGTTTATGCCACAATTCTTTTCCCTTCCAAAAAAAAAAAATCATTGGATGTTACAAACTCTGTTCATACTTTACATGACAGAGGTTTTCAGGAACTGTATAAAGAAGATATATATGTGGATATATATATCGGAACTTAATGAAGTATATCACAACCTCATTTCCTTCAAAAATACTTCAAAGATTTAATCTATTCAAATCTTGTCTCGTAGTCTCATCTATGTGATGAACGGTTGAAAGCTCATTATACTTTGAACAGTGGTAGTTCAAGTAGCTTTATATATGATATAAGTATAGTGAAGTATTTGGTAACTTCATCCCTTATTTTTGCTTATATCCAGTAAGTAATTATCTTGCACTTGATAAAGGATTCTAGTAAGTTATCCATTTAGATACTTGCATTATTGTTTACACTATATATTATCTTGCGAGCTGTAATGCTCACTCTTGCTTTATTTCTTCATCACACAACAACAGTTAGGAACGATGGCCAGACTCAAGCAGACCCAGCGCAAGAGCGTGGGAAATGCCCCGCGCCTTCCCGTTGAGATCATAGCTGCTATAGCTGCAGAGGTAGATCTAACTGTAGATCAGACCTTCTACTTTTGGGAATCAATTATGTATAGTTATAACTTGTGGCAGATAATGGAAATTAATTGTAAACTTATCAAGTAATCATTTTGGGTTGTAATAACTTTTAAATTGTGGATTCAAAGACTTGTACTTATTTCAATTTCATCTCTGAGACTATAACGGGTTGTGGTGTGTGTTAGTGTGGGGTCACAGCATAAGGTTAACTATTATTAATTAAGGTCACAACATAAGGTTAAAGACCGTGACGACCCGGATCCCTGACCCCGGATCTGGGGGTGTTACAGAAATGGTATCAGAGCCAAGCGTTATAAACCTCAGAGATGATACGACGATATAATAATAAACTCACAAAGATAATAAGAACTCTTGCCAAGTTCATGGTCGGACTACTTAAAGTAGCGCTGACAGTTAAAACCCTTACGGGAACCCTTATAAATATCATGATAGTAACTTAGCTCGTTTAATGTGTAGGCTCATGAGATAGAGGACCCTGAGATGTTTGAGCGTGAGCATGATGAGGACTGCTAGATGTCGAGGATCAGGAGGAGCCTGAGATGGAGAATGATGAGGAGGACCCGGATGAGGTCCCAGTAGCTAAGGAGAGTGTCAGACCTATGGTAGTGTACACTGGTACCCCTTTACACACACTTCCGGTGGTCAGAGCTCCTACCCCTCTACCACTATCTTGGATCCCCTATGATGACAGCTCAGAGACCCATACTTCCGAGCCTAGGCAGACCGAGGAGACACCCCCAGCGGCTCCGGATTCACCACCTTTTGACCCTGCCCATAGGCAGTCTTTGTTAGCCCACGGCTATGTTCAGGATGTACTGAGGACCCGAGTGGCTGTTGCTGAGGCCCGGCTGGATGAGGCCAGGAGGGAGTTGGATGCGGAGAGGGCGGGTAGGCGTACCCGAGCTTATGAGACTAGGGCTGCTATACCCCGATCCTTGAGGAGGGAGCTGACGGGGATAGAGCTCACGTCCCGAGCGAGACTCAGATCGATCCAGGGGAACAGGCATGGTAGGATCTCCAGGCGGCAGGCCGACTATATCTTCCGTCGTGCGATGGAAAGGGTATGGGAGCTGACCCGCTCCGGTGTGTGATTCAGGACTGACGATGGGATAGTCTAGTTGTCTACTTAGTCGAGGCCTTAGTAAGAGCCAATTTTCCGGGATAGTTGACTTGTATATAGCATCCCTTTTTCTTACTAGACAGATAGACTATTGTGTATCACTTTTGGGACCGATGGCTGTAGCACTGTTGTACTTTTGACCCGATCAAACTATGTATTTCTCGCATTATGTATATATTTGTTTCCTTTCGATTCAGTTCCTTAGTGACGAGATCACTGTTTTTATCATTATTATTACTACACTTCTTATTAGAACTGTCATAATTTAATAGAATTGCGAGATACGTTCTCCCCATTTTAAGAGCTGTGCAAGGCACAATGTTGAATATGATTGTGACCTAACGTTGATTTTTCCCCAATAATTTTTATTATTATTATCAGTATCATGCCGCCAAGAAAGATTGGAACTAGGGCGAACCCTGGATCTGAGGACCAGGGAAGCCATAACCAGGACGATAGGAACCAGGAACACAGTGAAGAGGAAGATGAGGATTATGTGGAACAGGATGACTCCCTGTATGAAGAGGAAGAGGAAACATATGATGTTGAGGGATTTGAGATAGAAGTTGAGGAAGGAGAAACTGAGGTTGAGCAACCAATACCAAACCCAGGCATGGATCCCATGGGCCAGTTCATGCAACTACTAAGGCAGAACTTGGAACGTCAACCCAACCCACCCCCTCAAGGAAATAACAATGCTGTGGCAAACTCTTTCAGGGCTTTTAAGTCCCTTAAGATTATCACAGTATATAGGTATTTTAGAAAATTCTAACCCATAATCCTGTAACTGATTCTTCATCCAAAGAATTTATGCACAACAGCTTCCTGCAGTAATATATTCTGCCTCTACAGTGGATGTGGAAATTGATTTCTGTTTCTTGCTAAATCAAGAAACTAATCTGCCTCCAAGAAATTGGCAGCTTCCACTTGTGCTTTTCCTGTCAATTTTGCAACCTGCAAAATCTGCATATGAGTAACCTATTAGTTTAAAATCTGATTCTCTGGGATACCACAATCCCAGATCAGCTGTTCCCTTAAGATAATTGAAAATTCTTTTCACAGCTGTTAAGTGAGGTTCTCTTGGATCTGCTAGAAATCTTGCACAAAGACAGGTAGCATACATGATATCAGGTCTACTAGCAGTTAGATAGAGTAGAGAGCCAATCATACCTCTATAATCAGTAATATCTACTGATTTACTAGTATCCTTGTCCAGTTTTGTTGTAGTGGCCATGGGAGTGGATGCACTTGAACAATCTTGCATTCCAAATTTTTTCAGCAAGTTTCTGGTGTACTTAGTTTGACAAATAAAAGTACCTTCTTCATTCTGCTTGACTTGAAGGCCCAGAAAATAGCTAAGTTCCCCCATCATACTCATTTGATACCTTGACTGCATCAGTTTGGCAAACTTTTTGCAAAGTCTGTCATTTGTAGACCCAAAAATGATATCATCAACATAAATCTGGACCAGCAGTAAGTCCTTTCCATGGTGGAGATAGAACAGGGTTTTGTCTATAGTTCCTCTGTTAAATCCACTTTCCAGAAGAAACTGAGCTAATGTCTCATACCATGCTCTAGGAGCTTGCTTAAGTCCATAAAGTGCTTTATCAAGCCTGTAGACATAATCTGGATATCTGGAATCTACAAAGCCTGAAGGTTGTTCAACATATACTTCTTCCTCCAATTCTTCATTGAGAAAAGCACTTTTCACATCCATTTGAAAGATAATAAAATTTTTGTGAGCAGCATAATCCAAAAATATCCTTATGGCTTCTAACCTAGCAACTGGTGCAAATGTTTCATCATAATCAATTCCCTCCTGTTGAGAATATCCTTTTGCAACCAGCCTTGCCTTATTCCTTGTAATTATGCCATCACTATCAGTTTTGTTTCTGAATACCCACTTTGTACTAACAACAGATCTATTCTTTGGTCTTGGCACTAGGGTCCAGACTTTGTTTCTTTCAAATTCATTTAACTCTTCCTGCATTGCTTGCACCCAATCAACATCTTGAAAAGCTTCTTCCACTTTCTTTGGCTCAGTCTGAGAAAGAAAAGAATTGTAAAGACATTCATTTGAAGTACCTGTTCTAGTTCTAACACCTGCATCAGGATTTCCAATTATCAAATCAGGTGTATGTGATTTAGTCCACTTCCTTGCAGATGGAAGGTTTTCTCTAGAACTGGATGCTCCCCCATGATCCATGCTGTCTTCATTTTCATTTTCTGATGCTCCCCCTGAAACTATGCTCTCTGACTTGGATTCTTCAGAATTTAGATTTTCAGAACTATCAGAACTTAGTTTATCAGAACTTGACGAATCAGAACTTGAAGAGCCAGATGTATGTTCTGATGCTTCTTGAGATGTGGTAAGATCTTGAGTATGCTCCCCCTGCATAGGTGCATCTTCCTTTAGCGTAGTCACCACAGTTTCAATAACATCAGAGTTTAATCCATCAGAGTTTGCATTATCAGGACTTAGATTGTCAGGATTTTCAGTATCAGAATTTGAGTCTTCATTTTCAAATCTCAGCTGATCATGATCAATAAAATCTTCAAGTTCAGTAATCTTCTTGTCATCAAAGGAGACATTGATAGATTCTATGACCACTCTTGTTCTCAAATTATAGACTCTGAAGGCTTTTGTGGAAAGTGGATATCCAACAAAGATTCCTTCATCAGCTTTTAGATCAAATTTGGATAGCTGTTCAGGATGAGTCTTAAGAACAAAACACTTGCATCCAAATACATGAAAATACTTCAGATTTGGCTTCTTTTTCTTCACCATCTCATATGGTGTTTTTCCTTGCTTGTTAATGAGTGTTGCATTTTGATTAAAACAAGCAGTCTGCACAGCTTCAGCCCAGAAATAGGTTGGAAGCTTTGCTTCTTCAAGCATTGTACGTGCAGCTTCAATGAGAGTTCTATTCTTCCTTTCAACAACTCCATTTTGCTATGGAGTTCCAGGAGCAGAGAATTCCTGCTTGATTCCATGGTTTTTGCAGAACTCTTCCATTATCAAATTCTTGAACTCAGTGCCATTATCACTCCTTATTATCTTTACTGAGTCTTTGACCAATTTATCCAGTTGCCTGACATGATCAATCAAGATAGATGCAGTTTCACTTTTTGTGTGCAAGAAATACACCCATGTGTATCTGGTGAACTCATCTACTATGACCAAGGCATATTTCTTGTTTGCAATAGACATGACATTCACTGGACCAAATAGATCAACATGTAGTAGGTGATAAGGCTCAAGAATTGATGATTCAGTCTTGCTCTTGAATGAGGATTTTCTTTGTTTGGCCTTTTGACAGGAATCATAAAGGCCATCAGGAGCAAATACTGACTTTGACAGTCCTCTCACAAGATCTTTTTTGACCAACTCATTTATATTGTTGAAATTTAAATGAGAGAGTTTCTTGTGCCAGTTCCAGCTTTCTTCAATTGATGCTCTACTTATCAGACAGATTGCACAACCATCAGTACTTGTTAAAAGCTAGGCTTCATAAATGTTACCACGCCTGTATCCTTTCAGAACAACTTTGCCTGTAGATTTACTCACAACTTCACAGTGTTCTTCAAAGAAATCAACATGATAACCTCTGTCTCATATTTGACTTATACTCAGCAAATTGTGTTTAAGTCCTGAGACCAGAGCTACTTCTTTAATGATGACATTCCCAAGATTGATATTGCCATGTCCCAATGTTTTTCCAATGTTTCCATCTCCATAAGAAACACTTGGGCCAGCTTTCTCCACAAAGTCTGATAGCAGGGCTTTATTTCCAGTCATATGTCCTGAACATCCACTGTCCAGAACTAGGATGTTTTTCATGTTGCCTTGCTATCACAAAGACCACTAATGATTAGTTTTAAGGACCCAGACTTGCTTGGATCTTTTGGCCTTATCAAGTTTGTTAACATTTGCAGCGGATTTAGCATCAGAGTTTATGTTAACATTTTTCTTATCAGAATTTACACTATCAGACTTTGAATCAGAATTTACACTAGAAGGAACAATGGAAACTTTCTTTAAAGAAGGTTTTATTTGATAATAATCATAGTACAAACTATGATATTCCTTACAAGTATAAATGGAATGCCATAAACTACCACAATGAAAATAAGGATTTTGTGGCTTATATCTAACAGACTAACTCTTAACTCCTGACTTTGAAGGTAAGGAGTTTATGTTCTTATTCTTTCTGCAAAAAGAAGCCAGATGGTTAGAACTTCCACAGTTATGACATGTTTTCCTAGGAGCTTTAGGAACAGGCTTATAATCATTGCTTTTATTCACACATTCATTTCCATTCCTATTTTTCCTAGGTGATTTTACCTTGTTTGCATTCTTAACATCTTTCAGCTTATGCTTAAGCTGCTTCTTAGTCATTAAACCTATGTTTACTTCAACTGTCTTTTCCTGTTTTAGTTTGTCAGAAGTGAATCCCTCTTTAACTTCTGATTTCTCATTATCAGACTTTACAGTTACAAACTTAACAGGTTTTAACTTTGGCTTTTGCTTAACAACAACGGGCTTAATTTCTACAGTTCCTTTATCATTCTTGTCCTCTCCATAACCTAAGCCCTCTTTCCAGTTTTCACTACTTAGCAAATTTTGAGTTGTTCTGCCAGAGTTAGTCCAAGTCCTGATAACCTCTCTTTCCTTTTCTAACTCAGTTTTTAGAGATTCATTCATTTTTAGCACTTCATCCCTAACATAAAAAGCATCATCTCTATCTTTCTGAGTTTAATAGAACATAACTAACTCTTTTTCTAAGAAATCATTTCTTTTCTTAAAATCAAGATTTTCAGAAGTTATTCTTTCACATGTTAAAGTTTGATCTCTATAACTGACAAACATGGTTTTAAGATATCTTCTCAACTCTTTAATATCATCAGTATGAAAAGCATAAGTAGTCTGAGGTACCTTTGATTCAGCAGTTTCAGAACTGCTTTCAGCACTTGCATTATCAGCATTTGCCATCAGGGCATAATTCTCCTCACTTTCAGAGTCTAAGGTGTCTGTCCAACTTTTCTTCTTTGTGACAAGAGCCTTGCCTTTGTCACTCTTCACTTTCTTGCAATCAGGAGATATGTGGCCTTTCTCACCACAGTTATAGCATTTGACCTTGGCATAATCTCCTCTGTCAGATTTTCCTCCTCTGCCCTCTGATCTTTTGAAATTCTTCTTATCAGAACTTGTGCCTTTCCTGGAAAACTTCTTTCCCTTCCTGAACTTCCTGTATGCAATCTTTGTGATCCCTTTCACCATAAGAGCACACAGCTTCATCATCTCCTCATCAGCATCAGTCTCAGGCAAACTTTCAGATTCTGAGTCATCATCACTTTCAGAACTTGATGACTTAGTATCAGACTTTGTGAAAAGAGCTTTACCCTTGTCTTTCCTTGAGGTAGCTGCCTTGGGGGATTCTTCTTCAGCCTTAAGAGCAACTGTCCTTGACTTTCCTCCTTTCCTCTTGCTTCTTTGTTCCATCTCAAGTTCATGAGTCTTGAGCATTCCATAAATTTCATCAAGAGTTGTTTCATCAAGATTGTAGTTGTCTCTTATTGTTGTAGCCTTCAAATCCCAGCATTCAGGAAGAGCTAACAGGAATTTAAGGTTTGAATCTTCAAGATCATACTCCTTATTAACCAACGACAGATCATTCAAGAGTTTGACAAATCTATCATATAAATCAGTCAATGACTCATTAGCCTTTGAGTCAAAGTGTTCATACTCTTGAGTGAGTATTGTCTTCCTGTTCTTCTTAATCGTATCAGTTCCCTGACACCTTATTTCCAGGGCATCCCATATCTCCTTTGCAGTCTTGCAGTTTATAACCCTGTTTGACATTACATTATCAATGGCACTATGCAGTAAGTGTCGTACCTTAGCATCCTTAGCAATTGATGCGATATCTTCAGTAGTATAATCACTCTTCTCCTTTGGTACCGTCTTTGCTGCTTCAATTGCGACTACAACCGCGAGCTTGGTTGGTTTGTGAGGTCCTTCCTTGATTCTATCAAGATATTCTGGATCTGTTGCTTCTAGAAACATGGTCATCCTCACCTTCCATATGGCATATTCAGATGGTCTCAATATGGGAACTCTGATGGTCTCATATCGACTTTAAATTTGTGTCTTTGGAGGTTCTTCAGTTTTGGTGGGCTTAGTTGGAGTTTCTGTTTCAGACATGATTGTATATAGATCTTAAACTGTTTGTACGCTAACAGATTGGCTCTGATACCACTTGTTAGGTCACACACACACACACTGTAGAGGGGGGGGTGAATACAGTGTAAAGTACAATCAAATCGAACTTTAGTAACTCAAGTAACAGAAAACAAACTTTATTAAAATAATAAACTCTGTTACAGTATGGAACTGTTACCTCTCAGTGATGAACAAATATCACGAGAGCTGCTAGGGTTACAATGAATAATCTTCTCAAATATGATAACACTTATAGTGTAAACCCTATGTCTGTGTTTATATACTACACAGTTACAAGATAATCGCTAATTGATATGGAATATAATTCTGCTTCCTAAAATATATCAATCAGATATCTTTTCTTACAAGTATTCTATTCTTCATAGAATTCCTTCTTCATGCATATCTCTTCTTATGTTTGTCTCGATCCTCTTTCCTTTAATCAGCTGCAGTCCTTATCTGAACGTTCTTCAGTACTTAAGTTCTGGTATCCATCTTCTGATGATTATCTCCTGATAATATAAGTACTGATATCCTTAAGTCCTGACTTCCAATAAGTACTGATTTATCCTGTTTAAGTAAGATCTGAAAACTAAACATAAATCATAATAGCCATGACATTATCAAATATATCTAACAGACTCTAGGGCGACCAAGGACACTGTCTACTTCTGTGGTGACCAAGGAGGAAGAGTGTTCTGACTTAGAGTATTCTTGCTTTTGCCAAAATATTCTTCATTGTATCAACATTTTCTTTTATAACTGAATCAAAATCCCTTCTTGTATAATGATGTTTGGTGCACTGGTCTGGTTCACAAACAACTAGCATTGGGTGAACTTAATTCAACGTGTCCTGTGTTTCTGAGTTGATACAGATTGGTTGAATATCCATCGTCTCTAACACTGACTGTCAACAAACAAATGTACTTTCACTGGAATTCTTTTCTGGTACTTTAGACAACGTCTTCATTGCTACTACAATCTTAGAAACTTTATTCACTGTTCTTCACTAACGCTTGAACATATAAATGAACTCCTGTCAGTGAGTATAGCTTCAAGACTGCAATTGTCTTCTTTAACCTTTGTCTATACCATGTCTTCAATTATTCAGATTCCTATGCTTCATACACTGTCTATCTTTAATCAATTCCAATACACTGAAATCTTCTGGTAGCACTTATACACTGAATCTTCATCATTTCTGAAACCCTGAAAGTCTTTAACCTTTATTCTTTACTGAGGCATGAACATATTAATGAACTTCTTTCAGTGTCCTGTAAACAGACTTCCAGCCTTCTTCTAATCTTCTGATTCATTGTATTTGCCTTGTCTTCATTCTTCCTGATTTCTTGTGTAGTCATAGTATTATTAACCTGTCATGTTCTAGTGTTGTTATCTTGTTGAGTTATCACGTAACTGTTCATACAGCTACACAGTCTCACCAAAAACATGTTTTTCTCTCATGATCTCTCTCTTTTTGCATCAAGGGCTCCCATTGGCTTCCCACCCTTACACCCTCACCTTCACCATCTAAGGTGGGACTCCTTTCACTCACTTTTTCCAGTCCTGAAGAAATGGATTGCATTTGTTCACTCTTTTTCTCTCCTTTTACCTGGGAGCAACCCAGACTTTCACTCAATTCACTCCCTTCCCTCAGTCCTAAGAGTGATTGAATTACTACTAAGTCTTCTGCACTTGTGAGAATTGAAGAAATTTTAAGTTATGCAGAGTCACCCGACGGATGAGGAATATCCATCGGGGTAGTAGTTTGGCTATTCGAAGGATGACTGCTGTTAGGATTATCCGTCGGGATACAATCACTACTCGACATATGCTGAATATCCATCAGGATAGAAGAAATGAATGAGTTTGGAGTGGAGACTATTGTAGACTCTGTGCAAATTGATGAAAATTTTGGCACAGATGTCTCAACAGACTCAGAAAGAAATGGCAAGTGAGCCAACAAATCATCTAAAAGATGATGCTCACTTGCTTGGATTTTTGGCTTCTCCAAAAGAGTTAAAGATGGAGAATTTGGAAGTGATGTATTTATCATGTCAAAATCTAGTGAGTGTGTGGCAGAATTTGGTGTATCAGGTGCTTTAATTATGAGAGATTTTGGCTGTGACTCCTCATTTATTGGAGCCATATCAATCTGACTTTGAGATGGTGCAGTGACTGGGTCTTTAGCACCAGTTTGCACTGTGTGTGCGCCATGTGCATCCCCAAGGGTTTTTGATCTTTTCTTTCTAGCATAATTTATGGTGAGCTAGTGTCCCTACCCCTCTTGACCTGTGCTCCTGGTTGGGAGCTTGTTTCAATAGTAGCATCCTTTTGGGAGGATGAAACTAGTAATAAGCTAATTTCTCTATTAACAACCACAGTTTGTTGGGAAATTGTGGTGTGGCTAGGTTTGGGTACACTCTTCTCACAAGCCTTATCCTTAGGGTTTCTTTGACTTTCACCCTGTCCCTCACCTTGCTTACCCTCCTTCACATTCCCCTCTTTGGTTTTAGTGGATTTTGCAACTAGTTTCCTTTGAAAGAAACCATAGGGGGCTTTCTTAGACTTGGATTTTGAAACTTTTGGTTTAGTAGCTTGGGTAGGCATCTATTGGGTCATTGACACATATGCCATTGCTACATTTGAATGCAAAGAAGTGTATGAGGTTGGAAGAGTGGGGAAAGTAAAAATTACCTCACTTACCTGAGGTCCCTCCATAACTGGGAAATAGAAGAGGGGCACCTCTTTGTGATGGTTTGCTCTATTAAGATCTGCAATTCTTCTTCTTTCTTGAACCCAACAATTCAGCTTGTTGGTTGGGTTCTCAATCACAATGTTCTCAATGAGATGGTTAGCAAGCATCATGAAAAATCTAGCATAATAGACACTTTTACCTCTCTTATTGGGTTCTCCTAACTTAAAGCCTAACTCAAACAAAACCAAGTCACTAAAATTGAAATATTTATCAGTAACTAGCATGTAAAGCATGTTAAGCATGGATATGTTGATAGAATCAAAGTTACTAATTTTACCAGAAAACACTTTAGTTACCACATCACACATATAGCTCCATTCTTTTCTAAGATCCAATCTCCTAATTTCACTTAATTTAGAGGTAGTGAGTGCATAGCCCATGGAATTTAGCATGTTAACTATACCAGTGTCTGTGTGTGGAGCAGTTGCAGTATTATCAGGGATTCTAAAGCATGCTTTGACAATATCGCTATTTATGTAAAACTGCTTACCTTTAAGAGTAAAAGTGATGGTCTTGTCAGTTGAGTTGTACACTGTAGTTATCCATATCTCCTCTACAACCTCACAGTAGATAGTGGGAGATTCCAGCATAGCATTGTTGAGTTTACAACCTTTCACAAAATCCATCATTTTGTGGTAATTTCAAGACTGTTGAATCTCCTTGTTCACTAGAGCTCTGAAGTTATTCTTTTCGTAGATGTACCCAGTTTGAGACATGATTTTGACGACTGGTGCCATTGTTAGATATTGAAATTTGCACAGAGAGTGATTGCTTTTGAGGAAGAAAGAAGTTAGAGTAATTGAATCTTAAGAATAATAAAAGAGTAGAACAAAAATGAATTCTGCTTTTATACTTTCTCAGAAATAAACTGTCAAAAATAATAAAGTAAAATAAAGTGACCAATAAAAATTGCCCAAAATAGCCGTTTAAAACAAAATGAATAAACTGTAAAAATTCTATCACTTATCCGCCGTGTCATGCTTACAAACTGTAAGTATACTCAATGGATAATGTTCAGAGTTTTAACGGCTAGGATTGAGACAATTCGACGGATGAGGATAAATCAGTTATCCATCGAGTTATAAAATACTCTAGAAAAATAATTGATTTTTATTAACAATTAATATACCGACGGATGATCAAACTCGAAGGATAATGAGCATCCGTCGGGATGTAAATTTTGACTTAGCCAAAATTTCATCCAAAGCAGAAAAATCAATTAAATTTCTGGCTGCATTACAACTTGCAAAATATCTGAAATAATTCAAGAATAATTAAGCATACCTAACTCACTTACCAACCTTGAAAAGGTGGATTCATCAAGTGGCTTGGTAAATATGTCTGTAAGTTGCTTTTCACTTGGAACAAAATGAAGTTCCACAGTACCATTCATCACATGTTCCCTTATGAAGTGGTACTTGATGTCTATGTGCTTTGTTCTTGAATGTTGCACTGGATTTTTAATGATGGCAATTGCACTTGTGTTATCACAGAAAATAGGAATTCTATCCACTTGTAGACCATAGTCCAATAATTGGTTTTTCATCCACAAAATCCGTGAACATCAACTACGAGCAATAATATATTCAGCTTCAGCTATAGAAGTAGAAACTGAATTTTGCTTTTTACTGAACCAGGACACAAGCTTGTTCCCTAGAAATTGACAAGTTCCTGTTGTACTTTTTCTGTCTATTCTACAACCTACATAATCTGCATCTGAATAACCAGTTAGATCAAAACCAGAATCTCTAGGGTACCAAATACCAAGTTTTGGTGTTCCCTTGAGATATCTGAAAATTTTCTTAATAGCTACTAGGTGTGATTCTCTAGGATCAGCCTGAAATCTATTACAAAGACAAGTAGCAAACGTTATATCTGGCCTACTAGCTGTTAAGTACAGAAGTGAGCCAACCATGCCACTATAGCTTGAAATATCCACAGACTTTTTAGTGGTGTTAAATTCAAGCTTAGTTGTAGTGGCCATGGGAGTTTTTGCATATGTGCAATCCATTAGATCAAACTTCTTTAAAAGATCATGAATGTATTTAGTTTGACTAATGAATATTCCATCACTAACCTGCTTAACTTGCAAACCAAGAAATTAAGTTAGCTCTCCCATCATGCTCATTTCATACTTACTTTGCATCAATTTGGCAAACTTTTTATAAAGTTTTTCATTTGTAGAGCCAAATATAATATCATCTACATAAATTTGAACAAGTATACTAGAGTCATTAACATTTCTAAAGAATAAAGTTTTATCAACAGTACCTCTTGTGAAGTGATTTTCCAAAAGAAACTTTGATAAAGTGTCATACCAGGCTCTAGGTGCTTGCTTCAGTCCATAAAGTGCTTTCAAAAGATAGTAGACATGATTTGGAAAACTTGGATCTTCAAAACCAAGAGGTTGACTTACATAGACTTCCTCTTCTAAATCTCCATTTAGAAATGCACTTTTGACATCCATTTGATAGACTTTGAAATTGGCATGAGCTGCATAGGGTAAGAAGATTCTGATGGATTCAACTCTTGCAACATGAGCAAAAGTTTCATCAAAATCTATTCCTTCTTGTTGACAATAGCCCTTAGCAACCAATCTAGCTTTGTTCCTTACTACTATGCCATTTTCATCCATCTTATTTCTGAATACCCATTTGGTGTCAGTTGGATTCTTTCCTTTAGGCTTGGGTACTAGTTTCCATACATTGTTCCTTTCAAATTATTTTAGCTCCTCCTGCATGGCCAAATCCAATCAGGATCCAATAAAGCTTCTTCTACCTTCTTTGGTTCTTCCTTAGATAGGAAGCTACTGTATAGACATTCTTCTTGAGTTGCTCTTCTTGTTTGAACTCTAGAAGATGCATCACCAATGATGAACTCAAAAGGGTGATCTTTAGTCCATTTTATTTGTTGAGGTAGATTAGCTCTAGATGAGGAGGCCTCATTGTCGTATTGATGTGTGACTGAGTTTTGATTATTAGAAACTCCCCCTGAGTTTGTGAATCTTTGATTTGAGAAAGGGGAACTTCCTGTAAGTGAATTATTCTGACTTTCAGCTCCTCTTAATGACCCGGCAGATGATGCACTATGTGTCCCGATGGATGAAGCTGATTGTCTCCCGATGGATAAGGCAGATTATCTCCTGATGGATGAAGCATTTTGCAACTCGACATATGTTGAATCATGTGCTTCAATAGTTGTGGATTTTTCTGCATTATCCTTATTCACCGTTTCTTGATCACTTTCATCATCACTATCATCACTAACCTTCTCCACATTATCAAACTTGAGGCTTTCATGGAAATCTCCATCTTGCAGTCCTTCAATCTTTTTGTCATCAAACACAACATGTATTGATTCCATAACAATCTTGGTTCTTAGATTGTAGACTCTATATGCCTTTCCCACAACATATCCAACAAAAATTCCTTCATCTGCTTTAACATCAAACTTCCCATGTTGATCAGTTTAATTCTTCAAGATAAAATATTTGTAGCCAAAGACATGAAGAAAATTTAGAGTTGGTTTCTTATTCTTGAACAATTAGTAGGGTGTCATACATTTTGCTTGATTAATCAAAGAAATATTCTGAGTGTAGCAGGCAGTATTCACAGCTTCAGCCTAAAAATATGTTGGCAACTTTGATTCTTCAAGCATTGCCCTTGCAGCTTCAATAAGAGATCTGTTCTTTCTTTCCACTACTCCATTTTGTTGTGGAGTTCTTGCTACAGAAAACTCATGCATTATCCCATTCTCTTCACAAAATGATCTCATCACAAAATTCTTGAACTCAGTTCCATTGTCACTCCTGATTCTTCTAATATTAAAATCAAGATGATTGTTGACTTGCCTTATGTGATTGATGATGATTTCACTAGCCTCATCTTTGGACTTTAGGAAATATGTCGAAGAGAACTTTGAGAAATCATCCACAATTACTAGGCAAAATATTTTCCTTGAGATGGACAACACATTGACCAGTCCAAATAAATCCATGTGTAGCAATTACAAAGGTTCTTCAATTGTTGAATCAAGCTTCTTTCTGAATGATGCTTTAATCTACTTTCCTTTTTGGCAGGCATCACAAAATCCATCCTTAGAAAACTCCACTTGAGGAATGCCTCTAACCAGTTCTTTCTTGACAAGCTCATTCATGGTCTTGAAGTTTAGATGGGACATCTTCTTATGCCATAGCCAACTTTCATCTTGACTTGCTTTACTGAGAAGACAAGTGACATATTTTGCATTAGATGATTTGAAGTCAGCTAGATACACATTTCCCTTTCTCACTCCAGTGAAAACCACTTTGTTGCTCCTTTTGTTTGTCACAACACAGGATTATAAATTGAAGGTTACTGAATTTCCCTTATCACAAAGCTTGCTGATACTCAATAAATTATGCTTGAGACCATTAACTAGGGCAACCTCTTCAATGATGACATTGTCTTTTGAAATCAAGCCATATCCCACAGTATAACCCTTGCCGTCATCTCCAAAAGTAATACTTGGGCCAGCTCTTTCCTTGAACTCCGTGAGCAGGGTAGAATCTCCAGTCATGTGCCTTGAATAACCACTATCCAGGTACCAAAGATTCTTTCTGTTTCCTTGCACACATCAAAACCAAATCAAGTTGATTTTCATACCCAAGTTTCCTTGGGTCCTGCCTTGTTAGCTTTCTTCTTTGGTTTCTTAGGTTTGATCTCATTTGACTTGGGAATTTCTGATTCATCCTTAGTCATTTGAGTTGGACCTTTGAAACTAGTCATTAAAACAAAATTATCATGTACATTTTGATTAGCAGGAAAAGACATGATGTTTGCAAACATGTTATTCCAGTAAGGCATGCTAAATGGCATTTGTGGCATACTAAATGTAGCATAATAAGGATTAGGTGTAAATGGCATATTAGCAAATTGTGCATTCATATTCTGAGCATAGAAGGCATGGCATTCATGTTGGGAAAAGAAGAGGGTACAGATATAAGAGTAGGCATGGTAAGTTTGTAATTAACAGACAAATGATTAACACTACCACACTTAACATAGATTTTTCTTGGAGCATACTTATCAGGTGTGTAGTTGTTATGTTTGTTAAACCATACTTTCCCATTTATATTGTTTTTCATTTTAGTTTCTGTTTTAACCTCAATCTTTTCTAATCTGTCATTCAATTGCTTGATGGACAGATGACCAACATTTACTTTCTTCTCCTTTCTCACTTGAATTGATTCTCCTAAAACAAAGTTTTTGGAAACTGATCAATTTTTTTCATTCAACTTGGCAAGCTTGGCTTTGCTCACAGGTTTGCTCACAGCCGATGGATGTGGCTCTTTGTCACTCGACGGATAATCCTTTTGATTATCCGAAGAATGATTCTCATCATCCGTCGAGTCCAAATCTATTAGCAATCCTTCAACCAAATTGGATTCCAGCTTCTCCTTACTCTTTTTCCAGGATGCATCACAAAAGGACTCAATACCTTGAACTTTGGTGATTTGAGCATGTACATCTCTGGATGATTTCCATGCTTTAATCACTTCCTGCTCTCGTTCAAGCTGCTTCTTTAAAATCTCTTCTTTCTTCAAGGACTCAGTTAATTCATCCTTAGCAATCTTACACTCAATTCTCAATTTTTCAAATTCAATAAACTGAGACTCTAGCACATTATTCCTCTCACTTAAAAACAAATTGTTTTCTTTAATTTTAGCATTTTCCTTAGTGAGGGACTTAAGTGTAACACGCAAGTGATATAATTCTGTAGATATGTCATTGATTGCATTATTACACTCGGCTTTAGATAAATGTGCTAGGTTAGTGGTGATTACCTGATTACTTGAAGAACTTGTTTTTGTTTCATCAGACTTGGCCATCAGGGCTAGATTGACATTGCTTACACCCTCATCTTCATCTAATCCATCAGCTACCCAGTCATTTCCTGTGTAATGAAAGCCCTTTCCTTTTTCTTGAGCAACTCAAAATATTTCTGTTTGTAATCAACAGGCTCAAACTTCTTTTTGCTGGAATCTGACTTTCTACACTCACTTGCAAAATGCCCTGCTAAGCCACATTTGAAACATTTGAATTTGGATTTATCCACCATGTTTCTACTTGGCTTGGCTGCTCCAAAGTTCTTTTTGAACTTGAGCTTGGAAAATCTTCTGGAAAGAATGCTAAAAGCTCATCAATATCATCCATGTGATAAGTGGATTTTATATCTACTTGGAACGCTTCATTACAGGCTTAAGTTGGTGTTTTGGACTCAAGTTATTGGTATTTTTGATGTGTTTTTGTATTTTTGCATCTCAGGCATTAGTTGGAGGATGAATGGAGCTTTTATTGAATATATGATGAAAAGAGTCAAGAATCTGAAGTCAAGTCCATTACCAAATTGTAGAGGATCTCAAGAGCTTCGCATGGACTATTGGATCGTCGAATTTTGATAAGCGGAACTCAACTTACAAGCAAAAGAAAAAATTGGAGCAAAAATCCAAAAGAACGGCGCGCCCGCGCTGGGAAGCGGGGAGGCCGCGCTGAAAAAACAATAGCATGGCGTGCCCGCGCTGGAATGTGGGGTGGCCGCGCCAGAAGGTCAAAAACAGAGCGCGCCTGCGCTGGGATAGCGCGCGGCCGCGCCAGGTCATTTTCACAGAATCCTGATTCTAGTCTGATTTTGAGAGTGTGGAAGCCCAGAATGACCAGAAGCCTATATATATCAATACAAATATGTTTTTAACAAGAAGGAGACCTGGGAGAACAATAAGAAGACCTAGAGAGCACGAGAAGGCTACAACAAAAAATACTTTTATTTTCTTTAATATAGTTGATACTTGGATGCTCATTTTCAATTTGTTCTTGAACCCTAGCACTCTTATATTGTTTATTATCATGTTTTCATTGGAACCCATAGTGACGATGAGTTCGATTATGAACTAATCGTTATCGTGGGGTTCTAGCGGATTTCATTATGGATTCCTTTAGTTAATTTATTTTGATACCTTAGTGTGTGGTGATTATATGATAACCTAGTATTAGTTGTGCTTATTCATCTTATGTGCGTAGCTAATATATAAGATAGCGTGTTAATCTCTATTGAAGCGACAGTGAATATAGAGGTTTAGAACTTTCCATGCTAGCATAGGTTCATGTATTTGGTATGTATGATTCGTAGGTAATTTTAACCATCTTACTTGCCCTATGTAATCATGATAGATAACTTGCGCATTAAACCGTTATGTTTTCAATTCTTATAGACATATAAGGACTAAGCACAATTGGTGTCTATTCAACTTCTATCTCTTTTATGGATGCTTGGTAGTAGGGTATTCGTACAACGAAAGTTGGCGTTTACTAGTTTCGTGTTATCTGATTAGTGTCATTACCATTACATGCTAAGGTTAAGAACAAAAAGGCTATTGAATGAAGTATTTAATGAAGTCAAGATCCCATGTTTGTCATATATAGTAATTCAACCTCAATTCTCTTAGTTAATGTTATTTAGTATAATCTCTTAGTTTAATCCAAACCCAATTTCTTATTTGTCTTAACATTGAGCGATAACCATATATTGTTGCATAGGTGCATAAATTAAACTTAACCTAAACCAGTCTCTGTGGGAACGAATCTGATTTATATCTTATACTACTTGTGAACTTGTATACTTGCGTGTATTATTAGCGCGTGTTTAGCGACTACCAAGTTTTTGGCGCCGCTGCTGGGAACTCGGTGTTAATTTTTAGTTTATATGCTTGTCATCAGTGGTCGTTAAAGTTCACTGACTCGGATTCTTTTACTTTCACGGTTTACTTGTTGTGTTTCAGGTACTCGTTACAATGGGAGATCCAGAAGCACGAATGAAAGCCTGATGGATTTTTCTCAACCCAAGATCAATGATATTCAATCTAGCATTGTCAGACCAGCTATCACAGCTAATACCTTTGAGATCAAGCCTGGCATAATTCAATGGGTGCAGAATTCAATCCAGTTTGGGGGTTCTCCAACGGAAGATCCCAATATGCACATTAGGGATTTCATTGAGATCTCCGACACCTTCAAGTTCAACGGTGTTTCTGAAGATGCTGTAAAGCTGAGACTATTCCTATTCTCTCTGAGGGACAAGGCTAAGAGCTGGTTACACTCTCTACCAGCTGGTTCGATTACTACTTGGGAAGATCTTGCTCAAAAGTTTCCCACTAAATTCTTCCCTATGGCGAAGACAGCTGCAATCAGGAATGGTATTACTCAATTTGCGCAGCAATCGGGAGAAACTCTATGTGAAGCTTGGGAGCGCTATAAGGAGATGCTTAGGAAGTGTCCTCGTCATGGCATGCCTGATTGGATGATCATCAATTATTTTTATAATGGTTTGGGAGCACAGTCCAGACCCATGCTCGATGCAGCATCAGGTGGAACCTTATGGGCTAAGAGCTATGATGAAGCTTATGATCTAATTGAACTGATGGCTGCTAATGAATATCAGTATCCAACACAGAGATTGCCACATGGAAAGGTAGCAAGAGTTCTTCAAGTGGATACAGCTATGGCTATCATTGCTCAACTAAAGGAGTTGTCTATGAAGATCGATTATCTGGCTAACTATGGTATTAATCAGATAACCAGTGTTTGTGAGCTATGTGCAGGTTCGCATGTGATGAAGCAATGTGCTATATCTAGTGAATCAGCTCAGTTTGTGAGCAACTTTCAGAGATTGCAACAACCAGTTCCAAACACTTATCATCCTGACAACTGGAATCATCGTAACTTCAGATGTCGCAACAATTAGAATGTGATACAACAGCCGTTCCAGCAGTTTGGAAACTAGCAATTCAATCTTCCTGGTTTTCAGCAACAATTTGCACCAAGACAACAACTCCAACTTCAACAACAAACTCATGGAGGTGCAGGTCTATCTTCAACTGAAAAATCTGAATTGGAGGAGTTGCGGCTTATGTGCAAAAACCAGGCTCTTATATGCCAAAGCCAGGTTATTTCTATCCAGAATCTGGAGAACCAAATAGGGAAAATTGCTAACGCCTTATTGAATCGACCACCAGGAACGCTTCCTAGTGATACAAAAGCAAATTCAAGCGAGAGGGAAGTTGAAGAACAGGTGAACGCCATCACCTTGAGTTCTGGAAGGGTCGCAAGTCCCCAAATTTAGCAAGATGAAGAGTCTAAAAATTCTGTCCAGAATGTAGGTGTGTCTGCACCCTTGCCAATTCCAGAAAATGAGATTGTGGCTGAAGAAGAAGTGCAGAAGGAAGCAAAGGTGGAACCAAGGAAGACTACTGTGGAACACAATCCTCCTGAGGGTAATATAGGGGAGAAACAGATTTATCATCCACCTCCTTTTCCTAAGAGGCTGCAGAAGAAAAAGCTGGATAAGTAGTTTGAGAAGTTTCTGGAGGTGTTCAAGAAGCTTCATATCAATATACCTTTCGCTGAAGCTCTTGAACAGATGCCTAGTTATGCGAGGTTTATGAAAGATATTCTCTCTCGAAAAGTGAAGCTCACTGACTTAGAGATTGTTGCTCTAACAGAGGAATGCAGTGCTTTGCTGCAACAGAAGTTGCCTCCGAAGCTTAAAGATCCTGGAAGCTTCACTATTCCTTGCACCATCGGAAACTTGTCATTCGACAAATGTTTGTGCGATTTGGGAGCTAACATCAATCTGATGCCCTTGTCTATCTTTAAGAAGCTTGGTTTGCCTGATCCGAAACCAACATACATGTCATTATAACTAGCTGATCGTTCCATTGCTTATCCACGAGGTATAGTGGATGATGTCTTGGTCAAGGTGGATAAACTCATCTTCCATACTGATTTCGTAATTCTTAATTTCAAGGACGATAAGAAGATTTCCATCATCTTGGGAAGACCATTCTTGGCTACAGGTTGAACTATGATCGATGTGTAAAAATGAGAGCTTACGATGAAGGTTCACGATCAAAAGGTCACTTTTAATGTGTTCAAGGCAATAAAGTTACCCACAGCTAAAGAGGAGTTCTTTAAAGTAGAGTGGGTCGACTCTGTCATGAATTCAGAGCCTGAGCAATTGCCAAAGTCAGATACCTTAGAGAGATCCTTAATGGGGGAATCAATTATTGATGACAAGGAAGGAGCAGAGTAACTACAGGTTTTGATTGCACCTCCGTGGAAGAGGAAGTTGGATATGCCATTCGATTCTCTTGGGTTAGCAGAGCTGAAAATTTCTCAGGAGCATTTTCAACCGTCTATTGAAGAAGCTCCCACACTTGAGCTCAACCCACTACCAGATCACTTGAGTTATGCATTCTTAGGTGCACCTCGTGACAAGGGCTTGGGATATATTTTTGATGATGTAGAGGATAGCCGAACGGATCCTTTAGTGCCTACAGAGGGTTCTTCTTATGCGCAACAAGAAGTTGATAGGACTGGTATTGGTGATGGGAAGTACAGGCGATTGACTAGGTGTATGGAGGCCATGCACGACATTCACCGTCATTTTGATACAGATGTGACACAGGCTTTGGGCACTGCTTTTCTAGCCACTGGTGTTGAGGTTGATTGGCCACCTGATCCTCCACCCGAGGGTGATCCTCCTGACTACTAGGTATGCCTGAAATCCTTATTATTGCCTTCAATGAGGACATTGAAAATTTTAAGTTTGAGGGTGATAATGTAAGGATTATTTTGTGTGTGTCCATATAGTTCATATAGATTCATGTTGCATATAGTTGTATTTCATTCGTAGTGTTGCATGATTATTCATATAGGACATATTTGTTTGTTTTTTTATGTGATTTCATATAGTTACATTTGCATGCATATTTATCATGATTCCTTAAGATGAACTATGCTATTTGATAAGTTGATGTTGATTTGAGTATGGTGATGACGAATAGAGGGATGTTTAAGTCCTAATGAATTGATTTGCATGCCGGAAACAAAAAAATTCACAAAGTCTTATTGGGTTGCTTTTGATCTAGATCATGATCATACTTGTTTGTTGTTGAGATTTAATCACTTGGTTATATTTAGAATTTGTGATATTCTCGTAATGACGTAAAAGCACTGATTTTTTTATCTGGAGAAAAACTTGGATTTCATTGCTAGTTGTTGTAAGGCTAGGCGTCAAATGGCAAGTAGCCGACTCATATTTTATGAGTAGTCTAGGGTTGAATGAGATGGACCGAAATGCACTCATTCAGAAATTGTTGAAAAAAAAGAAAAAAAGAAAAAAAAGAGAAAGAAAAAAGAAAAAAGAAAAGAAAAAGTACGTGTTTATGCATAATTAATCAAGAGTGAGCTCTTTAATACTCGAGTTATTAAGTTCTAGGGGACTTTGTGCCTAGTGACCTAAGGCTTTTATAGTCTGGGATCCGCTAACCTAACGCTCGCTATATGGGTATTATTGTATAAGTCTTTTGGGACCTCATTCATTGAACGGTCAAGTAAGCATCTTTGTTATGTGTTCAATAATAGCATGAATCCTTGTTTAACTCTAGTATAAAGGAGGTGTTGTGAGTCATTATGTGTTTAATGTCTATTGTATTTATAAACTTGTGATTGTTTTGATAATAGATAAGTTATGGTTATTGATCTAGTATCAAGAGTATATCTGTTAAGCATCCCACACACACACATTTCTGGTTTGCGAGTTGGTTTGTGGGATTTATTCGAGCTCTGTTTTGAGTCATTGTATTCTTAGAGACATTAGCTTATTCATTTGGTTATGGTTATGCTGAGGGGATCGATTGCATTATCATGTAGTTACATTGATGTAGTTGCATTCATGTATTAGGTTTTTTTTTAGATTTGAGTCTGTTTATGCTTGAGGACAAACATCGATTCAAGTTTGGGGGTGTGATAAGTGGATTTTATATCTACTTGGAACGCTTCATTATAGGCTTAAGTTGGTGTTTTGGACTCAAGTTATTGGTTTTTTTGATGTGTTTTTGTATTTTTACATCTCAGGCATTAGTTGGAGGATGAATGGAGCTTTTATTGAATATATGATGAAAAGAGTCAAGAATCTGAAGTCAATTCCATTCCTAAATTATAGAGGATCTCGAGAGCTTCGCATGGACTATTGGATCGTCGAATTCTGATAAGCGGAACTCAACTTACAAGCAAAAGAAGAAATTGGAGCAAAAATCCAGAAGCACGGCGCGCCGCGCTAGGAAGCGGGGCGGCCGCACTGAAAAAACAGTAGCACGACGCGCCCACGCTGTGAAAGGAATATGTCCTAAGTCCAATCATGTATGAGGATTTAGGAATAACTTTTATGTAATATGTTTTGATTTCATTGATATTAATAAAAGACTTGTTTTGTTTTTATTACGGGCTCTATCTATTTAAGTGTTTAAATAAGATATACCATAGTTTAGAGTAAAGCTTTTTATGGATTATGATGAGATCATAATAGTGAGACCTAAAAAGATGATAACTCTAAACTTAAATAGTTCCTGGTCATAGGATTACTAACTGGTAATTAATAATCCGCAAAGATCGGTACATACTATGCTTGCTTCATTATGAAGGATGTCTGTTCTCATAGACATTTGTGTGGTGACACTATAGCTAGTATGTAGGTGCTTATTATAGAATAAGTTCACTGAACATGACCCACCCAGCTGAACAACTGATGAAGTTCACTCACGTGTCAGCAGTTGTGCACCTAGTGATAGTTGTAGAAGTATCCTTAGACTTGAGGTCATCATAATCATCTTCTGTACACTGAACTATGCTTTGGTTTAGTTCTTAGTCTCCAGTGACAATTATTAGGGCTCTTCTGGGTATAGGAATTTGTACACGAAGATAGTGTATGATCAATAAAGGATCTACCCCTTCCAGTGAAGGAAGCGAATGTTCAAGGCTGATCCACTTATGCTAGTTCAGGAATCTCTGGCCAGAGTGAATGAAATTAGAAAGGAGTTTCTAATTTGCATAGAACTACGCATAGTAAATGGTAAGCAAGTGATTGAATTAGATAGGCTTGACACGAGATCCATGCCTTGTATTTAATCGGGACATTGTAGGGTAGAAGGAGTTTATTGTACGGTAACTATTCACTGAATAGGTTCTTGGTATTCTAAGCAGTGAATTCATATTATCCGGATAGTCGCGATATGCTGAGAAGTATTCCTCACGATGTAGAATAAATGTGATTAATTAATTAATCATATTTAAAAGCTTTCGGTTTGTAATAATATTTATGGGAAAATTTATGCTGAGAATTTTGCCTATAAATACACTATTATAGACCCTAATTTTATTCCAACCAACCCGAAAACCCAAAAAGTTTGGAAAACCCAATTCTCTCCACCTCCTTCCTCCTCCTTAACATCGTTTTCTTGGTGGATACCGGTGGAATGCTTCACACTTGAGGAGCAACTGCTAAGGATCTCTGATCGTTGTCTCCGAATTATTTTAAAAGGTTAGATTCGATCCCTCGAATTTTTATTCATGATCTGTATGCTTTTATTTGGATTTTGTATGTGTAAAAGTGTTTTGCCATGCCCCCGCTGCGTTTAAAATCCAACACGCTGGAATGCGGGGCGGCCGCGCCAGAAGGTCAGAAACAGAGCGCGCCCGTGCTGGGATAGCACGCGGCCGCGCCAGGTCATTTTCACAGAATCCTGATTCCAGTCTGATTTTGAGAGTCTGGAAGCCCAGAACGACCAGAAGCCTATATATATCAATAAAAATACGTTTTTAACAAGAAGGAGGCCTGGGAGAGCAATAAGAAGACCTAGAGAGCACGAGAAGGCTACATAGAAGAATATTTTTGTTTTCTTTAATATAGTTGATACTTGGATGCTCGTTTTCGATTTGTTCTTGAACCCTAGCACTCTTATATTATTTATTATCATGCTTTCATTGGAACCCATGGTGATGATGAGTTCGGTTATGAACTAATTATTATCATGGGGTTCTAGCGGATTTAATTATGGATTCCTTTAGTTATTTTATTTCAATACCTTAGTGTGTGGTGATTGTATGATAACCTAGTATTATTTGTGCTTATTCGTCTTATGTGCGTAGCTAACATATAAGATAGCATGTTAATCTCTATTGAAGCGACAGTGAATATAGAGGTTTAGAACTTGCCATGCTTGCATAGGTTCATGTATTTGTTATGCATCATTCGTATGTAATTTTAACCATCTTACTTGCCCTATGCAATCACGATAGATAACGTGTGCATTAAACCGTTATGTTTTCAATTCTTATAGACATATAAGGACTAAGCATAATTGGTGTCTATTCAACTTCTATCTCTTTTATGGATGCTTGGTAGTAGGGTATTTGTATAACGAAAGTTGGTGTTTACTAGTTTCTTGTTATCTGATTAGTGTCATCACCATTACATGCTAAGGTTAAGAACAAAAAGGCTATTGAATGAAGTATTTAATGAAGTTAGGATCCCATGTTTGTCATATATAGTAATTCAACCTCAATTCTCTTAGTTAATGTTATTTAGTATAATCTCTTAGTTTAACCCAAACCCAATTTGTTATTTATCTTAGCATTGAGCGATAACCATACATTGTTGCATAGGTGCATAAATTGAACTTAACCTAAACCAGTCTCTGTGGGAACGAATCAAATTTATATCTTATACTACTTGCGAACTCGTATATTTGTGTGTATTATTAGCACGTGTTTAGCGACTAACACCATGTCATCTTGGCTCAAATGATCTTCATTTTCAGCTACCAACCCTTTGCCCTTGTTCTCACAGACCTTTGAAGTAGACTCAACAGCTTCCACCTTCATCTCTTTCTCTTTCTCTAACTTAGCAACCAGTGCTATGGAACCTCCTTTCTTCCTTCCTTTCTCCATCTTCTCATCTTGCTCTATTTCAAGCTCATAAGTCATCAGGATGCCATACAGTCTCTCCAAGGTAAACTTCTTGTAATCTTGAGAATTTCTCAATGAGACTGTCATTGGTTTCCACTCCTTTGGAAGAGATCTAAGGAACTTAAGGTTAGAGTCTTTTGTCTGATAGACTCTTCCATGCAACTTTAGAGCATTTAGTAGTTTTTGAAATCTACTAAAAATATCAGTGAGAGACTCACTATCTTCACAATGGAAGTGCTCATATTGCTGAATTAGCAGCTGCATCTTGTTCTCCCTTATTTGCTCAGTACCATCACAAATAATATGTATAGTGTCCCAAACCTCCTTGGCTATTTTACAGTTAATGATGTTATCAAACATGTCACCATCAACTCCATTGAACAATATATTCATGGCCTTCTTGTCCTTCCTGACTTGCTCAATATCAGGATCTAACCATTCATGCCTAGGCTTGGGAACAGATGGTTCATTGCCAGTTGCATCTCTCATTGGTACATGAGGTCCTCTCTCTATGCAATCTACATAAGCCTCATCTTGAGAAAGAAGATGTAGATGCAATTTCACCTTCCAGTGGTGATAATTGTCTTTGTCCAGAGAAGGAATTTTAACTCCAACATCCTTCTTGTTCATCTTGCTGTTTGTTGTGATCCAATCTTTGTACTTTAAGAGCTTGCTCTGATACCAATTGTTATTCCCTAACAATACAACAAGAATTACAGAAGGGGGGTTGAATGTAATTCTGGCCTCTTTTTGAGATTTATAAAAATGTTTTAACTCAATATATATATAAGTGTTTTGATTTGCAAAGTGCGGAATAAAGAATTAAGTAAATTAAACACAAAGTAATAAAAACACAAGTCTTTAAAACTTTCTGATGGATTTGAATGTATCCACCATATATATATATATCGATTTGAAAACTCTGTGAAGCTCAAATTGGCTTACAGCTGCTTTATAAGTTGAACAAACAAACTACAGAGAAATTCTTGACAAGTACAACTTTTTCTATTTCTCTTCTAAATATGTTTGCTTAGTTGTTTGTTCTACTAGCTACACTTGGTTTATATATCACCAAGTTTACATGGTAATAAGACTGGATAATAAAACAAAACCTATCAAGTCTAACTCCATGCTACTTCATTACTCTATTCCAGCATCTTTAAAAATCTTCATAACTTGCATGGAAATAGTAATGCTTCTTTGTTCTCAATTTCCTGCTAAACAGGCTGCCACATTCCTTTTGCAAACACCCAACGCATATGACAGTATCCGTCGGGTACATGCTTATTATCCGTCGGGTGGCTTGTTGATCATCCGTCAGGTAGCTTTGTTGATCATCTGTCGGGTAGCTATTTGACACTTGACTCCATTTCATTTATACAGAATTACAAGATATCTCATTTTTACAATTAATCAACCTATTCTGCATATCTACTAGTAGTCAACATGACTCATATGCTACTACAGAATCTACACAAAGTTGTTTGTAGAAATGTGCTATAATACTTATTATTACATAATCTACTCACTCGATGGATATCAAATCATCATCCGTCGGGACTATATTTGATCATCCGTCGAGTGCTACAAAATTCACTGAGTTAAATCTACAAAGGTGTTCTATATAATTTATCATCAAGTTCACAACATAATCCTAACAAGCTTCTAATGCCATAACTAAACTTTTGTCAGATGAAGCTTTATAGTAGATACTATTGACTTCACCTTTCCAGAGATACCAGTCTAACCACGAGCATATCCTTTCCTTACTCTAACAAGAGCAAGCTTCTCAACCTTCCTGCTTGGGATAAAACACTAATGCTTCATTGAATTGACATTTTGTCCTTTGATGCATAACTGTCTGATAAGAGGATTTGTGCCTTGATTCTTCAGCAAGAAAGATGTTTCAATTGTTATCAATGACACCAATGATTAGTTGTTACCAGTGATACCAATTGTTGAGTCCATGATGACATTCATTTTTTTGCATAGCTTTTTCTCGTAATGAAAACCTTTGTTGTCATCTCCAAAGATTATTGACGAAATGCTTTTGTCAATCACATTTGATTATGAGGTTCTTTCTTTGATCATATGCCTTAAGTATGAATTACCAAGAATACATATGAATCAATTGACCTGTTATGTCCTGCACTCACAAATGGAATAGGAGTTCTTGGTACCCACCTTATCAGTTTGGGTCAAGTTGGTTAGAGATTTTACTATAAACAGAAATAACAACAGCTGCAACCTTAACATGCTATTCTTATCGTTGACTGACCAAATTTGTCTTTAGGCTAGGGAAAAATGATTCCAGCCTTACATAAGGAGGACTAGCAGTCTTTGCCCTATTATAATCCTAAACATGCTTTTTCTACAATTGATGCAAATACTAGGAGATGCATTCATGGCATAGAAATAAGCAAGCATTGCATTGAGAATACATGGCATTCATTCATAAACATAACATATAAGAATTAAGCAATATAGGCATGATATGGAACAAACAAAATTAAAAAATAAATCACTAATTCTATCTAGTCCAATCTAGTTATTGTATCTCATCTAGCTATCTCAATCCAATTATAAACTATTACATCTTAACAAACAATTTAAATCAAATGAATAAATCACATTGTAATAGGATACATGAGATAAGCATAAACAAAGGTCTTAAGTGCTGAAAAACATATATCTCACTAAAGCAATAATTCATGTTCAACAAATATTCAAACACATATTTAAGATCATCTAAAGTAACATGCACAAGTTAAAAATCAATCCTAGTTACCAGATAATCTAGTGAACTAGTTCAACATTTTTTATGTGTGATTCTATCATGCTTGTACGAGTGCTAAACATTTAAACACTAAGATCTTAACATGCATTAAATATTAAGAGCAAAATATTACAGTGGTTCAAGAAATTGAAACCTGAGATATGTGAGTTAGATCATCTTCAGAGATTTCTATGAAAGCAAGATATTCATGATCTTCCTTCTCGTCATCTGATCCATCCCAACTTTTTCCAGATGCACTATAAGTTTTGACTGGCTGCTTCTCTAAGAAAACATTCCACCTTTGTCTCAACTCGTCAACTGAGTCCCTACTCATCCTTGTTTGTCAAGGTTCTTGTTCTGTTGTAGCAAAATCCCTAATAGTTACTTGACATATATTTCTTGTCATACTCGTAGCTATCAAATCTTGTTTATGTCCCAATCTCAATCTTGTAATCACCTCTTGAACTGAATCTGTAAAAGTCTCCGCTTCATAATAGATAGGCTTGATCATTGGATATAACTTATGTACTCTTTGTGAATCTGATGTGACCAAAATTCCCTGACATGTGAAACACTACCCTAACATTCGGTCCCTCAAGTACTTCTACCTGAGCTTCCTTTGATTCAACTATCAGTAACTCTTATATTCTATCCCGAGGTTCCAACTTTAATGCATGTAACTGAGATGTCTGTATGTCCCCATTATTCTCTCTGACCTCCTTAATTCCTGCCTTTCTGATCTATTGATTCCCGTAGAAATTTCTTCCTTTTCCTGCATCTGAAAATCCAGTGGTATCCTATGGAGTAAGCCTTTGAGGAAATTCCACAATTTTCTTCTTTAGGTCTTGAAATCAGCTTCATTGGAATAAGATTTTCTTCGGAAGATTAAAATCATCTTTAAAGCCAGGAGGAATCTCCAGTCTACCAATCCTTTGTGAACCCTTAATTTAATATTTAAGAAAAATTTAAATTTCTAAATTTTTTAATTTTTTTAGAAAATAAATATTTACGAAAAAAATTAATTTTCAACAATTTTGAATTTTCTTAAAAATTAAATAAAATGTAAATTAATATTTAAGAAAAATTTAAATTTAAGGTTTTTAAATTTTCGGGAAAAAATAAATAAATTAAAAATAAAATTTTTGACTCAAAGTAATCTAATTTGCGACCAGGAGGCACTCTAGTACTTAGTTAATTTCCAAGCTCCTTACTTGCGACTCCATTTGAAGTTTTACTGGCGACAAGCAAAGGATAAGAGTTTGCCTTGGAAACTTTTGTAGGTTGCGAATTTAGTTGCGACCTGAGCTTCTATTAAGTGTCGCAATTTACCTACTTAGAGTACAAGTTGCTCATACGAGTCTTTCAGGCTGTTCCTGCCCGTGAAGTGCAGATACATGAAAATGGCATCTTGTAAAAAACAAAGCAAAGTGAATTAATTTGCTGCCATTTTGCTTTGTTTTCTTCTCTTGATTTGTTAACTGGAAACCACGAACCTGAAGTGCCAAATTCAAGTAAACAAAAGAATCATTTTGGCAACTAATTAATCCGAGAAAATAATTTAAATCAAAAACTTTTATTTACTAAAATTTAGGAAATAAATTATTTAGTTAAATTTATAACATAAATTTATTTAAATTAAATTCATATAATAAACTTATTTAAATTAAATTTATAAAATAAATTTACTAAATAAAATTTACAAAATAAATTTATATAAATGAAAAATTAATAAAATAAATTCATTTAAGGATCCTGATTTGTGTATCAATTAGTCCGCTCTAATACCAATTGTTTGGTCCCGAAGTATTGTAGAGGGGGGGGGGGTTGAATATGATACTCACTAAATTAAAAAATTCTTTCGAATCTTTTGCACATAAATAATTTAGTGTTCGGTTAGTTGTTCTGTGTTCTTGAGGTGAATAGTGTTTGAAACATTAAAACGAGGAATACAAGATATTCAGAGAAGTATATATTCATATATAAATTCTAGGGGTGTTGCTACACTCCGGGTAAATAAATTTACCGGCTACAATCTAAGAACAATAATGTTCTTGCTCCTACAAAGATATACAAATTAAATCTTATACAATGGTCTATCTTTTTATTTGTCTAAGGATCTAATTACCGGGTAACGATTATAATGCCCCTACGAATATTGTAACATCCAGGATATCGCGTGTAATTATTTTTAGTAATAAATAGTTTTTATATGATTATTATGTGATTTTTGGTGAATTATCTGATGATTGGTGTGAATATGTGAATGCTTAGAAAATATAGATAATTACGGTATTTTTATGGTAATTTTTGGGCTATTATATGTTTTTATATTGATTTATGAATTTATTAATTATTTTCTGAATGATTACAAAATTATTTTATAAAGCCGGGAATCGTCCGACTTCAGCCGTTTTTATGTTTTTACAACCCGAAACTCTTCCGAAAACTCCTTCCTAACCTAATCTGGTAATTCCGGACATTTTCCGTGTTTTGACTTTTTCAATCCGCATTATGGTTTGACCCGTGCGCGGCCCGACGCAAGATTTTCGATACGATAATTATTTCGATATATCAACAAAACCCGTATTCTCAAAAGACGGGATAATATTATATTATTTTCGTATAAAATGTTTTATAAGAAGCCTGGTTTGGATAATTATCCAATACGGGTATCAAATCGGATTGTTTTTGCAGTTACTTAGCGGATAAGCAACTAATTTAATGATCCAAAACGAACCAATATTCCAAAAATATATATAGCCCTTTTATCATTTCATTTTATTCGTATAATCATGATCAGTCAGTAAAACCCCGTAAAATATAGAGAAAATGTCGAATTGATATTGCGTTCTTGAGAATCAAACGTACGAACGAAGGCGTTATCAAACTCCGATTCGGGCTTGCAACATATCAAAACGAAGTTCTCGAAAAGTACTTTCATAATCAATCATCCGTTTTTATGCAGGAATCAAGGTATATATCTGATTTAATTATTTTATTTCGAATTATTTATGAATTAAATTATAAAAATTTATTCTTAATGTTGTTGATATGATTTGATGATACCATCATGTAGATAATATTTTTTCTGGTCAATTTGGTATATTATATGTCAAAAACCGAGTTCAATAACATGTCCAAATGATGGTTTGATTCTCGAATTTGTAAATTAGGGTTGTAATACTTTGAATGTTCTAAATTAAAATTGGGTATTTCTGGGTTGAAGATTATTGTTTAAAATTGATGTCACTATCGTGTAGATCGTTGAAAGACGATTTGATTGATATATGGATAGTGATCGGACGATAGCCGGAAGGGCTTCGTCGAAAATTTTTCCAGACGGCGGCGGAAAATTTTGATGAATTTTCCGGCCGTTTTACTGATCGTATAAATGATTGGTAACTGCAGATATGATTCTGGGAAGTTGGGCAACATTTTCTGAGCAGCTGGAGTCATTCTGGGTTAAAAACCAGTCGCCGGGAAAGCTTCCAGCCTGCGACCATGGTTTCCGGTGAACGGGGAAGACAACAGGTGTGTCAAATTGCTATTTGGCCCCTGAAGTTTCCCCTGGCTTGCAAAACTAGTACCATAGTTTTGGAAATTAAAAAAAACGGATTTCTATTTTAAATTATTTAGAAAATGATATTTTTATTATTTTAAAAATCAGAAAAATGGTTATTTGATTATTTTAAATCCAGAAAATTGTTTTAATTATTTATTTATTCAAAAATAAATCGAAATTATTTTATTAATTAATTTTAGTTAGTTTTTAATTATTTTAATTAATCAATTAATTAATTATTAATTGATTAATTAATTTAATTATTAATTAATTAATTTTAATTGATTTAATAATTAGATTTAATTATTTATTTTTAATTTAAAAAAATTCCAAAAATAATTTCGAGCTTTAAAATATTATTTTAATTTATTTAAAAGGCTCGATAATTATTATAAAATTATTTTAAAGTCAGATTAGGGTATTCGAACCCTTTTATTTAATTGTAAAATGATTCGGAGTCCCATTTTAATTCCGAAAAATGTTTAAAAATTTGTATTAAATACCTGGAAGATCAATTTAACCCCGAATCTTCTTTGAAAAATTATTTTGATTGAATAACGTGTTATGTGCTACGTGCTCACTGATTGATGCGTTATATGCCTATGTGATTGTGGTTTGACTGTTTTAGTCATAACTTTCAATCCGTAAATCGGATTTAGATGAAACGAATGGTAGATAAAAGCTTATGACGTCTATGTGATGATTAAAATAATATGAGTATGAATAATTGATAGATATTTGTGATGCCTAGCAGAGTCAGCAAGGCATAGAAAAGGAAACCAGTGATCCATAAATAGAATCGAAATGTCGAAAGAGAAGGCAAGTGATTGATAAATAGAAGCAAGGCATAGAAAGAGAAGGAAAGTGGTTGATGAGTAAAACTATTAGATGAGTACAAGTAAAGTGGAAATCGTCGGTGATAAGGCAAGTACTTCTGAACCTTCTTCAAGATATATTGCAAATATTTCCGAACTGTTTCATAACATGTCGCTATTATTCAAAATAACTCCTGCTTTATATTGCAAGCGCTTTAAACTATTTAACCTTGAACCATGATTCTTATCGATCTTGAGCCATAAGCCTTATTCTTCATAAACCATTGATTATTGAATTCCCAGATACGAGCCATACACATACAATACTACTCCACAAATACATATCTACCACATACTGATTCTGATATTGAATTTCTTAACATACCATCCCTTATTTCTTGTTTAACAGAAGACCAATTCTTGGAACCCTTGAATCCTTGGTCTTCTACTTTCTGATTCTTTCCTTGATTGAAAGCCAATCTTTTTGAATTCCCTGTTATGCCTTCATGGTGTTATGAATCACCCTATGCTTCAAGATAAATGTTATTTATGATTCAGCTTATGGATTTACATTGGTTTTCATATTGTATTATTTTAGTATTGGATGGTTTTATAAGTATGGATCAAATTCGTGGTCAGACCAGATTCGTGGTCATAATAGGCCAATGCGTGCCTTGGATCCAGTATATAGAGCAAAGCTGGGAGCCTTGCTCGGGGTTAGTGCATGACTGATCAGCAGCCTAACCTTGGTTTTTAAAATGAAAAGTGAATATCCAATTCAAATCATTGCTTATTTAGAAACTTGATTCTTCTGAATCATTTCAATTGGTTATTGTTTAACCTCATTTATTGCTATTATGACGTGCTGAGCTGGTTAGCTCACTCTTGCAAACCTTTTTATGTTTTCAACAGTTGAAAAGGAAAATTGTAGGTAACAAAGATTTCCAGTCCAGTGTGCGAGCTAGGATTCGAGGTTAAGTTGGAACAAGCTAGCAGGAGCTTTATATTGTAGATGAGTTTTGCAAGATTGTACGAATGATATCATTATCAGATGTAAGTTGAATTAGTTGGGATTTGGTACGATGTAATAAAAGATAAGGTTGTGGCTTGTTTTCATACTTTAACCTGTTCCGATCCGTGGTGGTGTAAAGACGGGTCAATGCATATAATATTTTATATACAGGTTTATATATTGTGTGTGTGTTGTGAGCCCCAAACTTCTGACCCGGGTTTGGAGGGCGTTACAGGTTGGTATCAGAACTACAGGTTATAAGTCACTGAAACAAACCTAGATTGTCGGGAATGCATAGAGGGTTAGGATTTGGATTAAGAAATAGAAAGATAGAATGTCGAGAGGTTGAGTGCGACCAAACAATAGGTTTTAGTGAGATTCGTGATGAGATTTGACATCCTTATCTAGCGACGCGATTTTCAGATGGAGGCTATGGCAGATTCTTTTATCCCGGGAGCGTTCGATCATTCGGAGCACTTAGGTGGAGGACCCTCATCTGATTTGCGTCCTGCTCTTCCATCGGTGTTAGCCATATCACGTCCAGCTGTGACGGTTGCACCTTTTCGAACTATTATCTCATCCTATAATGCGAGGCTATATATTCGGGAATCCCCCACACGCTGATTCTGGTTCTACCGTATATTCAATTGTGCGCACATCCTTTCTGTGTACTCTACACTCTGTTCCATTACATCCGTTTAAAACTCGTCTTATGGAGTAATAGCACCTAGAAGGATGGATCCGAAAGCTATAACATATGGTGAGTACACGAGGTATTAAGAAATATGAGAAAGAACCTAGAGTGTGGATGCGTGTGTTCTGGAAAATAGCTGCTACCAGGTTATATGGAGCTACTAGCAAGTATGTTATCTATGATTATCTTGTGAAGTGAGCTAGATGGATTCTAATGGAGTTTTAAAAGATTTGAAATCAAGATTTTTTTTGGAAATAGATGATGATGCGACCAAACATGATGTGTATAGAAGTAATGTGATATAAATCGACCTTGTGTTATAAAATAGATCTGATGATTACTGGAGATATTTGTTATACTTAGTAATCGTAAGAGATGATGATGGAAATGTTACCCGTATGGAAGATTTGAAAAGAAGCATTGAACAAGGTAATATGCAACGATAACTGGAGTTTTGTTGACCAGTGAAGGCAAACGGACCTAATAATGGGTAGAAGATATATGGAAATGAATGGGTTCTTATCTGATTGTTTTACTAAACAAATTCCATGTAACTGTTAAGAAGGACAACAACCAACTCATATAGTAATGACGACCAGGTGCATGATTTTCAAAATTTTAAACATTTTTCAAACGAGATTTTCTTCACAAAAATTTTCTAAAATTCCTTGGAACAAAACAAGTTTTGAAAACTTGGTTGTCAAACTACTACTTGAGTTTCTTGTTTGTTATAAGATTCAGATTATCCAGACGAATGCTTGTTCTAGAAATTAGTATGGTTCGTTTAGAAGGTCAAGTGGACTCGCTATTACGGAGAAACTGTTCATCCAATTTCTGAGACGATTAGAGTACGAGGAATATGTTGATTCACGAGAAGCTGAGTACGAGCAAATAAGATTAAGGAAATCTCTAGACTTTCTAAAGAAGGAACGTTATTAGCAAGAGAGGCGATAAGTTGAACGATCAGAAGCATAAGCGAAATTTGAAGTAATGATTGTAAATTTTATAAGACTGCAAATGGAGTCGAATTATAAACATGGAAGCGCGGTGCTAAAGATACAAGACCCAGTACATGGAAATTTATTCTAATGATCGATTTAAGAAAGCATTTGAGAGAACTTTCTAAAAGTTAATATATGACTCGAATTGGAATATATTGATCGAATCAACATTGAAGCTGTAAATAGATGAAATGTGAATTGCGACCAATGTTATCATTCTTTTCTATAATACCATTCGTTCTTATGAATCTTGAATAAAGTATGAACTTCGTTTAGTCTTATTTTCTGATTGAGACAAACAGTGTTATGGTGTGACGCTTTGTCAAAATGACAAAGAGTCTGGTGGGACGCCACCTAATCATGTGTTGTATGCCATATAGTATGAAAGTCTGGCCATCTTGAGTACAAATATGGTTGTCTCATTCATATCTAAATCATTATTCATTTTTTTTTCTTCAATCATGATTTGTTGATTCATGGATCCTACCGATTATTTCCTTGTACTCTTCTTCCTTACAAAAGATTTCTAATCAAAATCATATACACAAATTCCCTTCTTGTGTAAGGTCTATCATTTGAACGTTTTAAAAAGGAATTAAAATAAACCCGTGTAGCAGATGGAGTTATATGACGAGTATGGATAAATGCAAGCCAATAAATGGTAGACATATGCGTGCAGAGAAGAACCATTATGCCAATAATATGGTTGTTACGAGGACATCAAATCCGAGGCGGAAATCTGTATACATGATACGTTTCAAGTATGATTTTTTTGGCGTGAATTGAAGTAATTAGCAAACCGTACGAGGTAAATTAACTAGAGAAATAGAAAAGTGAAGCTGCGTATATCGGATAAGGCAAATAAGTGATTAGACAGCAGAAGCGAATGAAGAAATTCTTAATGATAACCAGATAATCGATTAATACATTGTGAATATGAAGCATACCTCAACCATGTGAGAGATATCTGTCATGAAGATTCAAGATCGAAAAAATGATAGTTGCAAATAAACTTTGAGTGCATTCGTCAAGGTATAATTGGGCTTTCCCCACTCAAGTAAGTGGGTCATGGTAAATTTAATACTTATGACTGGGTCAGTAAAGAAGGTTCGGTATAGAAGGACATAAGGGGAGGTGAAGGTATGGTGGTTTGACTGCAACAATTTTTAAAGATGTGATGTTTTAAAACCAAATGAATTCCTTCGCAAGATTATAGCAGTGCCGGTTAAAACCACGTGCTAGTTATCAGAAGTTGAACAAGTTCACTGATAAGAATAGGTGTATGTTTTCAAGGATGGATAAACTGATACTTAGAAAGCTTGAATTGAAACACAAACTAGAAAGATGCTAGAATCAATTATAATTATACTCGGTAATGATATTATGTGATAATCAGAAGATATGAGAAAAAGGTATGATATACTAAGATTTGTCCGCTATAATCTTAAGGTGAACTAGAGGCATGGGTTGTACTGACTAATATTGCATGAGGTGGTGAAATGGTGAGTGTAAAATATGGTGGTGGATTGGTATATTTGTGAGTTGATTGTTGGTTGTTTGATTGATTGTTGGTGTCAGCTTGAATCCGGCTGATAGTCAATAAAATAAAGGAGATACTGCCCAAATTTTCAGAAATTACCCTACTTTTAAAGATGGAAAGTATACTTTCGTGTGTTATTGATATTCTTGTGGATACTCCAAATAATTGTGATCTCGGTTTTTCGAAAGAGGTTGTTACATCTAATCCGACTATATATAATTGGTCCTTGATTTCATTTAGCTAGTCATCACTTGGTGCAATTGATCAATTAAGTGAGTTAATTGGCTAATTTTACCAATTAATGGCCAGTTACACGGAGACCGATTCCAATTAGATTAAGTCAAATTTTGATGTGACTTTCAAACCCGAAATCAAAACAATGAGGAATTGGGGAAAAGTAAGGACGCTAATAGAATTCAGAAATTGCTGCAAATGTGTGAGTTTTTACTTGGATGAATATGGACAAAAGAAATAAAAATTTATTTGTATGGACAAGTGAGAAGAATGTTTTCAAGAACTAAAGATTTAAGATAAAGCAACGAGAAGAAAGGAAGAAGGGAGATAGAATAAAGCAGAGATTAATAAATACACCAATATGGATTTCATTAGACAGTTAAGGAGATTTTATCATCTACAACGAAGTTTTATTAAAGGACGTCTTATCTTTAAATTGTTGTGATAATCATACAATAAATGATTTTTCAAGTATTTTGGTTTTGGATAAAGTGTGAGATACAGTTTTAATTTAGTTTCCGATTGATGTTGATACTTAGGTTGTTGATAAATATCAAAAATGGTATTAATACAGATGATTGATGTTTACTTCAGAATGGGAGGTTGTGAACATCAAAGTTCGTATTAATATCTAATTAGATATGACAACAAAATGAGTATTAATGTCAAGAGTTCGGTTTTGAATAAGCTATGAGAATGAAGCACGGAGATAGAAAAGGAAGTGGAATCAAAAGGGTGATAAAGAAACTTTATAAGATACCAGGAAAAGTAAACGTAGTAACAGATGCATTAAGAAGAAAGAAAAGACCGAACGTGTTGACAGTGTCAGAAGAATAATACAAGGAATTTCAAAAGTTAAAACTGGAAGCCAGAGTTTGCAAACTTAACAATGCAAAGATGTATAGTATGACCTTTAAGCCAGAATTGCTAGAGAAGGTAAATAAATGTCAAGGGGAAATAATAGATTAAGATATTAACCGTTAGAAGAAATATATATATATATATACTCAAAAAGATGATCAATGCATTCCCAGATTTTATTTCAGAATTTGGGATTCCACCAGTGACAGAATTGAAGGATGGAATTTTACAAGAAGCTCACAACTCAAGATATTCGGTCCATCCATGAAGTTCCAATATGTATAGAGATTTAGAGGAAAATTATTGGTGGCCAGATATGAAGAAAGAAATGGTGGGATAGATTAGCAAATGTTACACATATCAAGGAGTTAAGGCGGGACATCAAAGATTAGATGGATATATTTCGCCAAGAAACGTCATGGTGATGCCACCTGGGAACCAAGGGTGAGGAAAGCGTTAATTGCATTATTATTGATAGGTTATTTAAACCTGATCATTCTCATTTATTAATAAACAGTTTAGCCAATAAATGGGTTAGTTGCTGCTTGAAGAAATGATGGTACATCATCAGATTCAGAAACTAATTATAGATGATCAATATTGTATGATTTGAAATTTGACAGGAGTATTCAGAATACGATGAATTATGTCGAACTATAATGGTATATACTACTCTTAGATGAACGGATATTAAGTAAGGCGGAACTAAAAAGATAGGAATTTGGTTGAACGATGATAACTCAGGAGATTCAAGCTACTCCGAAGGCATGATACGAGACATAAATGTCAAAGAAGACTCCCTGATAGTATGACATAAAGAATGAATAAACGTTATATGTGATTATACGTCAAGGAAAGCATTGCAGTCAGTTTCGTATGAGAACTCCTTAGAACCAAAATAAATGATAATATGGGTTAAAATATGCCGATGATGCCTCCAGGTTAGTGGTAAGAGATCTTCGCTTGATAAATTTACTCGATGGTGCTTCAAGGAAAATAAATTATGGTGATAAGTTTGTGCGTCAGTCATATTCACTCGAGATTTTCTCATTAATTCTTAAATCTTGAGTAATTTCGAGAACGTTAGAAATCGAATACGCCATGATTTCAGTATATCATTCGCTGATGGACAAAAAATTAAAAGTCGATTAAGGAGCCTGGAATGCGATTGGAAGCGATTATGAACTAAGTTAAATGAATAGAGAAACATGTGGGAATGGGGTTCAATAACCAGTAGCTATTACAAATGTTCATGATCACGAATTACTAGAATTACGAAGAAAAGATAAGTAGTAAGCATTATGCTGGTCCTTTTGAGACAGTAAAATAGTCAGGATAAGTGTAAGTAAGTTGGCTTCACCGTCACACGTTTAGCAGATTTATAAGGTATTGAAATGTGTATACTCAGGAGGAGTAATTTAGCTCCATTATATAAAAAATGGAGACTTGAGTTGAGTTATATAGGCAACAGATAGAATATGAGGTTAGCGAGAGGTTGTTAAGTAATGATTGATGCTGCGAGTAAAAGTTTATGAAAGTTGTAAGGTTGAGAGATCAACCCGAGAAAATGAGGGTGAGATACTTGAAGGTATCACTATCTGATCCTTAGAGTGATTCTGAGGACATAATCCTTTTAAGGGGGGAAGGATGTAACATCCGGGATATTGCGTGTAATTATTTTTAGTAATAAATAATTTTATATGATTATTATGTGATTTTTGGTGAATTATCTGATGATTGGTGTGAATATGTGAATGCTTATATGTGATACACTATAAGTATGTTAATTTTATTATGACCAGAATAAAATATAGATAATTACGGTATTTTTCTGGTAATTTTTGGGCTGTTATATGATTTTATATTGATTTATGAATTTATTAATTATTTTCTGAATAATTACAAAATTATTTTATAAAGCCGGGAATCATCCGACTTCAACCGTTTTTACGTTTTCACAACCCGAAACTCTCCTGAAAACTCATTCCTAACCTAATCTAATAATTCCGGACATTTTCCGTGTTTTGACTTTTTCAATCTGGATTACGGTTTGACCCGTGCGCGGCCCGACGCAAGATTTTTCGATAAGATAATTATTTCGATATACCATGAAAACCCGTATTCTCGAAAGACGGGATAATATTATATTATTTTCGTATAAAATGTTTTATAAGAAGCCCAGTTTGGATAATTATCCAATACGGGTATCAAATCAGATCGTTTTTGCAGTTACTTAGCGGCTAAACAACTAATTTAACGATCCAAAACGATCCAAAGTGAACCAATATTCCAAAAATATATATAGCCCTTTTATCATTTCATTTTATTCGTATAATCACAATCAGTCAGTAAAACCCCGTAAAATACAGAGAAAATGTCGAATTGATATTGCGTTCTTGAGAATCAAACGTACGAACGAAGGCGTTATCAAACTCCAATTCGGGCGTGCAACATATCAAAACGAAGCTCTCGAAAAATACTTTCATAATCAATCATCCATTTTTATGCAGGAGTCAAGGTATTTTTCTAATTTAATTATTTTATTTCAAATTATTTATGAATTAAATTATGAAAATTTGTTCTTGATGTTGTTGATATAATTTGATGATTCCATCATGTAGATAATATTTTTCTGGTCAATTTGGTATATTTTATGTCAAAAACCGAGTTCAATAACATGTCCAAATGATGGTTTGATTCTCAAATTTGTAAATTAGGGTTTTAATACTTTGAATGTTTTAAATTAAAATTGGGTATTTCTTGGTTGAAGATTATTGTTTAAAATTGATGTTACTATCGTGTAGATCGTTGAAAGATGATTTGATTGATATATGGATAGTGATCAGACAATAACCGGAAGGGCTTCGTCAGAAATTTTTCCAGACGGCGGCGGAAAATTTCGACGAATTTTCCGTCCGTTTTACTTATCGTATGAATGATTGGTAACTGCATATATGATTCTGGAAAGTTGGGAAACGTTTTCTGAGCAGCTGGAGTCATTCTGGGTTAAAAACCAGTCGCAGAGAAAGCTTCCCGCCGGCGACCATGGTTTCCGGTGACCGGGGAAGACAACAGGGGTGTCAAATTGCTATTTGGCCCCTGAAGTTTCCCCTGGCTTGCAAAACTAGTACCATAGTTTTGGAAATTTACAAAAAATGAATTTCTGTTTTAAATTATTTAGAAAATGATATTTTTATTATTTTAAAAATCAGAAAAATGGTTATTTGATTATTTTAAATCCAGAAAATTATTTTAATTATTTATTTATTAAAAAATAAATCAAAATTATTTTATTAATTAATTTTAGTTAGTTTTTAATTATTTTAATTAATTAATTAATTAATTATTATTTGATTAATTAATTTAATTAATTATTAATTAATTTTAATTGATTTAATAATTAGATTTAATTATTTATTTTTGATTTAAAAAAAATTCCGAAAATAGTTTCGAGCTTTAAAATATTATTTTAATTTATTTTCAAGGCTCGATAATTATTATAAAATTATTTTAAAGTCAGATTTGGGTATTCGAACCCTTTTATTTAATTGTAAAATGATTCGGAGTCCCATTTTAATTTCGAAAAATGTTTAAAAATTCATATTAAATACTTGGAAGATCAATTTAACCCCGAATCTTCTTTGAAAAATTATTTTGATCGAATACCTTACGTGTTATGTGCTACGTGCTCACTGATTGATGCGTTATATGCCTATGTGATTGTGGTTTGACTGTTTTAGTCATAACTTTCAATCCGTAAATCGGATTTGGATGAAACGAAGAGTAGATAAAAGCTTATGACGTCTATGTGACGATTAGAATAATATGAGTATGAATAATTGATAGATGCTTGTGATGCCTAGCAGAGTCAACAAGGCATAGAAAAGGAAACCAGTGATCCATAAATAGAATTGAAACGTCGAAAGAGAAGGCAGGTGATTGATAAATAGAAGCAAGGCATAGAAAGAGAAGGAAAGTGGTTGATGAGTAAAACTATTAGATGAGTACAAGTAAAGTGGAAATCGTCGGTGATATGGCAAGTACTTCTGAACCTTCTTCAAGATATATTACAAATATTTCTGAACTGTTTCATAACATGTCGCTATTATTCAAAATAAATCATGTTTTATATTGCAAGCGCTTTAAACTATTTAACCTTGAACCCTGATTCTTATCGATCTTGAGCCATAAGCCTTATTTTTCATAAACCATTTATTATTGAATTCCCAGATACGAGCCATACACATACTGTGGCGCCCTCCAAACCCGGGTCAGAAGTTTGGGGTCCAGAACACATACACAATATATAAACCTGTATAAGAAATATTATTTACAATGACCCTGCTTCGCAAAATCACGGACCGCAACAGGTTAAAGTATGAAAACAAGCCACAACCTTAACTTTTATTACAACGTACCAAATCCCCACTAATTTAACTTACAACTGATAATAAAATTATTCTTACAATCTGACTATCTCTCTACCGCATGAAGCTTCTGGTAGCTCAATCCAACTCAACAGAAAACTTAGCCCGCACTTTGGACTGAGGAACTTTACTATCATCCATATTCTTTTCAACTGTAAAATATATAAAAGAATCGCAAGGGTGAGCTATCTAGCTCAGCAAGTCATAATAGTGATAACTGAGGTTAAGCAATGTTCAAATAAAATGATTCAGAAGAATCAAGTTTATTGTTAAACAATCATTAGAATTGAATATTCATTTTTAAGTTTTAAAACCAAGGGTTAGGCTGCTGATCATTCACGCACTAACCCCGAGCAAAGCACACATCACTGCTCTAATTACTGGATCCAAGGCACACATTGGCCTATAATCGACCACGAATCTAGTCTGACCACGAATCTGGTCCTTATTTAGAAAACTATCCAATTCTAAAACAATTTAGTATGACAAGAAATATACTTCAATAAAACAAAATCATAATCAATGATGATCAAACACTTGAATAAAAATGTGAAGAAATTCATGGATATCATAAGGGTATATCAGGGTATGTATAAGAAACGGTTTTCAGTTTGTACAAGGGTCAGGTATTAGACCAGTAATGATTTTTCAGGGTATGGATCTTTGATGTTATAAAGAATGATTGGAGTATAAAAGTTTCTGTGTTTTTAAACAATTCTCTTCCAGTGTTTGGTGTTTGGTAGTTATACATTTGGGGAGTAGTATCAGATTTGTATGGTTTGGTGCCTGAGGATCAACAAAGGACGGTTTACAAAGAATAAGGCTTATGGCTCAAGATCAAGAAAATCAGAGTTCGAGGTTAAATAGTTTCAAGCACATGTAATATAAAATAGGAGTTATTTTGAATAATAGCGACATGTTATGAAACAGTTCGAAAACATTGGTAATATATCTTGAAGAAAAGTTCAGAAATACTTGCCTTACAGGGCTTTATAACTATTACTGATCAACTCTGAGCCGACTCTGCCGCTCAGGCTTTAACGTCCAACCACTAGATCCCATTGGATTCGACTTCGACACTCAGGTTTTTCTGTTGAAACTCTACTGAGCCCGTCGAATGACCACTAGGTTATCTTTAGTCCAACGTTCACTTTCGATCTCTCGACTAGAACCTACAGGGTCGAAATACTATACTTTAGACACTTAGTTATGCTTGACATATCCTCGCTAACCACCTACCCATACGATAGCATATTCCGACTCGTAATCATTCATATTATAATAACATAAACAACAATTAGGGTTCACATTCTTGAAATCGGTTCAGTGTTCATTTTCAGAAAATACATATACTTGTCATTTTACGAAATTAGGGTTACTGAGTTTTGGACAGAACATTCACCACATCGTACAATCAAGGTTCGTATAAAGTGTAAGTATATATATTCACTCGACATCCCGATAATTACCGGATATGCTCCCGCATTTCCATAGATGGTTTCCCAGAAATCGGGCAGCATCTCCTTTGTTTATCGGACTACCCGTCGAAACATCAATCGACGTCAATTCAACAACAAACAATCCAACAATTAATTCAACCAATACCATAACCAAAATCCATGTTACAAATCCCAATCACCGATTCAACTACTTAATTATTATTATTATTCGCATTCCAATTCAGACCTTAATAATTATATCCGACTATTTAAAATTCGAAAATAATGGTACGAATCAAATATTAAATATTGTTTTATAATTATAGGACTCAGAATTAATTCATCACAGTCCACCTTCGGCTCATCGCCGACGGCGGTAAGTTTCACGGGTTTCCGTTTATAACGAACATCCTACACGAATCCCACCGATTACAAATTTAATTTTCCGCACGAATATTCATATCAATAAATCCACTCATTAATTTCCTGCAGAAAAATATAAGAAATTCCCAAATTAAAATATACATAATAGTTTGGAAATTAAAATATCCAGAACCAAATGACAGTCGGCCCAAAAAGTAAGGCCTGATTAAACAAGCCCAACAGGAAATGACAAACGCACACGCGCTGCCAAAAACGGAACAGGGTCACCTCATCGAAATTCATCCTGGCGGCAACTGGAAGGACAGAGAAAGAAAAACAATAGCACAACACACCCAACTGTGATACGCATGTACATATACATACATATACAATCAAGCTAGAGAAAACATGGCTAAACAGGCGAAGCCAACCAGAGTTGGACGGTGGCGTGGCTTACCGGAAAGTGGAGCCGCGGAAGAACACATAGAAAAGGAACGGGAACAGAGGGGAGTAAGAGGGATGAATAAGGAGAGATATAGAACAGAGAGGGAGAGGAGAAAATCGAGAGATTGTGGAAGGGCTGTGTGTGTGTTTAGGTGTTGTGTTTTTCTCTCTTTTTTTGAATCAGCAATTAGCAATTGACACGAATCAGTAAACACTCTGAAAATCCAACACGTGTCCTGCACGCCTGATTTTTCGACCCGCATTCGCAATTTGACGAATCAAGTTGCACAAAAATAATCTCGGAAAATTTTTAAAATAGTTTTAAAATGTTAGAAATATTCCGAAGTAAATAAAAATGTAGTTTTCAAAATTTTAAAGCAATTTCTGAAACGCAATTTATACCCGCTTTTAACAATTAAACGAATCAAGGCGCGGGTGAAATTAATCCCAAAAATTTCCAAAATAATTTTAAAATTCTCGGAATATTCCAAACTTAAATAAATATGAGTTTCATAATTTTTGAAGAATTTTGGAATTAAATACAGATTTTACAAATAAGTGTAATCAGAAAATCGTACAGGGTTAAATAATTAATAAAATATTGATTTCTAAATTTTGTAAAATTCCAAAAATAATTATTGAAATTATAAAATCATAAAACTAATTTTAGAGATAATTCAAATATTTACAGATTTAAAACTGTAATAAAATCCCCTTCAAAAATAAAACAGAACAATATAACTCAATTTTTAACTACACATTCCAATCCTTTATACCAATAAATCACAAACAAATAGTATATATTAACACACTGCTGCCAAAATCAAGACACATATTTTATTTAATTAATACTTCCATAATTACATATTTAATAATTCAAAAATACACGAGTCGTTATACATAAAATACTACTCCACAAATACAAATCTACCACATACTGATTCTGATATTGAATTTCTTAACATACCAACCCTTATTCCTTGTTTAACAGAAGACCAATTCTTGGAACTCTTGAACCCTTGGTCTTCTACTTTCTGATTCTTTCCTTGATTGAAAGCCAATCTTTTTGAATTCCCTATTATGCCTTCATGGTGTTATGAATCACCCTATGCTTCAAGATAAATGTTGTTTATGATTCAGCTTATGGATTTACATTGGTTTTCATATTGAATTGTTTTAGAATTAGATGGTTTTATAAGAGTGGACCAGATTCGTGGTCAGACCAGATTCGTGGTCATAATAGGCCAATGCGTGCCTTGGATCCAGTATATAGAGCAAAGCTGGGAGCCTTGCTCGGGGTTAGTGTGTGACTGATCAGCAGTCTAACCTTGGTTTTTAAAATGAAAAGTGAATATCCAATTCTGATCATTGATTATTCAGAAACTTGATTCTTCTGAATCATTTCAATTGGTTATTGTTTAACCTCAGTTATTGCTATTATGACTTGCTGAGCTGGTTAGCTCACTCTTGCAAACCTTTTTATGTTTTCAACAGTTGAAAAGGAAAATTGTGGGTAACAAAGATTTCCAGTCCAGTGTGCGAGCTAGGATTCCAGGTTAAGTTGGAACAAGCTAGCGGGAGCTTTATATTGTAGATGAGTTTTGCAAGATTGTACGAATGATATCATTATCAGATGTAAGTTGAATTAGTTGGGATTTGGTACGATGTAATAAAAGATAAGGTTGTGGCTTGTTTTCATACTTTAACCTGTTGCGATCTATGGTGGTGTAAAGAAGGGTCAATGCATATAATATTTTATATACAGGTTTATATATTGTGAGTGTTGTGAGCCCCAAACTTCTGACCTAGGTTTGGAGAGCGTTACAAATATACAAGAGTTAAATCGGGCATTATTACATTACTACGGTGAGAAGATTAACTGATATACAATTTGCCTGAGCTTCTTTGTATTTTCTTTGCTGCTTGTTTTCACCAGCTCTCGTGGAGAGAAGATGATAAACAGAACAATTACAAACTTCATTGTTACACCGATCTGTTGTTGTAGTGTAGACTTTATATTCAAAAATAGAAATACATGGTCATTTGTTTACCACATAAATCGAACGAATGAATCAATAATGTTGTGGCTGAGAAAACTTGATCCAGGAACTTCATCTTTGTTACTTGCGACTAGAGGAGGAGGTTTTCCTTAGCCATTTTCAACCCAACAAGTTACTTGTGACTAGAGGGAGATATTTTCCTTAGCCATTTTCAACCCAACAAGTTACTTGTGACTAGAGGGAGAGATTTGCCTTAGCCATTTTCAACCTAACAAGTTACTTGTGACTAGAGGGAGAGATTTGCCTTAGCCATTTTCAACCCAACAAGTTACTTGCGACCTTCCTTACCTTGTAGAGAGTTAGTTGCGACCCATAATAGTGTAGGGAGGGAAATTTCCTTAGTTTCTTTACCAACTCTACTTACTGGTGACTATAGCTTCCTTGTAGGGAGTTAGTTGTGACCTCTACTCCTTGTAGAGAGTTAGTTGCGACCTCTTTTACCAGTGAGGAGAATTACTTGCGACCAAGACTCCCTAGTATAGTTAGGGAAGTCAATTTGCCTTAGAGAAATTAGCAACAAGCATTACTGGCGACCAAGGTGTATAAACATGCGCTTAGAATTTTATTTTTGCTCCTATTTATTCCCCTAGACTCGCATTAAGTCAAGATCAGTTCCTGTAATTAAATATTGAGCTGTATTACCAGGATATTGCTTCTGACATCCAATATACTGATCAGGGTGAGTCCTACTATAAGGTAGTGATCACTTTTGACTTAGTTTCTGTAGATCGCTTAAACCCTTAAACTGTCATGTCTTCAATGTAATATCCGGGATATAACGTGTAATTATTTTGTTAATAAATAAATATTATGTGATTATTATATGAATTTTTGTGAATTATCTGTGAAGTGGTATATGTGTTTGGATATGTAAAAATGATATAATTTGAGTATTTTAATTTTTATATGTCCAAAATAAAATATAAATAATTGTCATATCTTCCTATTTATTTTTGTGTTGATTTATGATTTTATAAGAAATATATGGATTTTATAAATTCTTTTTCCGAGTATTTATAAACCATTTTATACAATCGGGAACCAGCCGACGTCATCCGTTTTTATGTTTTAAAACCCGAAACTCTTCCGGAAACTCCTTCCGAACCTAATTGCAATATTCCGAGCATTTTCCATGTTTCGACTTTTTCGATCCGGCGTACGGTTTGTCCTGTGCAGGTCCCGGCGCAATATTTTCGATACATTATTCGTTTCGGTAAATCAATAAAACTCGTATTTTCGATAAATGGGATCTTTTTATTAAACTATTATAATTATCACCTCGTAATATGTGTAACCAGGCGCTGAGACCAAGACCGCAGTACAAATTGTACAGATTTGGATAATTATTCTAAAACCGGTACCGTTTTGGATCAGTTTTCACAAATTAACGTTATATTTTATATCCGATATGATCCAACGGGGTACCAATATTCCGTAAATATAAATAGCCAACATAATATTGTATTTTGTACAGATAAACACTATTATACAGTAAAAATAGATAATTTTCCAGAAAAACGAGCCATGTTCTTCGTGTTCTTCGCAATCAAACAAGGGTTTGAAGACGTTATTGGAATCTGATGGAGGCATATGAATAGTCAAAACAAAGCCCTCCAAGAGACGATCGTATCCGTATCAAAATCTTCGAATAAGGGTATTTAATTTTCAATTTCATATTTTTCAGTTTTTAATTATTTAGACTTAAATTCGGTTTTTGATTTAAAGGAATTGTTTGATGATTTTGTTTGTTGATTATGATTGTAGAGGTTCTAAGGATCAGTTCCGTATATTATTTGCGTGATTTGGTTCAGTGAATAGTAAAAACGAGTTTTGGAGTTTTACAAGATTTTTAAATCGATTTCTTGGTTTAATTTTGTGTTGAATGTTTTGGATGGTAGGCACATATTATAGATGATCTCAACTTCATTTTGGTACTGGATTGGTTGATTTTGGTTAAGTAATCATGGACATCGGAGTTCTAGCCGGAACTGAGCTCGAGGTCGCCAGTTTCCATGGCTTTTCGCCGGAAATCGCGAACCACGGCTCATCTGTAGTAACTGTTGCCACACTTGTATAGCTGAGTTGAATTGTGACAGGTTATGATTAAAAATTCTGGAAAAGGGGACGATTTTAGGGGCTGTTGGGTGGTGGCCGGAAAACGATAACTTCGCCGGTTTCTGGGTTCAACCCCAGATTTCGGTGAAGTTCTACCGGATCCGGTAGGGTTCATATTGACCCGATTTCGACCAGCCACCTGACCCGCTTTTGATCCACTCTCCCCTAATTCAGTTTCTAAAAATCTGTTTCTGCAAATTTAATTTGAAAATAAATCCAAATATTCATTATTCATTTTCTAACATTCATTTTTAATTCCAAAATCATTATTTTTAATTTTGAAAATTATTTTTAATCCAAAAAAATCTGAATTTTGTAATTAATTAATTTTAGTTAATAATTAATTATTTAATTAGTCAATTAATTTAAATATTAATTGATTAATTAATTTAATTACTTATTATTTGATTTTAATTAATTATTTAATTAGATTTACTTATTTATAAATGATTTAAAAATTCTGAAAAATAGTTTCGACCTTTAAAATATTATTTTTAATTGTTTCCAAGGCTCGATAATTATTATAAAATTATTTTCAAGCCAAATTTGGCCGACCGAACCCTGTTTATTGCTTTAAAATTGATCCAACGACCCGTTTTGACTCTGAAAAATGTTTTAAAAATCATATTAAATACCCGAAAGACTGTTTATGACCCGAGACTTCCTTATAAATGAAATTTCATTAATTATTTGACATGTTATGTGTTATATGTGACTTGCTTGTTTGATTGTTGGACTATGTGATCAGTGTTTACTTGTTTTTAACATAACTTTTAATCCGTTAATCGGATTTGGGTGAAATGAAGGGTAGATGAAACCTTATGACGTCCATGTGACGATTAGAATAATGTGAGATGAATATTGATAGATACTTATGATGCTTAGCAGAGTACACAAGGCGTAGAAAAGGGAAACATGTGATTAGAAAATGGAATCGATACGTAGAAAATACAGCAGGTGATCAGTGAATAGAAGCAAAACATAGAAAAGTAGACGAGTGGTTGTTGAATAAAGTCATTAGACAAGTACAAGTGAAGTTGGAATCGATTGTGATAAGGCAAGTACTTCTAAACTTTTTTCTAGATATAATGCAATTATTTCTAAATTTTCTCGTAACATATTGTTAATTATTCAAAATAACTCTGTTTTATATTATAAATACTTTGAATCCTTCAGCCTTGAACCCGAGCCACATCATTTAATCTTTGAGCCATAAGCCTTATTCTTTGTGAACCATTTCTTGTTGATTTACCAGATACTAAACCACACAAATACGATACCACTCCACAAATATATACCCATAATGTGACGCCCTCAATCTCGGGGTTAGGAAATGAGGACTCACACACACCTCTAATCTAGTAATTAAATAAGCATAAACCCCGATTAACTACTAACATGATCAACAGGATAAAGTATGAGACAAGATTACAACTACCAATCATAAAATATAACTTACAAACCCAAAATATTATTAAATAAACAATATCGATTCCGATTGGGAACCGAAAGATAACCCATTGTATCTTTAAACACTTCCTTCTAGGCGCGAGCTCACTCATAAATACCACTACATGCTCTGGCAACCGGAAGCCCTCAACACGGTAGGGACACCAGGTATGCTCTTACGAGCAGTGCGCCTAAGCCTGGCCATCTTCTTGCTTAACTGCCATGGTTAGATTAAAACAAAATATATAAGTATAAAACTCAGCAAGTAACTATATAGCAATTCTACAATATCAACTCACAATATGCTTTACCAAACTCAGGGCATTCTACTTTATTTGATCTAGGTGGCAGATTTCCAGCTTTTGGGTTAAAGAAAGGTTTTTGAAAGATAATATGGGGCTTTCAAGGAACAAGGCTCAATGCAGGACGAAAGCCGACATTCATCACAAATCATTAAAGGATCAGAATAGATCTTTCAAAAGAGGAAAACAACAGTATTTCATTATATGGAATCAATCATATGATCAACAAATTCAAGAATCAGGGTTCTCGAGCTTTAAGCTTCACAATAACATAATCAACTCTTTTCAAAGCAATATAAACCATTTTCATTTTCAAGAATCAATTTACTAAACAGAAAGTTTCAGTTCCCTTTTTAAATAATCATTTAGAACCCTTGATTGGATCACTTTATCTTTCCATTTCATTATATTTGGGTGATCAGCCCGTACCGACCTCCATTCCGGTCTTTAAGGTACCAATCGGCATAATTTCAGCCTTAAGTTGGACTAGGCCCGCTAGCCTCTTACCATGACTGGACTAGTCCCACTAGCCTCTTACGTCCCAATCCAATCTATTTGGAATTCATTTCGAAGACCTTGAGTTGGAAAAACAATTAGGTTTTCTAAAATTCATTTTATCATTACCAAGAATTTGAAATCATTCGGACTCATTCATGTCGAAACTCATTCTTAATTCAGATTTTAGGGAAACAAAGTTCAGGGAGTGATTCAAAGATAAGCAAGGAACAATTCATAAGGATTCTGTATCAGGGATTACAAAGCACTTAAGTTAGAAGGATCAACATTTGTTTAGGGATCAATAGGGTGATCAGGAAAACAAGGTATCATTAAACAGGGTTAACAAGGATAATCACAGGGTTCAATATAATCCATGGCTTAATAAATAACTTGAATAGAAAAGGACAGATTATCAAAGGGTTGAATCATTAAGCTTATCAATAATAGATTATCAAGAACAAAGGCAGGGTATCTCAAATCAATATCAGGATTTCATAATTAAACAGTTGAATACTCTACATGGTATGAACAACATTCTCTTTATAACCATTTACACAAGTAATCAGAGTTACTTGCCTGAATTTGCTTTCCTGAAGGTTGAACTACTGCCACCTAGTATATCCTTTCCTTTCCTGGCCTGAATGCCCTCACGCTCCGAATCTACAATAAAGCCAAAACCTTAATCAGTTTCTCAACTCTCATTCCCGGAACAATCACTCAATACGATAACTCGATTATATCCTTGACTAGAGTATACGATTATAGCTTATACACATAAGCACATAGCACATAGCACATAGCATATCCCTTTCTCATAACTTTTATATCCTTATATACTTAACAATCAAAGCGTACTTGCTTAACCGTAGCTATTTCTCAAATCACACTAATATAACTCTTTTACGACCATAGCTATCACTTATAGCTCTTAATAACAAACGATTTAATTTCCTTTTTCTTTTATTCCTTAATTCGAACCATACATACAAAACACAACCAAGTATATTCAATCTCAACCTCATATAATCAAACACAACTAATGCAATTTACAAGAGTCATTTACTCACTTTAACCTTATCCTTTTTAATCAAAAATCCGAATCATAAACACATTAAGAATCAAAATCAACACCTTCTTTTAATCATCAAAATTCGAACCTAAACACCACTCCAATCTTTGTCATGCAATCAAGTTCTCACTAGCCATTAAGATAATTGACAAAAACCAACTTAATCCCTCTTTTTACTCCTAAGACCCATTCGGGTTTTTCTATAAATAAAACATGCAAGAATCAATTTTGACATGCAAGGTTATATATCACATTTCCCACTTATTTTAATCCTTTACTAAGTCATTCCATTCATTTAAACACCAAACCATGCATTACCTAGTGACTTCAACTTTAATCAATCCATTCAATCAACATGCATCCACTTAATCATCAAATTAACCCCTTTTTAAACTCATTTTCCATTCGGCAAGAACCAAATTCACAACTCAAGGACTAAACATTGACATGCATAACTTGATCTTCTTTAAAACTAACATGCAATTACTTTTTTATGCTCAATAAGCTTAGTGTTCACTCAGATCAACTCATCAAATCAAATTCCTCTTTTTAATTAGCATAAAGTCGAATTAAAAACTCACATGCAACCTTAATTTTTGATTTTCTAAGCAACAATCACTTACACACATCCATTTACTTCCTAAAACAATCAATGCAACCATTTTATCAATCACATACTTGAGTTTCGGAAAAATACAAAACCCTTTTTCAATCTTTCATGGAACCATCACATGCAAAGCTTAAAAATCAAATTATCATATCATAGAAACTCCACCGGCTCTCCTTGGATCATATCTGGTGGTGGTCAAACTTGAGAGAGCCCATAACGGGCCTCCTCTCGAGTTTATGACCCCAAAAATCTCTTGAATTCACTCTTATAGTTATGTATCAAGAAATCATTTTCCTTGAACACCACCACAGTGATTAATCATCAAAATACTTACTAACACTTACATGCAAATGGGAATCAAGAAGTATACCGAAAATAAGGACTAAAGGAAGCAATATCTTTGAGTTTGAGTGAGGTTTGAGTGTTGCATGCAAGAGAGGGAGATGAGGGATGGAGAGAGCCGAGAGAGAGAGTGAGAGTGTTCGAGAGAGAGAGAGTGAAGGAAAGAAAGAAAAAGAGAGAAAGGGAAATGGGGTTCACGGGAGGATAAAGAAAAAAAAAGGGCAAATGGATTTATATACTACCAAAGCAAGGGCAATCTTGTAATTCACTAATTCCTTTTTATACTCATTGTCCCTTTTCTTTTTACTCAAATGCAACAAAAATTAGATATAAAATATTTCTCTCTCGAAAAGTCGGAAATTATTGCAAGTGACGATTTTAACACGTAGATCTCGAAATTAGCTTTTTAACCATTACTCATAATAGATTTTTGAGCAGACGATTGATTTTATATGAATTTCGCAAGCTCGCTTAGATAATAACATTTTTCCACATAAAATCAATTTAAAAATGCAAGACCACCAAATAAATCCACTCATCATTTTTAAAAAGTCTCTAGGACTACTAAGAAGATATCAAAACAAATCCCATACTTTTATCTTACTCAGATGATTTTATAAAAATGCGCGAAGGTTAATTAAACCTTTATTTAAATCACATAATTTCTTTTAGATTCATAAAAATGTCACAGAACACATAGTCATGTACACAGACAGGCAATCACACATATACGATCACATAACGACTCAGGTCTGATCATAGATTATATCCCTCTTTAATCTTTATCCTTTTCTACGCGTACCGGGTCATGTTCAGCCTGACGGCCCGACGCTCAGCGTTTCGATTACGCTTCATATTATCATTATCGATCGACACGTCACTTAGGACGAAATACTTTATTTACACATTCATTTCATTCAATCACACATAATTCACATTTTATATTCTTTAACTCCTTATTAGGACGGGTTCCGTTCTACCTGACGGCCCGACACCACATCTTAGCTTCTAAGCTGACTCTTTAAATTGGAACGTTTTTATCTACGCTCCTATATTCTAATATACAGAAAAGACAATTAATCAGCACTTAGTCACATAATTATATTCACATCACATAACACATACTTTATTGACTTAATTACGTCACAAACTTCTCAGTCGTCACAATCTACCCTCCTTAAAAGGATTCTTTCCCCAGAATCTAATCTAAACAAATAGATGGGGATACTTATCTTTCATTTCTCTTTTTAATTCCCAAGTCGATTCTTCGGCTATTGGATTTCTCCATAACACTCTAACTAGAGGTACAACTTTATTTCTAAGCGTCCTTTCTTTTCGATCCAAAATTCGCACTGGCTGTTCCACATAGGACAAATCTGGTTGGATTTCTACTGGTTCCAACTCGATCACATGGCTCGCATCAGCATTATACTTCTTTAGAAGAGATACATGAAATACATTGTGCAAATGTTGCATTTGCGGAGGTAGCGCCAATTCATATGCCACTTTCCCAACTCGTCGTAATACTTCAAATGGTCCAATATACCTAGGACTCAACTTCCCTTTCTTTCCGAATCGGGTTAAACCTTTCCAAGGAGATATCTTTAATAAGACTTTGTCTCCAGTTTCGAATTGCACATCTTTACGTTATTGATTTGCGTACTTTGCTTGTCAATCTTGAGCTGCAATTAACCTCTTTCGAATCATTTCTACCTTTTCCTTCATTTGTTGAACTAGCTCTGGGCCAATTAATTTGCGCTTACCAACTTCGTCCCAATAAGTAGGGGACCTACACTTTCTTCCATACAACACTTCATAAGGCGGCATGCCAATACTCGCGTGATAACTGTTGTTGTAGGAAAACTCAATTAAGGGCAAATGATCATCCCAATTTCCTTTGAAATCTATTGCACAGGTTTCCAACATATCTTCAATTGTCTGAATTGTCCTTTCACTTTGTCCGTCTGTCTGCGGATGATATGTCGTACTCATTTTCAACTTAGTTCCCAAATGTTCATGGAATTATCGCCAAAATCTCGAGTTAAACCTTGGATCTCTATCGGACACGATAGACACAGGAATTCCATGACGCATCACAATCTCATCCAAATATAATTTGACCAACTTTTATAACGGAAACTTTTCGTTCATCGGCAAGAAATGTGCTGACTTTGTCAACCGATCGATTACCACCCAAATCGCATCATGATTTGACTTGGTTTTAGGTAATCCTACCACGAAATCCATCGCTATATGTTCCCATTTCCATTCGGGTATGTCCAGTGGCTGAAGCAATCTGCTCAGCCTTTGATGTTCCGCTTTGACTCTTTGGCACGTATAACATTTACTTATCCATTCTGTAATTTCCTTTTTCATATTTGACCACCAATATCTTTCTCTTAAATCCTGGTACATCTTCGTACTTCCAGGGTGAATTGAAAATCTCGAGTTATGCGCTTCTTGCAAAATCTCGTGCTTCAGTTCCACGACATTAGGTATCCAAATACGTGAATTAACACGGTACATTCCTTTTCCATCTTTTTGAGCTTTAATTTCTTCTCCCGTCAACTTATCCTTTTCGCGATTCATCACTTGCTCTTGACAGCATCGAATCTTTTCCAAAATCTCGGGTTGGAACAACATTGCATATATAGCTTCACCTTCACATTCTGGAGTCTGCACCTCTATTTCCATCTTTTCAAAGTCCTTGATTAATTCTTCCGATGACGTTAATATATTCAACCTTTCTTTTCGACTTAAAGCATCAACTACCACATTTGTCTTTCCAGGATGATAGTTTATCGCACAATCATAATCTTTGATCAATTCCAACCATCTTCTTTGTCGCATATTCAATTCTTTCTGGGTAAAGATATACTTTAAACTTTTATGATCCGTATAAATCTCGCACTTTTCCCCGTACAAATAATGCCTCCAAATCTTAAGGGCAAACACAATTGCTGCCAATTCCAAATCGTGCGTTGGATACTTTTGCTCGTGCGGCTTGAGTTGCCTTGACGCATATGCTATTACCTTCCCGTGTTGCATTAACACGCATCCGAGTCCTTTATATGAAGCATCACTGAATATCACGAATTCCCCTTTATCATCTGGTAATACCAACACTGGGGCGGTTACCAACCTCCTCTTTAACTCTTGAAAACTTTCCTCGCACTTTTCTGTCCAAACAAACTTCTCGTTCTTTCTCGTCAACTTTGTTAACGGAACAGCAATCTTAGAAAAATCTTGCACAAATCTCCTATAATATCCGGCTAATCCCAGAAAACTTCTGACTTCTGTAGGAGTCTTGGGTCTTTCCCAATTCATTACAGCTTCTATCTTGGCTGGGTCTACTTTGATTCCTTCTTTATTAACTACATGACCAAGAAATTGCACTTCCTTTAGCCAAAATTCGCACTTTGAAAACTTAGCATACAACTTCTCTTTTTGCAGAATTTCCAAGGAAATCCTCAAATGCTCCTTATGATCTCCTTCCGTCTTGGAGTAAATCAGTATATCGTCGATAAACACAATAACGAACTTATCCAAATACTGCTTGAACACTCTGTTCATAAGATCCATAAATGCGGCTGGCGCATTCGTCAAGCCAAATGCCATTACCAAAAACTCATAATGTCCATATCTCGTTCGGAACACTGTCTTGGGTATATCTTCCGCTTTAATCTTTAATTGATGATACCCAGACCTTAAATCAATCTTTGAGAAACACGAAGCTCCTTTTAACTGGTCAAACAAGTCATCGATCCGCGGTAGAGGGTACTTATTCTTGATCGTCAACTTATTCAGTTCACGATAATCTATGCACAACCTCATACTTCCATCCTTTTTCTTTACAAATAACACCGGTGCGCCCCATGGGGATACACTCAGTCAGATCACTCCTTTATCTAACAATTCTTGCACCTGAGCTGCCAATTCCTTCATCTCGACCGGCGCCATGCGATAGGGAGCTTTTGACACTGGTTCCGTTCCAGGAGCCAAATCAATCGTAAACTCGATCTCTCTGTCTGGAGGTAGTCCAGACAATTCATCAGGAAACACATCCGGAAAATCTCTTACTACTGGAATATCCTCGATCTTCACAAATTCTTTCTTCACATCCACGACATGAGCCAAATAAACTTCGCATCTTTGACGCAATAATCTTCTTGCCTCAATAGCCGTTAGAAATTTCTTCTCTTGCCTCTTTCCTTTAAATATCACCTCTTCTCCCTCCTTGGTTTTTAACTTCACCTTTTTACTTTTACATTCTATTTGCGCTTCATGGTTTGACAACCAATCCATTCCTAGTATGACCTCAAATTCTCCTAACTTAAAGGGAATTAAGTCAGCAAAAAAGTGCCGACCTTCTATAGTCACATCACAATCAGGACAAATTTTGCTAGCAATAACTTTCTCTTGGTTTGCTACCTCTATAATCAAATTAGGTTCTAGAGGGTACGCAACACAATTTAACTTATCAAGAATACTTTCAGAGATAAAAGATCTAGTTGCTCCAGAATCCATCAAAACTTTTACTTCTACTGAGTTTATAACAAGCATACCTACTACCACGTCCACATCTTGCACCACATCTTTCACCACATCTTTCATCGTCATGTTAAAGGTCCTAGTTCTGGGTTGAGCTGATGGTGCTGGGAGAGACGGCGGTCCAGCAATCCTAAGAACATTAGCCTTCTGAATAGGCTCCTTGCAACTCCTGGCCATATGGCCCACTTTACTACACTTAAAACAAGCCAAATCAGGATTCCTCGCTCCATTTAGGCATTCTGAAGAGTAATTCCCCTTCTGGTTGCACTTGAAACATGTTATATCCATCTTATTACATCTTCCCGGGTGTCTCTTTCCATAATTCCTGCATTCTTGAATCTGGGGTCTGCTATCCTTCCCCGGTTGTCCAGTTTTCTGGAAACGGTTCTTCTGAGCTCCGTTACCGGGTTTAAACTTCTGGAAATTTTGGTTCTGACCTCCACCATTCTTTCCAAACTTCCCTCTGAACTTCGAGCTTCCTTGCTCTTGCTCAGAGCTTTCAAGCTTCCTTTTTCTTCCTTCGTTTTCTCTCCTTGCAGCTTCCCGCTCATCTTCCACTATCATTGCTTTTTGAACCAAAGCAGCATAATTCTTGATTTCCAACATTGCTATTTGACTTCTAATCCATGGCTTAAGTCCCTGTTGAAACCTCTTAGCCTTCTTCGCCTCTTTATTCACATACTCAGGTACGAATCTAGACAATTCCTAAAACTTCACTTCATATTCTGCTACTGACATATCCTTTTGTCTAAGATCCAGAAATTTCATTTCCAACTGATCTTGCATATAGCTTGGCAGGTACTTCTCCAGAAACATTTCAGTGAACTTCTCCCATGATAAGTCTTTGCCTTCCAACAATGCCTTTGAAGACTCCCACCAGAAACTTGCCTCATCTTTCAGATAATAACTTGGATATTGAGCTTTCTTATCGTCCTTAACTTCTGTTAACTCAAAAGCTTTTTCCATTTCTCTCAAACACGACTGTGCTTTAATCGGGTCTGGCAAACCTAAGAATTCTAGGGGATGAACAGATTGAAAGTGTTTGAAATTTCCAACTTTAGGGGCCACAGGTTGTTGCAAAAGCTGAGCAAGTCTGCTGATCATGGTGGTTTCTGGGTTTACTTCTGGGTCTTGGGTGGGAATTTCCTCTTCTTGGTGATCTGGTGAGTTGGCCATTTCTTACAAACCTGATTGAGCAATTATTTAGCAATACGATGGCATGGCATATATATAACAACAGTTTCTATAAAATCTCTTTTGTGGGTTTTAAGTTTTACCCAATTTGCACATGCAATCCTATTACTACATAATTCTCATATCGGTGTTGTTTTATCATGGCACAGAATAGGGTTTTATGATCTTTAAACATGGTTATACGAAAACATGGTTGTATAGAAACAAGACATTGAGAACATTTTATGAGATATTTAAGGTGCACAATGGAAAGCAAGACAATGGATTTATTTAAACAAGGGTACATAAAGATAGTTCTGGATATCACAGGTTCTGAAATAAGGTACAATAATATAGCAGGGTTAAACAGAGGAAAAATTGGAAAATATCCCCCTATCTACCCCTAACTTCCAACAACTACAACTACAACATAGTTCTGAAATACAACAAGATAAATGAAAAGGGATCCCGACATCTGACCAAGTATCCCAAAGCCTACCGGTGCTGAAGAACAACAATCTACGGGTTCAACCAACATTCCCATCTAATCATCAAGAATCGCTCTCAACACAACCAACATCCAGCGAATGATCTTATGCAGCCTCCGGGCCTCAACATCAGCATCACTAGTGGATGGTCCCTCATCCAATCTCCTCCTAGAAACCTGCTCTACCAACAGGATCCTAGCTCCACTCCTCCATCACTACTGAAGTCCTCTGCCTAGAATCTCGAATCAACCTATCCACCAAAGCTCCCAACTCAGGAATGCAGTAGTACACAAAGTCTCGATCCTGGGCTAACTTGCCACCAATACTATCAGGTACAGTCTTAGGCATCTCGGACTCTGGCTCAGGGGCAGGGGTCTCTGAATCTGGCCTCAAGGGTGAAATCTGCATAGGGATCTCACTACTCTCAGAAGGGTCCTCCTCTGGGTCTGAACTAACATACACAGGCTCCTCTGGAGAGGGTGGAATGGGGTCCACTGGGGTACCAGTCAAACTAATCTCTGAGTCTGAGTCACTACCACTACTAGGATCCTCAGAGAAAACACAAAACATCAACTAAGAAACAATGTTAGGGTTAAATAAAGCTTCCAGCTAACTCACACCCTAACTCTAGTTTCCACTTCACCAATAAATACTTTCCTTAGACTATACCTAATAGTCGAACTCTCTCGCGATATACATATATTCCCAAAAATACCCCCTTTTTTTTAATCCTAACTTGTCCCAGGGACTAGATCCTGTAGCTCTGATACCAACTTGTGACGCCCTCAATCTCGGGGTTATGAAATGAGGACTCACACACACCTCTAATCTAGTAATTAAATAAGCCTAAACCCCGATTAGCTACTAACAAGATCAACAGGATAAAGTATGAGACAAGATTACAACTACCAATCATAAAATATAACTTATAAACCCAAAATATTATTAAATAAACAATATCGATTCCGACTGGGAACCGATAGATAACCCATTGTATCTTTAAACACTTCCTTCTAGGCGCGAGCTCACTCATAAATACCACTACCTGCTCTGGCAACCGGAAGCCCTCAACACGGTAGGGACCACCAGGTACGCTCTTACGAGCAATGCGCCTAAGCCTGGCCATCTTCTTGCGTAACTTCCATGGTTAGATTAAAACAAAACATATGAGTATAAAACTCAGCAAGTAACTATATAACAGTTCTACAATATCAACTCACAATATGCTTTACCAAACTCAGGACATTCTACTTTATTTGATCTAGGTGGCAGATTTCCAGCTTTTGGGTTAAAGAAAGGTTTTTGAAGGATAATGTGGGGCTTTCAAGGAACAAGGCTCAAAGAAGGACGAAAGCCGACATTCATCATAAATCATTAAAGGATCAGAATAGATCTTTCAAAAGAGGAAAGCAACAATATTTCAATATATGGAATCAATCATATGATCAACAAATTTAAGAATCAGGGTTCTCGAGCTTTAAGCTTCACAATAACATAATCAACTCTTTTCAAAGCAATATAAACCATTTTCATTTTCAAGAATCAATTTACTGAACAAAAAGTTTCAGTTCCCTTTTTAAATAATCATTTGAAACCCTTGATTGGATCACTTTATCTTTCCATTTCATTATATTTGGGTGATCAGCCCGTACCGACCTCCATTCCGGTCTTTAAGGTACCAATCGGCATAATTTCAGCCTTAAGTTGGACTAGGCCCGCTAGCCTCTTACCATGACTGGACTAGTCCCACTAGCCTCTTACGTCCCAATCCAATCCATTAGGAATTCATTTGGAAAACCTTGAGTTGGAAAAACAATTAGGTTTTCTAAAATTCATTTTATCATTACCAAGAATTTGAAATCATTCGGACTCATTCATGTCAAAACTCATTCTTAATTCAGATTTTAGGGAAACAAAGTTCAGGGAGTGATTCAAAGATAAGCAAGGAACAATTCATAAGGATTCTGTATCAGGGATTACAAAGCACTTAAGTTAGAAGGATCAACATTTGTTTAGGGATCAATAGGGTGATCAGGAAAACAAGGTATCATTAAACAGGGTTAACAAGGATAATCAGAGGGTTCAATATAATCCATGGCTTAATAAATAACTTGAACAGAAAGGACAGATTGTCAAAGGGTTGAATCATTAAGCTTATCAATAACAGATTATCAAGAACAAAGGCAGGGTATCTCAAATCAATATCAGGATTTCATAATTAAATAGTTGAATACTCTACATGGTATGAACAACATTCTCTTTATAACCATTTACACAAGTAATCAGAGTTACTTGCCCGAATTTGCTTTCCTGAAGGTTGAACTACTGCCACCTAGTATATCCTTTCCTTTCCTGGCCTGAATGCCCTCCCGCTCCGAATCTACAATAAAGCCAAAACCTTAATCAGTTTCTCAACTCTCATTCCCGGAACAATCACTCAATACGATAACTCGATTATATCCTTGACTAGAGTATACGATTATAGCTTATACACATAAGCACATAGCACATAACACATAGCATATCCCTTTCTCGTAACTTTTATATCCTTATATACTTAACAATCAAAGCGTACTTGCTTAACCGTAGCTATTTCTCAAATCACACTAATATAACTCTTTTACGACCATAGCTATCACTTATAGCTCTTAATAACAAACGATTTAATTTCCTTTTTCTTTTATTCCTTAATTCGAACCATACATACAAAACACAACCAAGTATATTCAATCTCAACCTCATATAATCAAACACAACTAATGCAATTTACAAGAGTCATTTACTCACTTTAACCTTATCCTTTTTAATCAAAAATCCGAATCATAAACACATTAAGAATCAAAATCAACACCTTCTTTTAATCATCAAAATTCGAACCTAAAAACCACTCCAATCTTTGTCATGCAATCAAGTTCTCACTATCCATTAAGATAATTGACAAAAACCAACTTAATTCCTCTTTTTACACCTAAGACCCATTCGGGTTTTTCCATAAATCAAACATGCAAGAATCAATTTTGACATGCAAGGTTATATATCACATTTTCCACTTTTTTTAATCCTTTACTAAGTCATTCCATTTATTTAAACACCAAACCATGCATTACCTAGTGACTTCAACTTTAATCAATCCATTCAATCAACATGCATCCACTTAATCATCAAATTAACCCCTTTTTAAACTCATTTTCCATTCGACAAGAACCAAATTCACAACTCAAGGACTAAACATTGACATGCATAACTTGATCTTCTTTAAAACTAACATGCAATTACTTTTTTATGCTCAATAAGCTTAGTGTTCACTCAGATCAACTCATCAAATCAAATTCCTCTTTTTAATTAGCATAAAGCCGAATTAAAAACTCACATGCAACCTTAATTTTTGATTTTCTAAGCAACAATCACTTACACACATCCATTTACTTCCTAAAACAATCAATGCAACCATTTTATCAATCACATACTTGAGTTTCGGAAAAATACAAAACCCTTTTTCAATCTTTCAAGGAACCATAACATGCATAGCTTAAAAATCAAATTATCATATCATAGAAACTCCACCGGCTCTCCTTGGATCATAGCCGGTGGTGGTCGAACTTGAGAGAGCCCATAACGGGTCTCCTCTCGAGTTTATGACCCCAAAAATCTCTTGAATTCACTCTTATAGTTATGTATCAAGAAATCATTTTCCTTGAACACCACCATAGTGATAATCATCAAAATACTTACAAACACTTACATGCAAATGGGAATCAATAAGTATACCGAAAATAAGGACTAAAGGAAGCAATATCTTTGAGTTTGAGTGAGGTTTGAGTGTTGCATGTAAGAGAGAGAGATGAGAGATGGAGAGAGTCGAGAGAGAGTGAGAGTGTTCGAGAGAGAGAGTGAAGGAAAGAAAGAAAAAGAGAGAAAGGGAAATGGGGTGCACGGGAGGAAAAAAAGAAGGGGAAAATGGATTTATATACTACCAAAGCAAGGGCAATCTTGTAATTTACTAATTCCTTTTTATGCTCATTGTCCCTTTTCTTTTTACTCAAATGCAACAAAAATTAGATATAAAATATTTCTCTCTCGGAAAGTCGGAAATTATTGCAAGTGACTATTTTAACACGTAGATCTTGAAATTAGCTTTTTAACCATTACTCATAATAGATTTTTGAGCAGACGGTTGATTTTATATGAATTTCGCAAGCTCGCCTTAATAATAACATTTTTCCACATAAAATCAATTTAAAAATGCAAGACCACCAAATAAATCCACTCATCATTTTAGAAAAGTCTCTAGGACTACTAAGAAGATATTAAAACAAATCCCATGCTTTTATCTTACTCGGATGATTTTATAAAAATGCGCGAAGGTTAATTAAACCTTTATTTAAATCATATAATTCCTTTTAAATTCATAAAAATGTCACTGAACACATAGTCATGCACACAGATAGGAAATCACACATATACGATCACATAACGACTCAGGTCTGATCATAGATTCTATCCCTCATTAATATTTATCCTTTTCTACGCGTACCGGGTCACGTTCAGCCTGACGGCCCGACGCTCAGCGTTTCGATTACGCTTCTCATTATCATTATCGATCGCCACGTCACTTAGGACAAAATACTTTATTTACACATTCATTTCATTCAATCACACATAATTCACATTTTATATTCTTTAACTCCTCATTAGGACGGGTTCCGTTCTACTTGACGGCCTGACACCACAGCTTAGCTTCTAAGCTGACTCTTTAAATTGGACCATTTTTATCTACGCTCCTATATTCTAATATATAGAAAAGACAATTAATCAGCACTTAGTCACATAATTATATTCACATCACATAACACATACTTTATTGACTTAATTATATCGCAAACTTCTCAGTCATCACACATAATATACTAAACACTGGAACAAAATTGTTTAAACATACAGAAACTTTTATACTCAACCATACCTTGTGACATCAAAGAACTAAAACCTTGTAAAAACATTGTTCATCTAATACCCAATTCTCCTACAGGCTAGAGGCCATTTCTTCTATATACTTTGACATACCCTCATGATACCCATGAATTTTCACCATGCTCTTATTCAAATGTTTTATTGCTGTAAATTATGATCTTATTTTATTGAGTTATATTGTTTATCCTATTGAACTGCTTTAGAATTGGATATTTTTCTTTATGTGGACCAGATTCGTGGTCGAATTAGGACATTGTGTGCCTTGGGATCCAGTTAGTAGAGCAGAGTTGTGTGCCTTGCTCGGGGTTAGCGCGTGACTGATCAGCTGCCTAACCTTGGTTTTAAAACTTAAAATGAATATCCAATTCTATTGATTGTTTAACAAGAAACTTGATTCCTCTGAAGCATCTCGTTTGATCATTGATTAACCTCAGTTATTGTTATTATGACTTGCTGAGCTAGTTAGCTCACTCTTGCGAATCTTTTTATGTATTTTACAGTTAAGAAGGACACGGTTGATAGCAAGGTTTCCCAGTTCAATGTACGAGCTAGGATTCCAGTTTGAGTTGGATCAAGCTAGCAGGAGCTTATTGCGGTAGTGAGATAGTAAGATTGTAAGAATAAGTTCATTATCAGTTTTAAGTCAAATTAGTTGGGATTTGGTATGTTGTAATAAAAGTTAAGGATGTGGCTTGTTTTCATACTTTAACCTGTTGCGATTCGTAGTTATGTAAAGCAGGGTCATTGCAAACAATATCTCATATGCAGGTTTATATATTGTGTATGTGTTGTGGACCCCAAACTTCTGACCCAGGTTTCGAGGGCGCCACAAGTTGGTATCAGAGCTACATGTTATAAGTCACTGAAACAAGCCTAAATTGTCGGGATTGGGTAGAGGGTTGGGATTAGGAATAGGAAGTAGAAAGATAAGTCCTCGTGAGGTTGAGTGTGACTGTATAGTAGGTCTCCGGCACGGATCGTGTTGCGATTCAGGATTCTTAGCTTGCGATGTGATTTCCAGACAATGACAATGGCAGATCCTGATTTCCCTATATCATATGATCGTTTGGAGCCTTCCATTTCAGGATCGTCATCTTCTTCCAGATTTGATTTGCACCTTGTCCTTCCGTCGGTAATAAGGGTATTACCTTCTATTATGACAGTTGCACCTCTTCAAGTTATTCTACGCTATTCTACCACTTCTTGATATGAGACTACATATTTAAGAATCTCTATTTGTTTATTCTTGTTTTACTAGATATTCGGCTGTTAGTGTATCTTTTCAGTTTATTCTACACCATGTTCTCTACCCTCAGTTAAAAAACCTGTTTTATGAAACAACAGTATTTACGAGAAAGGATGAGATAGCTACAGTAAATGGTAAGTACATGAGATATTAATAAAGGTGAGAAGGAGTTGAGAAGGAAGATTCACGTGTTTCGGAGGATAGCTGTTACGAGATTAAATGGAGCCACTAGTGGATAAACCACCCGTGATTAGCTTGTGGGATGGACTAGAGGAATTCTGAAAGAGTTAGAGAGAAAAATATAGATCTAGAATTTTCGTAGAATTAGATGATGGTGCTATGATAAATGTGATATATAGAGTAGTGAGGTGACGTGATAAACTTGTTGGCTGTTGGATAGACCTGTTCCACTCAATGACTGCAAAGATGATGATGGGAGTACTACCAGTAGGGAAGCTTTGAAATGAAGCTACGAATCAGATAATAGGTAACGACTGTTAGTCCCTTAACAATGTAACAAGAATTACAGAAGGGGGGTTGAATGGATTCTTGAAACTTTTTCTTGAATAAAAATTGTTCTTACTCAATTATATATATCAGTGTGAATTGATTAGCAGAATGCGGAATAGTTACTTGAAATGAATCAAAACACAAGTAATTAAAAACAAGAGTCTTTAAAAACTTTCTGGTGGATTTGAATGATTCCACCAGAGATATATAATATATATCGAGAGAATTCTGTGTGCGAAAAGCTCACAACTGCTTACAAAATGATAACAACTAAGAATGAGAGAAATGCTAAGAATGCAGCTTACAAATGTTTCTCTCTTTGTTGCTTAGTTCCTTAGTTACTATTCTATTTGCTACTTCTTGGTTTATATATCACCAAGATTACAAAGCAATAAGACAAGATAATAAAATAAAAACTATCGAGTCTATTACAATGCTACTTCATTACTCTATTCCAGCATATTTGATTATCTTCATAATAGCATGGAAATGGCAATGATTCTTTGTTCTCGAAAACCCAGTTGAATAGGCTACCACATTCCACTTGCATACATTCGACGCATGTGACTGTGTTGTCACTATCAACAGATATTTGAATTCTTTATCCGTCAGGTTGTTGATCATCCGTCGAGTTAATGATCATCCGTCGGGTTGTTGATCATCCGTCGAATTCATTGTTGTTTATCCGTCGGGTAGCAATCAGGCACTAGACTTCATTTCATCTATGCATAATTACAAGACATCATCTATGTACAATTAATCAACCTATTCTGCATATCTAGTTAAAGTCAACATGACTTAAGTATTACTACAGATTCTAAACAATGTGTATGTAGAAACGTGCTACAGACTTATTGTTACATAAGCTACTCACTCAATGGATAATAAATCATCATATGTCGGGACTATATTGAGTCATCCGTCAGGACTATAATCCTTATCCGTCGAGTGCTACAAAATTCACTAAGTAAAATCTACCAAGGTGTTTTGTTAATCAAATCATCAAGTTCATAACATATACACAACAATCTCCCCCAATTTATGTCTACTGGAATTGTAGCCATAAATTAAGAGAACCTTGATGATAACAAAACACCCTAAAAATACAAATTTAAAAGAGAGTAGATAATACTGTAAAGTGCTTCAATTAACAAATTGTAAAAAGTTTAGCTCACAGTCATTTTTAAGGTGCTCCTCTAGCCTGAGCAGATTTATCTAGGTCCTTGAAGGTCTGGATCTCTTTCCAAGCTTTCTATTATTTTCTTCTATCTGATTCTGGAGCTGTCTGTGGAATTCCAGTTCATCAGATTCTGAGAGATTTAACTTTTCTTGCATCTCCAAGAGAGTCTCATTGCTAGAGATGCTCAATTGGTATTCTATCTGAAAAATCTTCTCACTCCTTTGTCATCCATGAACTCAATCAGCCAGTAGGGCCTTAGATGCACTCTTCTCCCTGTGTAAGGGATAATTAGAGTCTTTGGGAGTGCATCTTTAGCTCTAACAATCCTTAGTTCTTCAATCTTCTTTAGAACCAATCTTCTTGCAGTAACATTGAACCCAAAGTTCTTCTTAAAAGATGAGTAAACCTTAATCAGTACAACTTGGCTTTCTTGAAGGATCCTGTGAAGTGGCCACTGAATCTCCTTTCCTCCCTTGTACTTGAACACTAACCTTTCAGGTAGGTTTCTGTATGCATCAATTCCTCTCACTTCATCTAGATCATCTAGATAGAGGTTTAAATCAGAAAACTCCTTGATGTCATATAAGTACAGGTAATCTTCCTTATTGACTTTAGATTGAGCTTTGACTAGAGATTTGGATTTGAGAGGTGACAACTTCACTTTCTTGACTGCTCTTGACTTTATTCTTTTTAGCTTGCTAAGGACTGTCAAATTGAAGTCAGGAATTGGTATGTTCTCCCATTCTATTGGCTCATCCTTAGGCACAATAGGTTCACCATGAATGTTCCTGTAAGGATCCACCACCTTGATATCTTCAAATACCATAGAGGGTTTTGATGCTTGAGTTGTAGTTGGAGTGGATTCCTTGGGAAACTGATTCTCCAATTCCTTATCAACAATGTCCAGTTTCCTTTTGGTTCTTTTAGCAAATTTCTTGATTTTTGGAGCTTTCTTCTGTTGTTTAACTTGCTTCTTTGGATCTTGAGATTCAATGATTTCAGATGGCTGAGCAGGAATTTGTTGTGATGAATTTACAGCATGTAGCTTGGCCAAGATAAAAATTTGCTCTTTCTTTTGTTTAGCCTTTTTAGCATCTAGAGCAGCTTGCTTCTTTTCCTACTTCAATCTAGCCTTTTCTTCTCTCTTTGCTTGAGCAAATTGAGGATGTCTAGCCACCACACAAATTTCTTTCCCATTCCTGAAAACTTTAGCAATTCTCTTTTTCAAAGCTAAATCAGCTGGATCTTTGTAGAAAGTAATTGACCTTGACAGAAGCTTCTTTTCATCAGGTTTAGGTGTCTCATATACAGTATCCAAATGATTCTTCAATGATGATTTTGGATAGTTCACCCTTGGTTTCAGAATTATTTTAGCCTTTGGAGATTTGATGCAGGATGACTGTCCCCTTTCCAGATAGTTCATGCTCATCTCATTCACAGAAATTTGCTTGACTTGAGAGTGATGGATGGATGACTTTACTAGCTCCTTGACTAGTTCAAACTTCTTTTATATATCCTCATCAATCTTCTCCCAGTTGATTGGACTCAACTTCTTCTTTTCAGCTGCTTTAAAGTTGGCTGCTGCTGTATTTATCAGATCTATACTGTTTGTAACTGGTGGCTTTGAGATAGTAATTGAAGGCACAATTACTTTACTGATTTGAATTTGAAGCCTCTCCCCCTCACTTGGTCCTTTCTCCCCCTTTTTGTTATCATCAAGTTGAGTAGAGGAGGAGGTTTGAGCAACCACCAGTTTTTGAAGTAAATCTGTCTGTTAGGCTTGATGAAGATGGATGGCTGTTAAAGATGCTTCCATGGCTGACATTCTTGTATCCAAGGCTTCTATCTTGGTTGCAAGATCAGAATTTTCCTTAATTGCCTCTTGATGTCAAGCATTGTGGCTTCTGGAAGCTTAGAATCCATCTTGTCTAAAATGGCCTTCTTCATTTCATCAATATCACCCTTGATGGTGTTTACATCCCTAGCATGTTGGAAGCCTTGAATTTGTTGAAGTTGCAGTGAGGCTAGATGTTCCTGAAGGAGCTTCTTGGCGCTGGCATTTGTAGTGGTTTGAAGAGCAGTATTTGTCTGATTGATTAGTTGGATCAGGGTTGTCTTGAAGTAGTGCTCATCACAGTGCTTTGAAAATGATGGCATACCTGATCTTGAACTGGAACCTACTTCTCCCCCTATGTCCATTGCTTCATCTTCACTATCCCCACTTCCATCACCAAAGAAATCAGCTGAACCACCAGTCTCATAATCCACATCACCAGCTGTAGAGGGCAAAGCTGTGATGGCATCCTTAGCTCTTAGCATAGACTGTGTGGTATGCACCAGATTGAGCATCCTTTTTGCATTGTCATTACCCTGTTCAGCTAGAAGTTGATAAGCTGGAATAGGGTGAGTAAATGCCTGAGCATCAAGGGAGGTGGAATCTATGACAACTTGAGGTTGCTGAGATAGTCCCTCCCTGTCTGTATCCTGGACATTTATTGACTCACTAGCAATGACATCCATCCTTATAGCTCCAGTACCTGCATTTCTCTCATTTTCTCTCTTTTGTTGCATCAGGGTCTCACCCTGGCTCCCCACCCTCACACCCTCACCTTCACCATCTAAGGTGGGACTCCTCTCACTCTTTTTTGCCAGTCCTGAAGAAATGGACTGCATAGTTTCACTCAGTTCCTCTCCTTTTTCCTGGGAGCAACCCAGACTCTCACTCAAAACACTCTTCTCTCTCAATCCTAATAGTGAGTGTACAACCACTAATTCTTCTGCACTTGAAATAAATAAAGTTTGAAGTGGTGCAGAGATACTCGATGGATGAGTGATATCCATCAGGTGAGTGGTTTTGCTATTCGACGGATAACTGCTGTTAAGCTTATCCGTCGAGATACAATCACTACTCGAAGGATGAGCAATATCCGTTGAGAGAGTAGAAATGAATGAACTTGGAAAAGAAACTATTGTGGACTCTGTGCGGATTGAAGATATTTTGGGCACAGATGATTCAACAGTTCCTGAAAGAATTGGCAAGTGAGCCAACAAATCATCTAAAAGATTATGCTCACTTGCACTAGATTTTGGCTTCCCCAACAAAGTTAAAGAAGGGGAATCAGGAATTGATGTGTTTATCATATCCACATCCAGAGAGTTTGTGGATGAGTTTGGTGTTTGAGGTGCTTCTATTACTAGAGATTTGGCTGTGACTCCACATTTATTGGAGCCACGTCAAACTGAATTTGTTAAGGTGCAGTGACTGTGTCTTTAGCACAAGTTTGCACAGTGTGTGTACCCTTTTGGGAGGATGCAGCTAGAAATGAGCTTTTATCCTTTTTAAGCACTGCAATTTGTTGGGAAACTGCAGTGTGGCTAGGCTGGGAACCACTCAACTCTCCATCCTTATCATTAGGGTTTCTTTTATGTTCACCCCTTCCCTCACCTGCCTTACTCACCAGCACACTCCCCTATTTGGTTTTGGTAGATTTTGCAACTGGCATCTTTTGAGAGATACCAGAGGGGGCTTTCTTTGATTTGGGTTTTGAAATTTTTACAGGTTTGGTAGCTTGGGTGGGCAACTGTTGGGTCATTGACACAGTTACCATAGCCACACTAGAACTCAAAGAAACTTGTGAGGTTGGAATAGCAGGGATAGATGAGCTTACCTCACTTACTTAAGGTGCTTCCATTGCAGGGAAATAGAACAGTGGCACCTCCTTGTGATGATTGGCCCTGTTCAAATCTGCAATGATCCTTCTCTCTTGAACCCAACAATCTAATTTATTGTTAGGGTTCTCAAGCACAATTTCCTCAGAGAGGTGGTTAGCTAACATCATAAAGAATCTAGCATAACACACATTCTTACATCTCTAATTTAACTCTCCTAGTTTGAATCCCAACTCAAATCAAACAAGATCACTAAAATTATAGAACCAATCTGTAACTAGCATGTAGAGCATGTTAAGCATGGAGATATTGACTGAATCAAAATTACTGACTTTACCAGAAAAGACCTTGGTCACTACATCACATATAAAACTCCATTCTTTCCTAAGGCCCAATCTCCTAATGTCACTTAACTTAGAAGTAGAAAGAGCATAGTTTATGGAATTAAGCATATTGATTATGTCAGTGTCAGTGTGTGCTGAGGTCATAGTGTTATCAAGAATCTTGAAACATGCTTTTATAACATCACTATTGATACAAAATTCCTTACCTTTAATGGTGAGTGTGATTGTCTTATCTATTGAGTTGTATGTAGCAGTGGTCCACATCTCTTCAACAACTTCACAAAAGATTGTGGGTGATTCCAGCATGGCATAGCTAAGCTTGCAATTCTTCACAAAGTCCATCATCTTGTGATAGTCACCAGATTGCTGAATACCCTTGTTTACTAGTGTAGTGAAATTGTTCTTATCATAAATGAACCCAGTTTGAGACATAATCTTGACAACGGGCGCCATTGTTAGAGAATAAGAGCTTGAAGAGAGAGAGAGTAAGTGCTTTGAAAGAGAAAGAAATTGGAGCAGTTGATTTGAGAATGATAAAAGAAAAGCAATGGAAATTAAATAACCTTTTATACTATCTCAAAAATAACTGCTAAAAATAATAAAGTAAATTAAAGTAACCAATGAAAATTGCCTAAAACAGCTGTTTAAAAATAAACTGTAAAAATTCCATCCATTATCCGTCGTGTTATGCTTACAAACTGTAAGTATACTCGATGGATAATGTTCAGGGAATTAACGGCTAAGATTAAGACAATTCGACGGATGAGGATAAACTGTTATCCGTCGAGTCATAAAATATTCCAGAAAAATAATTGATTTTTATTAGCAAATAGTATATTGACAGATGATCAGACTCGATGGATAACGATCATCCATCGAGATGTAAATTTTGACTTAGCCAAAATTTCATCCAAGACTAAAAAATCAATTAAGTTTCTGGCTGCTTTACAACTTGCAAATTATCTCATAAAGATTTAAGAATAATTGAGCATACCTAATTCACTTACCAACCTTGAAAAGGTGGATTCATCCAGTGGCTTGGTAAAAATATCTGCAAGCTGCTTCTCACTTGGAACAAAATGTAGTTCCACAGTACCATTCATTACATGTTCCCTTATGAAGTGGCACTTGATGTCTATGTGCTTTGTCCTTGAATGTTGTACTGGATTTTCAGTGATGGCAATTGCACTTGTGTTATCACAGAAAATAGGAATCCTTTCAACTTGCATACCATAATCTAGCAATTGATTTTTCATCCATAAAATCTGTGCACAACAACTGCCAACAACAATATATTCAGCTTCAGCTGTAGAAGTAGAAATTGAATTTTGCTTTTTACTGAACCAGGACATAAGCTTGTTTCCTAAAAATTGACAGGTTCTTGTTTTACTTTTTCTATGAATTCTACAACCTGCATAATCTGCATCTGAATAACTAGTTAGATCAAAACCAGAATCTCTAGGGTACCAAATGCCAAGTTTTGGTGTTCCCTTGAGATATCTGAAAATTCTCTTAATAGCTACTAAGTGAGATTCTCTAGGATCAGCCTGAAATCTAGCACATAAACATGTAGCAAACATTATATCTGGCCTACTAGCTGTTAAATACAGAAGTGAGCCAACCATGCCCCTATAACTTGAAATATCTACAGGCTTTTCAGTAGTGTTTATTTCAAGTTTAGTTGCAGTGGCCATGGGAATTTTTGCAGATGTGCAATCCATTAGATCAAACTTCTTTAAAAGATCAAAAATATATTTAGTTTGACTAATGAATATTCCATCACTAACTTGCTTAACTTGCAAACCAAGAAAGTGAGTTAGTTCTCCCATCATACTCATTTCATACTTACTTTGCATCAATTTGGCAAACTTTTTGCAAAGTTTCTCATCTGTAGAGCCAAAAATAATGTCATCTACATAAATTTGAACAAGTATACTAGAGCCATTTACATTTTTAAAGAACACAACACAGGCTTCTGAGTTGAAATTTACTGAGTTGCCTTTATCACAAAGCTGGTTGATACTCAACAAATTATGTTTGAGACCATCCACTAAGGCAACCTCCTCAATGATGACATTGTCCTTTGAAATCAAGCCATATCCCACAGTATAACCCTTGCTGTCATCTCCAAAAGTAATACTTGGGCTAGCTCTCTCCTTGAACTCTGTGAGCAGGGTAGAATCACCAGTCATGTGTCTTGAACAACCACTATCCAAGTACCATAGATTCTTTCTGTTTCCCTGCACACATCAAAATCAAATTAAGATAATTTTGGTACCCAAGTTTCCTTGGGTCCTGCCTTGTTAGCTTTCTTTTTCTGTTTCTTAGGCTTTATCTCATTTGACTTGGGGATATCAGATTCATCCTTAGTCATTTGAGTTGGGGCTTTGAAACCATTCATCATAACAGAATTATCATGCATACTTTGATTAACAGGGAATGACATGCTATTAGTGAACATGTTATTCCAGTAAGGCATGCTAAATGGCATTTGTGGCATACTAAATGCAGCATAATAGAGATTAGGTGCAAATGGAATATTAACAAACTGTGCATTCATATTTTGTGTAGATATAGCATTCATAGGCATGGCATTCATGTTGGGAAAGTGAGGTGGCACAGACATGGAAGTAGGCATGGCAGATTTGCAATTAACAGACAGATGATTTACACTACCACACTTGACACAGATTTTTCTTGGAGCAGATTTATCAGGTGTGTAGTTATTATGTTTGTTAATTCCTACTTTTCCATTTCTATTATTTTTCTTTTTAGCCTCTGTTTTAACCTCAATCTTTTCAAGTCTGTCACTTAATTGTTTGACAGTCATGTGACCAATATTAGCCTTTTTCCCTTTCTTAACTTGACTCGATTCTCCTGGAACAAAGTACTTGGAAACAGATCCATACTTTTCATTCAGCTTAACAAGTTTGGCTTTACTGATAGGCTTGCTTACAGTCGATGGATGAGGATTTGCATCAGTCGACGGATAACCCTTTTTGTTATCCGACGGATGACCCTCATCATCCCTCGAGTCTACATCTGTTAGAACTCCATCCACCAAATTTGGTTCTAGTTTTTCCTTGTTCTTTTTCCAGGCTTCATCACAGAAGGACTCGATTCCTTGAACTTTGTGATTTAAGCATGGACATCTCTAGATGTTTTCCATGCCTTAATCACCTCCTGTTCACGCTCGAGCTGCTTCTTCAAAATTTCTTGTTTCTTCAAGGACTCAGTTAATTCCTCCTTGGCAATCTTACACTCAATTCTTAATTTTTCAAAATCAATGAACTGAGACTCTAGCGCATTATTTCTTTCACTCAAAAACAAATTGTTTTCTTTGATTTTAGCATTTTTTTTAGTAAGAGACTTAAGTGTAACACGCAAATGATATAACTCTGTGGACATGTCATTTATAGCATCATTACACTCAGCTTTAGATAAATGTGCAAGGTTTGTAGTAATTACCTGATTACTTGAAGACTTGTTTCTGTTTCATCAGACTTGGCCATTAGGGCTAGATTGACATAGCTGACATCCTCATCTTCATCCAGACCATCTGTTGCCCAGTCATTTTCTTGTGTAATGAAAGCCCTTTCCTTTTGTTTGAGCAGCTCAAAGTATTTTTGCTTATAATCCACAAACTTTTTCTTTCTGGAATCTGTCTTTCTACACTCATTGGCAAAGTGCCCTGCCAAGACACATTTGAAACATTTGAATTTTGATTTATCCACCATGTTTCTACTTGGCTTGGCTGCTCCAAAGTTCTTTTTGAACTTGAGCTTTGCAAATCTTCTGGAAAGAAATGCTAAATGTTCATCAATGTCTTCCATGTCATCTTGGCTCAAAGAATCTTCACTTTCTACTACAAGCCCTTGCCCTTGCTTTCACAGACCCTTGAAGTTGACTCAAAAGCTTCTATCTTCATCTCTTTCTCCTTCTCTAACTCAACAACCAGTGCAATGGACCCTCCTTTCTTCTTTCCTCCTCCATCCTCTCATCTTGCTCTATTTCAAGCTCATATGTTTCAGGATGCCATACAGTCTCTCCAAAGTAAGCTCCTTATAATCTTGTGAGTTTCTCAATGAGACTGTCATTGGTTTCCATTCCTTTGGAAGAGATCTAAGGAATTTCAGATTGATGTCTTTTGTCTGATAGACCCTTCCATGCAACTTTACAGCATTTAGCAGTTTTTTGAAACCTACTAAAAATGTCAGTGAGTGACTCACTTTCTTCATTATGAAAATGCTCATATTGCTGAATCAGTAGCTGCATCTTGTTTTCTCTAACTTGCTCAGTGCCATCACAGATGATCTGTATTGTATCCCAAACATCCTTGGCAGTTTTTCAGTTGATAATGTTGTCAAACATATCACCATCAACTCCATTAAACAGGATATTCATGGCCTTTTTATCCTTCCTGACTTGTTCAATATCAAGATCAGACCATTCACGCCTTGGCTTGGGGACAGATGGCTCATTTCCAGTTGCAGCTCTCATTGGTACATGAGGGCCTCTTTCTATGCAGTCCACATAGGCCTCATCTTGAGAAAGTAAATGAAGATGCATCTTTACCTTCCAATGATGGTAATTATCTTTATCCAGAAAAGGAATCTTGACTCCAACATCCTTCTTGTCCATCTTGCTGTATTGTTTTGATCTTTAAACTCTTTGTTCTTCAAGAGCTTGAGCTGATACCAATTGTTAGTCCCTTAACAATGTAACAAGAATTATAGAAGGGGGGTTGAATGGAATTCTTGAAACTTTTTCTTGAATAAAAATTGTTCTTACTCAATTATATATATCAGTGTGAATTGATTAGCAGAATACAGAATAGTTACTTGAAATGAATCAAAACATAAGTAATTAAAAACAAGAGTCTTTAAAAACTTTCTGGTGGATTTGAATGATTCCACCAGAGATATATAATATATATCGAGAGAACTCTGTGTGCAAAAAGCTCACAGCTGCTTACAAAATGATAACAACTAAGAATGAGAGAAATGCTAAGAATGCAGCTTACAAATGTTTCTCTCTTTGTTGCTTAGTTCCTTAGTTACTATTCTATTTACTGCTTCTTGGTTTATATATCACCAAGATTACAAAGCAATAAGATAAGATAATAAAACAAAAACTATCGAGTCTATTACAATGCTACTTTATTACTCTATTCCAGCATCTTTGATTATCTTCATAATAGCATGGAAATGGCAATGTTTCTTTGTTCTCGAAAACCCAGTTGAATAGGCTACCACATTCTACTTGCATACACTCGACGCATGTGACTGTGTTGTCACTGTCAACAGATATTTGAATTCTTTATCCGTCGAGTTGTTGATCATCCGTCAAGTTAATGATCATCCTTTGGGTTGTTGATCATCCGTCGAATTCATTGTTGTTTATCCGTCGGGTAGCAATCAGGCACTAGACTTCATTTCATCTATGCAGAATTACAAGACATCATCTATGTACAATTAATCAACATATTCTGCATATCTAGTTAAAGTCAACATGACTTAAGTACTACTACAGATTCTAAATAATGTGTATACAGAAACATGCTACAGACTTATTGTTACATAAGCTACTCACTCGATGGATAATAAATCATCATCCGTCGGGACTATATTGAGTCATCCGTCGGAACTATAATCCTTATCCGTCGAGTGCTACAAAATTCACTAAGTAAAATCTACCAAGGTGTTTTGTTAATGAAATCATCAAGTTCACAACATATACACAACAACGACAGCTGAAGTTTTCATCGATTAAGAAAGATAATAGACCCAATGAAGGAGATGAGATAAATGGAAGTGAATGGACCTTTGTGTGATCGTTTCTTTAACTTGGTACCTGGTTATAAGAAGGACAACAACCAACTCATATATTAAGGACAACCAGATGTGTGATTTTCAACATTTTTCTAAACGAGTTTTCGAAAAAGATTTTCCCTTAAAAAAAAAATTCTAAAAGCCTTTTTGGAATAAACTAAGTTTTAAACATTGGTTGTAAAATTACTACTTGAGTTTCTTGTTTGTTAAAAGACTCGGATTACCTGGAAGGATACTGTTTCAGACTTAGTATTGCTAATTCAGAGAACGAAGTAACCCGCGATTAAGAAGAAGTTGATTATTCCAAACAGTAATGTGCAAGTATTTTTTGATAAGCTTAACAACGGAATCAACGTACAGAGTAACTATTCATCCAATTACTGGGACTATCAGAGTTCAAGAAATTCATTGATTTAACGGAAGCCAGAGCGTGACCGAAGCAGATTGGGAAGATTTCCGGACTTTTTTAAAAGAAGAATATTATTAACAAAAGGATCGTTATGTTGAATGATTCATGGTAATTCTAAATTGAAAAGAAGAAACTCGAGGTTATTTGATAAGAACGCTATTATGATCAAATTGTTAAAGTATTATACGTGTAGATACGATATTACAGACGCGAGACTTAACAAGTAAGAATTTACCATAGTACTTAGTTTGCGAAGGCATTTCAGCGTACCTTCTAAAGTCGTTATATGACATAACTGGGATATGATTGAACAAGCTTGAAAGATGAATACAAGTGAAATGTGGATGGTGACCAATGGTATCATTCTTGTCCTCAATAATACAACGTTTATTCCTTTTTAATTCCTAGAAATATATGAACTTTTTTTCTTAATAAATTCTTTCTGATGATATCAAAAAGGATGATGTTGCATTCCTTTCAAGTTTAATTGTTCCCCTCAAGTTTTACTCTCTGATTGGGACATACAGTCTTATGGTGAGACGCTTTGTCGGAATGACGAAGAGTCGGGTGGGACGCCGCCTAATCATGTGATGTATTCCATATGGTATGAAAGACTGGCCATCTTAGGTACCAATGTGGTTGTCTCATTCATATTCAAATCATTACTTCTTCTTTCTTTTCAACTCTAAGTTTATTAAAATTGTGAATCCTTCTAGTTGTTTCGTCGTACAGTCATTCTTTGCAAGGGTTTTTCAAATAAAAGTCAATATATTATGAACCAAGCGGGTAAAGTTCCATCTACCTCTCATGCATGAAAAGGAAACAAGGGCATATGGCGAGGATTGCAAATCACTAGCCCTAGCAAGGGATGCGCTAAGAGTCAAGGGAATCTACTTCAATAAGGAACACGTCTCCGAGAACGAGAATTTATGATTCTCCTGTGAAATATGTTATTTAGAATATGGATGTGATGACGTGAATGATTATTGCAGATACCTTATGCGTTAAAGTATTGAAAAATGTGGGAGCAACTTGATCGTTTATCTCTCAAGGTTTTGTTGATAAGATAAATTACCCTGTTGAATTGATAAGATTATGACTAAAGGACTAGCAAGTTAAGAACGTGCAATTATTAAATAAGTAAGTACCAATGGTAGAATTGTGATTTCTGGCAATAAGTTATGAGGAATTGATATCATTTGAGATAAGAGGATTGGACATTATTTTAAGGAATGGATTAATTATTTAAGCATGATGCCCAGATAGACTATCGTAATGGAAGATAGTTCTGAAGACGTCAAATGAGAATATGAAAAAGTTTAGAGGACGAAGGAAGGTAAAGAACTTGTTAACAATGATTTAAGATTACAGTGACCAAAATGTAGGTGCTATGGCGATTATAAATAAGGGTCAGGAGCAAACAGAACTTGAAGATTTTTAGTCTCAAGATATGTTTTCAGACGAGTTAACAATATTTTCTTCAGATAGAGAAAGTGAATTTATGATTAACTTAGCACCTGAAATGAAGCCAGTGTCCAAAGCCCCGCGTAGAGTGGCGCCAGACAAAATAAAGGAGTTACCAGAGCAATCCCAGGAGATAATTAGAAGAGAGAGCAACTGGACCTAGCGTACCCCCTAAAGTGCACCAGTATGATTTATTAATAAGAAAGATGGAAGTGTGAGATTATGTGTCAACTAGCGGAAGCTCAACAAGTTTATTCTCAAGAGCAATTATCTGTTACCTCGAACCAATGATTTGTTTGATCAAATGAAAGAAGCAAAGTATTTTTACAAGATTGATTTAAAACTGGGTATATTACCCATTGAAGATTGAACCTATGAACATATCCAAGATAATTTTCAGAACTAAGTACTGTTGTTATAAAATTCTAGTAATGTTAGTTGGATGAACTGATATACCCGTGATATTTAAATTGATGAGCAGAATCTTGAAGGAGGATCTGGATAAAATGTATTTGTGTTACTTAAGGTCAAAGGACAACCATGCAAATTATCTAATGATAGCTGGGAAGTCAAAGAAGAAAGAAGTGGTATGAAAAGTTTACCAGGTGAAAACTTTAATAGCAGGGAGTATAATTCTTAGCATAAATAGTCAGTGAGAAGGAGACCAAAGAGAATCCAGCAGAAATTTAAGTTATTTTAAATAAAGAAAGATCAAAATCACCAACAAAAGTAAGAAGTTTTATTATTGGCCGGTTATTATCGGAAATTTGTTCAAAGGTTCTTGAAGATTGTAACACCTTTGATAAATTTTACTAGAAATAGCAAGAAGTTTATATGAAATGGTAAAGTGCGAGGAAAGTTTTGCGGAGTCAAAGGAAAGAATGGTTACAACACCTGTTTTATCATTTTGAAAGAATCAAGGAGAGTTAGTAGGTTGTAGTGATACTTCTCATAAGGGAATAGGATGTGTGTTGATGCAGCACAATAAAGTTATTGCATATGCATCCAGACAACCGTGACCTTATGAACAGAAGTACCCTACTTATAATTGGGAATTAGCATCAACAATAATATTCGCTTTGAAAGGTTGGGAAACATTATATGTATGGAGAAAGATATGAGATATATACGAGGAAGAGCAAATGTAGTGGCAAGCGATAAGCAAAAAGGAGAGAACGAACATGGAGACTGCACCAGAAGGATTATCTATGGAATTTTAGAAGTTAGAATTGGAAGTCAGGGTTCATGATCCAAAAGGAGCAGGAATGGATAGTATGACCTTTCAGTCGAAGTTGTTAAGAGAGGATAAAAAGATATCAAAAGAAGATGATGGATCAGGATGCTAACAGTTAGCAAGAGAAGATAATGGATCATGATATTAACAGTTTAATGAGAGGAAATTTATGCACTTAAAAGAATGATTACGGTATCCTCATATTTCTTTGAAGAACTTGGATGCTACAAGTGGCAGAATTAAGGAATGAAATCCTAAAGAGAATTTACAATCCTAAGTATTTAATCCGATCAAGAAATACCAAAATATCCAGAAGTTTAAAGAAGAATATTGATAGCCGAGTACGAAACAATGGATCAGGAGGTGTTAGGCATATTAAATAAGTAAGGCAAGTGTTAGAGGCCTAGTGGATTATTGCAACCATTAGAAATACGGACTGAAATAGCAGTGTATCACTGTGGATTTTATAGTCAGATTACCAAGAACGGAAGCAACCCACGATGTTAATTAAGTTATGGTGAACAAGTTCGCTAAATCAGCTCATTTCTTGCCCATTAATGAAAGATACTCACTAGATAAGTTGGTTCGCATGTATTTGAAGGAAATAATAATTTGTCATGGGGTCCCTGCGTCTATTGTATAAAGTCAGGATCCACGATTCAATTCAGGATTTTGCAAAGGTTTTCCAGAATGATAGGCACCAAGTCAAATATGAGTATAACTTATCATCCGCAGACTGACAGCCAAGAGCGAGAAAATGATCCAAACAATTGAGGACATGTTACGTGTTTATGCCATTGATTTCAAAAGGGAATTAAAGCGAGCATTTGCCTTTGTAGAATTTGCTTACAACAACAACTATCGTGCCAGTACTGGGATGTCGCCATACGAAACTCTTTATGAACGTAAATGTCGATCACTAGTATATTGAGATGAAATTGGCAAACATGAAATATTTGGACTAGAGTTGCTACAACCGATAAAGGAATCTGTCGATGTTATTTAGGAAAGGATAAGAGCCTCGCAGGATTGTGAAAGAAAATGTGTAGATCAAGCTAAAAAGAATTTAAAGAAGAGGAAGATTTAATATTGTTAGTAGTGTTACCCTAAAAAGGGATCATCCAGGATCGGAAGAGAAAAGAAAGATGAGTCCGAGATACGTTGGACCTTTTGAAATTTTGAAATATATCGGTAAAATAGCATACGAATTGGCGTTACCCAGCATGGGTAGCATATTCATAATGTTTCTATGTGACAGGGTTAGAAAAGTACGGTATAGAATTGTAGACATGCGATAGGATGTGAGCCGATATAACTTCAGGCAGAATTGTGCTATGTGGAGAATCCAATAGAGACTGTAGAAAAGAAAGAGAAAGTATTAAGAAAGAAAGTTATAAAGTTAGTAAGATTATTGTGGAAACCAAAGGGTCGAAAGGATAGCCCAAGGTTTAGAAGGTGATATAAGTGAAACACTGCCCTGAGTGATTTGCTTAAGTGATTCTGGGGGCAGAATCCTTTTAAGAGGGGAAGGATGTAATATCCGGGATATAAAATTATTTTGTTAATAAATAAATATTATGTGATTATTATATGAATTTTTGTGAATTATCTGTGAAGTAGTATTTGTGTTTGGATATGTAAAAATGATATAATTTGAGTATTTTAATTTTTATATGTCCAAAATAAATTATAAATAATTGTCATATCTTCCGATTTATTTTTATGTTGATTTATGATTTTATAGGAAATATATGGATTTTATAAATTCTTTTTCCGAGTATTTATAAACCATTTTATACAATCGGGAACCAGCCGACGTCATCCGTTTTTACGTTTTTATAACCCGAAACTCTTCCGGAAACTCCTTCCTAACCTAATTGCAATATTCCAAGCATTTTCCATATTTCGACTTTTTCGATCTGGCGTACGGTTTGTCCTGTGCAGGTTCCAGCGCAATATTTTCGATACATTATTCGTTTCGGTAAATCAATAAAACTCGTATTTTCGATAAACGGGATCTTTTTATTAAACTATTATAATTATCACCTCGTAATATGTGTAACCAGGCGCTGAGACCAAGCCGCAGTACAAATTGTACAGATTTGGATAATTATCCTAAAACCGGTACCGTTTTGGATCTGTTTTCACAAATAAACGTTATATTTTATATCCGATATGATCCAACGGGGCACCAATATTCCGTAAATATAAATAGCCAACACAATATTGTATTTTGTACAGATAAACATTATTATACAGTAAAAATAGATAATTATCCAGAGATATGAGCCATGTTCTTCGTGTTCTTCACAATCAAACAAGGGTTTGAAGACGTTATTAGAATCTGATGGAGGCGTATGAATAGTGAAAACGAAGCCCTCGACGAGACGATCGTATCCGTATCAAAATCTTCGAATAAGGGTATTTATTTTTCAATTTCATATTTTTCAGTTTTTAATTATTTAGACTTAAATTCGGTTTTTGATTTAGAGGAATTATTTGATGATTTTGTTTGTTGATGATGATTGTAGAGGTTCTAAAGATCAGTTCCGTATATTATTTGCGTGATTTGGTTCAGTGAATAGTAAAAATGAGATTTGGAGTTTTACAAGATTTTTAAATCGATTTCTTGGTTTAATTTAGTGTTGTTGAATGTTTTGGATGGTAGGAACATATTATAGATGATCTCAGCTTCATTTTGGTACTGGATTGGTTGATTTTGGTTAAGTAATCATGGACATCAGAGTTCTAGCCGGAACTGAGCTCGAGGTCGCCGGTTTCCATGGCTTTTCGCCGGAAATCGCGAACCACGGCTCATCTGTAGTAACTGTTGCCACACCTGTATAGCTGGGTTGAATAGTGATAGGTTATGATTAAAAATTCTGAAAAAGGGGACGATTTTAGGGGCTGTAAGGTGGTGGCCGGAAAACGGCGACTTCGCCGGTTTTTAGGTTCAACCCCAGATTCCGGTGAAGTTCTACCGGATCCGGTAGGGTTCATATTGACCCGATTTCGACTCGCCACCTGACCCGCTTTTGATCCACTCTCCCCTAATTCTGTTTCTAAAAAACTGTTTCTGCAAATTTTATTTGAAAATAAATCCAAAAATTCATTATTCATTTTCTAAAATTCATTTTTAATTCCAAAAATCATTATTTTTAATTCTGAAAATTATTTTAATCCAAAAATAAATCTGAATTTTGTAATTAATTAATTTTAGTTAATAATTAATTATTTAATTAGTCAATTAATTTTAATATTAATTGATTAATTAATTTAATTACTTATTAATTGATTTTAATTAATTATTTAATTAGATTTAATTATTTATAAATGATTTAAAAATTCCAAAAAATAGTTTCGAGCTTTAAAATATTGTTTTAAATTGTTTCCAAGGCTCGATAATTATTATAAAATTATTTTGAAGCCAGATTTGGCCGACCAAACCCTGTTTATTGCTTTAAAATTGATCCAACGACCCGTTTTGACTCCGAAAAATGTTTTAAAAATCATATTAAATACCCGAAAGACTATTTATGACCCGAGACTTCCTTATAAATGAAATTTCATTAATTGTTTGACATGTTATGTGTTATATGTGACTTGTTTGTTTGATTGTCGGACTATGTGATCAGTGTTTACTTGTTTTTAGCATAACTCTTAATCCGTTAATCAGATTTGGGTGAAACGAAGGGTAGATGAAACCTTATGACGTCCATATGACGGTTAGAATAATGTGAGATGAGTATTGATAGATACTTATGATGCCTAGCAGAGTAGACATGGCATAGAAAAGGGAAGCAGGTGATTAGAAAATGGAATCGATGCGTAGAAAATACAGCAGGTGATCAGTGAATAGAAGCAAAACATAGAAAAGTAGATGAGTGGTTGTTGAATAAAGTCATTAGACAAGTACAAGTGAAGTTGGAATCGATTGTGATAAGGCAAGTACTTCTAAACCTTTTTCTAGATATAATGCAATTATTTCTAAATTTTCTCGTAACATATTGTTAAGTATTCAAAATAGCTCTGTTTTATATTATAAATACTTTGAATCCTTCAGCCTTGAACCCGAGCCACATCATTTGATCTTTGAGCCGTAAGCCTTATTCTTTGTGAACCATTTCTTGTTGATTTACCAGATACTAAACCACACAAATACGATACTACTCCACAAATATATACCCATAATATACCAAACACTGGAACAGAATTGTTTAAACATACAGAAACTTTTATACTCAACCATACCTTGTGACATCAAAGAACTAAAACCTTGTAAAAACATTGTTAATCTAATACCCGATTCTCCTACAGGCTGGAGTCCATTTCTTCTATATACATTGACATACCCTCATGATACCCATGAATTTTCACCATGCTTTAATTCAAATGTTTTATTGCTGTTAATTATGATCTTGTTTTATTGAGTTATATTGTTTATCCTATTGAACTACTTTAGAATTGGATAGTTTTCTTTATGTGGACAAGATTCGTGGTCGAATTAGGCCATTGTGTGCCTTGGATCCAGTTAGTAGAGCAGAGCTGTGTGCCTTGCTCGGGGTTAGCGCGTGACTGATCAGCAACCTAACCTTGGTTTTAAAACTTAAAATGAATATCCAGTTCTATTGATTGTTTAACAAGAAACTTGATTCCTCTGAAGCATCTCGTTTGATCATTGATTAACCTCAGTTGTTATTATGACTTGCTGAGCTAGTTAACTCACTCTTGCGAATCTTTTTATGTATTCTACAGTTAAGAAGGACACGGTTGATAGCAAGGTTTCCCAGTTCAATGTACGAGCTAGGATTCCAGTTTGAGTTGGATCAAGCTAGGAGGAGCTTATTGCGGTAGTGAAATAGTAAGATTGTAAGAATAAGTTCATTATCTGTTGTAAGTCAAATACTCAGATTCCTTTCACGAAATGCTGACTCCTAGTGCAACTGGTCTGCTTAACAAACGACTAACTTCGATTCAGGTCTTCGTATTATATCTTTGACTACATTGTTAAGCTTGCAACAACTTCATCGCTTCAAACACTGACTGTCAATAAACAAACATACTTTCACTGGAATCTTTCTGGTACTTTAGAAAACATCTTCATTTCTACTACAATGTTGAATACTTCATTCACTGTTCTTCACTGACGCTTGAACATATAAATGAAATCCTGTCAGTGAGTATAACTTCAAGGCTGCAGCTGTCTTCTTTAACCTCTGTCTTTTACCATGTCTTCAATTCTTCAGATTTCTATGCTTTAAATACTGTCTATCTTTAATAAATGCTGATATACTAAAATCTTATGGTATAACTTATACACTGAATCTTCACCATTTTTAAAACCCTGAATGTCTTTAACCTATATTCTTCACTGAGGTATGAACATATTAATGAACTTCTTTCAGTGACCTCTAAACAGACTTCAAGCTTTCTTCTAATCTTCTAATTCTTTATATTTGCCCTGTCTTTATTTCTTCTGATTTCTTATGTATTCGTAGTATTATTAACCAATCATGTTCTATTGTTGTTCTCGTGTTAAGTTATTACGTAACTGTTCATACAACTATGCAGTGTCACCAACAGGATTTGTCACTATCTTTTCAGGAATTGCTTGAGACCTATCAGGATTTGATGATGACCTATCAGGTTCTGTTGATTCCTGATCTAGAGCAATATCAGCCAATACACTAAGACCATCTGTTTGCTTTGAAATGCTTTTTGCAGCCTTGATCAGTCTTCTTTTCTTAGGCTTAGCAGCTGCAATTGAAATTTGGTCTTCTTCTGCAATAGCACCAATACCCTTCATAGGTCTAGCAGACATCTTGAACACAATTGGACCATCACTATCACTCTCAGTGTCTGATGGCTCATCTTCCAGCTTAACAGAAGCTGTAGTCTTTCTTCGCTTTCTTCCTACATGCTTCTTAGAGTGTGTTAATGAGGAAACATTTTTCTTCCTTACTCCACCTTATTTCTCCAATGATTTAGGTGAATGTGAAATAATCTTTAAACCTGATTGTCTCTGAGACACGTCAGTCTTAGCTATTGTCTTTGATTTTGTAACTGATTCTTTTTGGGAAGAATCAAAGGTGATAAAGTGTTTCGATTTAAGTGAAGAAAAATGAACACTATGTGTTAGGTCACACAACACTGTAGAAGGGGGTTGAATAAAGTGTAGAATACAATCAAATTGATTTCGAACACAAGTAACAGTAAACAGATATATTCAATATAATAAAATCTGTTACAATGGAACTGTTCTCTCTCAGTGATGAACAAATATCACGAGAGTTACTAGGTTACAATGTATGATCTTCTCGATAATGATAACACATATAGTGTAAACCTATGTCTGTGTTTATATAGTACACAGTTACAAGATAACTTCTAATTGATATGGAATATAATTCTGTCTCCTAAAATATATCAATCAGATATCTTATACAAGTCTTCCTATCTTCTAACTCTTTCCATGCATATAATCTTTTGTATTAGTCTCGATCTTCTTTCCTATAAATCAGCTTCCTTCCTTAACTATAAGTCCTCTCGTACTTAAGTTCTGATATCCATCTTTTGATATTTATCTTTTGATAATCTAAGTTCTGATATCCTTAAGTTCTGACTTTCAGTAAGTACTAATTCCAGTAAGTACTGATATTTCCTGTTTGTTAAGATCTGAAAACTAAACATGAAACATATTAGACATGACATCTCAAATATATCTAACAATCTCCCCCAACTTGTAAATTGTGCAAAATATACAAGTTAATAGATTTGATGATGTCAAAAACATTTAAGTTCAAATGCAATGAGAGTTTAATAAGACTATTAACTACAACTTACAGTCCTTGTAGCTTTACCAACTTCACTGGATCAATCTGAATCCATAATGATTCTTAACAAAATCTCTTACCAGCTTGTCTTCAGCTTTCCTCAGAACTTCAACTAACTGTGCTTTGACCTGCATCAGTTCTTCATCATTACTATCACCAATTTGATAAATGGTTGTTCTGAGAGCTTGAATTGATGTTCTTTCAAGTCCATCACCAAGTCTGATAACTCTACGATGTGAAGAGTTTTCATTATAACATAAGCATTTTCCTTTCAGAATAACTTCCACTTTAGCAGAATTCTTCAGCATAGGAATTTCTCTTCCATCACCTTCAGTAATCATTGGTATATACCGATAAGTCTTTGTACCAGAGATTCTGAATAGATCTCTTATATCCTTCAAAATGTATTCTGACCATCTTCTTGTAACATCAGATTTTACTTCCAGAAGATAGTGAATATGTTAAAGTTCTCTAACAAACTTCTTTAGCACATCAGTATCAGCTAGTCTGTAAGTTAATCCATCATAGAGAAATAAAATCAATTTCTCCTTTAGATTATCCTTATCATGAACATCTATCACAATTTGAGCAGACAACACTTTGTCAAGATGCTTTTGTTTGATTTGTTCATATGGTTTGTCTGTCAACATGAAAGGATCTCTTAGAGTAACTTCTACTCCTGTTTGTATCTTCTCTTCATCAGAACCTAATCCAGTTCTATCTCTAGGTTGCTTGGATCTCAACCCAAATGTTGCGAGTTGATTAATCATAAGATTGGATTTTGGTTCAACTGGAGTAGATTTCTTCCATAACAGCTTCTTCTTATCAGCAATTGTCATCTTTTCCAAATTAACTTGATCATAATTTGTTGTTTCTTCTGTAACTTGTTGTTCTTCATTCTGAACAACTTGAGCAGTGTTAGAGGTTTTTTTTAGATTCTTCAATTATCTTTATTCCCTTCAGAATTTGAACAGTTTCATCTTCTATCAAATCATCATCATGCATTATAGTTTATAGACTGGAATGGAAGAATTATCTTTTTCTCAATCTTTAAAGGTTTACTAACCTTTTCTTTTCCTTTTGACTTAGGATCAATCTCAGTTTGATCTAGTCTTGGATTTTGAAGTCTCGAAATTTGACTTTTCCCTGATCACAATGCCTTTTTCCTTAGGCCTTGAAGGTTTCTTTGTATCAGAAGCTTTAGACTTAAGATTCGTCTTCTCAGCTGCAAATCTAGCTTCTTTCTCCTTGAGAGTTTCCAAATCCATTCCTGGATTTTGTTTCAGAAATAATCTTCTAGCTAGCTCCTCATCAAGTGTCTGGATTTTAGGATTTTTTTAATAAACAGTAGTCTGCTTCCCTTTTAGCTTCAGAGTTTGTAAAAACTTCTGAGAGTCTTTAGATCCTGACTGAATTAGAATATCAAAACTTGACATCAGACTTTATTTATCAGAACTTGACTTCATACTTTTAGCATTCACAACATCAGAACTTGACTTGTTCTGTGTAAAAGATTTTTGTTGAAATTTTCCTTGACCTTTGTTCTTATAAGAGTTTCACTGGTCATCACCTTTATCATCCTTTTTCTTCAGTATTTGAGTAGGTGAACATTTGGACTTAACTACCTTCTCCCCCTTTTTGGCATCATCAGGAAGTAAGAGAGAAAGAAGAAGTTTAACTGAAGATTGGATATTATCTAATTGAGGTTTCTGAGAAACTTGGTTAGCCAGGACCCCAACAATTCGGGCCTGTTGCTTCTCTTGAATCTTCTCAATGGCTTCAATTTTCTCAAGAGTAGGTTTGATATATCTGTTCTTGTCAAGCTTGATCTATAGATCTAGCTTATCAGCATGTTCCTTTAGTGTATCAACCTTTTCATGAGTAGAAGAATGTAGACCTTGAAGATGTTTGGTAGATATAGCAGTGATCTTGAGTTGTGTCTTTAAATCAGTATTTGTGAGCAACTCATCAGCTTTAGTAATATGCTCTGTCATAATGTTAGAACTTGGAATAAAATCAATGTCATTCCACTTCTTGGTCCACTCCACACCTCTGTGAGTATCCTCCCAAGGAATAGGTGCTTCCTTTTCAACAAATTTCTTCACCAATTCTTCCTTGCCTAGTATAGGAACCAGAGTCTCAGAAGAAACACTGTCTTCATAACTTGAGGAAGACTCATTATGTTTTGACAGCACAACAGTGTGTGAAGCAACTAGAGATTCAGGAACAACTTCATTTAAATTCTGAGTAGCAGAATTTATCTCCAGAGCTGGTGTAGATGGTCTCTCAGCATCTAAGATTGGAGAGTTAACTGTAGATGGCTGAGCTTCTGTAGATGGAGCTTCCAGATAAAGAACATTTGGTATATTCAAATTATGAATATCTATCTCAGAGTTTTCAGTTTATTCTTTAGCATCATTTGTAGCTTTAATAGAAGAGACAGGAGGGGTAACCACTGTATCATTAGCAGTGTCTTTGGCCTGAGCTGGAAGGGCTTCAATAACAATTGGTTCTTGTGAGATCAGAGATTCCTGATCTCCTTCCTCAGCTTCTTCAAGATCTTCTGATGGAGCCTTAGCCAAATACCTCATAGCCTTCATTTTCTTCAATCTCCTTGCCAATGAAGGAGTTGCCTCAGCAGCAACAGAATATACATATTTCTTTTTTTTCAAAGTATCAGAACTTTGAGCTGCTATTTATTTCTGAAAAGTAACATTCTCAGCTTCAACTGTCAAATGTTCTGATACATGAACCCGTGCTTCAACTATTTCTCAAATCATCATAATTTATTATTGACCATAATTTTTATCAAAGCATTCATCAAAGGATAAAATTCAAATAGATGAAGTAAAGATTAACAAATCACAATTAGAACATTTACAGTCACATAATATGAGAGAAACAGAGACTAAATCTTGCAATTAAGGGAAATTTCATTAATATATCAAACAAGTACATTGCATGAAATTTATAGATTACATTCAAACGATTACAAGATAGTCCTAGTATAAGAAGGTTAACATCAACAACCTTAGTCATAGACTAAGAAAACCTATCGATTAGTTCCTCCTGCGGCTGACAAAGAGCACTGCAAGACGGATTATCCGTTCTTGCTGAAGGAGAGCCTCTCTCCTTTCTTCTTCCAATCGATCAAGATGGAGCTGATAGTCCATCGAAAAGAACAAGAGGTCTGTGTTAACCTCTTGTTGAACAGAGTTCCAGATCTCTTCAGGAATGGCAGTGACATGCCACTCCTGTTGCCAGTCATCACAACTCAACTATACATTGAAAGTTTTATAGTTCATGAACAAGTTGAAAAGAGCCATTTTTGTTTATGAAGGATAATGATGAGAATTAAGATAGAGAGTGAGTTTGTGAGAAAATGGAAGATGATATGGCTGACATGAATTGTCGGTTTAAATAGCCATCGGAATACCAAGGGACGCGGGACTATTTAATGATTAAGAGTAGAAATAATGATGCCTCGTCTCCCTAGACCGATGTGTAATAATAACAGTCAGTAAAAAGTTAAAGCAGGAGTTAATGGGCATAAGAAATAAATAATAATTATTGTGCACATGCAGTTTTTCAAGACAGACACGTTTACCACTAACCCTTAATGATTATGATTGTTTTTATCTTACGCAAATATATTCTGATTTAAATATGACTGTTTCAGTTTTTACCACACATAAGTCAAGTAAAGAATAATGCCACGTAAGCATCAGAGATTGTATCAGGATTTAATATCAGAACTTAAACTAATATCAGATTTTAACAGTCATCAGAATATGGCTTCTGTACTCAAAAAGTGAATATCTTTTTCTGTGATTCTTTATACAAATACTGACTTATTTTCTTCAGAGTTTAATCATCAGAACTGCCATCAGAACTTGTCCTCAGAATTTATGCAAATGACACTTAACTGTTTGTCAAAAACAACTTAATCACCACATTAATTTTCATCATTCATATGGAGTGAAAGTGTGTGCATTCAGCAGAATTTCAGATAAATATTAAAGTCTGATAAACTTCAGTACATCTTAGAAATAAAGCATAACTAAGAAAAGTGCTTAAAATCTGTCATCAATCATGAAGTCTACTATAGAACAAATTTATGCAAAAGTCCACATCAACTGTTTGTGCTCATTTTATGCATCTTTTAAAATTCCTTTTTACAGTGGCTTCTCAGTGTAAGTGAGTCACGACTGCTTATCAGAATTTATGCTATTGTCAGAGTATTTATCCAGTAATCAGAGAATGTGAAAAGTCACCAAGAAAATTTATTTTCTTTTCTAATGCATATTACTTAATACCAGCAATGCATTTGGGTCTTCTCTTCCATATATTTACTCTAGATCTCAAAGGAGTACCTGACTTTTCTTTTCTTTTCTTTTCTTTTGATAAGTGAGGCTTATCAGCATTTAGTTAATTCTTAAGATTTACTGACATCAGAATCTGCCAGATAAGAAGCAAGAATCTAGTTTGTGACTTAGTAATAAGATGCACAAAGTAAACTTGACTGCACTCAAAATCAGAATTTGCTTGTGTTAATGAGTTTCCACATAAACAACTAATTCAAACATGGGATTTATAGTATGTTAAAGACTACTAGGTCAGCATCTAGCATAGTTATCCTCATTGGATTGAATAGTCACAGAACATTCAAAACACTATCAGAGTTTAAAGATCCACATCAGATAACAATCAGCATTTAATGAATTTTCAATTTTAGCACAGATTATATGACAAGAAAACAACCTGTAAACACTGATCATAAAGTCTGATGCATGAGAACAAAAACTAAGCAGATTTAGAGAAAGAACCTGAAACCATTCCAAGTTCATTTACCAGTCTTGTAAAAGTAGCTTCACATAGTGGTTTTGTGAAGATATCTACTAGTTGTTGATCTGTTAGAACAAAATGCAATTTCACTGTACCTTCCATCACATGTTCCCTTATGAAATGGTACCTAATGTTGATGTGGTTTATCATTGAGTGATGAACTGGATTACCTGTCATAGCTAAAAGTTATTCCTAAATCCTAATACATGATTGGACTTAGGACATATTCCTCTTGGACAACTTGGTTTTGCCATGGATGGGGAGCTGAGCCAAGACTTGGTCTTGCAATCGCTTCCGAGTTCGTTCTCGCAGTTTGTTGTGAACTTTCACATGAATAAGTTGGATGTCAGCCTGCCTGAACTCCACAACATGTTGAAGACTGCGGAATCGAATTTTTCCCCTAAGAAGAGTTCTGTTCTTCTAATTGGTGAAGGTACCAATCCTAAGAAAAGGAAGAGGAACTCTTCCAAGAAGAAGAAAGTAGGTGAGAAAACGCCGGTTCCACCAAAAGCTGAAGACCCCAAGAGCAAAGTTGTTTGCTTTCACTGTAACAAGGTGGGGCACTGGAAGAGGAACTGCAAGGTTTACCTTGCAGAATTGAAGAAGAAGAAGGGTAGTGAGACTACCGCTTCTGATTCAGGTATGTTCATGATAGAAGTGAATATGTCATTTCTACTTGGGTATTAGATACCGCCTGTGGTTCTCATATCTGCAATTTGTTGCAGGGACCAAGGAAAAGTAGGACTCTTGAGGAAGAGGAGGTGATTCTACTGATGGAAATGGAGCAAGAGTTGCTGCTGAAGATGTAGAATCATATGCCTACGGGCAAGACTATTGTTTGAAATAATTGTTATTTTGTTCCCTCGATTATGAGGAATATTATTCCCATGTTAGACTTGGCTGGATTTTCATTTATTATTGAGAATAATGAATGTTCTATTCTTAGAGATAATATTCTTTATGGACGTGGTGCTTTAAATAATGGTCTGTATATATGTGACATAATTTACTTCAGATTGAACAAACTAATAAAAGAAAAGGGATGATGACAATCTCACTTCGTTGTGGCACTGCAGTCTCCATTTAGTAGACATGGAGAGAGGACTGCAAATTTGCTAGGAATGGTACACACAGATGTATGTGGACCAATGTCTAAGCAAGCCATGGGTGGATTTTCATACTTCATTACTTTCATAGATGATAGATCTGGATTCGGATATGTGTTTGATGAAACACAAGTCTGAGGCCTTTGAAAGGTTCAAAGAATATAAGTATGAAGTGGAGAAACAACCAAACATAGTATTATAACTCTTCGATCAGATCGAGGTGGTGAATACTTTAATGGAGTGTTTCTAGATTATCTCAAAATAAATGGTATAGTCTCCCAGTGGACTCCTCCAGATTGGTATCTGAAAGGAGAAATCAAACTTTGTTAGACATAGTTCGGTCCATGATGAGCTATGCAAATCTTCCAGTATTCCTATGGGGTTATGCATTGGAAACCTCAGCATATTTACTGAATAAGGTGCTTTCCAAAATCTGTTCCTCAAACTTCGTATGAGATATGGAAAGAAAGGAAACCGAGTCTTAAATACGTTAAGATTTGGGGATGTCCAGCTTATGTCAAGTAAGTTGACCCAGATAAGCTGGAATATCGATCCGTAAAATGTAGTTTTGTGGGTTATCCTAAAGAGACTTTAGGGTATTACTTTTACACCGATCATCGGGTGTTTGTCTCCAGACATGCTACCTTCTTGGAAAAGAAGTTTATCCTTGAAGGAAACAGTGGGAGCAAAATTGAACTTGATGAAGTTCAAGAAGCACAAACTACTACGGATCAAGTGGAAACACCTGTTCTGACTGAACAAACTTTTATGGAATAGCCCATTCGTAGGTCAGGAAGAGTGTATCGCCAACCTGAGAGGTAATATGGCCTTGTCATTGAGAATGACAATGAGTTGTCGATCATTGATGATGACGACCCTGTAACCTATAATGAGGCTATGAGTAGTGTTGACTCAGAGAAATGGCATAGTGCCATGAAATCCAGAATGGAATCTATGTATACGGTATACAAAAGATAGATTATAGCAGATGGCCAGGTGGAGACCTTTAAGGCCAGGCTTGTGGTAAAAGGATTCAAAGAAAGACAATGGATTGACTTTGATGAAACCTTTTACCTGTAGCCCTGTTAAAATCAGTTCGGATTTTGCTTGCGAATGCTGCTTACTACGACTATGAGATCTGGAAATTAGCCAGATGGTTTTCTTTCCAAGAGAAATGAAAACCTAGTGTGTAAGCTGTTGCGAACCATATGTGGTTTAAAGCAAGCTTCTCGAAAGATGGAACATTCGTTTTGATGAGACAATCAAAGAGTTTGATTTTATCAAACACGCAGATGAACCATGCGTCTACAAAAGGGTTAGTGGGAGCGCGGTAACATTTCTTATATTGTATTGAATTAGAGTTGACACACATAACAACATAGCAGACCCACTCACAAAGCTACTTTTTGAAAGTCACTTTGATCGTCATAAAGATGAGATGGGTATTAGATACCAGAGTGATTGGCTTTAGTACAAGTGGGAGATTGAAAGGAATATGTCCTAAGTCCAATCATGTATTAGGATTTAGGAATAACTTTTATGTAATCTGTTTTGATTTCATTGATATTAATAAAGACTTGTTTTGTTTTTATTACGGGCTTTATCTATTTATGTGTTTAAATAAGATATACCATAGATTAGAGTAAAGCTTTTTATGGATTATGATGAGATCATAATAGTGAGACCTAAAAAGATGATAACTTTAAACTTAAATAGTTCCTGGTCGTAGAATTACTAACTGGTAATTAATAATCCGCAAAGATCGGTACATACTATGCTTGCTTCATTATGAAGGATGTCTGTTCTCATAGACATTTGTGTGGTGACACTATAGCTAGTATGTAGGTGCTTATTATAGAATAAGTTCACTGAACATGACTCGCCCAGTTGAACAACTGATGGAGTTCACTCACGTGTCAGCAGTTGTTCGCTTAGTGATAGTTGTACAAGTATCCTTAGACTTGAGGTCATCATAGTCATCTTGTGTACACTGAACTATGCTTTGGTTTAGTTCTTAGTCTCCAGGGACAATTATTAGGGCTCTTCTGGGTATAGGAATTTGTACACGAAGATAGTGTATGATCAATAAAGGATCTACCCCTTCCAGTGAAGGAAGCGAATGTTCAAGGCTGATCCACTTATGCTAGTTCAGGAATCTCTGGCCAGAGTGAATGAAATTAGAAAGGAGTTTCTAATTTGCATAGAACTACGCATAGTAAATGGTAAGCAAGTGATTGAATTAGATAGGCTTGACACGAGATCCATGCCTTGTATTTAATCGGAACATTGTAGGGTAGAAGGAGTTTATTGTACGGTAACTATTCACTGACAGGTTTTTGGTATTCTAAGCAGTGAATTCATATTATCCGGATAGTCGCGATATATTGAGAAGCATCACTCACGATGTAGAATAAATGTGATTAATTAATTAATCGTATTTAATAAATTAGAGAATTTATATAAATAATGATAAAATAGTTTTATTATTATTTATTTCTACTACCGGCTTAATATTGAACCTACAGGGTCACACCATAAAAAGAGAATGATTTTATGGTGGAGGAATTAATTAATAATGGCTAATAATTATTTATTTGTGAAATAAATAATTAATTGGAAAATTTAATAATTGATTAAATGAGATTTAATTGATTATAAATTAATTAAGAAAAGTTTTTAATATTATTAATTAAGGATTTAATTTTTGGAAATTAAATCAAGAGAGTGAATTATTTCTAAAGTGTTTAGAAAAAGGATTAATAATTAAAAGGTGTTTTAATTATTAATAAGAATAATAAATGGGATAATAATAATATTATTTATGGGAAAATTTCAGCTGAAAATTTTGCCTATAAATACACTATTATAGACCCTATTTTATTCTAACCCCAGAAACCCAAAAGTTTCAGAAAACCAAATTCTCTCCACCTCCTCCTCCTCCTAAAAGTCGTTTTCTTGGTGGATACCGGTGGAGTGCTTCACACTTGAGGAGCAACTGCTAAGGATCTCTGATCATTGTCTCCGAATTATTTTAAAAGGTTAAATTCGATCCCTCGAATTTTTATTCAGGATTTATATGCTTTTATTTGGATTTTGTATGTGTAAAAGTGTTTTACCATACCCCCGCTGCGTTAAAAATCCAACAATAGCAATAGTACTTTAGTTATCACAGAAAATAGGGATTTTAGAAAATTCTAATCCATAATCCAGTAACTGATTCTTCATCCAAAGAATCTGTGCACAACAGCTTCCTGCAGCAATATATTCTTCTTCTGAAATTAAAATTCCTTCCTGGCTGAAATTTGCCCTTCTTAAAATTTGGAAACTTACCTGGTTGTGACTCGCCCTCATTCCCTTCAAATTTCCTTTTCTTGTTTTCCTTTTCCTTCTGGAACATCTCACCCTCTGTTTCTGCAATCATAGCTTTCTATACCACTCCTGCATAGGTATCCAATTAAAAAATGGCTACCTTCCCTCTGATCCAAGGTTTCAAACCTTGCTGGAATCTTTTAGCCTTCTTCCTGTCAGTATCCACATACGACGGTATATACCTTGACAATTCCTCAAACTTACCCTCATAATCTGTTACCGACATGTTCCCTTGCTTTAATTCTAAAAACTTAAGCCCCATTTGATCTTGGACAAACTGAGGAAAATACTTTTCTAAAAACAATTCCTTAAACCTCTCCCAAATACTAACATCTGTACCTTCCAATGTCTTCACCATCTCCCACCAATAGATGGCTTCATTCTTCAGATAGTAACTTGCAAACTCCACCTTCTGTTATTCCTTTACTTTACTAAGGCAAATGCCTTCTCTATTTCCTTTAACCAAACATTTGCTTCAATCGGCTCTAGGGAACCCTTGAATTCTGGTGGGTTTACTGCCTGAAAAGTTTTGAAAGTTACCTGAGGATTGGTCTGTCTTTGTTGTTGTTGTGCCAGGTGAACTGTTTATTGGGCCAAGATTTGAAAAATCTGGGCTATTGCTGGGTCCATGGGTCCTGGGTTCACATTTGGATTTATATCTTCTTGGTTGTTATTGTTGTTGGTTTCTTCATTCTGGGTGTTGGTGCGGGTATTTCTTCTAGGAGGCATTTTTCTGTAAAGAATCAAACAACTTATTTAGCTTTTAAACCAAATTCTTTGTAGAAAAGAAAAGTTTTATAAAACAAAAATATCTTCTTTTTCAAAACAGTTATAACTAAGTAAATTGCATGCTTCTTTACAGAATATAAACAGTTATGAAAAACAGGGTACATGGTATCACAGGGGTATAATTGGTGCAATAAATAAGGTAAGGTAAAACATGTGCAATAAAGTAAACGACAGTGCTGGAAATGAAAAAGGTACTGATATATATATATATCAAAAGTTTTAGGTAGCACAAGCGTAAAGACGCTTCAGAAGTAAAAGCAAAAGGGTACAACAACCTACTCACTAGTCAGCATAGCTAGTCTATAAATATAACTCAAAAGTCTACTGATACACACTACACACTACTGTACATACTACATAACCATCACAATACTGCTCAGCATCTGCATCTCTGAATCTCTGACTCATGGCAAGTCTGGACCTCCAATCTCCTCAAGCTCTTCTAGAACCCACTTAGCCCACTCTACTAAGAAATCAGGGGTGATGTCCTCATGTGTAGCCTCAGCAATCCTCACTGCAGCTGTCCTACAAAATGCCTGTAGCCTCTCTCTGAGTCACCTCTCACCACTCCCAACCTCTCTGGTACGCATATTATGTAGTAACTCTTGAATCTGACCCTAAAGGAATCGCTGCTCCATAAGGCAAGCCTCAAACTGATGATATGGGAGAGGGTAGGAAGAGAACTGGAAAGGTACTCCTATGACTGAATGACCGGTAAAGCCTGAATCAGCAGGTGGGGGTCCTCTGACAGGTGCCCTCATGCCTGGAGGTGGAATAGCCTGCATTGGTACGGGCTGCAATACAGGTGGAGGTAGAATAGCCAATACTGGTGGAACAACAGGACGTGGATCCGAAGACGGCACTCCAACTGAAGGCTCTGAGTGATCAGCTGATACGGGAATAAAAGAGTCGGCCATCGCTGCTATCTGAAATCATATCGCAATATAAGAATCTCGAACCATAACGCGAATTACACTAATACCTGTTATACCGAAGCACTCAACCTCTCAATGTCTTATCATCCTATTCCTTACTTCTAATCCTAACCCTCTACCCATTCCCGTTAACCTAGGCTTGTGTCAGTGACTTATAACCTGTAGCTCTAATACCAAACCTGTGGCGCCCTCCAAACCCGGGTCAGAAGTTTGGGGTGCACACAAACACCTTATTTATAACCTGCTAATAACAATAATAAAGATAATGATAATATGTAGTGACCCTACTTACCAACCACCACGGACTGCAACAGGTTAAAGTATGCACACAAGCCAAACACATTATTCTATTACAAATGTTTAAATCCCAACTATTCCAAACTCAAAACTGAGTATTAAACATTATTACAAACTTTTACAGACTTAAATTATTCGAAAAGAAGCCTACAAGCTCAGCTCAATCAACCTGAACCCCTAGCTCTCGCGCTGGACTGGGGATCCTCGGTACCAACCGGTTCCTTTTTAACTGGAAAAGAACAGAAACAATATCACACAAATGAGCTAACTAGCTCAGCAAGTCACAATGACAAAAATGAGAATAATGATCATCAGGTGAACATGGTTATGATATCAAGTGAATAATGGATTATGATTTAGAATTGGATATTATATTTTCATGTTAAAAACCAAGGTTAGGCTGCTGATTAGTCACGCACTAACCCCGAGCAAAGCACACAACACTGCTCTAACTACTGGATCCAAGGCACACATTGGCCTAACTTGACCATTATATGGTCTGACCATGAATCTGGTCCACAATTTTATAAAAACAATCCAATTCTAACATAATAACAGAATAAACAATAATAAACAATAACCAGAATCATTAACAATATTTGATGTTCCATAATAAAATGGTTTTAATCAGCATAAGGATCAAAAGAGTATTTTCAAAGTTTGGATGCTAGGTAATGAAAGAATTGGATAACAATGAATCAATGTTTCAGGGTTTCAAGGATTTGGTCTTTCAAAGCATAAAATATAATGGTTTGAGTATGTAGGTAACTCGATTCAGTGTATAGTATTTAGATTTGTATGTATTTGTGGAGTAGTATCGTATATTTGAGGTTCGTGTTTGGGTATACAACAATCAATGGTCTAGAATAAATCATGCTACGGCTCAAGATCAATAAATGGAATCAAGGTTTAGGGTTCAGTGCTTCAAAGCACTTGCAATATAAAACAGGAATATCAATCACGACAATATCTCGAGAAAGTTCAGAACACTTGCCTGGTATTAGCTTATTACACTGCACTCGCTTCAAATCTCAACCGTCTTACTCCTCAACTACCTGTTTTCCTTTCCTACGTCTTGCCTCTTCTGCTCATATATCATAAGCATCTATCAATATTTAACTCATATGATTCTATTTAACACATACTTCTATCTACCCTTCGTTTTACCCAAATCTGATTAACGGATTGAAAGTTACGCAATAAATAGTAAACATCGAATATATAAACTGACAGTTAACCAACATGTCACATATTACACATAATACGTCACATACTCGATGACATATCATTTATAAAGACGTTTCGGGTCATAAATAGGCTTTCTGGTATTTAAAATGATTTTTAAAACATTTTTCGGAATTAAAACGGGCCGTTGGATCAATTTTGGGGTAACAAACAGGGTTCGGTTGGCCAATTCTGGTTCAAAACAATTTTATAATAATTATCGAGCCTTGGAAATAATTTAGAATAATATTTTAAAGCTCGAAACTATTTTTTGGAATTTTTAAATCATTTTTAAATAATTAAATCTAATTAAATAATTAATTAAAATCAATTAATAATTAATTAAATCAATTAATCAATTAATTTTTGAATTAATTAACCAATTAATCAATTAAAAATTAACTGAAATTAATTAACTAATAAATTCAGATTTATTTTTGAATTAAAAATAATTTTCGGAATTAAAATAATAATTTTTAGAATTTTTAGAAATTAAAATCGAATTTTTATAATAAAAATAAATAGGAAATATAATTTTTAAATAAATTGTAAACAGGAATCCTAAATTTGCAAGTTTTGGAAACCTGGGGGACCAAACTGTATCGTTTTCAAAACTACAGATACTAAACTGTAATTTTCCAGAGGGTCGCCGGAAAATAATCGAGGGTGGCCGGAGAACTCGCCTCTGGCATCCTCCCACCACCATCACCTCCAGATTTGCTCTACACAACACCAGGAACTTGTTCATGCAATCAAATCATTCAAATAACCCCAGACTTGGCCGGAAATTGGCCAAGAACATCGTCGGTTTCCGGCGAATATCGTGAATTTTCAAAACACAACTCCCTTCGATTCAGACATCCTCTGTTAACGAGCTATATACCAATCGATTGCAAATTTCATAAGGAACACAACCCACTATAAATCAACAGCTAATAACCCCTAAATCAAAAACCCCCAAATTTCAATTGAAAACATTCATACGGGTTATAAACCCTAATTTTAAAATTCGAAAATCAAACTCAAATTTGAACATGCTATTGAACTCCAAATCAGACGTATAATATATCAAAATCATCAGGAAAACAAGCTCTACAACATGCAATCATCAAATCATACAAACAATCATCCGAACAAAAAATCATATTTTTAATAAAATTAATCCGAAAATAAATAAATATATAGAAAATAAACCTTGATTTCTGTAGTAAAACGAAGCTCAGAATCTGATAAAACACTTCAAATCCTTTGGATTGAGTACTCGAGCTTTGAAAACAGAGATCGATAACGCCTTCGTTTTGCTGTTTGATTCTTAGAACAGTTTATGAAATTAGGGTTTTTCTCTGAAAATTATAAAATTAACTATCTGCAAATGATTTTGATACGAAATAAAATACGGGAAAAGGCTATTTATAATTACGGAAAATTAGTATCCCGTTGGATCATTCTGGATATAAAACGTTACGTTTATTTATAAAAACTGATCCAAACGGTATCGGTTTTCGGGATAATTATCCAAACCAGTACATTTTGTACTGCGGTTTTGGTCTCAGCGCCTGGTTACACGTACTACGAGCTGATAATTGGGATAGTTTAGTAAAAAGCTCTCGTTTATCGAAAATACGGGTTTTATTGATTTATTGAAATGAATATTGTATCAAAAATGTTGCGCCGGGACCCGCGCAGAACAAACCGTATGCCGGATCGAAAAAGTCGAAACATGGAATATGCTCGGAATATTACAATTAGGTTAGGAAGGAGTTCTCGGAAGAGTTTCGGGTTCCAAAAACGTAACAACAGATGACGTCGGTTGGTTCCCGTTTTTATAAAATAGATTTTAAATACTCGGAAAAAGATTTTATAAATTTCATATGATCCTTATAAATCAATAAATCAACATAAAAATAATTAGGAAGATATGACAATTATCTATATATTATTTTGGACATATAAAAATTAAAATACTCAATTAATATTATTTTTAAATATCCAAACACAGATAACACTTAACAATTAATTCGCAGAATAGATACTGAACACAGATAATGATTATTTAATAGCAAAAATAATTACACGATATATTCCTGATATTACATCCTTCCCCCCTTAAAAGGATTCTGTCCTCAGAATCTCCTAAGAAAATAAATGAGGATACTTTTCTCTCATATCACTTTCTAACTCCCAGGTTGACTCTTCAACCCTTGGGTTTCTCCACAATACTCTTACTAGCTTTACCACTTTATTCCTCAATACTTTCTCTCTTTCCTCTAGAATTTCTATCGGACTCTCTACATATGACAAATCTGTCTGAAGCTCTATTGGCTCATATTCTATTACATCCCTGGAGTCTGGATTATATTTTTTAAGCATTGATACGTGAAAAACATTGTGAATGTGCTCCATATGCGGGGGTAACGCCAACTCGTAAGCTACTTTGCCAACGCACTTTAGAATCTCAAAGGGTCCGACATATCTTGGGCTTAGCTTTCCTTTCTTTCCAAATCTCGTTAGTCCTTTCCATGGTGATACTTTCAGTAGTACCAAGTTTCCTTCTTAAAATTCCATGTCTTTTCTTGACTGGTCTGCATATTTCCTTTGACGGTCTTGTGCTGCTATCAATCTTTTCTGGATTATTTCAACAACTTCCTTTGTCTACTGCACCAATTCAGGTCCAAGTATTTTGCGTTCTCCTACTTCGTCCCAATGCACTGGAGATCTGTATTTGCGTCCATAAAGAGCTTCATAGGGTGGCATCCCAATACTGGCATGATAACTGTTGTTATAAGCAAACTCTACCAGAGGTAAATGCTCGTCCCAACTTCCTTTAAAATCAATAGCACAAACACGCAACATGTCCTCGATTATCTGGATCGTTCTTTCGCTTTGGCCATCCATCTGGGGGTGATAGGCCGTACTCATATTCAGTCTTGTTCTCAAACATTCTTGAAAACTCTTCCAAAATCTTGAATTAAACCTTGGATCTCGATCAGATACAATAGACACTGGAACTCCATGATGAACTACGATTTCCTTCAGGTACATATGGACTAACTTGTCGAGCGAAAATCTTTCATTTATAGGCAGAAAATGAGCTGACTTGGTAAGTCAATCCACTATAGCCCAAATGGCATCATGATTAGCCCTTGTCCTTGGTAATCCAACTATGAAATCCATGGTAATATGTTCCCACTTCCACTCTGGAATCTCCAATGGCTGTAACAATCCACTTGGTCTCTGATGCTCTGCTTTAACTCTCTGACAAGTATAACATTTGCTAACCCATTCCGCAATTTCCCTATTCATATCTGGCCACCAATAATTCTCCTTTAAATCCCTGTACATCTTGGTACTCCCTGGATGGATGGAATATCTTGAACTATGTGCCTCTTGTAAAATTTCATTCTTTAACTCCGTCACCGGCGGAATCCAAATTCTAGATGAAAATCTCAGAATACCTTGATCATCCTTCTGCATGCATAATTCCTCACCTACCAAACAATTTATATCTTGATCCATTACATCTTCCTAACACTTCTTTATTTTCTTTAGCAACTCCGGCTGAAAAGTCATCCTGTACACTTTTGCTTCATTAGGCCTACAAACGTTAATCTCCAATTCCAGTTTCTGATATTCTTTATATATCTCTTCAGGTACTGATAACACATTTAACTTTTCCTTCCGACTTAACGCGTCTGCTACAACGTTCGCTTTACCAGGATGATAATTAATCGAGCAGTCGTTATCCTTGATCAATTCTAACCATATTCTTTGCCTCATATTAAGTTCCTTCTGTGTGAATATGTACTTTAAGCTTTTGTGATCCGTGAAAATCTCGCACTTTTCTCCATACTGATAATGTCTCCAAATCTTCAAAGCGAAAACTATGGCTGCTAGCTCCAAATCATGAGTAGGATACTTTTATTCGTGTGGTTTCAATTGCCTTTACGCATACGCAATCACCTTTTCGTGCTGCATTAAAACACATCCTAGTCCTTTGTGAGAAACATCGCTATAAATTACGAAATTCCCTTGATCGTCTGGAAGTGACAAAACAGGTGTCGTGATTAATCTTTGCTTCAATTCCTGAAAACTTCCTTTGCACTTGTCGTTCCATATAAACTTTTCATTCTTTCGTGTAAGCTTTGTCAGTGGTGTTGCAATCCTTGAGAAATTCTGGACGAATCGACGATAATATCCTGCCAATCCCAAGAAACTTCTTACCTCGGTGGGTGTTCTCGGTTTCTCCCAGTTCGTAATTGCTTCGATCTTTGTCGGGTCTACTTTGATCCCTTCGTTACTGACTATATGTCCTAAGAACTGAACCTCCTGTAACCAAAACTCACACTTCGAGAATTTAGCATATAACTTCTTTTTCCTTAAAATCTCCAAAGCTTTTTTCAAATATTCCGCATGATCCTCTTCCGTTTTTGAATAAATTAAAATATCATCTATAAACACAATAACGAACTTATCCAAATATTCCTTAAAAATTCTATTGATCAGGTCCATAAATGCTGCCGGGGCATTGGTCAATCCAAAAGACATCACTAGAAATTCGTAATGTCCATACCTTGTTCTAAAAGCTGTCTTTGGTATATCTTCTGGCTTGATCTTCAGTTGATGATATCCTGATCTTATATCAATTTTGGAGAAGTACTTGGCTCCCTTCAATTGGTCAAACAAATCGTCAATTCTAGGTAACAGATACTTGTTCTTGATTGTAAGCTTATTGAGTTCTCTATAGTCGATGCACAGTCTCATGCTTCCATCTTTCTTCTTGACAAATAATACTGGGGCTCCCCACGTGGATACGCTGGGTCTGATTACTCCTTTCTCTAACAAATCCTGCAACTGCTTTGCTAGCTCTTTCATCTCAACAGGCGCCATTCTGTACGGGGCCTTGGATACTGGTTCTGTTCCAGGTGCTAAGTTGATCACAAATTCAATTTCTCTATCTGGAGGAAGTCCTGGTAACTCATCGGGAAACACATCTGGAAATTCATTCCCTACTGGAATATCTTCAAGTTTTGCTGGCTCCTGATTTCTATCGATCACATATGCTACGAAATGTTCGCATCCTTGCCGTAATAACTTCTTGGCTTGAATCATTGTTAAGAACCTCTTTACTTGCTTCTGGCCCTTGAACGTTACTATTCTTTCATCTGGCGTCCTCACCATTACCTTCTTATTTTGACAATCTATCTGGGCATCATGCTTAGATAACCAATCCATTCCTAATATAACGTCAAACTCCCCTAACCTAAATGGTATCAAATCTACGTAAAACTTACTATCAGAAATCTCAATCTCACAATTCCCACAAACTTGATTAACAGATACACGTTCTTGATTTGCTAATTCCACAGTCATTATTTCATTTAAACACTCGACTGGACAATTTAACTTGCTAACAAAATCTTGTGAAACAAACGATCGGGTTGCTCCCGAATCTATTAACACTTTGGCATATAAAGAATTCACATTAAGCGTACCTGCCACGACATCCATATCCTGGATAGCATCCTTCACAGACATATCAAAAACTCTAGCCCTTGGAGTCTCATTCACTGTTGGGGTAGATCCCATAATCCTTAATGCATTACTGACTGGGGCTGGTGTCTTGCAATCCCAGGCTATATGTCCTGGTTTCCCACATTTAAAGCACGTAAATCCAATGGCTGGAACCTTCACTGCTGGATTCCGGATAGGCTGATCCTTATTTACTGGTTCTCTTGCTGGCTGATTTCGGCACTCCCTCGAATACTGCCCTTTCTGATTGCATTTGAAACAAACTACATTCAACTTATTACAAACTCCCCCATGCTTCTTCCCACATACTTGACAATCCGGAAAAGTTAGTCTTAACTGATTCGGCTGATTTGCATTAACTGGACGGTTGCCCTGGCCTCCGTCGCTTGCATTTTGTCTCCTGAAATTAAAATTCTTTCCTGGCTGAAACTTGCCCTTCTTAAAATTTGGAAACTTCCCTGATTGTGACTAGCCCTCATTCCCTTCAAATTTCCTTTTCTTGCTTTCCTTTTCCTTCTGGAACATCTCACTCTCTGTCTCTGCAATCATAGCCTTCTGTACCACTCCTGTATAGGTATCCAATTCAAAAATGGCTACCTTCCCTCCGATCCAAGGTTTCAAACCTTGCTGGAATCTTTTAGCCTTCTTCTTGTCAGTATCCACATACGACGGTACATACCTTGACAATTCCTCAAACTTACCCTCATAATCTGTTACCGACATGTTCCCTTGCTTTAATTCTAAAAACTTCAGCTCCATTTGATCTTGGACAAACTGAGGAAAACACTTTTCTAAAAACAATTCCTTAAACCTCTCCCAAGTAATAACATTTGTACCTTCCAATGTCTTCACCATCTCCCACCAATAGGTGGCTTCATTCTTCAGATAGTAACTTGCAAACTCAACCTTCTGTTCTTCCTTTACTTTTACTAAGGCAAATGCCTTCTCTATTTCCTTTAACCAAACATTTGCTTCAATCGGCTCTAGGGAACCCTTGAATTCTGGTAGGTTTACTGCCTGAAAAGTTTTATAAGTTACCTGGGGATTGGTCTGTCTTTGTTGTTGTTGTGCCAGGTTAACTGTTTGTTGGGCAAAGATTTGAAGAATCTGGGCTATTGCTGGGTCCATGGGTCCTGGGTTCACATTTGGATTTATATCATCTTGGTTGTTATTGTTATTGGTTTCTTCATTCTGGGTGTTGGTGCGGGTATTTCTTCTAGGATGCATTTTTCTGTAAAGAATCAAACTACTTATTTAGCTTTTAAACCAAATTCTTTGTAAAAAAGAAAAGTTTTATAAAACAAAAATGTCTTCTTTTTGAAAACAGTTATAACTAAGTAAATTGCATGCTTCTTTACAGAATATAAACAGTTATGAAAAACAGGGTACATGGTATCACAGGGGTATAATTGGTGCAATAAATAAAGTAAGGTAAAACATGTGCAATAAAGTAAATGACAGTGCTGGAAAGGAAAAAGGTACTGATATATATCGATCAAACGTTTTAGGTAGCACAAGCGTAAAGACGCTTCAGAAGTAAAAGCAAAAGGGTACAACAACCTACTCACTAGTCAGCATAGCTAGTCTATAAATACAACTCAAAAGTCTACTGATACACACTACACACTACTGTACATACTACATAACCATCACAATACTGCTCAACATCTCCATCTCTGAATCTCAGACTCATGGCAAGTCTGGACCTCCAATCTCCTCAAGCTCTTCTAGAACCCACTTAGCCCACTCTACTAAGAAATCAGGGGTGATGTCCTAATGTGTAGCCTCAGCAATCCTCACTGCAGCTATGCTACGAAACGCCTGTAGCCTCTCTCTGAGTCGCCTCTCACCACTCCCAACCTCTCTGGTACGCATAATATATTGTAACTCCTGAATCTGACCCTGAAGGAATTGCCGCTCCATAAGGCAAGCCTCAAACTGATGATATGGGACAGGGTAGGAAGAGAACTGGAAAGGTACTCCTGTGACTGAATGACCGGTAAAGCCTGAATTAGCAAGTGGGGGTCCTCTGACAGGTGGCCTCATGCCTGGAGGTGGAATAGCCTGCAGTGGTACGGGATGCAACACAGGTGGAGGTAGGATAGCCAATACTGGTGGAACAACAGGACGTGGATCCGAAGATGACACTCCAACTGAAGGCTCTGAGTGATCAGCTAATACGGGAATAAAAGAGTCGGCCATCGCTGCTATCTGAAATCATATCGCAATATAAGAATCTCGAATCATAACGCGAATTACACTAATACCTGTTATACCGAATCACTCAACCTCTCAACATCTTATCATCCTATTCCATACTTCTAATCCTAACCCTCTACCCATTCCCGTCAACCTAGGCTTGTGTCAGTGACTTATAACCTGTAGCTCTGATACCAAACCTCTGGCGCCCTCCAAACCCGGGTCAGAAGTTTGGGGTCCACACACACACCTTATTTATAACCTGCTAATAACAATAATTAAGATAATGATAATATGCAGTGACCCTACTTACCAACCACCACGGACCGTAACAGGTTAAAGTATGCACACAAGCCAAACACACTATTATATTACAAACGTTTAAATCCCAACTATTCCAAACTCAAAACTGAGTATTAAACATTATTATAAACTTTTACAGACTTAAATTATTCCAAAAGAAGCCTACAAGCTCAGCTCAATCAACCTGAACCCCTAGCTCTCGCGCTGGACTGGGGATCCTCGGTACCAACCGGTTCCTTTTTAACTGGAAAAGAACAGAAACAATATCGCACAAATGAGCTAACTAGCTCAACAAGTCACAATGACAAAACTGAGAATAATGATCATCTGGTGAACATGGTTATGATATCAAGTGAACAATGGATTATGATTTAGAATTGGATATTATATTTTCATGTTAAAAACCAAGGTTAGGCTGCTGATCAGTCACGCACTAACCCCGAGCAAAGCACACAGCACTGCTCTAACTACTGGATCCAAGGCACACATTGGCCTAACTTGACCATTATATGGTCTGACCACGAATCTGGTCCACAATTTTATAAAAATAATCCAATTCTAACATAATAACAGAATAAACAATAATAAACAATAACCAGAATCATTAACAATATTTGATGTTCCATAATAAAATGGTTTTAATCAGCATAAGGATCAAAAGAGTATTTTCAAAGTTTGGATGCTAGGTAATGAAAGAATTGGATAACAATGAATCAATGTTTCAGGGTTTCAAGGATTTGGTCTTTCAAAGCATAAAATATAATGGTTTGAGTATGTAGGTAACTCGATTCAGTGTATAGTATTTAGTTTGTATGTATTTGTGGAGTAGTATCGTATATTTGAGGTTCGTGTTTGGGTATACAACAATCAATGGTCTAGAATGAATCAGGCTACGACTCAAGATCAATAACTGGAATCAAGGTTTAGGGTTCTGTGCTTCAAAGCACTTGCAATATAAAATAGGAATATCAATCACGACAATATCTCGAGAAAGTTCAGAACACTTGCCTGGTATTAGCTTATTACACTGCACTCGCTTCCGATCTCAACCGTCTTACTCCTCAACTACCTATTTCCCTTTCCTACGTCTTGCCTCTTCTGCTCATATATCATAAGCATCTATCAATATTCAACTCATATGATTCTATTTAACACATACTTCTATCTACCCTTCGTTTTACCCAAATCCGATTAACGGATTGAAAGTTACGCAATAAACAGTAAACATCGAATATATAAACCGACAGTCAACCAACATATCACATATAACACATAATACGTCACATACTCGATGAAATATCATTTATAAAGATGTTTCGGGTCATAAATAGGCTTTCTGGTATTTAAAATGATTTTTAAAACATTTTTTGGAATTAAAACGGGCCGTTGGATCAATTTTGGGGTAACAAACAGGGTTCGGTTAGCCAATTCTGGCTTCAAAACAAATTTATAATAATTATCGAGCTTTGGAAATAATTTAGAATAATATTTTAAAGCTCGAAACTATTTTTCGGAATTTTTAAATCATTTTTAAATAATTAAATCTAATTAAATAATTAATTAAAATCAATTAATAATTAATTAAATCAATTAATCAATTAATTTTCGAATTAATTGACCAATTAATCAATTAAAATTAACTGAAATTAATTAACTAATTAATTCAGATTTATTTTTGAATTAAAAATAATTTTCGGAATTAAAATAATAATTTTTAGAATTTTCAGAAATTAAAATCGAATTTTTATGACAAAAATAAATAGGAAATATGATTTTTAAATAAATTGTAAACAGGAATCCTAAATTTGCCAGTTTTGGAAACCTGGGGGACCAAACTGTATCGTTTTCAAAACTACAGGTACTAAACTGTAATTTTCCAGAGGGTCGCCGGAAAATAATCGGGGGTGGTCGGAGAACTCGCTTCCGGCATCCTCCCACCACCATCACCTCCAGATTTACTCTACACAACACCAGGAACTTGTTCATGAAATCAAATCATTCAAATAACCCCTGACTTGGCCGGAAATTGGCCAAGAACATCGCCGGTTTCCGGCGAACATCGTGAATTTTAAGAACACAACTCCCTTCGATTCAGACATCCTCTGTTAACAAGCTATATACCAATCGATTGCAAATTTCATAAGGAACACAACCCACTATAAATCAACAGCTAATAACCCCTAAATCAAAAACCCCCAAATTTCAATTGAAAACATTCATACGGGTTATAAACCCTAATTTTAAAATTCGAAAATCAAACTCAAATTTGAACATGTTATTGAACTCCAAATCAGACGTATAATATATCAAAATCATCAGGAAAACAAGCTCTACAACATGCAATCATCAAATCATACAAACAATCATCCGAACAAAAATTCATATTTTTAATAAAATTAATTCGAAAATAAATAAAAATATAGAAAGTAAACCTTGATTTCTGCAGTAAAACGAAGCTCAGAATCTGATAAAACACTTCAAATCCTTTGGATTGAGTACTCGAGCTTTGAAAACAGAGATCGGTAACGCCTTCGTTTTGCTGTTTGATTCCTAGGACAGTTTATGAAATTAGGGTTTTTCTCTGAAAATATAAAATTAACTATCTGCAAATGATTTTGATACAAAATAAAATACGGGAAAAGGCTATTTATAATTACGGAAAATTAGTATCCCGTTGGATCATTCTGGATATAAAACGGTACGTTTATTTATAAAAACTGATCCAAACGGTATTGGTTTTCGGGATAATTATCCAAACCAGTACAATTTATACTGCGGTCTTGGTCTCAGCGCCTGGTTACACGTACTACGAGGTGATAATTGGGATAGTTTAATAAAAAGCTCCTGTTTATCGAAAATACGGGTTTTATTGATTTACCGAAACGAATATTGTATCGAAAATGTTGCGCCGGGACCCGCGCAGAACAAACCGTACGCCGGATCGAAAAAGTCGAAACATGGAATATGCTCGGAATATTACAATTAGGTTAGGAAGGAGTTCTCGGAAGAGTTTCGGGTTCCAAAAACGTAACAACAGATGACGTCGGTTGGTTCCCGTTTTTATAAAATAGATTTTAAATACTCGGAAAAAGATTTTATAAATTTCATATGATCCTTATAAATCCATAAATCAACATAAAAATAATTAGGAAGATATGACAATTATCTATATTTTATTTTGGACATATAAAAATTAAAATACTCAATTAATATTATTTTTAAATATCCAAACACAGATAACACTTAACAATTAATTCACAGAATAGATACTAAACATAGATAATAATTATTTAATAGCAAAAATAATTACACGATATATCCCGGATATTACAAGAGGCATTTATTTGATGTTGCAGTTCTAGTTCTGACACCTGCTTCAGGATCTCCAATAATTAAGTTAGGTGTATGTGATTTGGTCCACTTCTTTGCAGATTGAAGTTGACTTCTAGAACTGGATCCTCCCTCATGATCCATGTTGTCTCTATCAGCATTTTCTGATGCTCCCCTTGTAGTTATGTTCTCCGAGACTTCAAAATTTGACTTGGATCCTTCAGGATTTGAAGTATCAGAGCTTCCAGAATTATCAGAATTTGACTCATCAGAACTAGATGAATCAGAACTTGAAGAGCTAGTGATAGGTTCTGATGCTTCTTGAGAGCCTTGAGATGTGGTATGATCTTCAGCTTGCTCCCCCTGGATAAGTGCATTTTCCTTTGGAGTTGTTACGACAGATTCAATGACAACAGTACTTACAAGATCAGAGCTTAAGTCATCAGAATTTATAGAATCAGAATTTAAGTCTTCATTTTCAAATCTCAGCTGATCGTGATCATTGAAATCTTCTAGTCCAGTAATCTTCTTATCATCAAAAGATACATTGATAGATTCCATGACAACCCTTGTTCTTAAATTGTAGACTCTGAAGGCTTTTGTGGAAAGTGGATATCCAACAAAAATTCCTTCATCAGCTTTTAAATCAAATTTCGACAGCTGCTCAGGATGAGTATTAAGAACAAAACACTTGCAACCAAATACATGAAAGTATTTCAGATTTGGCTTCTTTTTCTTTACCATCTCATATGGTGTTTTTTCATGCTTGTTTATGAGTGTTGCATTCTGTGTAAAACAAGCAGTCTGCACAGCTTCAGCCCAAAAGTAGGTTGGTAGCTTTGCTTTATCAAGCATAGTTCATGCAGCTTCAATGAGAGTCCTGTTCTTTCTTTCTACAACTCCATTTTGCTGTGGAGTTCCAGGTGCAGAAAATTCCTGTTTGATTTCATGCTCTTTGCAGAACTCTTCCATGATTGAATTCTTGAACTCAGTGCCATTATCACTTCATATAATTTTAACAGAATCTTTGACCAACTTATCCAGCTGTCTGACATGATCAGTTAAAGTAAATGCAGTTTCATTCTTCTTGTGCAAGAAGTACACCCAAGTGTACCTTGTGAACTCATCCACTATAACCATAGCATATTTCTTCTTTGCAATAGACATGATATTGACTGGACCAAATAGATCAACATGTAGTAGGTGATAAGGCTCAAGAATTGATGACTCAGTTGTGCTCTTGACAGAAAATTTTCTTTGTTTTGCCATTTGACATGAATCACAAAAGCCATCAGGAGCAAATACTGATTTTGGCAGTCCTCTCACAAGATCTTTCTTTACAAGCTCAATTATGTTGTTGAAGTTTAAATGAGAGAGTCTTTTGTGCCAATTCCAGCTTTCTTCAATTGATGCTCTACTTAACAGACAGATTGCAGAACCATCAGTACTTGTTGAAAGTCTGGCTTCATAAATGTTACCATGCCTGTAACCTTTCAGAACCACTTTGCCTGTAGAATTGATTACAACTTCACAGTGTTCTTCAAAGAAATCCACATGATAACCTCTGTCACAGATTTGACTCACACTCAGCAGATTGTGTTTAAGTCCTTAGACAAGAGCTACTGTTTCAATGATGACATTCCCAAGATTAATATTGCCATATCCCAGAGTTTTTCCCATGTTGCCATCTCCATAAGAAACTCCTGGGCCAGCTTTCAGCACAAAGTCTGAGATCAGGGCCTTATTTCCAGTCATATGTCCTGAACATCCACTATCCAGTACTAGGATGTTTTTACTGTTGCCCTGTAATCACAAAGACCACTAATGGTTACTTTTAAGGACCCAGACTTGCTTGGATCCTTTGGCCTTTTTAAGTTTGTTAGCATTTGCAGTGGATTTAATATCAGAGTTTATGCTAACATGCTATTTATCAGAACTTATATCAGACTTTGCATCAGACTTTACACTAGAAGGAATTAAAGCAACTTTCTTCAAAGAAGGTTTTATTTGATAATAATCATAGTACAAACTATGATATTCCTTACAAGTATAAATGGAATGCCATAAACTACCACAATGAAAACAAGGATTTTGTGGCTTAAACCTAACAGACTGGCTCTTAACTCCTGACTTAGGTGGTAAAGAGTTTATATTCTTATTCTTCCTGCAAGAAGAAGCAATATGGTTAGAGTTTTCACAGTTATAACATTTCTTTCTAGGAGCATTAGGAACAGACATATAATTATTGCTTTTATTCACACCTTCCTTTCCATTCCTATTTTTCCTAGCTGCCTTAACCTTGTTAACATTCCTTATTTCTTTCAGTTTATGCTTAAGCTGCTTCTTTGTCATTAAGCATATGTTGACTTCAGCTGGTTTATCCTGTTCTAATTTGTCAGAAGTTGACTTCTCCTTATCTTCTGTCACAGACTCTTTCATCTTTTTAGAATCAGACTTTACAGTTTTAGCTACAAACTTAACATGATTTACCTTTGGCTTAGCAGTTTGTTTAACAACAATTGGCTCAATTTGTTCAGTTCCTTTTTCACTTTTATCATCTCCATAACCTAAGCCCTCTTTCCAGTTTCCACTACTTAATAAATTATGAGTTGTTCTGCCAGAGTTAGTCTAAGTCCTGATAATCTCTTTTTCTTTTTCTAACTCAGTTTTTAGAGATTTATTCAATTTTAGCACTTCATCTCTAACATAAAAAGCATCATCTCTTTCTTTCTGAGTTTGATGGAACTTAACTAACTCCTTTTCTAAATAATCATTCATTTTCTTAAAAGCAAGGTTTTCAGAAGTTAATCTTTCACATGTTAAAGTTTGATCTCTGTAGCTAATTAACATGGTTTTAAGATATAATCTCAACCCAGTAATATCATTAGTATGAAAAGCATAAGTTATTTGAGGTACCTTCAATTCAGCAGTTTCAGGGCTGCCATCAGCATTTGCCATTAAAGCATAATCCACCTCATCTTCAGAATCTGAAGAGTCTGTCCAGCTTTTCTTCTTTGTGACAAGTGCCCTGCCTTTGTCACTCTTTTCTTTCTTGCAGTCAGGAGATATGTGGTCTTTCATCACAATTGTAGCATTTGACATTTGAGTTATCTCCTCTGTCAGACTTTGCACTTTTGCATTCATACTTTCTGAACCCTTTTTTATCAGTACTTACACCTTTCCTGGAAAACTTCTTTCCCCTTCTGAATTTCCTGTAGGCTATCTTTGTGATACCCTTCACCATAAGAGCACACAATTTCATCATCTCTTTATCAGCATCTATTTCAGGTAAGTTTTCATTTTCTGAATCATCATCATCAGAACTTGATGATTTTGAATCAAACTTTATGATGAGAGCATTTCCTTTGCCTTTCTTTGAGACAACCACTTTGGGGGATTCCTCCTCAGCTTTAAGAGAAACTGTCCTTGACTTTCTCCCACATCTCTTGCTTCTTTGATCCATCTCAAGTTCATAAGTCTTGAGCATATCATAAATTTCTTCAAGAGCACAGTTGTCTCTGATAGTAGTAGACTTCAAATCGCAACTTTCAGGAAGAGCTAAAAGGAATTTTAGATTTGAATCTTCAAGATCATATTCCTTGTCCACCAGTGACAGATCATTCAAGAGTTTGACAAACCTGTCATATAAGTCAGTTAATGACTCATCACCTTTTAAATCAAAGTGCTCATACTCTTGAGTGAGTATAGTCCTCCTGTTCTTCTTGATTGCATCAGTTCCCTGGCATCTTGTCTCCAAGGCATCCCATATCTCCTTTGCAGTCTTGCAATGAATTACCCTGTTTGACATGACATTATCAATGGCACTATGCAACAAATGCCTTACCTTTGCATCCTTGGCAATGGATGAGATATCTTCAGCTGTATACTCACATTTATCCTTTGGTATGGTCTTTGCTGGCTGATCTGCAACTACAACAGAGAGCTTGGTTGGCTTATATGGTTCTTCATTAATTCTGTCAAGGTATTTTGGATCTGTACCTTCCAGAAATATAGCCATCGACTGTGGATTTGAGTCTTTTGAGTTTCTTCAGTTTTGGCGGGCTTGGTTGGATTTTCTACTTCTTCAGACATGATTTTTTTGGATCTTTATTGTATGTGTGTTAACAGATAAGTTCTGATACCAATTGTTAGGTCACACAACAATGTATAAGGGGGTTGAATACAGTGTAGAATACAATCAAATCAATTTCGAACACAAGTAACAGTAAACAGATATATTCAATATAATAAACTCTGTTACAATGGAACTGTTCTCCTCTCTCAGTGATGAATAAATATCACGAGAGCTGCTAGGTTACAATGTATGATCTTTTTGATAATGATAACACATATAGTGTAAACCTATATCTGTGTTTAATAGTACACAGTTACAAGATAACTTCTAATTGATATGGAATATAATTCTGTCTCCTAAAATATATCAATCAGATATCTTATACAAGTCTTCTTATCTTCTAACTCTTTCCATGCATATCTTCTTTTGTATTAGCCTCGATCTTCTTTCCTGTAAATCAGCTTCCTTCCTTAACTGTAAGTCCTCTCGTACTTAAGTTCTGATATCCATCTTCTGATATTTATCTTCTGATAATCTAAGTTCTGATATCCTTAAATTCTGACTTTCAGTAAGTACTGATTCCAGTAAGTACTGATATTTCCTCTTTGTTAAGATCTGAAAAGTAAACATGAAACATATTAGACATGACATCTCAAATATATCTAACACTATGGTTAGGAATAGGGTTGGATGTGCCCTGTTCCACAGTGTCGGAATTTGGAAAACTGTACCTGTGAGGCATTTTGTTAGACAAAAACACCCGGAATTCTCTTGGTAAAACTGTATCTCTCCTAGTAAAAAAACCATGAGAAAATCAAACATTGTGTAAGATTATCTGATTCCTGCTCAAAACCTGTGTTCTTGATCTGTTCATTAATATGAAAATATCTCGAGAATAATTAGTTGTGCACATGTGAAATATGGAATGTTAAGCATATAAATATAAAATCACATAACATTAACACATGCAAACATCAGGATAATGAACAATAGTATTGGTTTATCAGAAGAATTAACAACAGAGGATTTTTATTAATAATATTTAAGTACAAGAAAGACTACAAAAGAAATTATTCCTAACTCCTAAGAACTAGAACTATTCTTTCTTCGCCTTCTTGTTTTCCTCCTTATTTTTCATCTCTCTCCTATGGTATATGCAAGAGAAATAATGTTCTTTTGTAACTCCAAGAGTTCGAGTCGAAGTTTATCTGCCTCCTCAGCCAGTCGCTCCTCTTCAAAATGGACCTCCAATGTGAAAAGGTGCAACTCAAGCTGATCATCCTAGCAGAGATGATCAAAAATCAACTTTGGAACTTCAGTCGGGTGAAAAATTTGACCATTAATTAGGACTTTTAGTCGAAAAGGGTTGAAATAAAGCCTTTGTTCTTTAGGATTAAGGACTGGCACATATACTCCATGTTTTCGAGTACAGCAGTGAGCTTTGGTGAAGAGAGAAGAAAATGTTTGAGTAACGTGATAGTTTTTAAGAGATGGGAAGAGTGATTTTATAGCTAAACACTACTGGGAATCTAAAGAGACACCTTTGTTTAACGAGTAATAATGAATACAACATGCATGATGTTAGTCCCTTAACAATATGACAAGAATTACAGAAGGGGGGTTGAATGGAATTCTTGAAACTTTTTCTTGAATAAAAATGTTCTAGCTCAAATATATATATAGTATGAATTGATTAGCAGAATGCGGAATAAAAGCTTAAGTGAATCAAAGCACAAGTAAATAAAAACAAGAGTCTTTAAAAACTTTCTAGTGGATTTGAATGATTCCACCAGAGATATATATTATATATCGAGAGAACCCTGTGTGCAAAATGCTCATAGCTGCTTACAACAATTGAACAACTAAGAGTACAGAGAAATGCTAAGAATTCTGCTTACAAATGTTTCTCTGCTTTTTGCTTAGATAATTTCTTATTTGCTACTTCTTGGTTTATATATCACCAAGATTACAAAGTAATGAGACAGGATAATAAAACAAAAACTATCTAGTCTATTACAATGCTACTTCATTACTCTATTCCAGCATCTTTGAATATCTTCTTCATAGCATGGAAATGGCAATGTTACTTTGTTCTCAAAAATCCAGTTGAATAGGCTACCACATTCCATTTGCATCCACTCGACGCATGTGACTGTGTTGTCACTCTCAACAGATGTTTGAATTCTTTATCCGTCGGGTTCATGATCATCCATCGAGTTAATGATCATCCGTCGGGTTGTTGATCATCCGTCGGGTGCATTGTTATTTATCCGTCGGGTAGCAATTAGGCACTTGACTTCATTTCACTTATGCAGAATTACAAGACATCATCTTTATATAATTAATCAACCTATTCTGCATATCTAGTTAAAGTCAATCATGACTCAAATACTACTACAGATTCTAAACAATGTTTATGTAGAAATGTGCTATAGACTTATTATTACATAAGCTACTCACTCGATGGATAATAAGTCATCATCCGTTGGGACTATATTGAGTCATCCGTCGTGACTATAATTTTTATCCGTTGAGTGCTACATAATTTTACTAAGTAAAATCTACCAAGGTGTTATGTTCATGTAATTATTAAGTACACAACATATACACAACAATCTCCCCCAATTTATGTTTACTGGAATTGTAGGCATAAATTAAGAGATACTTGATGATAACAAAACACCTTAAAAATACAACTATGAAGAGAATTAGATAATACTGAAAAGTGCTTCAATTAACAAAATATACAAAGTTTAGCTCACAATCATTTTCAAGATGCTCCTCTAGCCTGAGCAGATTTATCTAGTACCTTGAAGGTTGATAAGTGGCATTTTATACCACTTAGAACGTCTTAAAATGGCTTAAATTGGTGTCTTGAAATCAAGTATTTGTGTATTTGATGCGTTTTTTTAGTGTTTATGCATTTCAGGGTTTTAGTTGCATTTCGGGGGAGGAATCATCAAGAATAAGCCTTGGCATGTGTTCACCATTGCGAGAGGAAAGAAACGGGCAGATTACGGCGAAGAAACGGAGCGAAATCAGAATTTTTCCAGTAGAGGTCTGAGCGCCCGCTCAGCATTGCTCAGCGGCCGCGCAGCAAGCTGAGCGCCCGCTCAGCTATGCTGAGCGGCCGCGCAGGGTCGGGAAAAAAAACAGATTATTTTAGGACTTCTACTTCTGTTTGGTTTCCACTTCTATGTAATCTGAGTTTTATGGGACTATTATATAAGTAGATTTGAGACGTTTTCATAAGGGTGGATTGAAGAAGATTGTGTTTTTACGCAAGGAGTGAAGGAGATAAGGAAGAAGACCGATTTAGCACACCGCAACGAAGAGGAAGCATATATTCTTGTGATTCTTGTTTCGTTGTAATGTTGGATGCTAGTTTTCTTGCTTTGAACTTATTTACTCTTGTGACGTACTCTGTTTTAATATCATTAGTTTAGTTATTATTTTCTTGTGTTTGTTTATCATGATTTCATATGAACCCATGATGACGATAAGTGCTATTATGGGCTAATCGTGATCATGGGGTTGCAACGGATTTATTATGGAATTCTTTAGTTAATTGTTTAATACTTTAGTGTGTGATGATTGCTTGATATCTAGTATTGGTTGTGCGTATTCGTCTTATGTGCGTCGCGAACATATAAGATAGGGTGTTAATTTCTTGTGAAGCGACGGTGGATCTTGAGATTTAGAACTTGCCATGCTAGCATAGGTTCATGTACGTTGTGCATGATTAGTGGGTAACTCTAACAGTTTTATTTGCCCTATGTAATCAAAAGGAATAACTTGTGCTTAAATCGTTGTGTTATCAATTTCTGTAGACATATGGGAACTCAACATAATTGATGACTATTCAACTTCTATCTTAATTGTGGATGCTTGGTAGAATGGTATTAGTACAATGAAAGTTGGCTTTTATCAGTTTCATGTTATTCGATTAATATCATCACTGTCACATGCTAAAGGTAATAACAATGGCTATAGAAGGAAGTAATAATGAAGTTGTGATCTCATGAGTGTTTTATTATTGATAAATTGAAGTGTTAGTTAAGTGATTAATTAAGTAGTTAATTATAGTTAATATTTAATCAACAATTTTAAGTGTTAGTGTCTTAACATTGAGAAGTAATCATACATTGGTGAGTGAGTTTAATTAGACAATAATTTAGTCTGAGTCTCTGTGGGAACGAATCTGATTTATATCTTATACTACTTCCGAACGCGTATACTTGCATGAATATTAGCGCGTGTTTTCGCCCTAACAAGTTTTTGGCGCCGCTGCCGGGGACTCGGCGTATTTGTTTAGTTTATGTATTTACCATCATTGGTCATTAGGACTCAGTGATTAGGACGTAGTAGTTACTTATTTTTTCCGATTGTGTTTCAGGTACTTTAGCAAGCGTTTATGCAAATTCGTTCTCGTGCTGGCAAGAGGACTTTAGATACAGCTGAGGAGACAGACGAAGTTCTTGATATTCCGAAGAAGTTAGATTTTGAGGATTCGGATTCAGGAACTGAGCAGAAAGAACCAGTAAACATGGGAGATCGTATTGTTCAAGCTGATCCAGCTCTTATGGATTTTTCTCGGCCTAAAATTGATGACATTCAGTCAAGCATCCTTCATCCGGCTATTTAAGCTAACACCTTTGAAATCAAGCCGGGCACTATTCAGATGGTGCAGAATTCTGTTTCTTTTGGAGGAGCGGCAACTGAAGACCCCAACATGCACATAAGGAATTTTGTCGAGATCTGCAGCACTTTTAAGTATAATGGCGTGACTGATGAGGCTATCAAGTTGAGGTTTTTCCCATTCTCACTGAGGGATAAGGCTAAAGACTGGTTATATTCTGAACCAGCTGGGTCCATCACTACGTGGCAAGATCTTGCGTAAAAGTTTCTGGTGAAGTTTTATCCGATGGCAAAGACTGCTGCTATGAGGAGTGCTCTTACTCAGTTTGCGCAGCAACCTACAGAATCTATGTGCGAGGCTTGGGAACGCTACAAGGAAATGTTGAGAAAATGTCCACATCATGGAATGCCAGATTGGATGGTGATCACTGGTTTCTATAATGGTTTGGGGGCTCAATCTCGGCCCATGCTCGATTCAGCAGCTGGAGGCGCCTTATGGGCTAAAAGCTATACTGAGGCGTATAATCTTATAGAGACGATGGCTGCAAATGAGCATCAAAACCCAACTCAGAGGATGACGTCAAGCAAGGTAGCAGGTATTCTGGAAGTTGATGCAGCCACCGCTATTGCAGCCCAGCTCCAAGCGCTATCAATGAAGGTTAATTCTCTGGCTACGTATGGAGTTAATCAAATAGCTATGGTTTGTGAGCTTTGTGCAGGTTCTCATGCTACGGATCAGTGTTCTCTTGTCAACGAATCTGTTCAGTATGTGAATAATTATCAGCGACAACAGCAGCCTGTGCCAGCGACCTATTATCCTAACAACAGAAATCATCCAAATTTCAGCTGGGGGAATAATCAGAATGCTATTCAGTCACCATATCAGCAAGGAGTGAGTAAACAGTTTAACCCACCTGGATTCCAGCAACCACAGCAGTATGCTACAAGGCAATCATATCCTCAACAGGGAAGTGCAGCTGCACCTACTAGTGCTGATTTTGAGGAACTTAAGCTGTTGTGCAAGAGTCAGGCGGTTTCTATCAAGACCTTGGAAAATCAAATCGGTCAATTAGCCAATGCAGTGCTCAATCGTCAACCTGGTACTCTTCCCAGTGACACAGAAGTACCAGGCAGGAAGGAAGCTAAAGAGCAAGTCAAGGCTATTACCTTAAGGTCTGGAAAAGTAGCTGATTCTGAAAAGGCAAAAGAAGTAGAAGCTGAAATTAGAGATGAAGAATCTAAGCAAAAGGAGAAAGCGGCGGAACCAAGGAAGACTACTGTTGAACACACTCTGCCTGAGGCTAATACAGGGAAGAAACAGCTCTATCCTCCACCATCTTTTCCTAAGAGATTGCAGCAACAAAAGCTGGATAGACAGTTCGGAAAGTTTCTGGAGGTGTTCAAGAAACTTCACATCAATATACCTTTCGCTGAGGTTCTTGAACAAATGCCTAGTTATGCGAAGTTTATGAAGACTATTCTTTCAAGGAAGGTGAAACTGGATGACCTTGAAACCGTTGCTCTCATGGAAGAATGCAGCGCTGTTCTGCAGCAAAAGTTACCACCAAAACTGAAAGATCCAGGAAGCTTCACCATTCCTTGCACCATTGGCAATCTGACGTTTGACAAGTGCCTTTGTGATTTGGGAGCAAGCATTAATCTGATGCCGTTGTCGATCTTTAAAAAGTTGGATCTGCCTGATCCAAAACCCACATACATGTCGCTACAATTGGCCGACCGTTCCATTACTTACCCAAGGGGCATAGTTGAGGATGTGCTCGTCAAGGTGGATAAGCTCTTCTTTCCAGCAGATTTTGTTATTCTGGATTTTGAGAAAGATAAGAAGATTCCCATAATCTTGGGAAGGCCTTTCTTGGCTACTGGCCGTACCTTGATAGATGTGCAAAAAGGTGAACTTACTATGCGGGTCCAAGATCAGGATGTGACCTTCAACGTATTCAAGGTAATGAAATTCCCTACAGAAGATGAGGAGTGCTTAAAATTGGATGTGATTGATTCTGCGGTTATTTCGGAACTCGATCGCATGCTAATGTCTGATGCATTGGAAAAGGCCTTAGTGGGGGATTTGGACAGCGATGATGAAGATGGCAACGAGCAATTACAATATCTGAACGCTTCTCCCTGGAAGCGAAAGCTGGAAATACCATTTGAATCTCTGGGTACTTCTGACCTTAAGAATGCTGAAGAGAAGCTCAAACCATCAATAGAGGAAGCACCTACCTTGGAGCTCACGCCATTACCTGAGCACTTGAGTGAGGAAGACAAGCTCTTAAGGATTTTGAGAAAATTCAAATCGGCTATAGGATGGACCATAGCAGACATCAAGGGGATAAGTCCTTCATATTGTATGTATAAAATTCTGCTAGAGGAAGGTAGTAAGCCATCTGTGGAACAGCAGCGAAGACTGGATCCCATCATGAAGGAAGTGGTGAAGAAAGAAATTCTGAAATGGCTGGATGCAGGCATCATTTATCCTATTTCTGACAGCTCGTGGGTGAGCCCCGTACAATGTGTACCTAAGAAAGGAGGTATCACTGTGGTCGCAAATGAAAAGAATGAGCTCATCCCTACTCGAACAGTTACAGGATGGAGAGTATGCATGGATTATAGAAAATTGAACAAAGCCACAAGAAAGGATCACTTCCCTCTTCCATTTATTGATCAGATGCTTGACAGATTGGCGGAACATGAGTATTTTTGTCTTCTGGATGGTTATTCCGGGTATAATCAGATTTGTATTGCACCAGAGGATCAGGAAAATACTACCTTCACTTGTCCATTTGGCACGTTTGCTTTTCGCAGAGTTTCGTTTGGGTTATGTGGCGCCCCGACCACCTTTCAGAGATGTATGATGGCTATATTCTCTGACATGATTGGAAATAACGTCGAAGTGTTCATGGATGACTTCTCCGTCTTTGGACACTCATATGATGAATGTTTGAATAATCTACGCGCCGTACTCAAAAGATGCGTGGAAACTAATTTGGTGCTCAATTGGGGGAAATGTCATTTTATGGTGCGTGAAGGCATTATCCTTGGGCATAAGGTCTCTAGCAAGGGTCTGGAGGTGGACAAGGCCAAGGTGGGAGTCATTGAAAATATTCCCCCACCTAATTCTGTGAAAGGAATCCGTAGTTTTCTTGGTCATGCGGGTTTTTATCGGCGATTCATCAAGGACTTTTCAAAGATATCTAAGCCGTTGTGCAATTTGCTTGAGAAAGATGTGTCTTTCAAATTTGATGATGAATGTTTGGCAGCATTTGAGACTCTCAAGAAGAGTTTGATCACCGCACCAGTTATTACAGCACCAGATTGGACAGAACCGTTTGAGATGATGTGTGATGCGATTGATTATGCGGTAGGTGCAGCTCTGGGACAACGCAAGAAAAATCTCTTCCATGTGGTCTACTATGCGAGTAAGACTTTTAATGGTGCCCAATTGAACTACACCACTACTGAGAAGGAGCTTTTGGCTATAGTCTTTGGTTTTGAGAAATTTTGATCTTATCTACTTGGTACGAAAGTAACAGTATTCACTGATCATGCAGCTATTCGCTATCTGGTTTCTAAGAAGGATTCGAAGCCGAGACTCATTCGTTGGGTGCTTTTACTTCAGGAATTTGAGTTAGAGATCAAAGATAGAAAAGGTACTGAGAATCAAGTAGCTGACCATCTCTCTAGGTTGGAGAATCCCGATTCTACTTCACAAGATAGGACGTTAATCAATGAATCTTTTCCGGATGAGCAGTTGTTAGCAATTCATGAGGAAGAACCATGGTTTGCAGATATTGTAAACTATCTCGTCAGCAATATAATGCCTCCTAATTTGACATCCGCTCAAAAGAAGAAGTTTCTGCATGAGGTGAAGTGGTATATGTGGGATGAACCATATTTGTTTAGACAGGGAGCTGACCAGATAATCAGGAGATGTATCCCGTTCTGTGAGACGGAGGGGATATTACGAGACTGCCATTCCACGGTTTATGGTGGACACTATGGTGGTGAGAAGACGGCAGCTCGTATTCTGCAAGCAGGTTTTTTCTGGCCTACTTTGTTCAAGGATGCTCATCAGTTTGTTTTAAGGTGTGATCGTTGCCAAAGAGTGGGAAATTTGTCAAGGAAGGATGAGATGCCATTAAATGTGATGCTTGAAGTCGAGGTCTTTGATGTGTGGGGAATCGATTTCATGGGGCCTTTTATCTCGTCTTGCAATAATCAGTACATCTTGCTGGCAGTCGATTATATCTCAAAATGGGTCGAAGTTAAAGCTTTACCGACAAATGATGCAAAGGCAGTGCTAAATTTTCTTCATAAGCAAATTTTCACAAGGTTTGGAACACCTCGGGTAATCATAAGTGATGAAGGATCGCATTTTTGCAACCGTAAGTTCACTTCTATGATGCAGCGTTATAATGTGAATCATCGAGTAGCTACTGCCTATCATCCGCAAACAAATGGTCAAGCAGAAGTGTCTAACAGAGAGATAAAGCGCATTCTAGAGAAGGTTGTTTGTCCGTCAAGGAAGGATTGGTCTTTAAAGCTCGATGAAGCTGTTTGGGCTTACAGAACAGCATACAAAACTCCACTTGGGATGTCACCGTTTCAGTTGGTGTACGGTAAGGGATGTCATCTACCTGCGGAGCTTGAGCATAAGGCCTACTGGGCATTGAAGAAGTTGAACCTAGATTTAGATGCAGCTGGTAAGAAAAGAATGCTTCAGCTTAATGAACTTGATGAATTTCGACTTCAAGCATACGAAAATAACAAAATGTATAAGGAAAAGGTGAAGAGGTGGCACGATAGGAAGCTGCATCCAAAGTTATTTGTGCCAGGGCAACAAGTTCTCTTATTCAACTCTCGGCTCTGACTTTTTCCTGGGAAGTTGAAATCAAGGTGGTCTGGACCTTTTATTGTCAAAACTGTGTTTCCACATGGAGCGGTGGAAATTTTTGAGAATGATCCGGACCAAGCATTCAAGGTTAACGGTCAGCGGTTGAAGCACTACTATGGGGACATGACAAACCGAGAAGTGGTTAGTGCCATTTTGTTGACTACTTGAGAAGGGTACGAAACGTCAAGCTAATGACGAAAAAGAAGCGCTGCGTGGAAGGCAACCCATGAATTGTTGTTACAGGAACCCTTAGAAGTTAATAACCTATCCAAAAACACAAAAAAATCAGAAAACAGGGGCTGAAATTTTTTTTTCCAGTGACCCCCTGAGCGCCCGCTCAGCTTTGTAGAGCGACCGCGCAGCAAGCTGAGCGCCCGCTCAGCTTTGCTGAGCGACTGCGCAGCATGCTGAGCACCCGCTCAGGGGTCGAGTACCAGAATTTTTTTTCAGTTCAGAAAAAAAAAACACAAAAACAGTTTTAGCCCATAAACCCACGATTTGTTCCCACTACCCCATCATTTTACTCCTTAATTCCCAAACCCTAATCTAATCCACACCCTATATATACATACACCTATCCTACATATCTCCCACAGAACTTCCTACACTTAAACCCTCTCACAAACAACAAAAATCAGTTCTTACACACTTTTATTCACGAATCAATGGCACCCAAGAGAGCACGCACTATTGACAGTAGCAGCACAGTTCCTACTGCTGATTCATCGAGGGGTACCGCTGCAAGGCCTCGGTTAACTGACAGAGCTGCGGAGGAGGAGTACACTAGGCTGTTGGGGAAGCCGATTCTGAAGGAGAGGGGGTTTTTACCATCAGGGAGGGATGGTGAGTTGCTGCCCATGATTGCAGAGAAGGGGTGGATAGCTTTTTGTGAGTCACCCGAAGCAGTACCGATGAGCGTTGTTCGCGAGTTCTACGCGAATGCGAAGGCCGAAAAGAATGGGTTTTCTGTGGTCCGTGGGCTGACGGTTGATTATCATCCTGCGGCGATTTGCCGTGTGATTGGACAGCGAGAGAGGAAGCCCGAGGAGGAGAACTGGAATGAAAAGACTGCTGAGGATTTTGACTTGGATTTGATTTGTGTGACTCTCTGTCGACCGGGCACAGTTTGGACCTGCAGGACCGACACTAATGAGTATCGTCACTTTCCGGCGATCGCCAGGAACAGGTATGCCCGTGCATGGAATGCATTTATTTGTGCTAATATTTTGCCTTCTTCGCATGCACACGAGGTCACAGTTGAGAGAGCATAGTTATTGTGGGGAATTCTGAATGAGGAATACTATGTGGACCTTGGTGAGTTTATCTACCAAGGAATTCTGAAGTTTTTGAGGGGAGCGAAGCATATGAACATCCCTTATGCATCTACGGTTACGAAGCTATGCCGAGCAGTGGGAGTGAACTGGCCGGCTCATGAGCAGTTGCAGTTGCCAGCAGCTCCGATTGATTCTGGCACTCTGAATGGGATGCAGGAGTGGACCGGTGGTGAGCCTGAGGAGCATGGGCTGGGTTATCATCTTTCAGGAGGGCGTCCAGCACGAGGTGCTACTATGGCTAGGCCAGGGCATGATGAGGCTGGTTCTTTGAGAGCTCAGGAGGGTGCTGGGATGGTTGATGCCCAGTATAGGAGGCTTTCACGGCGGATGGATGCCATGTATGAGACGCAGAACAGGTTTGCTCAGGAGCTCACCCTTGCGTTAGGGACTGCTTTTCGAGGCCTTGGAGCTGATATCCAGTGGCCAGTTTTTGGTGAGGACTCTGCATACCCGCCGCCTGATACTCCACCCACTGAGGGTGATGATGATGATGACTCCGAGTAGGTATACCCTGTGTTCCTTTCTACTACTTTCACTGAGGACAGTGAAGATTTTTAGTTTGGGGGTGGTAGTTAAGGAATATTGTGTGTGTGTCATTTAGTTGCATATTCATGATAGTTTAGTTCATATAGTTGCATAATTTATGTCATATAGTTTTTTTTGTTATGAATGTCATGTAGCTCATGCATTTACCATGATCCCTTTTGCAATGATTTATCGACTGAATTGTGATATTGATGCGAGTGTAGTGATAGCATTAAAGTGATATTAAGTTGTGTAGGTTGATATGCATGCTAGAAACAATTGTAAGTCCACTAAGTCTTAGAGAATGCGTAAGGGCTAGATTGTTGTTATAATTTGGTTGTTTTCAAGGTCAATCTGCTTATTATGCTTAGAATTTGATTATAGGTTCTTAGTGATAAAGGCATGAAAAAGAAAAAAATTTGGAGAAAAAAATATGGAAGTTGTTGCTAGTTGTGGCTAGGCGTCAAATTGCTAGTAGCCGGCCCGCATATGGTGTGAGTAGTCTAGGGTTGAGCAAGATGGAGCGAAACGCACTTGCTCAGAAGTTATTAAAAAAAAAATTGCATAATTGATCAAGAGTGGGCTCTTTGGTATTCGAGTTATTAAGTTCTTAGGGGACTTTGTGCCTAGTGACCTAAGGCTTTTAGAGTCTGGGATCCGCTAACCTAACGCTCGTTACATGGATACCATTGTATAAGTCTTTTGTGGACCTCACTCATTGCACGGTCAAATAAGCATTTGAGTTGTAAATAAAAAGCACGATTCCGTAGTAAGCTCCAGAGTTCTTGTAGTGTTGTATATCACTTTGTGCCTAGAATTTTTTATTCTTTGTATAATCGTAGGATTGCCTTGAGGATAGTCTAGTCATAGTAATTGGTCTAGTTCCGAAGCATATCTGTTAAGCATTTGCACACACCACATTTCTGGTTGTATGTCCGTTTGCATGAGTTTATTGATCTTTAGTTGTCTAACTGCATTCGTTGAGATGTGACAATTTGGTTGGTTAATTGTAGTAAGGGGGATCGCTGCATTTTCATATAGATTGCATTCATGTATGTTTTTATTTGTTTTTGAGTCTGTGACGCTTGAGGACAAGCATCGATTTAAGTTTGGGGGTGTGATAAGTGGCATTTTATACCACTTAGAACGTCTTAAAATGGCTTAAATTGGTGTCTTGAAATCAAGTATTTGTGTATTTGATGTGTTTTTCTAGTGTTTATGCATTTCAGGGTTTTAGTTGCATTTCGGGGGAGGAATCATCAAGAATAAGCCTTGGCATGTGTTCACCATTGCGAGAGGAAAGAAACGGGCAGATTACGGGGAAGAAACGGAGCGAAATCAGAATTTTTCCAGTAGAGGTCTGAGCACCCGCTCAACATTGCTGAGCGGCCGCGCAGGAAGCTGAGCGCCCGCTCAGCTATGCTGAGTGGCCGCGCAGGGTCGGGAAAAAAAACAGATTATTTTAGGACTTCTACTTCTGTTTGGTTTCCACTTCTATGTAATCTGAGTTTTATGGGACTATTATATAAGTAGATTTGAGACGTTTTCTTAAGGGTGGATTGAAGAAGATTGTGTTTTTACGCAAGGAGCGAAGGAGATAAGGAAGAAGACCGATTTAGCACACCGCAACGAAGAGGAAGCATATATTCTTGTGATTCTTGTTTCATTGTAACGTTGGATGCTAGTTTTCTTGCTTTGAACTTATTTACTCTTGTGACGTACTCTGTTTTAATATCATTAGTTTAGTTATTATTTTCTTGTGTTTGTTTATCATAATTTCATATGAACCCATGATGACGATAAGTGCTATTATGGGCTAATCGTGATCATGGGGGTGCAACGGATTTATTATGGAATTCTTTAGTTAATTGTTTAATACTTTAGTGTGTGATGATTGCTTGATATCTAGTATTGGTTGTGCGTATTCGTCTTATGTGCGTCGCGAACATATAAGATATGGTGTTAATTTCTTGTGAAGCGACGGTGGATCTTGAGATTTAGAACTTCCCATGCTAGCATAGGTTCATGTACGTTGTGCATGATTAGTGGGTAACTCTAACAGTTTTATTTGCCCTATGTAATCAAAAGGAATAACTTGTGCTTAAATCGTTGTGTTGTCAATTTCTGTAGACATATGGGAACTCAACATAATTGATGACTATTCAACTTCTATCTTAATTGTGGATGCTTGGTAGAATGGTATTAGTACAATGAAAGTTGGCTTTTATCAGTTTCGTGTTATTCGATTAATATCATCACTGTCACATGCTAAAGGTAATAACAATGGCTATAGAAGGAAGTAATAATGAAGTTGTGATCTCATGAGTGTTTTATTATTGATAAATTGAAGTGTTAGTTAAGTGACTAATTAAGTAGTTAATTATAGTTAATATTTAATCAACAATTTTAAGTGTTAGTGTCTTAACATTGAGAAATAATCATACAATGGTGAGTGAGTTTAATTAGACAATAATTTAGTCTGAGTCTCTGTGGGAACGAATCTGATTTATATCTTATACTACTTGCGAATGCGTATACTTGCGTGAATATTAGCGCGTGTTTTCGCCCTAACAAAGGTCTGGATCTTCTTCCAAGCTTTCTGTTGTTTTCTTCAATCTAATTTTGGAGCTGCCTGTGGAATTCTAGTTCATCAAGTTTTGAGAGATTTAGCTTTTCTTGCATTTCCAAAAGAGTCTCATTGCTAGAGATACTCAATTGGTCTTCTAATATGAAATATCTTCTTACTTCTTTGTCATCCATGAACTCCATCATCCAGTAAGGCCTTAGATGCACTCTTCTCCCTGTGTAAGGGACAATTAGAGTCTTTGGGAGTGCATCTTTAGCTCTCACACTCCTTAGTACTTCAATCCTCTTCAGTACCAGTCTTCTTGCAGTGACATTGAACCCAAAGTTCTTCTTGAAGGATGAATAAACTTTAATCAGTACAGCTTGGCTTTCTTGAAGGATCCTGTGAAGTGGCCACTGAATCTCCTTTCCTCCTTTGTAATTGAACACTAACCTTTCAGGTAGGTTTCTTTATGCATCAATTCCTCTTACTTCATCTAGTTCATCCAGATAGAGGTTTAGATCAGAAAATTCTTTGATGTCACACAAGTACATGTAGTGTCCCCTATTGACTTTGGACTGAGCTTTGACTACAGATTTGGATTTGAGAGGTGACGGCTTCTCTTTCTTGACTGCTCTTGACTTTGTTCTTCTTGGCTTGCTAAGGATTGGTAGATTGAAGTCAGGAAATGGTATGTTCTCCCATTCTATTGGCTCATCCTTGGGCACAATAGGTTCACCATGAATATTTCTGTGGGGATCCACCACCCTGATATCTTCAAATACCACAGAGGGCTTTGATGCTTGAGTTGTAGATGGTGTGGATTCCTTAGGAAATTGATCTTCCAATTCCTTGTCAATAATATCCAGTTTCCTTTTAGTTCTTTTAGCCAATTCCTTGATTCTTGGAGATTTCTTCTGTTGTTCAACTTGCTTCTTTGATTCAGTAATTTCAGATGGTTGAATAGGAATTTGTTGTGATGAATTTATAGCATGTAGCTTGGCTAAGATAACAATTTGCTCTTTCTTCTGTTTAGCCTTTTTAGCATCTAGAGCAGCTTGCTTCTTTTCCTGCTTCAATCTAGCCTTTTCTTCTCTCTTTGCTTGAGAAAATTGAGGATGTCCAGCCACCACACAAATTTCTTTCCAATTCCTGAAAATCTTAGCAATCCTCCTTTTGGAAGCTGAATCAGCTGGATCTTTGTAGAAAGCAATTGATCTTGACAGAAGCTTCTTTTCATCAGGCTTAGGTGTCTCATACACTGTATCCAAGGGGTTCTTCAATGATGATTTTGAGTAGTTCACCCTTGGTTTAAAAATTATTTCAGCCTTTGGAGACTTGATGCAGGATGGCTGTCCCTTTTCCAGATAATTCATGCTCATCTCATTCACATAAATCTTCCTGACTTGAGAGTGATGGATGGCTGACTTGACTGGATCCTTGACTAGCCCAAATGTTTCTTGAATTTCCTCATCAATCTTCTCCCAGTTGACTAAACTCAACTTCTCCTTATTAGCTACTCTCAAGTTGACTGCTGCTATAACGACTCGTGTATTTTTGAATTATTTAATTATGTAATTATGGAAATTATTAAATAAATAAAATATGTGTGTATTGGTTTTGACCGCTATGTGCTGTTTATTGATGTGTGATCTATAAAATACCGGGTTGTTCGTGTGATTAATTATGGGGTCGTGTTGGATTGTTTCATTTTCAAAAGTGGATTTGGTGCAAATTTATTTGTGTAAATACTTGGAATGTCTCTAAAATTGTTTTTATGAGTTAATAATTACAATAATTATTTTTAGGATTTTACAAAATTGAGAAATCAATATTTTATTATTTATTTATTTTTAAATGATTTTCTAATTGCTTTTATTTGTAAGATCCATATTTAATTCTAGAATTCTTTAAAAATTATGAAACTCATATTTATTTAAGTTTGGAATATTCCGAGAATTTTGAAATTATTTTGGTAATTTTTAGGATTAATTTTACCCGCGCGTTGTTTCGTTTTATTGATAAAAGCAGGTATAAGTGGCATTTCAAAAACTGTGTTAACATTATGAAACTTATGGTTTTATAAATTTAGGGATATTTCTAATATTTTAAGACTATTTCCATAATTTTATGAATTTATTTTAAGTACAGCTCGGTTCGTTAGCTGTAAATGCGGTTATAAGTTGCGTTTTAAAATTTATTTAAAATTTCGAAATTTACATTTTTATTAACTTCGGGATATTTCTATCATTTTAAAATTTATTTGAAATCGTTCTGGTTACTATTAATTCATACTCTATTTCGTTATATCAAAATAAATCGTTACGAAAAATGGGGCTATTCGGGAAATCAATATACGTGTCTTGCACTTAAACAACCAGAAAAGGACACGTATCTGTTTTTCCACGTGTGCAAATGGGAGAATTATTATTATTATTTTATTAAAGCATCTCAGTCTCTCTTATCTGCTACATCAAGTAGGAACTTCAAGTTTGAGTCCTCCAAATCATATTCTTTATCGATAAGGGATAAGTCATTCAGCAACTTCTGAAATCTGTCATAGATCTCAGTTAAGGACTCATTATCCCTTGAGTCAAAGTGCTCATATTCTTGAGTAAGTATTGTCCTCATGTTCTTCTTGATAGCAGTTTTACCTTGACACTTTACTTCTAAAGCATCCCATATCTGTATTGCTGTCTTATATCCAATGACTCTATTTGACATAACACTATCAAGACTACTGTACAGGATGTGTCTGCCCTTAGCATCCTTCATGATAGATGAGATATCTTCATGAGAGCAGTCCTTCATGTCTTTGTCTATCATCTTCTATGGTTCGCCTGCAAGAGAAACAACTACCTTCATTGGTCTGTGAAGACCATCATAGATCTTGTTCAGATATTCGGGATATGTGGCTTCCAAGCACATGGCCATCCTGACTTTCCAGATTGGATATTCATGTATCTTCAGGATAAGCACCTTGATTGCTTCATACCTACTCATATTGCTGCTTATATGTGATGTGGCTATGGGTGGTGGCTTCGGATTCTGATTCTATCTTTCTTCTTCTTCTTTGTCTGACATAGTTGATTGATTTTCAGATCTTAAACTGTTTGTATGTTAACAGTAAGCTCGGATACGAATTGTTAGTCCCTTAATCAACTGTAGAGGGGGTGAATACATTTAATACAATCAATTCAACAAAGCTTGAACATAATAAATAGTTTTTATATTAACTGAGAAAAATTTATCACAAACGTACTATCTCGAAAGGATGAACTGTAACACCCCCAAATCCGGGGTCAGGGATTCGGGTTGTCACGAGTTCCATTTCCCTTAATAACACCCAATCTAAATAAACAATCAACTACTCCGTACTGTGACCCCACAATAAACACACACACCACAAGTTATAGTCTCAGAGATGAATACCAAAAATAACACAAGTCACTTTATTCCCCAATTATAAACCGTTACACCTTAAAAAGGGTTTCTGAATAATTTACATATTCCTTGCCATTATTACAATTCATATTATACATAAGTCTGGTTCATCAATAGTTGAAAACCTAGCCTATTGGTAGCTCCTACCTCAGCTACGGCGGCATCAACGCTTCCAGAAAACTGCGGAACGTTTCCTAACCGCTTGCGAATTGGAAGCTTGGTCCTGTTCATCTTTTCTATCTGTTGTTGTGTGATGAAAGAAGAAAGCAAGAGTGAGCAACAAGCCCACCAAAATAATATGTATAATGATTAACAATATATGAGCATTCTCATAGTACTCATGAAAGTCTTGGTCAAAAGAAATGAACCAAGCTGATATCTTAACGCGACCAAGTCGCAAAATATTCAGTATATATATACATATATATATATATACTTTTCACAATATTTGAAATCCTCTGACATGTATAACATCCACAGAGTTCCAGTTTATAACTGTATAAAAATATCGTTGCAAGATGATCTCATATATCTAACCTTGTCTCAACGTTTTTCTGAAACCTTTGTCATTCATAAGACAATCATTAACCAGATATAAGTTGAAAAGATGAAGTTACAAGATACTCCAATATACTTATATCTTTTTCCGAATACTACTTGAACTACCACCGTTCAAGTTATAAATAGTTCATCCCATAGATGAAGCTACAGGACAAACTTATATAAAATCAATCTTTTAAATATCATCAAAATGAAATGAAGTTACGAGATACTTCATTTGATGCAAACATCATTTTGAAAACTTGACCCTGCCAACACTCAACAATCGCCCAACTGTAGCCTTTCTATCGAAGTGCTCTGGGTAGTGTTGCAGAAATATCCAATTGGATGATGAACTTATTACAGGAGTTTGCCGCACCAGGAAGACCACTTACGATGATCAGTCGTAGTAGTGCAACCCCGCCATTTTCTACATGTAGAGGAGAACCTGTCGGATTTACTTGTCAACCGAACGCTGGACTCCTAAGGAATGGACCGTCTAAGCGGAACTTCCAGGCCATTTGGGCCAATATAATAAGGCTGGGCCGGCGCCACTCGACCACTTACGCCACTCCTAGTTCAGATGAAATCCATGACTCTGAAACGTAAAGCTCGTCCCCCCTTTCCCCAAGTAGAAACTTGTTGATACGGCTCCACCAAGAAGTCGTATCTAGTTGGAAAGGAGAACTCACCGATATTTCCCAGGCGATGCCTGTTAATGGATTAACTTGTTCCAAGAATTTTACTTCCGGAGTGTTGGGTAAGTAATCAAAAACTCTTTTATCAAAATAGCAACCTTGTTGCGAATATAAAACACACCACAGAGCCGGATCTTTCAGGTTTTGAGCGAGTATTTAAATCCCCTTTGAAAGGAATATCTTAAATATAAAAATGAGTTTTGGGATCCGCTCTAACTTTTAAAATCATTTTGAAGACTCGCAAACATTTTTAAGAATGTTTGGAGTAATGCTGATTTAATGAAATAAATCAGTCCCAATTTATTAGAAAATATCCGAATATTATTATTTAAATAATATTCCCATAAATAATAATCTTTATAAAAATAATTGAAGTAGAAGTTTTAAAACTTATACTTGCAATGAATATTAAATAACTAAAGATATACTTATACGAAAGTACTATCTTTATTTGAATAATCAAAAGTGAGTTTGATTATCGACACATTATTCTTTAATAAAATAAAGAATAATAATTAGTAAATAATCAAAGTCATAAGTCCTCGAATGAATATATAAAATAATATTCATTAATAAAATAAACAGAGTCATATGTCCTCGAATGAATATTCAAAATAATATTCATTAATAAAATAAACAGAGTCATATGTCCTCGAATGAATATTCAAAATAATATTCTGTAATAAAATATACGGAGTCATATGTCCTCGAATGAATATTCAAAATAATATTTATTAATAAAATAAACGGAGTCATATGTCCTCGAATGAATATTCAAAATAATATTTATCAATAAAATAAACGGAGTCATATGTCCTCGAATGAATATTCAAAATAATGTTTATTAATAAAATAAACGGAGTCATATGTCCTCGAATGAATATTCAAAATAATATTCATTAATAAAATAAACGGAGTCATATGTCCTCGAATGAATATTCAAAATAATATTCATTAATAAAATAAACGGAGTCATATGTCCTCGAATGAATATTCAAAATAATATTCAATAATAAAATAAAGTTATCGAATAAACCTTATTCGAATAATAGTTTTGAAAACTATTCATATATATATATATAAATATATATATATTATACTCGGGAACATCGACTCCCGGTTTTAGAAAAATATTCACCTTTGGGTCCCCTATACTAAGGGTATATGCAAATTACCGCCTATCTCTAGCATAGGTATTATCAACTGAATCAACAGATATATGTATCAAGAATACGAAATAGGCATGCATATCTACCATATCACATGCTACAATATATCGCAAGAATTTGCTAATTAACCACCATGCATCTATCACAAGATAATGCATATACAAATGTATACATCACAACAACAGTATAACGGGTAGAAAACTTGCCTGAGTGTTCCCGGATTAGACTTAAGCTTAGAGTGGGTCCGGTAACCTATGAACAACAACATAAGCCGGAATTAAACCACGGTCGCTTAAGAAACTAGACTTTAACCATTTAGAGCCCTAACGTTCACTTTCGCGCTTAACGATTTACTTAAGTCGCTCGAGTACCCTCGGCTCCACCATTTTTAATAAATTAACCATTATGAGTTTTAAGGCGATTCTTTCGCGAGTACCTTACCAACTGCCTAATCCACTTAACATAATTGTTTCATACCCCAATTAGTCATTTAAAGTCCTTAACCAAGGTTTCAAAGTAAGGCGAGGGGTAATGGTTCGTTCGCGAAACGCCGGTACATCGGATTCAAACGAATCACATATCAAAACGAAGCTCGTAACATGAACTATCTAAACATGGCATGGTCAAAACCTAACAGTGAGTTCAAGGGTTCTGAAGTTAAGAACAAAAACAGTCTACGGTAAATCGGGCATTACGACGGCTATGTTTACGCGATTACCCAAATTTATACCACTCCAAATCAACCCACAATCAACCCACAACCAAACTCCATCCATACTTCACCATAAAAGCCCCAACAAATCAATATTATCAACTTATACTACTTCCCAATCATGAACTAAAAGCTTACTTAAGTTCTTTAACTAATTATCAAGATTTACAACTCCAAAAATACCACAAAACCAACTAATCTCTACATACACAACAATCAAGCCTCTTATGAACTATAATACTCATATTATTCTCTTAACATTCAATAACAAAGCTAGGTTAAGAGATTATACCTTCCTTGGGAGTGGGAGTAACTAATTAGCTTGGAGTCACCCTTGAAAGTCCTTATCCAAGCCTAATCTAAACAAAAATTCAAGAACAAAAATTTAAGTTCTTGAAAAACACTATTCACCCTCTTCTTCCATGATTTATTGAAAGAGATTTATAAAGAATTAGAAGCTTAAACTCCTAGGATATGCTTATCTAATCACAAGGAAGCTTGCATAATTACCTTTGAATTTATTATGGAGTGGAGCTTGGACTTGATCTTTTCTTCTTTTGCTTTCAAGAAGAAGCCGAGAGCTTCATGTTCTTGAACAAGGAGTTTATTTGCTATTTTGTGAAATGAATTAGTTGGTTTATTTTCTTTATGGCTTGGCTACTTTTAGGTTTTTTACCATGGTAATTTTTGCTTGGCCAGGAATCATCCAACAAAACAATTTCACTTGTCATACTTATGTCACCATGGTTGTGTCATCTATTTAACACTTGTCTTCCTCTTGTTGGTGAGATGACATCACTCTCCACTAACCCTTTGATTAACTCCTATTTACTTGGCTAATGACCGCTGATCTGTTATGCGGTTCGCTTAACTTTCGTTTTTGTTTATCGTTTGAGGGATCATACCCGGGATCTTATTACTTGGGTTCCCCTAAACCTTTCTCAATATATTATATTCCTTTTTTTATGATCCTCTCTTATAATCCTTGAATTTAAATCCTTTTTATCCTGTTACCTTATACTCAATTCTTTCGGTATCTGGTGGATTTTCGGGAAAAATCAAAGTGTTCGAATTTGGATTCTGATGATCTTTACATACACTTATATCCCATATAAGGTACTAATAAGATCTCAGAATATCAATAGAAGAAACCCTACATAGTGTGGCATGAAAAGTTTTCTTATTCAGCATAATCAGCAAAATTACTATTCATAAGGGTTTCAAAAAAATTCCAAAAATTGGGGTTATTACAGTCTCCCCTCCTTAAAAGGATTCCGTCCCGGAATCAGATAGAAAATGAATAGGGATACTCTCTTAACATTGCACTTTCTAACTCTCGAGTAAATTTTCCCACATTGTGATTCTTCCATCAAACTCTGAATAGTTTGATAACCCTTCTCCTAAGCACTTGTTCCTTTTTTAATCTATAACCCTTCCTGGTTGCTCCATATAGGTTACGTCTGGTTGCATGTCTAGGCGCTCATATGCTCCTACTTATCTGGCATCCGAATTACACTTCCTTCAAATTGATACATGAAACACGTTATGACTTGCTACATGTTCGGGGGTAGGGCTAGCTCATATGCTAACTTCCCAATATGTCTTAATATATCCAATGGTCCAACAATTTGTGGACTTAGTTTTCATTTCTTTCCGAACCTCATCAATCCTTTCCAAGGGAATACCTATAACAACACTAGGTCCCCTATTTCATACTCTTTGTCCTTTCGAGTCAAATCAGCATACCTCTTATGTCCATCTTGGTTTACTACCAGCCGTCATCTGATTAGATCTATTATATCCTTGGTCCTTTGGACTACTGCGGGTCCGAGCATCTTGCGCTCTACAACTTCATCCTAACATAAGGGAGATCGACATTGTCTTCCCTCAAGGATCTCATAAGGCGATACCTCGATACTGATATACGATCGATTATCGTGAGATAACTTAATCCGCGTTAAGTGATCATTCCAAATTCTTTCAAGTCTATTGCACCGGCTCTCATCATAGCTTCTAGCATTATAGCTTTTGCTTCTCACTACCCATTCTTTTCCAGTTCGTAGTCGTTATTATCTTCCGTACATAATACTATACTGGTTACACTTTTGCTCGTTAGCGTTCTATAACCTTTTAATAACCACGTCAACCTTAGTATCACGAATGTGTTTCCATTCCGAATACCACCATAACTTTACTACTCCTTTTTTTCAGCTGTTTCTATTTTCCCAAATTTTGATCAATCATATAGAAGTAAAGGAATTTGTTGAGAGATAACTATGATCATGAACACTTGTTCTATTGCATAGTTAGTACAGAAGGTGGCCAGCCTTTAGTACTTGACAAGCAATTAAACAACATGTGGTATCCTACTAGGCTTCTATCACACAGATAGATAGTCATTCGGCAATACCTCCCCTTCTGGAAGGGTTGTTCTTCTCAGCTTATATGAAATGAAAAGGAGAGAAAAGAACGAATTGAAGAGAATTGTATATATATAAAATATACTGCCACAAAATATCTGGCTTGGAATCTACCCCTGAACTATAGAGGTTTGTCATAGGAGAACAAAACATATATGTATTTATATCAACATCAAGTATTATAGCATCGTATTTCACATGCCTAAATATTTTTGTTATTCCGTCCATCATTCTATGGACCCATGCTCTTCCTCGAGCTTATACACAATCACCATTGAAACTCCCTCGACATCGAAAATCAAATCTGGGATCTCATTCTAGACATCATCGTTACTAGAATTCTATGCTTGCATCGCAACCTTCCTCGTATAGTCATACGACCCTCTATTGATAAGGAGGAATAAATATTCAATAGGTAAATAATCGACCTAGTTTTTCTATCAAAGATAACTTATACGTCAACACGACCCGATTAGTGGTACTCAATCTCAACATCCATTCCAATACAACTCTGACGGTTGTAATCAGCTCATTACTCGCAGAATCATTGCTGCATTACTATGGTCCACCACTGATCTACTGTCGTCATTCACTTTCCATGAATCTTAATATCTAACCATACGGAGTCCATACATGTAGTATAGAATTCTTCTAAGGAGTTAACATAATCACCATTCATAATTCATGAAGAACACTCCAAATTCTAACGTACTTTCATGACATGAAGCAGATAAAATTGTAGAAGAGTTTCAATCAAAGCAATGATAGCAGGTTAATACCATTCTTAATCATATGCCTTAATTAGAAGACTTAACTCAAAGGTTCGTCTAGTCCTTTTTGAAACATGGTCCTGACTTATCCCAAGATTGTACCTTCTGAGATAGATAGCCCGCTCATGGCGATTACACGAGTTAAACCTTTACCAACTACTATTACGGTTGGGTATTACACAGTCATCAGAAGGAATGTGTAACACCCCCAAATCCGGGGTCGGGGATCCGGGTTATCACGAGTTCCATTTCCCTTAATAACACCCAATCTTAATAAATAATCAACTACTCTGTACTGTGACCCCACAATAAACACACACACCACAAGTTATAGTCTCAGAGATGAATATCCAAAAATAATCACAAGTCATTTTATTCCACAATTATCTGCCAATACACCTTAAAAGGGTTTCTGAAAAAATTTACATTTCTTTTCCATTATTACAATTCATAAATATACATAAATCTGGTACATCAAAAGTTGAAGCCCAGCCTATTGGTAGTTCCTACCTCAGCTACAGCGACATCAATGCCTATAGGAAGCTGCGGAACGTTTCCTATCCGCTCGCAAATTGGGAGCTTGGTCATGTTCATCTTTTCTATCTGTTGTTGTGTGATGAAAGAAGAAAGCAAGGGTGAGCAGCAAGCCCACCAAAATAATATGTATAATGATTTACAATATATGAGCCTTCTCATAGTACTCATGAAAGTCTTGGTCAAAAGAAATGAACCAAGTTTGATATCTTAATGCGATGAAGTCGCAAAATATTCAGTATATATATACATATATACTTTTCAAAATCTTGGAAGTCCTCTTCCATGCATAATATACACAGAGTTCCAGTTTATAACTGTATAAAACTATCGTTGCAAGGTGATCTCATATATCTAACCTTGTCTCAACGTTTTTCTGAAAATCTTTGACATGCATAAGATAATCATTTACTAGATATAAGTTTAAAAGATGAAGTTACAAGATACTCCAATATACTTATATCTTTTCCAAATACTACTTGAACTACCACCGTTCAAGTTATAATTAGTTTCGAAAGTTCATCACATAGATGAGACTACAAGACAAGATTTGAATAGATTCAATCTTTGAACATCATTATAAATAATGAAGTTACGAGATACTTCATTAAGTCCCGATATATATATACACCTATATATATATATACATTTCATACATTCCTTGAAAACCTCTATTATGAAAATTATAAATAGAGTGGCCATATCCAATGAATTTAGAAAGAAAAGAATTTTGGCATAAACCTGATATCTTACTGATCAGGCAAAGATACCAATAAGTAACCTTTTCTACTAGTAGATGGACGAATTCCCCACTGGTCATCACCCTGGTCGCAATAGGACCTTCTGCTGGACTGCCACTCAGCCACTTATGCATTTGATGGACTCCCACTGAGCCACTTACACCATCATGGACGCCCACTGAGCCCATGTTGCTTATGCCGACTCGATAGATGGACTTACTTCCCGAACGTTGGGTAAGTAATCAATTCATTTACCATAACAGCAACCTCGTTGCGAATATAAAATACACCACAGAGCCGGATCCCTCAGGTTTTGAGCGAGTATTTAAATCCCCTTTAAAAGGAAGATCTTAAATATAAAAATGAGTTTTGGGATCCGCTCTAACTTTTAAAAATCATTTTGAAGACTCGAAAACACTTTAAAGAGTGTTTGGAGTAATGCTGATTTAATGAAGTAAATCAGTCCCAATATATTAGAAAAAATCTGAATATTATTATTTAAATAATATTCCCATAAAGAATAATCTTTATACAAATAATTGAGGTAGAAGTTGTAAAACTTATACTTGAAATGAGTATTAAATAACCAAAGATATATTTATACGAAAGTACTATCTTTATTTGAATAATCAAAGCTAAGTTTGATTATCGACACCTTATTCTTTAATAAAATAAAGAATATATCTCAGCAAATAATCGGAGTCATAGATCCTCAAATGAATATTCAAATAATATTCATTAAATAATATAAACTGAGTCATAAGCCCTCGAATGAATATTCAAACTAATATTTAATAAATAAAATAAAAGGAGTCATAAGTCCTCGGATGAATATTCAAGTGATATTCATTAAATAATATAAAGTAGTCATAAGTCCTCGAATGAATATTCAAGTAATATTCATTAAATAATATAAAGGAGTCATAAGACCTCGAATGAATATTCAAGTAATATTCATTAAATAATATAAAGGAGTCATAAGTCCTCGAATGAATATTCAAGTAATATTCATTAAATAATATAAAGGAGTCATAAGTCCTCGAATGAATATTCAAGTAATATTCATTAAATAATATAAAGTTATCGAATAAACCTTATTCGATTAATAGTTTTTAAAACTGTTCATATATATATATATTATACTCGGGAGCCTCGCCTCCCGGTTTTTGAAAAAGTTCACCTTTTGCTCCCCTATACTAAGGGTATACGCAAATACCGCTTATCTCTAGCATATGTATTATGCAACTAATAAGCATTTGAACCAACAGATATATAATTTAAGAATATGAAACAGGCATGCATATATACCATATCACATGCTACAATATATCAGAATTTGCTAATAACAAATATGCATTTATCGCAAGATCATGCATATACACATATACATCACAACAACAGTTATACGGGTAGAAAACTTGCATGAGTGCTCCCGGATAGACCTAAGCTTAGAGTGGGTCCGATAACCTATGAACAACAACATAAGTCGGAATTAGACCCCGGTCGCTTAAGAAACTAGACTTTAACCATTTAGAGTCCTAATGTTCGCTTTCGTGCTTAACGATTTACTTAAGTCGCTCGAGTACCCTCACCATTTTTAATATATTAACCATTACGGGTTTTAAGGCGATTCTTTCGCGAGTACCTTACCAACTGCCTAATCCACTTTACATAATTGTTTCTTACCCCAATTAGTCATTTAAGGTCCTTAACCAAGGTTTCAAAGTAAGGCGAGGGGTAATGGTTCGGTCGCGAAATGCCGTTACTTAAAACGGTCGTTTCTCCTAAACCATACATCGGATTCAAACGAACCACATATCAAAACGAAGCTCGTAACATGAACTATCTCAAAATGGCAATGGTCAAAACCTAGCAGGGAGTTCTCGGGTCCTAATGTTAAGAACAAAACAGCCTAAAGTAAATCGGACATTACGACGGCTATGTTTACACGATTTCCCAAAATTTTACCTAACCAATTCAACACCAAACTATCACCAATCAATCCCAATACAACCATATGAAAATAACACTCATCAACCACTTTAAACCATTTAAACCAAGCCTCAATCATACCATGAATCATCAAGAACAACTAGTGCTACTTTTTAACTCCAAAATCAACAAAAGCACTTAACCACTAAGATCTCAACATGACAAAACAACTACTACACTTAATCTCTCATTCCATCATCATAATCATTTATACCAAACAACTAAATGTTAATATAATGAAGAGTTATACCTTCCTTGAAGCTTTTAATCCATGAAAGATCCTTGGAATGCCCATGGAAGCCTTAATCTAACCTCCTACAAGCTTGTTCTTTCAAAGAAATCAAGAACACAAAAATTAATTTCAAGAAAGTACTATTCACCATCTTCTTGAATGATTTATAGGAAATGCTAGGAAAGGATTTTGAAGCTAAGATTTCTAGGAAGTATGTAACTTAACTAGGAGAAGCTAGGATAATTACCTTGTAAATTAGCAAGTGGAGGAGCTTGGACTTCCCTTTTGCTAAGAAAGAAGCCGAGAGCTTCATAAAGAAAATGGAGTGTTTTGTGTTTTTTTGTGATTTGTTTTGATTTGCCTAGGTTGTTTTTGTTTTGATTTTGGTTCATTACCTTATTAACCTTGAACTTTGTGTGGTTATCATTCATCCACACCTCCTTCCCCCCTATGTCATGCTTATGTCACCTTGTGATGTCATCATCCCTTTCTTGCCCTCTTCTTATTGGTTGGATGACCTCATCATCCCTAACCTCCTTGATTAACTCCTAATTATTTGCCTAATGACCACTGATCTGTTATACGGTTCGCTTAACTTTTGATTTCGTTTATCGTTTGAGGGATCATACCCGGATTCTATTACTTAGGTTCCCTTAACCTTTCTCAATACATTATATTCCTTTTTATGATCCTCTATTAAAATCCTTAAATTTAAATCCTTTTATCCTGTTACCTCATACTCAATTCTTTCGATATCTGGTGGATTTTCGGAAAAAATCAAAGTGTTCGGATTTGGATTCTGACGATCTTTACATACACTTATATGTCATATAGAGTGCCAATAAAATCTCAGAATATCCATATAAGAACCCCTACATAGTGTGCATTAAAAGTTTTCTCATTCAGCATAATCTGCAAAATCACTATTCATAAGGGTTTCAAAAATTTCCAAAAATTGGGGTTATTACAGTCTCCCCTCCTTAGAAGGATTCCGTCCCGGAATCAGATAGAAAATGAATAGGGATACTCTCTTAGCATTGCACTTTCTAATTCTCGAGTAAATTTTCCCACATTGTGGTCCTACCACCAAACTCTGCCTAGTTTGATAACCCTTCTCCTAAGCACTTGTTCCTTTTCACTCTATAACCCTTCCTGGTTGCTCCATATAGGTTACGTCGGGTTGCATGTCTATGCGCTCATATGCCCCTATTCATCTGGCATCCGATTTACACTTCCTTAACATTGATGCGTGGAACAGGTTATGAACTTGCTACAGGTTCGGGGGTAGGGCTAGCTCGTATGCTAACTTCCCAATATGTTTTAGTATATCCAAGGGTCCGACAAATTATGGACTTAGCTTTCCTTTCTTTCCGAATCTCATCAATCCTTTCCAAGGGTTTCCAAGGGGATACCTTTAAAAATACTAGGTCCCCTACTTCCTATTCTTTGTCCTTTCGTGTCAAATCAACATACTTCTTATGTCCATCTTGGGCTACTACCAGCCGTCCTCTGATTAGATCTATTATATCCCTGGTCCTTTGGACTACTGCGGGTCCGAGCATCTTGCGCTCTACAACTTCATCCTAACATAAGGGAGATTGACATTGTCTTCCCTCAAGGATCTCATAAGGCGACATCTCGATAATGACATATGATCTATTGTCGTAAGAAAACTCAATCCGTGTTAAGTGATCATTCCAATTTCTTTCAAGTCTATTGCACAGACTCTCATTATAACTTTTAGCATTAGAGCTTTTGCTTCTCAATACCCATTCTTTTCCTATTCGTAATCGCTACTACCTTCCGTTCCTAATATTATACTGGTTATACTTTTGCTCGTTAGCGTTCTATAACCTTTTAATAACCACGTCAACCTTAGTATCACGAATGTGTTTCCATTCCGAATACCACCATAACTTTACTACTCCTTTTTCAGCTGTTTCTATTTTTGAAAGCTTGATCCATCATATAGAAGTAAAAGAATTCATTGAGAGATCACTATGATCATGAACACTTGTTACATTGCATAGTTAGTACAGAAGGTGGCCAGCCTTTAGTACTTGACAAGCAATTAAACAATAGCTGGTATCCTACTCGGCTTCTATCACACAGATAGATAGTCATTCGGCAATACCACCCCTTCTGGAAGGGTTGTTCTTCTCAGTTTATATGAAATGAAAAGAAGAGAAAAGAACGAATTGAATAGAATTGTATATATAAAAAAAAATATACTGCCACAAAATATCTGGCTTGGAACCTACCTCTGAACTATAGAGGTTTGTCATAGGAGAACAAAATATATGTGTATATATATCAAGTATTATCGCATCGCATTTCACATGCTTAAATATTTTTGCTATTCCGTCCATCATTCTATGGACCCTTGCTCTTCCTCGAGCTTATACACAATCACCTTTGAAGCTCCCTCGACATCGAAAATCGAATCTGGGATTTCATTCTAGATATCATCGTTACTAGAATTCTATGCTTACATCGCAACCTTTCTCGTATAGTCATACGACCCACTATTGATAAGGAGGAATAAATATTCAATAGGTAAATAATTTACTTAATTAGTCTATTCAATGGTAACTTATACACCACCACGACCCGATTAGTGGTACTCAATCTCAACATCCATTCCAATACAACTCTCACGGTTGTAATCGACTCATTACTCGTAGAATCATTGCTGCATTACTATGGTCCACCACTGACCTACTGTCGTCATTTACGTTCCATGAAATCTTAATATCTAACCATACGGAGTCCATACATGTCGTATCAAATCCTACTAAGGAGTTAACATAATCACCAATCATAATTCATGAAGAACACTCCAAACTCTGACGTATTTTCATGACATGAAGTAGATAAAATTGCAGAAGAGTTTCAGTCAAAGCAACGATAGCAGGTTAATACCATTCTTAATCGTATGCTTTAATAGAAGACTTAACTCAAAGGTTCGTTTAGTCCTTTTTGAAATATGGTCCTGGATTATTCTCAAGATAGGACCTTCTAAGATAGATAGCCCGTTCATGGCGATTACACGAATTAAACCTTTACCAACTACTATTACGGTTGGGTATTGCACAGTCATCAGAAGGAATGTCAATCTTCCAAACCATAATACAACCTTCACAGCTTTAACCATCATCACTGTATTCTTTTGGCACAAGCGCCTATAATTATCCTTTTACCTTTAAAGTGTCGGCCACCTCTTTGGCCTTTCCTGATAGTAAAATTTCCTTACAGTCAATGTCATTTTAACCACCTCCAAATAATTTTCTACCTCATTTCAATCACAGCTTATGTGAAGATGTTTTCCTTAAAATCTGATGAGTAAAAAAAATATCACCATCTTTTTCCATAAGTTATTGCCTCAGTCTTTAGAGGTTAATCACTGTCACGACTGACTTTCAATCATACTTAGAACATCTTTTTATCTTAAGTCCTAATTGCCCTGAACAATTTCGACCATTACTGGTTCGATCCATACTTTCTTGTGGTTTAACACGTGCCCCACTTGGCATCATTATAATTACGTCATATTTCCTTTATTAACATTTTTATTCTTGAGAATTTTGAATATTACCTTTCTCCTTGTAAAACCTCTAAGGTTATCCTTCAATCGTTCCTCCTGTATTCCCTAGATACAGGGCATATCAAAATACCATTTACTAATACTAGAACCATTGTCTATATACTTCTGAAAAATTTCTCCACTGATCCTTAAAGGTTGTTATTACCTTAATCCTTTCCAATTCATACTGTCAAAACTCATACTATCCCTATTAAGGGTGAAATGCCAACCTTTATGCATTCCCCTAGGATTCATTTTAAGTTACCGATGTTCTATCCTTAATTCCACCTTTAAAAGGTACCTGCATCCTTCCATGGATAACTCAAGTCATATATCCCTGATAAGGGTGTCTTATTCAATCATTCCCACCTCGATAGTATATGTCTAATTTCACAATAACATCTGTATTCAAAAGGGGGTCAATCAATATGGCCTCCAAAAGATAATAACGGTTATCCGCTTGTCTTGCCTAATTTGGTAACGATAACAAGGATGTTCTGGAAGATATTGGTCGTGTTCAACGTGAACTTCTTCTTAATAATTCCTTATTTACTTTTGTTGTTTATCTCAACAGTCATCTCAATGTTGGGATATCTCTCATACCTGGCATCTCCCTTTATGGGTATCGAGTCACCGGTCTTACACTTCACATTCTTGAAGGTCACTTCCTTCATCCAATTTTCCTACTTTCTTACTTTCTTGTCTCCTTAGTCTATCCGCGTCTTATTATTTATCCTTCGAACTATCTCGAGGTTTCTTCGAATCCTCCCAACTCACAGGGGATAAAATATATGTATCTCTTATGCCCTCAACCATCAATTTTAACTCATGGTAAATCACCCTCAACCTGACGAATGCATACTTTTCTATTTCTATTGCTACGAGTCTTTAGGGTTTTCTCATACCCAACTCCCTTATCATACCTCAAACTCTATTGCCTTTATATTCCTTTCCACTTCAGTTTCTTTTTATTTTCCTTTCTCTTATCATTATTTCATGAACCAACACAACATAAGCATTGATTTCAAACATCCCGTCATTCTGGATTCGTGTCCTCAGAACGAATCTTGATAACTTTTACAACTTAGATTCATAATTCATCATACTCGTCTGCCTTTGTTCTGGCTCTAAAGCTTTTACACTATCTTCATAACCTTGGGAAGTACTTTCCTGAAAACAATTGAATGAACTTAAATCAGTTTATTATAATCTCTTGCTCCGTGCCTTCCTTGGCCTTTCACCAGCGGGTGGCCTCTCTCTTAGGAGGGTAAGTGATAAAATAGTCTTTTGTGATTCATCAATCATTTAGAATCTCAAATGATTCCTATATTTCCTTTAGCTAGGCTCTTGCCCCGACTTGGTCAACCTGTTCCTTGGAACTCTGAGAGCTTAGCGATTTAAAGGTCATGAAAGAATTTCCTACCGCATTATTTCCTCAAGGCGGTGGTTGGGGATAATAGTCTAAGTTCTTTTTAGACAGGTCCACAAATTGCCGTATAGGAGTACCGTCTCGGGTCTCCTTTATTTACTCGACTTTCTATTTCCTTAGTATGAAATGTTTCATCCTTCTCCCATACTTGGGGTTATCTTATACGTTAAAATCCTCATTTTCCACTTCATTATGTTATGGGTTCCTTCTATCTTGATGGCGTCCTCCCTGACTATCACATTCAGGGTTTGCCCATTCCTTGAACTATGACTTTCATCTAAGATCTCATCTTTAAGCTCTTGAACATTTGGAACCCAAATTCTATAGGAATACCTCATTATTCCCTTATCATCTTTCTCGGTATTAATCTCATATCTATTTGTTGGCTCTTTGCCTTCATTCATCACTTTTTCTGGCACAATATGTTCTTTTCCGATAATTCGATCTGTATTGCAATCTCAAACAGCTTTTCGGTACCGGCTCCGGTTACCTTCACTTCTATTTCCATTTTCTCAAAATCTTTTATAAACTCTCCCAAAGACATTATCATCTTGAGTCTCTCCTTTTTACTAAGGGCATCAGCCACCACATTGGCTTTCCCCGAATGATAAAGAATCTCCCAATCATAATTCTTGATTAGCTCTAACCGCCTCCTCTGGCGTATGTTGAGCTCTTTCTACGTAAAAATGTACTAGAGCTCCTATGGTTTGTGTAAATCTCGCACTTCTATCCATACCAGTAGTGCCTCCAATATTTAGGGCAAAACTATTTCCACGAGCCCAAGCTCATAGGTGGGGATATCGAATTTCATATTACCTTAATTGTCTTAACAAGTACGCGATTACCTTACCGTGCTGCATAAGCACGCACCCTAAGCCCTTGTGCGAAGCGTCACTACACTTCACAAAATCTCCTTTTCCATCCGGCAAGGCTAGCATAGGGGCCGTCACCAACCTTTGCTTCAGTTCTTGAAAGCTGTTCTCGCATTTCTCTGTCCATTCGAACTTCTCAGTCTTACGAGTAAGCCACGTTAAAGGGGGCTACTATCTTTACAAACTTGAACGAACCTCCGGTAGTGATCGACCAATCCTACCTCTGGTAGTCGACCTAACCATGGTCATCAATTCATCACTGGTCCTTTATTCATTCTTGTCAGGATCCTCCATGGGATCCTCCTCAGCAACTATCCCTTCTAGGACAACATCCTCAACCGCTACATCCTCAATATGAACATCATCCGATCCCGCGTTAGGACGCTCTATCGGATCCATAATCAGATCTACAATAAGTAATAAAACATCATCGCGTTGTTGCTCCTCAACCTCAAGGTTCGGAGTCCCGCTACCATATACGATAACGAACTACGCTTCTATCACGATATTTATAAGGGTTCCCATAAGGGTTTTAACTGTCAGTACTACGTTAGGTAGCCCGACTATGAACTTGGCAAGAGTTCTTATTATCTTAGTGAACTTATTATCTTAACGTCACATCATCTCTGAGGTTTATAACGCTTAGCTCTGATACCACTTCTATGACACCCCTAAATCTGGGGTCGGGGATCCGGGTTGTCACGAGTTCCATTTCCCTTAATAACACCCAATCTTAATAAATAATCAACTACTCTGTACTGTGATCCCACAATAAACACACACCACAAGTTATAGTCTCAGAGATGAATATCCAAAAATAATCACAAGTCATTTTATTCCACAATTATCTGCCAATACACATTAAAAGGGTTTCTGAATAAATTTACATTTCTTTTCCATTATTACAATTCATAAATATACATAAATCTGGTACATTAAAAGTTGAAGCCTAGCCTATTGGTAGTTCCTACCTCAACTACAGCGACATCAATGCTTATAGTAAGCTGCGGAACGTTTCCTATCCGCTCGTGAATTGGGAGCTTGATCCTGTTCATCTTTTCTATCTGTTGTTGTGTGATGAAAGAAGAAAGCAAGGGTGAGCAGCAAGCCCACCAAAATAATATGTATAATGATTTACAATATATGAGCCTTCTCATAGTACTCATGAAAGTCTTGGTCAAAAGAAATGAACTAAGTTTCATATCTTAATGCGATGAAGTCACAAAATATTCAGCATATATACATATATACTTTTCAAAATCTTGGAAGTCCTCTTCCATGCATAATATACATAGAGTTCCAGTTTATAACTGTATTAAACTGTCGTTGCAAGGTGATCTCATATGTCTAACCTTGTCTCAACGTTTTTCTGAAAATCTTTGACATGCATAAGATAATCATTTACTAGATATAAGTTTAAAAGATGAAGTTACAAGATACTCCAATATACTTATATCTTTTCCAAATTAACTGGAACTCTGTGTATATTATGCATGGAAGAGGACTTCCAAGATTTTGAAAAGTATATGTATATATATACTGAATTATTTTGCGACTTGGTCGCGTTAAGATTTCAGCTTGGTTCATTTCTTCTTGACCAAGACTTTCATTAGTACTATGAGAATGCTCATATATTGTTAATTATTATACATATTATTTTGGTGGGCTTGTTGCTCACCCTTGCTTTCTTCTTTCATCACACAACATCAGATAGACAAGATGAACAGGATCAAGCTCCCAATTCGCGAGCGGATAGGAAACGTTCTGCAGTTTCCTGTAGGTGTTGATGCCATTGTAGTTGAGGTAGGATCTACCAATAGGCTAGGCTTTCAACTTTTGATGTACCAGACTTATGTATATTTATGAATTGTAATAATGGCAAAGAAAATGTAAATTTATTGAGAAACCCTTTTAAGCTGTAATGGTAAATAATTGTGGAATAAAATGATTCGTGTTACTTTTGGATATTCATCTCTGAGACTATAACTTGTGGTGTGTGTGTTTATTATGGGGTCACAGTACAGAGTAGTTGATTGTTTATTAAGATTGGGTGTTATTAAGGGAAATGGAACTCGTGACAACCCGGATCCCCGACCCCGGATTTGGGGGTGTTACAGAAATGGTATCAGAGCCAAGCGTTATAAACCTCAGAGATGATGTGACGTTAAGATAATAAGTTCACTAAGATAATAAGAACTCTTGCCAAGTTCATAGTCGGACTACTTAACGTAGTACTGACAGTTAAAACCCTTATGGGAACCTTTATAAATATCGTGATAGAAGCGTAGTTCGTTATCGTATATGGTAGCAGGACTCCGAACCCTGAGGTTGAGGAGAAACAACGCGATGATGTTTTATTACTTATTGGAGATCAGATTATGGATCCGATAGAGCGTCCTAACGCGGGACCGGATGATGTTCATATTGAGGATGTAGCGGTTGAGGATGTTGTCCTAGAAGGGATTGTTGCTGAGAAGAATCCCATGGAGGATCCTGACAAGAATGAATAAAGGACCACTGAGGAATTGATGACTATGGTTAGGGCGACTACCAGAGGTAGGATTGGCCGGTTACTACCAGAGGTTCGTTCAAGTTCCTAAAGATAGTAGCCCCTTTAACACGACTTACTCGTAAGACTGAGAAGTTGAATGGACAGAGAAATACGAGAACAACTTTCAAGAACTGAAGCAAAGATTGGTGACGGCCCCTATGATGGCGTTGTCGGATGGAAAAAGGAGATTTTGTGATGTGTAGTGACGCTTCGCATAAGGAATTAGGGTGCTTCTTATACACAACAACAAGGTACTCGCGTACGCGTCAAGACAATCAAGGGAATGTAAAATTCGATATCCCCACCCATGAGCTTGGGCTCGTAGCGATAGTTTTGCCCTAAATATTGGAGGCACTACTTGTATGTAGAGAAGTGCGAGTTTTATACAAGCCATAAGTGATCTAGTGCATTTTCACGCAGAAAGAGCTCAACATACGCCAGAGAAGGCGGTTAGAGCTAATCAAGAATTATGATTGGGAGATTCTTTATCATTCTGGCAAAGCCAATGTGGTGGATGATGCCCTTAGTAAAAAGGAGAGACTCAAGATGTTAATGTCTTTGAGAGAGTTTATAAGAGATTTTGAGAAAATGGAAATAGAAGTGAAGGTAACCGGAGCCGGTACCGAAAAGCTGTGTGAGATTGCAATACAGACCGAATTATTGGAAAAGAACATATTGTGCCAGAAAAAGTGATGAATGAAGGCAGAGAGCTAATAAATAGATATGAGATAAATACTGAGAAAGATGATAAGGGAATAATGAGGTATTCCTATAGAATTTGGGTTCCAAAAGTTCAAGAGCTTAAAGATGAGATCTTAGATGAAAGTCATAGTTTGAGGAATAAGATTTAGAGCAAACCCTGAACGTGATAGTGAGGGAGGTCGCCATCAAGATAGAAGGAGCCCATAACATAATGGAGTGGAAAATGAGGATTTTAACGTATAAGATAACCCCAAGTATGGGAGAAGGATGAAACATTTCAAACTAAGGAAACAGAAAGTCGAGTAAGGAAAGGAGACCCGAAACGGTACTCATATACGGCAATTCATGGACCTTTCTAGACAGAACTTAGACTATTATCCCCAACCACCACCCTGAGGAAACAATGCGGTGATAAAACCTTTCTGAACCTTTAAGTCGCTAAGCTCTCAGAGTTCCAAGGAACAAGTTGACCCAGTCAAGGCAAGAGCCTAGCTAAAGGAAATAGAGGAATCAATTGAGATTCTAAATGATTGATGAAGTGCAAAAGACTATTTTTCCACTTACCTTCCTAAGAGAGAGGCCACCCGCTGGTGAAAGGCCAAGGAAGGCACGGAGCAAGAGATTATAATAAACTGATTTAAGTTCAATCAATTGTTTTCAGGAAAGTACTTCCCAAGGTTATGGAGATAGTGTAAAAGCTTTAGAGCCAGAACAAAGGCAGACGAGTATGATGAATTATGAATCTAAGTTGTAAAAGTTATCAAGATTCATTCTGAGGACATGAATCCAGAATGACGGGATGTTTGAAATCAATGCTTATGTTGTGTTGGTTCATGAAATAATGATAAGAGAAAGGAAAATAAAAGAAACTGAAGTGGAAAGGAATATAAAGGCAATAGAGTTTGAGGTATGATAAGGGAGTTGGGTATGAGGATACCCTAAAGACTCGTAGCAATAGAAATAGAAAAGTATGCATTCGTCAGGATGAGGGTGATTCACCATGAGTTAAAATTGATGGTTGAAGGCATAAGAGATACATATATTTTATCCCCTGTAAGTTGGGAGGATTCGAGGAAACCTTGAGATAGTTCAAAGGATAAATTATGAGACGCGGATAGACTGAGGAGACAAGAAAGTAAGAAATTAGGAAAATTGGATGAAGGAAGTGACCTTCAAGAATGTGAAGTGTAAGACCGGTGGCATGATACCCAGAAAGGAAGACACCAGGTATGAAAGATATCCCAACATTGAGGTGACTGTTGAGATAAACAACAAAAGTAAATAAGGAATTATTAAGAAGAAGTTCACGTTGAACACGACCAATATCTTCCAGAACATCCTTGTTATCATTACCAAATTAGGCAAGGAAAGTGGATAACCGTTGTTATCTTTTGGAGGCCATATTGATTGACCTCATTTTGAATACAAATGTTATTGTGAAAATTAGGCATATACTATCGAGGTGGGAAGGATTGAATAAGGCACCCTTATCAGGGATATATGACTTGATTTATCCATGAAAGGATGCATGTACCTTTTTAAAGGTGGAATTAAAGATAGAACATCGGTAACTTAAAATGAATCCTAGGGGAATGCATAAAGGTTGGCATTTCACCCTTAATAGGGATAGTATGAGTTTTGACAGTATGAATTGGAAAAGATTAAGGTAATAACAACCTTTAAGTATCAGTGGAGAAAATTTTTCAGAAACACATAGACAATGGTTCTAGTATTAGTAAATGGTATTTTGATATGCCCTGTATCTAGGGAATACAGGAGGAACGATTTAAGGATAACCTTAGAGGTTTTACAAGGAGGAAGGTAATATTCAAAATTCTCAAGAATAGAAATGTTGATAAAGGAAATATGATATAATTATAATGATGCCAAGTGGGGCACGTGTTAAACCACGAGAAAGTATTGATCGAACCAGTAAAGGGCGAAATTGTTCAGGGCAATTAGGACCTAAGATAAAAGATGTTCTAAGTATTATTGAGAGTCAGTCGTGACAGTGATTAACCTCTAAAGACTGAGGCAATAACTTATGGAAAAATGGTGATATTTTTTTACTCACCAGATTCTAAGGAAAACATCTTCACAAAAGCAGTGATTGAAATAAGGTAGAAAACTTATTTGGAGGTGGTTAAAATGACATTGATTGTAAGGAAATTTTACTATCAGGAATGGCCAAAGAGGTGGCCGACACTTTAAAGGTAAGAGGATAATTATAGGCGCTTGTGCCAAAGGAATACAGTGATGATGGTTAAAGCTGAAGGTTGTATTATGGTTTGGAAGATTGACATTCCTTCTGATGACTGTGCAATACCCAACCGTAATAGTAGTTGGTAAAGGTTTAATTCGTGTAATCGCCATGAGCGGGCTATCTATCTCAGAAGATACTATCTTGAGATAAGCCAGGACCATGTTTCAAAAAGGACTAGATGAACCCTTGAGTTAAGTCTTCTATTTAAGGTATACGATTAAGAATGGTATTAACCTGCTATCGTTGCTTTGACTGAAACTCTTCTGCAATTTTATTTACTTCATGTCATGAAAGTACATCAGAGTTTGGAGTGTTCTTCATGAATTATGATTGGTGGTTATGATAACTCCTTAGAAGTATTCTATACGACATGTATGAACTCCGTATGGTTAGATATTAAGATTTCATGGAATGTGAATGACGACAGTAGGTCAGTAGTGGACCATAGTAATGCAGCAATGATTCTGCGAGTAATGAGCTGATTACAACCATGAGAGTTGTATTGGAATGGATGTTGAGATTAAGTACCACTAATCGGGTCGTGGTAGTGTATAAGTTATCATTGATAGACTAATTAAGTAGAGTATCTACCTATTGAATTTTTATTCCCTCTTATGAAAAGAGAGTCGTATTACTATATGAGGAAGGTTGCGGTGCAAGCATAGAATTCTAGTAACGATGATGTCTAGAATGAGATCCCAGATTCGATTTTTGATATCGAGGGAGTTTCAAAGGTGATTGTGTATAAGCTCGAGGAAGAGCAAGGGTCCATAGAATGATGGACGGATTAGCAAAAATATTTAGGCATGTGAAATACGATGCTATAATACTTGATGTTGATATAAATACATATATGTTTTATTCTCCTATGACAAACCTCTATAGTTCAGAGGTAGGTTCCAAGTCAGATATTTGGTGGCAGTATATTTTTTTTATATATACAATTCTCTTCAATTCATTCTTTTCTCTCGTTTTCATTTCATGTAAGTTGAGAAGAACAACCCTTCCAGAAGGGGAGGTATTGCCGAATGACTATCTGTCTGTGTGATAGAAGCCTAGTAGGATACCAGCTGTTGTTTAATTGCTTGTCAAGTACTAAAGGCTGGCCACCTTCTGTACTAACTATACAATAAAACAAGTGTTCATGATCATAGTGATCTCTCAATAAATTCTTTTAATTCTATATGAAGGATTAAGCTTTCGAAGATAGAAGCAGCTGAAAAAGGAGTAGTAAAGTTGTGGTGGTATTCGAAATGGAAACACATTCATGATACTAAGGTTGACGAGGTTATTAAAAGGTTATAGAACGCGAACAAGCAAAAGTATAACCAGTATAATATTAGGAACGGAAGGTAGTAGCGATTATGAACTGGAAAAGAATGGGTATTGAGAAGCAAAAGCTCTAATGCTAAAAGCTATAATGAGAGTCTGTGCAATAGACTTGAAAGAAATTGGAATGATCACTTAACACAGATTCAGTTTTCTTACGACAATAGATCATATGTCAGTATTGAGATATCGCCTTATGAGATCCTTGAGGGAAGACAATGTCGATCTCCCTTATGTTAGGATGAAGTTGTAGAGCGCAAGATGCTCGGACCAGCAGTGGTCCAAAGGACCAAGGATATGATAGATCTAATCAGAGGACGGTTGGTAGTAGCCCAAGATGGATATGATAAATATGTTGATTTGACACGAAAGGACAAGGAATAGGAAGTAGGGGACCTAATGCTGTTATAGGTATTCCCTTGGAAAAGATTGATGAGATTCGGAAAGAAAGGAAAGCTAAATCCACAATTTGTCGGACCCTTGGATATATTAAGAAGTATTGGGAAGTTAGCATATGAGCTAGCCTTACCCCAGAACATGTAGCAAGTCATAACGTGTTTCACGTATCAATGTTAAGGAAGTGTAATTCGGATGCCAGATAAATAGGGGCATATGAGCGCATCGACATGCAACCAGACGTAACCTATATGGAGCAACCAGGAAGGGTTATAGATTGAAAAAGGAACAAGTGCTTAGGAGAAGGGTTATCAAACTATTCAGAGTTTGATGGAAGAACCACAATGTGGAAAAAAATTTACTTGAGAGTTAGAAAGTGAAATGCTAAGAAAGTATCCCTATTCATTTTCTATCTGATTCCGGGACGGAATCCTTTTAAGAAGGGGAGACTGTAATAACCCCAATTTTTGGAATTTTTGAAGCCCTTATGAATAGTGATTTTGCTGATTACGCTGAATAAAAAAACTTTTCATACCACACTATGTAGGGGCTCTTTTATTGATCTTCTGGGATATTATTAGTACTCTATATGATAAATAAGTGTATATAAAGATCATCAGAATCCAAATTCGAACACTTTGATTTTTCCCGAAAATCTACCAGATACAGAAAGAATTGAGTATAAGGTAACAAAATAAAAAGGATTTAAATTCAAGGATTATAAGAGAGGGTCATGAAAGGAATATGATGTATTGAGAAAGGTTAAAGAAACCTAAGGAATAAGATCCCGGGTATGATCCCTCAAACGATAAACGAAAACGAAAGTTAAGCGAACCGTATAACAGATCAGCGGTCATTAGGCAAGCAATTAGGAGTTAATCAAGGAGGTTAGGGATGATGATATCATCAAACCAACAAGGTGTGGACAAGTGGAAGCATTATGACATGTGCAAGATGACATAAGCATGACAAGGGGTTTTGTTTTGTTGGTTGATTTTGGGCCATGTAAAATTTACCATGGTAAAAAGCTAAAACATTTTCCAAGGCAAAAAGGAGAAGCAACCAAGCAAATATCATAAAACACAAAATTTAGAAGTTGACTTTTGCTTCCAAGAGAAAAAGCTCTCGGCCAAAACAAACCCAGCAACTTTAAACTTCCATAACTCCTTAAATACTAACTCAAATGTTGTGTTCTATAGCTCGTTGGAAAGGTATTGAGATGGCCTACAACTCTTGTTCACAAGTCTCGTCCAAATACGCAAGGTAAGACCCTCAATTTTACAGTTCTTTCAATCGGACTTTTAGAAACTTTAAAGCCTAACTTTATGTTCTTGATTTCTTCGGAAAGATCAAGCTTGTAGGAGGCTCCATAAGTCTTCCTAGTAAATTTCCACCCTCCAAGAAAGGTATAAATCTTCACACCCTTTAGTAATAAGTTTGAATGTTGAAGTTTGGAGATGGTTTGGATGGATGAGTAGTAATTTGAATGATAAGCATGATTCGAGCTTAATTGTTAAGTAGTTTAGTTGAATTTGGAGATGTTATAATATATGATTGGATTGAGATCCTTGAGCTTATTATGACTGAAATCAGTAGAATTGATGTGTATCTTGAGTTGTTGTTGATTGGTAGTTGGATTGATATGATTTGGAATGGTAAAAATTTGGGAAATCGCGTAAACATAGCCGTCGTAATGTCCGATTTACTTTAGACTGTTTTTGCTCTTAACATCAGGACCCTAGAACCCCCTGTTAGGTTTTGACCATTGCCATGATTAGATAGTTCATGTTACGAGATTCGTTTTGATATGTGGTTCGTTTGAATCCGATGTACGGTTTAGGAGAAGCGACCGTTTTAAGTAACGGTGTTTCGCGACCGAACCATTACCCCTCGCCTTACTTTAAAACCTTGGTTAAGGACTTTAAATGACTATTTGGGGTATGAAACATTTATGTAAAGTGGATTAGGCAGTTGGTAAGGTACTCACGAAAGAATCGCTTTAAAATTCTTAATGGTTAATTTATTAAAAATGGTGGAGCCGAGGGTACTCGAGCGACTTAAGTAAATCGTTAAGCGCGAAAGCGAACGTCAGGACTCTAAATGGTTAAAGTCTAGTTTCTTAAGCGACCGGGGTTTAATTCCGACTTATGTTGTTGTTCATAGGTTATCGGACCCACTCTAAGCTTAAGTCTATCCGGGAGCACTCAGGCAAGTTTTCTACCCGTATAACTGTTGTTGTGATGTATATGTGTATATGCATGATCTTGTGATAAATGCATATTTGTTATTAGCAAATTCTTGCGATATATTGGAGCATGTGATATGGTATATATGCATGCCTGTTTCGTATTCTTGATTTATATATCTGTTGGTTCAAATGCTTATTAGTTGCATAATACTTATGCTAGAGATAAGCAGTAGTTGCGTATACCCTGAGTATAGGGGACCCAAAGGTGAACCCTTTTCTAAAACCGGGAGTAGATATTCCCGAGTATATGATATATATATATATATATATATATATATATATATTTATATATATATATATATATATATATATATATATATATATTTATATATATATATTGATATGATTTTTAAAAACTATTAATCGAATAAGGTTTATTCGATAACTTCATATTATTTAATGAATATTACTTGAATATTCATTCGAGAACTTATGACTCCTTTTATTTTATTTAATGAATATTACTTGAATATTCATTCGAGGATTTATGACTCCTTTATATTATTTAATGAATATTACTTGAATATCTATTTGAGGACTTATGACTCCTTTTATTTTATTTAATGAATATTACTTGAATATTCATTCGAGGATTTATGACTCCTTTATATTATTTAATGAATATTACTTGAATATTCATTCGAGGACTTATGACTCACTTTATATTATTTAATGAATATTACTTGAATATTCATTCGAGGACTTATGACTCACTTTATATTATTTATTGAATATTATTTGAATATTCATTTGAGGACCTATGACTCCGATTATTTACTGAAATATATTCTTTATTTTATTAAAGAATAAGGTGTCCATAATCAAACTTATTTTTGATTATTCAAATAAAGATAGTACTTTCGTATAAGTATATCTTTGGTTATTTAATACTCATTTCAAGTATAAGTTTTACAACTTCTACTTCAAGTTATTTGTATAGAGATTATCCTTATGGGAATATTATTTAATAATATTCAGATATTTTCTAATATATCGGGACTGATTTACTTTATTAAATCAGCATTACTCCAAACACTCTTTAAAGTATTTTCGAGTCTTCAAAATGATTTTTAAAGGTTAGAGCGGATCCCAAAACTCGTTTTCAAATTTAAGATCGTCCTTTTTGAAGGGGACTTGAATACTCGCTCAAAAATCTAAGGGATCCGGCTCTGTGGTGTATTTTATATTCGCAACAAGGTTGCTGTTTTGATAAATGAATTGATTACTTACCCAACGTTCGGGAAGTAAGTCCATCTAATTGAGTCGGCATAAGCGACAGGCCGGGGTACGGTCTATCAAAGTGTAAGTGGCTGGGTGGCAGTCCATCAACGCGTAAGATGCCGGGTGGCGGTCCAGCACAAGGTCTTAATACGACCAGGGTGATGACCGGTGGGGGATTCATCCATCTACTAGTAGAAAAGGTTACTTATTGGTATCTTTGCCTGATCAGCAAGATATCGGGTTTATGCCAAAATTCTTTTCTTTCCAAAATTCATTGGATATTGCAACTCTGTTCATACTTTACATGACAGAGGTTTTCAGGAAATGTATGAGAGATATATATGGATATATATATATATATATATATATATCGGGACTTAATGAAGTATCTCGTAACTTCATTTCATTCAATAATATTTCAAAGATTGAATCTATTCAAGTCTTATTTTGTATTCTCATCTATGTGATGAACTTTTGAAACTAATTATAACTTGAACGGTGGTAGTTCAAGTAGTATTCAGAAAGATATAAGTATATTGGAGTATCTTGTAACTTCATCTTTTAAACTTATATCTAGTAAATGATTATCTTATGCATGTCAAAGATTTTCAGAAAAACGTTGAGACAAGGTTAGACATATGAGATCACCTTGCAACGATAGTTTTATACAGTTATTAACTGGAACTTTGTGTATATTATGCATGGAAGAGGACTTCCAAGATTTTGAAAAGTATATGTATATATATACTGAATTATTTTGTGACTTGGTCGCGTTAAGATTTCAGCTTGGTTCATTTCTTCTTGACCAAGACTTTCATGAGTACTATGAGAATGCTCATATATTGTTAATTATTATACATATTATTTTAGTGGGCTTGTTGCTCACCCTTGCTTTCTTCTTTCATCACACAACATCAGATAGACAAGATGAACATGATCAAGCTCCCAATTCGCGAGCGGATAGGAAACGTTCCGCAGTTTCCTGTAGATGTTGATGCCATTGTAGCTGAGGTAGGATCTACCAATAGGCTAGGCTTTCAACTTTTGATGTACCAGACTTATGTATATTTATGAATTGTAATAATGGCAAAGAAAATGTAAATTTATTCAGAAACCCTTTTAAGGTGTAATGGAAAATAATTGTGGAATAAAATGATTCGTGTTACTTTTGGATATTCATCTCTGAGACTATAACTTGTGGTGTGTGTGTTTATTGTGGGGTCACAGTACAGAGTAGTTGATTGTTTATTAAGATTGGGTGTTATTAAGGGAAATGGAACTCGTGACAACCCGGATCCCCGACCCCGGATTTGGGGGTGTTACATGACATGAACTTTGGAAGCAATCCTGAAGTCAATTGTTTCTATGCAAAGGCATCGTCTGATGAGAGTTGGCTATGTCACAAGAGACTTTCTCATCTCAATTTCAAAACAATGAATTCTCTTGTCAAAAGAGAATTGGTCAGAGGTCTGCCTCAGCTGGAATTCTCCCCAAAAGGACTGTGTGAGGCTTGCCAGAAAGGAAAGTCAAAGAAAGCAAGTCACAGAGGCACTGATACATCCTCCATAACTGGTGTTCTGCAATTATTGCACATGGATTTATTTGGACCAGTTAATGTCCTTTCGATGTCAAAGAAGTGTTACTGTCTTGTGATAGTTGATGACTATTCCAAGTATACGTGGGTTTTATTCCTTCACTCTAAGGATGAAACACCACAAGTTATGATTGATCATATCAAGTTGATCGAGTTAGATTCTAATGTCCCTGTTAGAGCAATAAGGTCAGATAATGGAACAGAATTCAAGAATTCACTTCTGAATGGATTTTGTACAGTCAAAGGGATTACCAGACAATTTTTAGCTCCTAGAACCCCTCAGCAAAATGGAGTGGTAGAAAGGAAGAATCGTATATTGATTGAAGCTGCAAGAACGATGTTAAGTGAATCAGGTCTTCCAATGTACTTTTGGGCTGAAGCTGTCAATACTGCATGTTATACTCAGAATCGAACTCTAATCAACAAAGACTTCATGAAAACTCCTTATGAGATTTTGAATGAACAGAAACCTTCTATCAAATACTTTCATGTATTTGGTGCCAGATGCTTCGTACTCAAGGTAATGGTGATGGAAACTTTGGCAACAATGGAGATACCACTGCTACTGACGGAGAATCTTCATGTCAACATGGCAACAACTCAGGGGGAGATGCTGAAGGATCAACTAGTAGGACACAACATCCCAATGAATTTCAAGGCGAATCATCAAGATCAAATCTTCCAAGACAGACTGTCTGGAATAAAGCTCATCCTTTTGAGTTGATTATTGGTGATCCAGATGTTGGAGTCAGAACTAGACGTGCTACTCAAAATGAGTGTTTGTTCTCAGGATTTCTTTCTGAGATGGAACCTAAGAAGATTGAGGAAGCACTGACTGATCCAGATTGGGTGATTGCTATGCAAGATGAACTCAATCAGTTTGAAAATCAACAAGTCTAGAAACTGGTACCTAGACCTACACACAAGAAAGCTGTTGGTACTCGGTGGGTATTCAGGAATAAACTAGATGAAGATGGTGTGGTTACAAGAAACAAAGCAAGACTGGTAGCTAAAGGGTATTCTCAAGCTGAAGGCATTGATAATGATGAAACCTATGCTCCAGTGGCTAGACTAGAGGCCATCAGGATATTTCTGGCATTTGCAGCATTCTTTAACTTTAAAGTTTATCAAATGGATGTCAAGATTGCCTTTCTGAATGGAAAGCTGGATGAAGAGGTATATGTAGAGCAACCTCCTGGTTTTGAAGATCCAGATCATTTGGATTTTGTCTACTTTCTTTTCAAGGCTATCTATGGACTCAAACAGTCTTCGAGAAAATGGTATGACACTCTCTCTGAATTTCTTATTGAAAATAGCTTTATTAGAGGTGTCATAGACAAAACTCTCTTTTCTAAAAAGCATAAGAATGATACTATATTAGTCCAAGTCTATGTGGATGATATAATATTTGGGTCTACTAATGATAATCTCTGTAAGAGATTTGCTAAGTTAATGCAAAGAAATTTGAAATGAGCATGATGGGAGAGCTGAAGTTCTTTCTTGGATTACAAGTAAATCAAAGGTTAGTAGGAAGTAGTATGTTGGTGGATGTGAATGAACCCTCAGCTCTGCCTCCTCCGAAGAAAAGAAGAACATTTACTGAGGCATCTGAAAGCCCATCCTTGTCCTCCCAACAGAACATGGACTTTGAAATGGCCACTGAACAGTTACTAGAAACATTCTCTCAACAGGATGAATCTATTGAAATTTGCCATAGGGCCATGGCATCCTGTACTGAGTCAAGCACAATTCCATTACTCACAATGGAAGCATACAGACCAGTAGATGATACTTAGGACACGGAACGAGGAGTGCACATTGAGTCGGTTACAGTGCCTGCCATAGTTACGCAGAAGAGCAGTCACATGCTTCTGAGGGAAAATCTGACTCTCAGCCACCTTTAATAGAGTCATTTTCTCCCCTCCCAGATCCAACACCTCTGGCTCCCTCACGGGATTCTCCACTCGCATATTTATCTGGAGAAAGTGGAGGGCAACTCGGTCAATCAATCCCTGAAGCAATTCAGACATCTATTTCACATGAAAAGATAGGTTTGACTAAGGATCGGGACTCGCGAATTCCCATTGCACCACCACTGACCTCTCTTGAAGAGGCTAGGGTGATTTTAAATGCAGGTACAGAAGATCAGCATCAGGAAAACTCCTCACGAGCAATTATATTGAGAGATACACAAGCACGTGAGTTGAGTGAATTAAACAGGAGAGATATTCAGGTGAGCGCACACACAGACACAAACACTGAAAATCTGTTAGCTCAAATTGCTGATCTCAAGGAACAACTTGCAAAAAGTCAGGCTGAAGCTAAATCATTAAAAGCATAAGTGGTTAAACGGTCATCTTCTTCCACCTTTGTCAATAATCAGTTGGCTCTCATCAGGACTGAAATATTAGATTTGAAGACATCTGTTGTACCAAAGCTTAACTCAATCCAGGAATCTCCAATGTTATCAGCTGATGACATTTCAAACTTCTGCTCTCTACATACAAGAATGACTTCTCTTGAAGACTTGGTTGAAATGAATCATTCACTAGATTCTTCCATATTTCTGAAGATAGAGACGGGTATGGAACATCTGAATGAAGGGATGAAGCACTTGTACTTCATGATCAAAAATTCTCACTGCCCTAATGAAGAACAAAGGACTTTCTTTGAAGGGCCGTCTGGTGGAGGCTCAGGCTCTGGAGGTGATGGAGGTCATGGAGGATCTAAGGGAAAGTCTGTAGAGGATTCCTCAACTAAGGGGGAGAAGGAAGGGAGAAGTAAGAAGGGAAAAGAAAAAGATTCGTCTGCTGGAGGCACAGGGAAGCCTGATGATATCTACTATAGTGGAGAACAGGATGACTTTGATATTTGTGACATTCCCACTGAATCAGTCTTGGGAGATAAAGATGGTTTCTTTGAAGCTGAGGAGGAAAGTGATTTTGGAGAATGGGAAGAGGAAGCTCCAGTGGATCCTCTATTTGAGAAAGAGTTTCAGCAGCAGCAGTCAGAGTTGAAAAGAAAAGAAGCTGAACTCAAAAAGGTATCCCAGATCATTGACATGAGGAAAGACATCCAAAGAACAGAAACTCTTCAAAAGCAACGTCTTCATGACATTAAGGCTCAAGAAAGGAGAAGAGATGTCAGACTGAAGATTGGTGAAAAATGGGATGAAGCTAGGAGAGTACTTGATATGCCTCAGCTGAGCACAAACAATGATAGGCAGTTTCTACATCTTTTGAACAAGCTGGAGATCTCTAATCCAAACAATGACATGTACATGAATGCTATAAAGACTGAAGTCTCAAGGATCACAGCTGCCTTTGACAGATCCCTAAATGAGATGAGCATATTTGTATATTGTCAGAGCAAAGGATCTTTCAAGGTGTCACTTCATCTGTTTGAGAATCGTTCTTTGTCAGAGATTTGGGTTCTTCTCAACAAAGTCAAAAGAAGCTCAGAATTGAATGAAGTTCTTCGAGAAAGGCTCAAAGAGTTTGCCAGCAGGGCTAGTCCTCAAGTGGTCAACTATCCTCATCAGGTAAGATTCTTTAAGTCTGACTGTCTTCAAATCTGCCAGCTCGATTCACAATCTCTTAAAGACTAATCAGCTAAGCATCTTGTCTGGATGGAACATCACTTAAGAACTGCTGGATATTCATCCATATTGAAAACTCAAGCAGCTGATCTGATTCAAGCTTATTGCGAAAAGAATATTAAAGGTACAATCAACTCAAGAATAAGCTAAAGACAGTTGGAGTTCAACCAGTCAGGCCAGACAGCTTCACTTCAGAAAAGGATCGTGTCTTTGACAAGGAGTTGCTTCAAGATTTGGAAGACGGTGAAGATTTGGAAGAAGGTGAATTCGGAAGGGAAGACAACTGAATTCAATTAGCTCAAAACTCAATGTAATATGATTAGAGCTTTATGAATCAAGATAGACTAATGTAGTTATATGTTCAGACTAGAGGAACATCTATCTTGTATTCACTTGTAAATTTCTTTTGGAATCTGGAAAATGTTAAATATAATCCAGAACTTTTCTGCTATTTACTTTGCATTACTGTTTATATCTTTTTCTTATTTGTTAGTTGAGTTATCCTCTAGGTATTTGTTGTTATTGTCTAACAAACAAATAGGGGGAGATTGAAAGGCATATGTCATAGCCTATTTGTTTATTCGAGGATTTAACTCAACTCAAATAAGGATGTAACAAGTAAATAGTGGTCCTATCGTCCGAGAGTTCTCTCAGAGTAACATATGTCAAAGGATTAAGTAACATTGTTCTTCTACAGACTTGATGACTTAATTTACTGGAAGAAGCTCAAGAAATTGATCAAGCCTCAGTGATATAAATCAAGATTGTGGATTTAATCAAGTGATAGAGATCTCGTCAGGGTATCAATTAATTACAAGGATTTAGTCTGAAGAAAATCAAGAGTATCAAGGTCAAGGCATGAAGAAACGTCACGGAAGTTAGTCACTCATGAACCAGACAGTACATCGAGTGTCAACATTGAAGTGGTGGAATTGATTCATAATTGACAGTGATTTTCAGAAGATTTTCAGAAGAATGGTTGTTGCTCAAGATTAGTATTAATTCTCTATTAATTAATTAAGTCATATAATTTAATTAAGAGAATAAATTAAATCTGCAAGGATTAATTTATTGATTAATTGAATTAATTGATTAATTAATTCAGAATTATTATTTGATTAAAATATGTTTTAATCCAGCAAGACTATCTTTTGTATTAGCAAGACAATCAGTATGACAATCAATAATCATACCGAAAGTCATGCTAGTGCATTTAGATTGTCTTGCCGAAAGTCCTATCAGTTCAATTGATAGTCCTACCAAAAGTCTTACCAGTTCAAAGGATTGTCATGCTGAGCTAAATGGATTGTCTTGCCAATTAAAATCACAGGATTCATTATTAAAATAGTGCAACTGTTTTTCAAAAGAAGCAGAGCATTGAATATCAAATTCAGCAGAACACAGAACAAAAGAAACCTGCAGAGAACTTATTGCAAATTCACAGATCAATCATTTCTAGTATTTATTGTTAAATCTTAACCACTAGAAATCCTTTTCTTGTTCTTGTGTAACTATCTAGCGGATCGAAATCCCTAGAACTTAATCTCAAATCGCGTTTAGCATTTGATCCTTTTTATTGCAAATATAGAAAAAGTTCATGTCGAATTTATTCTAGATTTGTAATAATTGATTTGAGATTAATCCCTTGTAAACGATACCGTTGTTTTAACACCTTTCAAGTTTAATAATAGTTTTATTTAACTTGAATTTTGTTTCACCTTTTTTTTATTCCGCATTTTATTCGATTAAACGGTATTGTTTGTATTCAACCCCCCTTCTACAAACATATTGAAACCTAACAATTTAGAATCTCAAATGATTCCTATATTTCCTTTAACCAGGCTCTTGCCTCGACTGGGTCAACCCGTTCCTTGGAACTCTGAGAGCTTAGCGACTTGAAGGTCATGAAAGAATTTCCTACCGCATTGTTTCCTCAAGGTGGTGGTTGGGGATAATAGTCTAAGTTCTTTTTAGACAGGTCCATGAATTGCCGTATAGGAGTACCGTCTCGGGTCTCCTTTCCTTACTCGATTTTCTGTTTCCTTAGTATGAAATGTTTCATCCTTCTCCCATACTTGGGGTTATCTTATACGTTAAAATCCTCATTTTCCACTCCATTATGTTATGGGTTCCTTCTATCTTGATGGCGACCTCCCTGACTATCACGTTCAGGGTTTGCTCTAAATCTTATTCCTCAAACTAGCTTTCATCTAAGATTTCATCTTTAAGCTCTTGAACATTTGGAACCCAAATTCTGTAGGAATACCTCATTATTCCCTTATCATCTTTCTGGGTATTAATCTTTTATCTAATTGTTGGCTCTCTACCTTCATTCATCACTTTTTCTGGCACAATATGTTCTTTTCCGATAATTCGGACTGTATTGCAATCTCAAACATCTTTTCGGTACCGGCTCCGGTTACCTTCACTTCTATTTCCATTTTCTCAAAATCTCTCATAAACTCTCCCAAAGACATTATCATCTTGAGTTTCTCCTTTTTACTAAGGGCATCAGCCACCACATTGGCTTTCCCTGAATGATAAAGAATCTCCCAATCAATATTCTTGATTAGCTCTAACCGCCTCCTCTGGTGTATGTTGAGCTCTTTCTACGTAAAAATGTACTAGAGCTCCTATGGTTTGTGAATCTCGCATTTCTCTCCATACAAGTAGTGCCTCAAATCTTTAGGGCAAAACTATTGCCACGAGCCCAAGCTCATGGGTGGGGATATCGAATTTTATATTCTCTTAATTGTCTTGACGCGTACGCGATCACCTTGTTGTGATGTATAAGAAGCACCCTAATTCCTCATGCGAAGCGTCACTACACTTCACAAAATCTCATTTTTCCATCCGGCAACGCCGACATAGGGGACGTCACCAACCTTTGCTTCAGTTCTTAAAAGTTGTTCTCGCATTTCTCTGTCCATTCAAACTTTTCAGTCTTACGAGTAAGCCTCGTTAAAGGGCTACTATCTTTACAAACTTGAACGAACCTCCGGTAGTGACCGGCCAATCCTACCTCTGGTAGTTCCCTAACCATGGTCATCAATTCCTCAGTGATCCTTTATTCATTCTTGTTAGGATCCTCCACGGGATCCTCCTCAGCAACAATCCCTTCTAGGACAACATCCTCAACCGCTACATCCTCAATATGAAGATCATCCGGCCCTACGTTAGGACGCTCTATCGGATCCACAATCTGATCTCCAATTAGTAATAAAACATCATCGCGTTGTTGTTCCTCAACCTCAGGGTTCGGAGTCCCGCTACCATATACGATAACGAACTACGCCTCTATCGCTACATTTATGAGGGTTCCCATAAGGGTTTTAACTGTCGGTGCTACGTTAGGTAGCCCGACTATGAACTTGGCAAGAGTTCTTATTATCTTAGTGAACTTATTATCTTAACGTCACATCATCTCTGAGGTTTATAACGCTTCGCTCTGATACCATTTCTGTAACACCCCCAAATCCAGGGTCGGGGATTCGGGTTGTCACGAGTTCCATTTCCCTTAATAACACCCAATCTAAATAAACAATCAACTACTCCGTACTGTGACCCCACAATAAACACACACACCACAAGTTATAGTCTCAGAGATGAATACCAAAAATAACACAAGTCACTTTATTCCCCAATTATAAACCGTTACACCTTAAAAAGGGTTTCTGAATAATTTACATATTCCTTGCCATTATTACAATTCATATTATACATAAGTCTGGTTCATCAATAGTTCAAAACCTAGCCTATTGGTAGCTCCTACCTCAGCTACGGCGGCATCAACGCTTCCAGAAAACTGCGGAACGTTTCCTAACCGCTTGCAAATTGGAAGCTTGGTCCTGTTCATCCTTTCTATCTGTTGTTGTGTGATGAAAGAAGAAAGCAAGGGTGAGCAACAAGTCCACCAAAATAATATGTATAATGATTAACAATATATGAGCATTCTCATAGTACTCATAAAAGTCTTGGTCAAAAGAAATGAACCAAGCTGATATCTTAACACGACCAAGTCGCAAAATATTCAGTATATATATATACATATATATATATATATACTTTTCACAATATTTAAAATCCTCTGACATGTATAACATCCACAGAGTTCCAGTTTATAACTGTATAAAAATATCGTTACAAGGTGATCTCATATATCTAACCTTGTCTCAACGTTTTTCTGAAACCTTTGTCATTCATAAGACAATCATTAACTAGATATAAGTTTAAAAGATGAAGTTACAAGATACTCCAATATACTTATATCTTTTTCGAATACTACTTGAACTACCACCGTTCAATGTATAAATAGTTCATCCCATAGATTAAGCTACAAGACAAAACTTGTATAGAATCAATCTTTAAAATATCATCAAAATAAAATGAAGTTACGAGATACTTCATTTGATGCAAACATCATTTTGAAAACTTGACCCTGCCAACACTCAACAATCGCCAAACTGTAGCCTTTCTATCGAAGTGCTCTGGGTAGTGTTGCAGAAATATCCAATTGGATGATGAACTCATTACGGGAGTTTTCCGCGCCAGGAAGTCCACTTACGATGATCAGTCGTAGTAGTGCAACCCCACCATTTTCTACATGTAGAGGAGAACCTGTCGGATTTACTTGTCAACCGAACACTGGACTCCTAAGGAATGGACCGTCTTAGCGGAACTTTCAGGCCATTTGGGCCAATATAATAAGGCTGGGTCGGCGCCACTCGACCACTTACGCCACTCCTAGTTCAGATGAAATCCATGACTCTGAAACGTAAAGCTCGTCCCCCCTTTCCCCAAGTAGAAACTTGTTGATACGGCTCCACCAAAAAGTCGTATCTAGTTGGAAAGGAAAACTCACCAATATTTCCTAGGCGATGCCTGTTAATGGATTAACTTATTCCAAGAATTTTACTTCCTGAGTGTTGGGTAAGTAATCAAAAACTCTTTTATCAAAACAGCAACCTTGTTGCGAATATAAAACACACCACAGAGCCGGATCTCTCAGGTTTTGAGCGTGTATTTAAATCCCCTTTGAAAGGAAGATCTTAAATATTAAAATGAGTTTTGGGACCCGCTCTAACTTTTAAAATCATTTTGAAGACTCGCAAACATTTTTAAGAATGTTTGGAGTAATGCTGATTTAATGAAATAAATCAGTCCCAATTTATTAGAAAATATCCGAATATTATTATTTAAATAATATTCCCATAAAGAATAATCTTTATAAAAATAATTGAAGTAGAAGTTTTAAAACTTATACTTGCAATGAATATTAAATAACCAAAGATATACTTATACGAAAGTACTATCTTTATTTGAATAATCAAAAGTGAGTTTGAATATCGACACATTATTCTTTAATAAAATAAAGAATAATAATTAGTAAATAATCGAAGTCATAAGTCCTCGAATGAATATTCAAAATAATATTCATTAATAAAATAAACGGAGTCATATGTTCTCGAATTAATATTCAAAATAATATTCATTAATAAAATAAACGGAGTCATATGTCCTCGAATGAATATTCAAAATAATATTCATTAATAAAATAAACGGAGTCATATGTCCTCAAATGAATATTCAAAATAATATTCATTAATAAAATAAACGGAGTCATATATCCTCGAATGAATATTCAAAATAATATTCATTAATAAAATACACGGAGTCATATGTCCTCGAATGAATATTCAAAATAATATTCATTAATAAAATAAACGGAGTCATATGTCCTCGAATGAATATTCAAAATAATATTCATTAATAAAATAAACGGAGTCATATGTCCTCGAATGAATATTCAAAATAATATTCAATAATAAAATAAAGTTATCGAATAAACCTTATTCGAATAATAGTTTTGAAAACTATTCATATATATATATAAATATATATATATATATATTATACTCGGGAACATCGACTCCCGGTTTTAGAAAAATATTCACCTTTGGGTCCCCTATACTAAGGGTATATGCCAATTACCGCCTATCTCTAGCATAGGTATTATCAACTGAATCAACAGATATATGTATCAAGAATACGAAACAAGCATGCATATATACCATATCACATGCTACAATATATCGCAAGAATTTGCTAATTAACCACCATGCATCTATCACAAGATAATGCATATACAAATGTATACATCACAATAACAGTATAACGGGTAGAAAACTTGCCTGAGTGTTCCGGGATTAGACTTAAGCTTAGAGTGGATCCGGTAACCTATGAACAACAACATAAGCCGAAATTAAACCACGGTCGCTTAAGAAACTAGACTTTAACCATTTAGAGCCCTAACGTTCGCTTTCGCGCTTAACGGTTTACTTAAGTCACTCGAGTACCCTCGGCTCCACCATTTTTAATAAATTAACCATTAAAAGTTTTAAGGCGATTCTTTCGAGAGTACCTTACCAACTGCCTAATACACTTAACATAATTGTTTCATACCCCAATTAGTCATTTAAAGTCCTTAACCAAGGTTTCAAAGTAAGGCGAGGGGTAATCGTTCGTTCGCGAAACGCCGTTACTTAAAACGGTCGTTTCTCCTAAACCGTACATCAGATTCAAACGAACCACATATCAAAACGAAGCTCGTAACATGAACTATCTAAACATGGCATTGGTCGAAACCTAACAGTGAGTTCAACGGTTCTGAAGTTAAGAACAAAAACAGTCTACGGTAAATCGGGTATTACGACGGCTATGTTTACGCGATTACCCAAATTTATACCACTCCAAATCAACCCACAATCAACCCACAACCAAACTCCATCCATACTTCACCATAACAGCCCCAACAACTCAATATTATCAACTTATACTACTTCCCAATCATGAACTAAAAGCTTACTTAAGTTCTTTAACTAATTATCAAGATTTACAACTCCAAAAACACCACAAAACCAACTAATCTCTACATACACAACAATCAAGCCTCTCATGAACTATAATACTCATATTATGCTCTTAACATTCAATAACAAAGCTAGGTTAAGAGATTATACCTTCCTTGGGAGTGGGAGTAACTAATTAGCTTGGAATCACCCTTGAAAGTCCTTATCCAAGCTTAATCTAAACAAAAATTCAAGAACAAAAATTTAAGTTCTTGAAAAACACTATTCACCCTCTTCTTCCATGATTTATTGGAAGAGATTTACAAAGAATTAGAAGCTTAAACTCCTAGGATATGCTTATCTAATCACAAGGAAGCTTGCATAATTACCTTTGAATTTATTATGGAGTGGAGCTTGGACTTGATCTTTTCTTCTTTTGCTTTCAAGAAGAAGCCGAGAGCTTCATGTTCTTGAACAAGGAGTTTATTTGCTATTTTGTGAAATGAATTAGTTGGTTTATTTTCTTTATGGCTTGGCTACTTTTAGGTTTTTTACCATGGTAATTTTTGCTTGGCCAAGAATCATCCAACAAAACAATTTCACTTGTCATGCTTATGTCACCATGGTTGTGTCATCTATTTAACACTTGTCTTCCTCTTGTTGGTGAGATGACATCACTCTCCACTAACCCTTTGATTAACTCCTAATTACTTGGCTAATGACTGCTGATCTGTTATGCGGTTCGCTTAACTTTCGTTTTCGTTTATCGTTTGAGGGATCATACCCGGGATCTTATTACTTGGGTTCCCCTAAACCTTTCTCAATATATTATATTCCTTTTTTTATGATCCTCTCTTATAATCCTTGAATTTAAATCCTTTTTATCCTGTTACCTTATACTCAATTCTTTCGGTATCTGGTGGATTTTCGGGAAAAATCAAAGTGTTCGAATTTGGATTCTGACGATCTTTACATACATTTATATCCCATATAAGGTACTAATAAGATGTCAGATTATCAATAGAAGAACCCCTACATAGTGTGGCATGAAAAGTTTTTTTATTCAGCATAATCAGCAAAATTACTATTCATAAGGGTTTTTAAAAAAATTCTCAAAAATTGGGGTTATTACATGAACAAATATCCTGGAGAGTTGCTAGGTTATGCGAAAGATATAACAATGTCGCAATGCTTATAACATGAACATAATAATGTTCTTTATATAGAGCACAACTACCAATGAATAAGGAATCCTATTCTATTAACAATAAGGAAACCTATACAATTGCTTCAGAGATAAAGTCCTTCACCGCCTTGAGTTCCTGTTTCCTTTTCCTTCTCAAAGATCATCTAATGTGACAAATACTGATTTCATCATCCGTTGACATCATCATCCGTTGATATCATTATCCGTCGATTATCAACATCCGTCGATGTAGTCATCATCCGTTGATATAATCATCATCCGTCGATGCTTCTGAAAGTTTCTGTTTGATATCATCAATTGCTCCTAACAAATAATTAATTATTTAATTGGTCAATTAATTTAAATATTAATTGGTTAATTATTTAATTACTTATTAATTAATTTTAATTAATTAATTAGATTTAATTATTTTTTTGATTTAAAAATTCCGAAAAATAGTTTTGAGCTTTAAAATATTATTCTAAATTATGTTCAAGGCTCGATAAATATTAATAAATGATTTGAAATTTAGATTCGGGTATTCGAACCTTGTTAATTATTTATAAAATGATTCTTTGACCCGTTTTAATTCCGAAAAATGTTCAAAAATTCGTAGTAAATACCATAAAAACATTTTTTACCCGTACCTTCTTTAAAAAAATTATTTTATCGAATACCTTGCGTGCTATGTGCTATCTGATTCATTTGTTATATGCCTATGTGTTTATTGTTTGACTATTTTGGTCATAACTTTCAATCTGTAAACCGGATTTGGGTGAAACGAAAGGTGATAGTACATATAGCTCCTGGAAGGATTACTCCTAGGCACCTAACTCCATATAGCTCCTGGAAGGACTACTCCTAGACTCCTAACTCGACGCAGCTCCTGGAAGGACTAGTCCCACACACTACAAGTCCTGACCAGCTCGGTCCCGTAAGCCCAACCTTGGTAAATCCCAGCACGTGAGATACTGGCCCAAGCATATGATGGGGACAACTGTCACACATCAATCATGGGAATAATCAGGGCACGTGTCAGAGGATCCTCAGAACATTCCTCAGCCAGTCACACACTGACACGTGTAAAGCATCCACTCCAGCTAGGTGTCCTCCGCTCCCAGAACCAATGGCTATGATCTAAAGGTACCAACCCCAAAACCCTAACCTTAGGCTATAAATAGCCCAAGAAGGTGAGGTTTTGGGGTTAATCACTCTCCCACACCCATAAACACACACAACCACCTTCATTCATATTTATCTTCATCTTCCCCAAAAAGCGAGTTCTTACTCTCACACCGGAGGCGCCGCGGGACCCAAACCCCCCTTCCCGTGTTATTTTGTAGGAACCCCACCACACTTACACCCCCACAGCGGCGAAGGTTCCAGGCACAACGTCGAATGAGCGGCCCTGCCGCCAGGAGTTATCATTTGGCGCTAGAAGGAGGGGCTCTCCATCCTTGGGTCTCGGTGCCCCTGGATTCACCTTCATCAGCAAACTCTTGAAAAAGTCCATTTATTCAACTTGTAAGAACTTAAGCAACCAACCTCTTCCATAAGCATGAATGTTGTTTATTTAAGCCACATTTGTGTGTGCTCGTTGTTTTAGGCCACATTTGTGTGAGCCCGTTTTGTTGATTTAAGCCACGTTTGTGCGAACTATTGTTAGTTTTAGTCGTTGTTGCTCTAATTTAAATATCGCATTTGTGTTCTATTACCTTGTTGAGTGCTCCCAGGAGATTGTTTAAACTACTCCCAGGAAGTCGTTTGTTAGTGTTTGTTGTTATTCTGGGTAGTTTTTGCAAATTTCAAAAAAGCAACCTTAGATCGATATTTTCTGTAGCATATTGTTGTTAGTTGTTGTTGGTATTGTTGAGAAATGGAAAGACCAGGAAAACATACTTCTGGAAGACCATCTGCTAGTGCTCAGGTCCAGGAGCCGGACCACTCCCAAGCCCTTGATCCAGGAGCCGAGAGAGAAACATTCCAGGAGCAACCACTACACACTCCCGTAGTGGAGAGAATTGTAAACACCAGGGATGTCAGGACCCTCATAGAACTCAATCAGTACAAGTACACCAATGTTCCAGTAGCCGAAGAGCACATGGCCAACCTTATAAGTGATGAACTAGAAGAAGCAATCAGACTATACAGGCAGGACCAGACCCGGCTCCAAGAAGAAGCCGAACTCGAGGAGGAACCAGATGAGTCCGGGGACTCCCAGCAATCGAAGAGATCTGTGTTCGACCGAATTGGAGCCAAGGGGAAGAAAAGCAAAAAGGATCAAAGCAAGAAAGAAGCAGAAGCTGCTAAACAGAGAAAGTTGGAAGAAGTTCGGGAGCAAATTAGGAAAGAAGAAGAAGCAAAGCTCGAGCTGAAGATCCAAAAGAGAATTCAACTAGAAGAAGAAAAGCTACTGGCTAAGTCCAGGAGCAAAAGAACCCGGAAGTACCTACTCCGGAGCTGATTTCTGATAAAGAAGAAGAAGAAAAGCAGAAGGACCTGAAAGATATGATCTATGAATTGCAGAGAAAGATGGACAGAGATTCAGGAGTAGAAATTGGAGAAACGTTAACTCCTTTCAGTTACTCCTTGGAAGCCATTACCCGGCAGCGGAACTTGAAGCATTACAACTTTGACTCCTTTGATGGTCTAGGAGACCCGGAGGAGCACCTCAACTACTTTGAGCGGATAGCGCAGATATATTACTACAATGACTTGACGAAATCAAGGTTCTTCGCTTCAACTCTTAAGGGAGGGGCCCAGAGATGGTTCAGCAGGATCTCCTCCCGCAGCATCCATACTTGGAAGGAATTTTGAGCCTCCTTCCTTAGAAGATTTCGGGCAAATAAAACGCACAAAATGCACATGTGTCACCTGGAGATAATCCGGCAGCATGACAATGAGTCCCTCTCTGCATACATGCGCCGGTTCTAGGAAGCAATCAATAAAGTTTTAAGTTTGGATGAGAGGGAAGCTTTGAGCATTTTCAGGAGAAATTTGGACCCAAAACACAATGAAAGATATATAGTGGAGCTAATCAATAAGGAGCCGCAAAGTCTGGCAGCAGCTTATTCAATGGCTGTCAGATTCATAAAGGAAACAGATGTGCTCCAGACAATGAGGATGACCCGGAATGGGGGGTCTAGGAGTAAAAACACTGATGACCGACCGAAAGGGGGTTACTATCAGGATAAGAAATTCAAGCAAAGCAACCAAAGCCAAGAAAGATAAACTACTCCGGTTTTCCAGAGACTTGGTCCTAAGAAGGAGTCAAGCAGCGACCCAGGACCCGCGAAGCAACCCCGGGAGCTGAAGCAGGAGCTGGACTAGACTCCTCTCAACATGACCCGGGAGGAAATCCTGAAAGAGGTAAAAGATAAGCCTTTCGATTATCTTCCGAAACTAATGCAAACTCCTTCGGAGAGCAGGCCTTACAATAGGCAGTGTGATTATCACGAGACCCATGGCCATAAGACTGAGAACTGCTTATCACTCAAGTACTTTATTGAGGACCAAGTGAACAAGGGGAATATGAACAAGTACTTAGTCCGAGACAGCAACAACAGGGGGGAAGCACCAAAGAGAGGAAAGAATGTAGTCAATGTAGTCCTAGGAGGCTCCCACTCCCCACCTCGGAGCCCGGACTTCGGCGAAGAAGTGCTCTCAATCCAGTCACTCCCAGACCTAGTGATATCCTTCAGCAGTAAGGACTACGAAGGAGTCAACCCGAATCACAATGTAGCTTTGGTTGTCACTTTGGACATCTTTGATAATGAAGTAAGGAGAATGCTCATAGAAAATGGTTCCTCAGTAAATATTCTCTTCAAGCACATAGTGGATCGAATGCAGTTAGGAAGCATCCGCTCAAACGAGTGTCGGGAAGACCCACTCTATGGGTTCGGCCACAACTTAGTCCCAATCCAAGGAACTTTATATCTGCCAGTCATTTTTGGAACTGCTCCTAACCAGGTAACTCATGTAATCAAGTTTTAGGTGATCAACACTCCTTCGTCATACAACGGGATCATTGGCAGATCAACTCTAACAATGATGCAAGCAATAACTTCAATCTCCCATCTCAAAATCAAGTTCCCAACCCCGACAGGAGTCGGGGAGATAAAAGGAGATTATGGAGTTGCTGAAACATACTACACCCAGGGGTTAGTCATGGCAGAAACCCATCAAGACAACAAAAGAAAGGCAACAATTCTTCACAAGCAGCAAAGCATGAAGAAGCACCGACCCCGGACAAGTGAAGAAATAAAAAAGGAAGTACAACTCATTGAATCAAGTCCGGAGCAAGAAATGAATGCAATAAGTTCGGAAAGACCAACAAGTAACCAAGTCATGGTAGTCGACAAAGCAAATCAGGTCCCAGACCAAGCTAGTCCTACCATGCAAGCAAACAAAGAATCTGAACAAGCAAACTTCTATCTGAAGAAGAACTCTGAAGCCCGAATTCATCAAATGGTTTCAAACAAAGAGCAAGCAAAAATTGAAGTTGCAGTCGAAACAGAAGAAGTCCAGATAGATGAAAGCAATTCTAGAAAAAAGGTGAAAGTTGGGTCGGGACTCGAGGAGTCCTTCAAGGAAAGATTAGTATCCCTGCTCCGGGAGTACAGAGATGTTTTTGCATGGAGTCCAAGAGACATGCCAGGACTACATGAGTCCATAGCAATGCACAGCTTGGATGTCAACCCCTACAGAAAACCAGTCAAACAGAAGAGAAGAAATTTTGCCCCGGAGAGGCAAAGAGCCATTGACGAAGAAGTGGAAAAGCTACTCAAAGCATAAATCATCAAAGAAATCAAATATCCGGAGTGGCTAGCTAATGTTGTTATGGTAAAGAAATCCAATGGCAAATGGAGAATGTGCGTGGACTACACTGATCTAAATGATGCATGCCTGAAGGACCCGTACCCTCTCCCAAATATTGATCAACTGATAGATGCCACCTCCGGACACATCATTCTAAGTTTCAAGGACGCCTTTTCCGGATACAACCAGATCAAGATAAACCCGAAGGACATACCTAAGACAGCATTCATAACTCACAGAGCAGTCTATGCTTATATGATGCTACCCTTCGGACTCACAAGCGCAGGATCAACTTACCAAAGAGCCATGAAAAAGATATTCAAGTCCCAGATTGGGAAGAACTTGGAGTGCTATGTCGACGACATGATTTCAAAATCAACAACCATACCAGGGCATATGGAAGATCTGAAGGAATGCTTTGAAAACCTAAGGAAGAACCAACTCAAGCTGAATCCGAAAAAATACACCTTCGGAGTAGGAGCAGGCAAGTTCCTAGGATTCATGATCAGCAACAGAGGCATAGAAGCCAATCCGGAGAGAAAAAAAAGCAATCCAGGAGATGAAGGCTCCCAGGACCTAAAAAGATGTATAGAAGCTAGCAGGATCCCTAGCAGCACTCAGGAGATTTGTCTCAAAACTAGCAGAGAGGTGCCTACCATTCTTTGATTTACTCAAAGGAGCAAGCAACAAGAAAGTGGTGAACTGGAGTCCGGAGTGCCAAAAAGCATTCGAGGAAATCAATTCCTACCTATCCCAGCCACCAGTCCTAACTAAAGCTCAACCAGGAGAGCCTCTCTACTTGTACTTGTCAGCAGGAGCACATGCCGTAGGAGCTGCCCTAATCAGGGAAGAAAACGGAAAACAGCAACCAGTTTACTATGTAAGACAGGTACTCAAAGATGCAGAAACAAGATACCCAAGATTGGAGAAGTTTGCCTTTGCCTAAGTCACAACTTCAAGAAAACTCAGGCACTACTTCCAAGGAAGAGAGATTAAAGTGGTGACAAATCAGCCCTTAAGAAAAATAATTCACAAGCCGGATGTCTCGGGAAGACTTGTCAATTGGGCAGTGGAGTTGAGCCAGTTCAATTTGAGCTTCATTCCCAGGACTGCCATCAAAGCTCAAGCACTTGCAGATTTCATAATCGAATGCAACTTTCCAGAAGAAGATCCAGAACCAATGGACATGGATCAGGAGCCGGAAAAGGATATAAATCCGGGAGCCTGGACCTTGAAAGTAGATGGTTCTTCAACAAGCGAGAGGTCGGGAGCCGGTCTCATACTCAAAAGTCCTGAAGGATTCACAATCTAAACAGCTATATGTTTCGGCTTTCCCGCAATAAATAACCAAGCAGAATATGAGGCATTGATCACATGACTAAAGCTCTCCAGGACTCTAAGGATCCAGGACTTAAAATTTACAGCGACTCCCAGATAGTGGTCAAGCAAACAAATGGAGAATATATAGCAAAAGACCCTATCTTGGATAAGTACCAAGCACTGGTTCAAAGCTACTTAGCCTCAATACCAAAACATCAAGTCCTTCAGATATGTAGAGAAGAAAATGAAGAAGCGGATATTCTATCCATATTAGTCCGGAACTCATCAGATCTAGACTTCTCAGTTTACTTCGAAGAACTCCATAAACCATCTATTAAATCCGAAGAGGTCTTGGAGATCGAAAGCAACCACAACTGGATGACTCCCTTCATCAACTACTTGGAGAAAGGAGAGCTCCCAGAAGATAAAGGAAAAGCTCAAAGACTGAAAGCAAAAGCAGCTAAGTTCTTCCTCGAAGAAGGAGTACTCTACCGTAGGACCTTCTCATCTCCTATCCTGAAATGTATTGGCCCAGAAGAAGCAAAATACTGTTTGGCAGAAGTGCATGAAGGGATATGCGGAGACCACATGTCTTAAAAGGCCCTAGCTCATAAGATTATAAGACAAGGCTACTACTGGCCAACTATTCATCAGGATGCAATAGAGTTTGTCAAGAAGTGCAAGGAATGCCAGCTTTTCAGCAATGTGTCCCGGATCAGCCCAGTCCTACCATCCTCAGTCCTGTCACCTATCCCTTTCGCTGTCTGGGGTATTGACATCATGGGACCATTCCCCTGGGCCAAAGGAGATTTCAGGTACTTGTTAGTTTTAATTGACTACATGACCAAATGGGTTGAAGCGAAAGCAATGAGAACAATCAATCAACAAGACTGCATAATATTTATGGACAACATTTTGATGAGGTTCGGGATACCGTGAGTCCTAGTATCAGACAATGGACCCCAATTCATCGGATCAGAATTCGAGTCCTACCTTCAAGAGCGCGGGATCAAGCACAAAAAGTCATCAGTTGCATATCCCCAAGGAAACGGCCAAGTAGAAGTCACTAACAGAATCCTACTCCGAGGTATCGAAAAAAGACTCAAAGAAAGTAAATGTAATAACCCCAAAATTTTGAATTTTTTGTAACCCTTATGAATAGTGTTTTTGCTGAATACATGCCACCCTATGTAGGGGTTCTTTTATTGTTATTCTGAGATCGTATTAGTACTCTATATGATAAATGAGTGTATGTAAAGATCATCAGAATCCAAATTCGAACACTTTGATTTTTCCCGAAAATCCACCAGATACCGAAATCATTGAGTATAAGATAACAGGATATAAAGGATTTAAATTCAAGGATTATAAGAGAGGATCATAAAAGGAATATAATGTATTGAGAAAGGTTAAGGAAACCTAAGTAATAAGATCCCGGGTATGATCCCTCAAACGATAAACAAAAACGAAAGTTAAGCGAACCGTATAACAGATCAACGGTCATTAGCCAAGTAATTAGAAGCTAATCAAAGAGGTTAGTGAGGATGATGTCATCAAACCAATAAGAAGAGGATAAGTGTGGGAGGATGACATAACAAGGTGACATAAGCATGACAAAAAGGAAGGGTGTTGTTGGTTGATTCTTGGCCATGCAAAAGTTACCATGGTTAAAAGTAATAAATCAAAACAAAAGCCAAAAACAACCAACCAACAATTCATTTCACCAAAACACAAACTTAACTTCTCTTTTCTTCAAAGAAAGCTCTCGGCCTCTTTTCCATTTCAAGAAGAAAAAAACCAAAATCTAAGATCTAAGCCTTGTTAATTAGTGAGGTAATTATCTAATACTCCTTATGCATAGATATAGCTATCCTATAAGTTTGAGCTTCTAATTCATTCACAATCTCTTCCTAAAAATCATGGAAGACGAGGGTGAATAGTGTTTTTCAAGAACTTAAATTTTTGTTCTTGAGTTTTTGTTTAGATTAAGCTTGGATAAGGACTTTTAAGGATGATTCCAAGCTAATTACTTGATTCTCCACTCTCCAAGGAAGGTATAACCCCTCCAAACCCTAACTTTACTTTGAGTATTAGGTTTAGTTTTGTTGTTATGGTTCATGAGAAGCATGATTCTTGTAGACTTAGAGTTTGGTTGGTTTTGTAATGAATTGGAGTTGTAAATCTTGGATTATTGATTAATGAACTTAAGTATAGTTTAATTCATGTTTGAGAATAATATAAATTGGAGAACTTGAGGTGTTGGGGCTGTTGTAGTATGGTATGGATGGATTTTGGTTGTATGAATGAATTGTGATTGATTGGTGGTTGGTTTGGAGTAGAATGAAAATTGATAATCGCGTAAACATAGCCGTTGTAATGTCCGATTTACTTTAGACTATTTTTGCTCTTAACATCAGGACCCTAGAACCCCCTGTAAGATGTTGACCATTGCCTTGATTAGATAGTTCATGTTACGAGCTTCATTTCGATATGTGGTTGGTTTGAATCCGATGTACGCGAAAGAACCATTACCCCTCGCCTTACTTTGAAACATAGGTTAAAGACCTTAAAGGACTAATTGGAGTATGAATCATTTATGTAAAGTATATTAGGCAGTTGGTAAGGCACTCGTGAAAAAATCACCTTAAAACCCTTAATGGTTAATTTATTAAAAATGGTGGAGCCGAGGGTACTCGAGCGACTTAATGGAATCGTTGAGCGCAAAGCGAGTGTTAGAGTCTAATTGGTTAAAGTATAGATTCATAAGCGACTTTGGTTTAATTCGAACTTATATGTTGTTTATAGGTTACCAGACTCGTCCCAAGCCATTTGTCACCCCCAGTTGCTCAGGCAAGTTTTCTACCCGTTATACTGTTGTTGTGATGTATACATATATATATGCATTATCTTGTGATAGATGCATGATGGTTAATTAGCAAATTTTGCGATATATTGGAGCATGTGATATGGTATATATGCATGCCTGTTTTGTAATCTTGATATATATCTGTTGATTCAGTTGCATAATATTTATGCTAGAGATAAGCAGTATTTGCGTATACCCTTAGTATAGGGGACCCAAAGGTGAACATTTTCTAAAACCGGGAGTCGATGTTCCCGAGTATATTATATATATATTTATATATATATATATATATTGATATAGTTTTCAAAACTATTAATCAAATAAGTTTTATTCGATAACTTTATTTTATTTAATGAATATTAGTTGAATATTCATTCGAGGACTTATGACTCCCTTTATTTTATTTAATGAATATTAATTTGAATATTCATTCGAGGACTTAAGACTCTGTTAATTTTAATTAATGAATATTAGTTGAATGTTTATTCGAGGATTTATAACTCCGTTTATTTACTAATTAATATTCTTTATTTTATTAAAGAATAATGTTTCGATAACCAAACTTATTTTCGATTATTCAAATAAAGATCATACTTTCATATAAGTATATCTTTGATTATTTAGTATCCATTTCAAGTATGAGTTTTAAAACTTTTACTTCAATTATTTTTATAAGGATTATCCTTATGGGAATATTATTTAAATAATAATATTCAGATATTTTCTAATATATTGGGACTGATTTATTTTATTAAATCGGCATTACTCCAAACATTCTTAAAAATGTTTTCGAGGTGTAAGAGGCTGGGTGACAGTCCATCCGCGCGTGAGTGGCCGGGTAACGGTCTAGCGCGAGGTCCGAATACGGCCAGGGTGATGACCGGCGAGGAATTCATCCATCTACAGTAGAAAAGGTTAGTTATTGGTATCTTTGCCTGATCAGCAAGATATCAGGTTTATGCCACAATTCTTTTCCTTTCCAAAAAAATTCATTGGATGTTACAAACTCTGTTCATACTTTACATGACAGAGGTTTTCAGGAAATGTATAAGAGATATATATGTGGACATATATATCGGGACTTAATGAAGTATCTCATAACTTCATTTCATTCAATAATATTTCAAAGATTTAATCTATTCAAATCTTATCTTGTAGTCTCATCTATGTGATGAATTGTTGAAAACTCATTATACTTTGAACAAGGGTAGTTCAAGTAGTTTTATAAATGATATAAGTATAGTGAAGTACTTGGTAACTTCATCCCTTGTTTTTGCTTATATCCAGTAAGTAATTATCTTACACTTGATAAAGGATTTTAGTAAGTTATCCATTTAGATACTTGCATTATTGTTTACACTATATATTATCTTGCGAGCTGTAATGCTCACTCTTGCTTTATTTCTTCATCACACAACAACAGTTAGGAAAGATGGCCAGACTCAAGCAGACCCAGCGCAAGAGCGTGGGAAGCGCCCCGCGCCTTCCCGTTGAGATCATAGCTGCTATAGCTGCAGAGGTAGATCTATCTGTAGATCAGACCTTCTACTTTTGGGAATCAATTATGTATAATTATAACTTGTGGCAGATAATGGCAATTAATTGTAAACTTATCAAGTAATCATTTTGGGTTGTAATAACTTTTAAATTGTGGATTCAAAGACTTGTACTTATTTCAATTTCATCTCTGAGACTATAACGGGTTGTGGTGTGTGTTACTATGGGGTCACAGCATGAGGTTATTTATTATTAATTCAGTTAAGTGATATTATGGAAAGAAAGACCGTGACGACCCGGATCCCCGACCCCGGATCTGGGGGTGTTACAGAAATGGTATCAGAGCTAAGCGTTATAAACCTCAGAGATGATGCGACGATATAATAATAAACTCACAAAGATAATAAGAACTCTTGCCAAGTTCATAGTTGGACTACTTAAAGTAGCACTGACAGTTAAAACCCTTACGGGAACCCTTATAAGTATCATGATAGTAACTTAGCTCGTTTAATGTGTAGGCACATGAGATAGAGGACCCATAGATGTTCGAGCGTGAGCATGATGAGGCACTGCTAGATTCCGAGGATCAGGAGGAGCCTAAGATGGAGGAGGAGGAGGAGGAGGAGGAGGAGGAGGAGGACCCCTCAGAGGAGTCAGAGACAGAGGTTGTGGCGATTTCAGATGAGGAGGACCCGGATGAGGTCCTAGTAGCAGAGGAGCATGTCGGAGCTATGGTAGAGTACACTGGTACCTCTTTACCCTCACTCCCGGTGGTCAGAGCTCCTACCCCTCCACCACTATCTTGGAGCCCCTATAATGACAGCTCAGAGACCCATACTTCCGAGCCTAGGCAGACCGAGGAGGCACCTCCAGCGGCTCCAGATTCACCACCTCTCGACCCTGCCCATAGGTAGTCTTTGTTAGCTCATGGCTATGTTCAGGATGTACTGAGGACCCGTGTGGCTGTTGTTGAGGCCCGGCTGGATGAGGTCAGGAGGGAGTTGGATGCGGAGAGAGCGGGTAGGCGTGCCCGAGCTTATGAGACTAGGGCTACTATACCCCGATCCTTGAGGAGGGAGCTGACGAGGATAGAGCTCACGTCCCGAGCGAGACTCCGATCGCTCCAGGGGACAGGCATGGTAGGATCTCCAGGCGGCAGGCCGACTATATCTTCCGTCGTGCGATAGAAAGGGTATGGGAGCTGACCCGCTCCGGTGTGTGATTCAGGACCGACGATGGGATAGTCTAGTTGTCTAGTTAGTTGAGGCCTTAGTAAGAGCCAATTTTCCGGGATAGTTGACTTGTATATAGCATCCCTTTTTCTGACTAGACAGATAGACTCTTGTGTATCACTTTTGGGCAGATGGTTGTAGCACTGTTGTACTTTTGACCAGATCAAACTATGTATTTCTCGCATTATGTATATATTTGTTTCCTTTCAGTTCAGTTCCTTAGTGACGAGATCACTGTTTTTATCATTATTATTACTGCACTTCTTTTAGAACTGTCATAATATAATAGAATTGCGAGATACATTCTCCCCATTATAGAACTGTGCAAAGCACAATGTTGTGTATGATTGTGACCTAATATTGAATTTCCCAAATATTTATCAGTATCATGCCGCCAAGAAAGATTGGAACTAGGGCGCACCCTGGATCTGAGGACCAGGGAAGCCATAACCAGGACGATAGGAACCAAGAACACAGTGAAGAGGAAGATGAGGATTATGTTGAACAGGATGACTCCTTGTATGAAGAGGGGGAGGAAATATATGATGTTGAGGGATTTGAGATAGAGGCTGAAGAAGGAGAAATTGAGGTTGAGCAACCAGTACCAAACCCAGGCATGGATCCCATGGGACAGTTCATGCAACTACTAAGGCAGAACTTGGAACGTCAACCCAACCCACCCCCTCCAGAAAATAACAATGTTGTGGCAAACTCTTTCAGGGCTTTCAAGTCCCTTAAGCCCCCTGAGTTCCACGGATCAGCCGACCCAGTTGAGGCAAGGGCATGGCTAAAGGAAATGGAGAAATCCTTTGAGATTCTGAGTACCGATGAGGCACAGAAGACTGTATTTGCTACCTACCTTCTGAAAGGAGAGGCCAACTACTGGTGGGAGACCAAGAAAAACATGGAGATAGATGCTATCATAACCTGGGAGAGGTTCGGTCAGTTGTTTTTGGGAAAGTATTTCTCGAGGTTTATGGAGAACCAGATGGAGCTCAAGTTCTTGGAGCTAAAGCAGAATAACTTATCCGTAGCAGAGTATGAAGCAAAATTTACTGAGTTATCAAGGTTCGTGCTGGAGTTTGTGAGCACCGAGGAAAAGAAAGCTAGGAGGTTTCAGCAGGGACTGAAACCGTGGATTCAGAATAGGGTGGCAATCTTTGAGTTTACGGATTATGCCACTCTGGTACAAAGGGCAACAATTGTAGAAGCCGAAAGTGAACAGATATAGAAGGAAAGAGAGAAGAATGGAATAAAGAGGAAAAGTATGAGCATGGGTGGAGGTTCCGCAGGGGGGAGCTTCCCAACTAGATTTAATAGAGGAGTAGTGTCGTTACCGGGAAAGAGTACTGGGTTTAAGCGGCCAATGGGTGTGAATGTGAGCCAGAGCGGCCAAAAGTCAGGAAGGTCCTATTCCAACCAGTCTCGACCCCCATTACCAGCCTGTAACACTTGTGGTAGGATGCATTCTGGGGAGTGTAAGGGGAAGCCGGTAACCTGCTTTAAGTGTGGTCGAGAGGGTCACTATTCTAACAAGTGTACTTCGCAACCCCTTAGTGTCAGCCCGACCACCATCTGTTATCAATATGGAAGACCAGGCCACATGAGAAAGGAATGCCCAGGGAACAAACCAGCAGCTTCAGGAGCAAGCAGAGCTGCTTCTAATAAGCCACCAACTGCGAGGACTTTCAACATGACAGTCCAGGATGCTATGAAAGACTCAGATGTGATAGCAGGTACCCTTTCTCTAAATTCAGTCAGTGCAAACGTTTTATTTAATTCAGGATCAACTAAATCTTTTATATCAAGAGACTTTGCGCATAAATTAAGACTTAAGGATGAACCCTTGATAAAACCCTTACAAGTAGAAATAGCCAATCATGAAGTTATTCCTGTTAACCAGATTCATCCCGCCTGTTAGTTAGGCATAGGGGAACAATATTTTAGTGTTGATCTGATTCCTTTTAAATTAGGGGAGTTTGATGTAATTTTGGGAATGGACTGGCTATCTAGCAATGATTCTCAGATAGACTGTAAGGGGAAGAAAGTTAAGTTAAATATCCCAGGAAAGAAAGAAGTCATATTTAGAGGAAAGAGGCAAACGCAGAAATTTTTGACTATGGCCCAGGCCAAAAGGATGCTACGAAAAGGAAATGAGGCTTACCTAGCCTATGTGGTGGACACGCAGAAGGAGATGCCCAACTTACAAGATATTCCGGTAGTCAACGAATTTGAAGATGTATTCCCACAAGACCTTCCAGGATTACCACCCGATAGAGTGATTGAATTTGCTATTGAGTTGGCCCCAGGGACGGCGCCAGTTTCAAAGGCACCTTACCAGTTAGCCCCATTAGAAATGAAGGAATTAGCTACTCAATTACAGGAACTCTTGGATAAGGGTATGATAAGACCCAGTGTGTCTCCATGGGGAGCACCAGTGTTATTTGTTAAGAAGAAGGATGGGAGCATGAGGCTGTGCATCGACTATCGAGAGTTGAACAAGCTAACCATAAAGAACTGTACCTGTTACCTAGAATAGACGATCTGTTCGACCAGCTAAAGGATGCTGTTTATTTTTCCAAGATTGACCTGAGAACTGGATATCACCAACTAAAGATTAAACACGAAGATATTTTCAAGACCGCATTCCGTACCAGGTATGGGCACTATGAGTTCTTGGTAATGTCCTTTGGATTAACCAACGCCCCAGTGGCTTTCATGGATTTAATGAACAAAGTATTTAAGAAGTACTTGGACAAGTGTGTGATAGTTTTTATCGATGATATTTTAATCTACTCAAGGACTGAGACAGAACATGCAGAGCATTTGAGGATAGCTCTAGGAATACTCAGAGAGGAGCAGTTATTTTCCAAATTCTCGAAGTGTGAATTCTGGCGGAATGAAGTACAGTTTTTAGGACATGTGATCAATAAAGAAGGAGTATTGGTCGACCCCTCCAAGATAGAGGCGGTCTCAAATTGGGAAAGGCCAATCACACCCACAGAGGTAAGGAGTTTCATAGGATTGGCCGGCTACTATCGTAGATTTGTACAGGACTTTGCGAAGATCGCAGCCCCTTTGACACGACTTACTCGTAAGACAGAGAAGTTTGAATGGACGGAAAAATGCGAGAACTGTTTTTAGGAATTAAAGAAAAGGTTGGTAACGGCCCCGGTGTTGGCATTGCCAGACAGAAAAGGAGATTTTGTGATATATAGTGACGTATCGCACAAAGGATTAGGGTGTGTGTTTATGCAGCACGGTAAGGTGATTGTGTATGCGTCGAGACAACTGAAGGAATACGAGATTAGATATCCTACTCCTGACCTTGAGCTCGCGACAATAGTTTTTGCCCTAAAAATTTGGAGGCACTACTTGTATGGAGAGAAGTGCGAGATTTTCACAGACCATAAGAGCCTCAAGTACATATTTACGCAGAAAGAGCTCAACATGCGCCAGAGGAGATGGTTAGAGCTAATCAAGGACTATGATTGTGAGATTCTCTATCATCCGGGGAAAGCCAATGTGGTGGTTGATGCCCTTAGTAGAAAGGAAAGACTCAGAATGATAATGACTTCGGAAGAATTGACAAAGGATTTCGAGATAATGGAAATAGAAGTAAAGGTAACCGGAACTGGAACTGAAAAACTGTTTGAGATCTCAATGCAGCCAGAGTTATTGGAAAAGATCAGATTGTGCCAAGAGAAAGTAATGAATGAAGGCAGAGAGTCAATGACTGGAGAATAGATCCATACTGAGAAAGATGATAAAGGGATAATGAGGTACTCCTACCGGATTTGGGTTCCGAACGTTCAAGAGCTTAAAGACGAGATTTTGGATGAAAGCCATAGTTCAAGATATTCCATTCACCCGGGAAGCACCAAGATGTATAGGGATTTGAAGGAGTATTACTGGTGGCCCAACATGAAGAGGGACGTAGCAGAATGGGTAAGCAAATTTTTGACTTGCCAAAGAGTAAAGGCAGAGCACCAGAGACCCAGTGGACTTTTACGACCCCTGGAGATTCCCGAATGGAAATGGGAACAGATAGCCATGGATTTTGTTATTGGTTTACCAAGGACGAAAGCCAACCATGATGCCATATGGGTGATTATAGACCGACTGACAAAGTCAGCTCATTTCATTCCTATCAATGAGAGATACACAGTCGATAGACTGGTGGACATCTACCTTAAGGAAATAGTGACGCGATATGGAGTCCCAGCGTCCATTGTCTCAGACCGAGACCCCAGGTTCAACTCCAGATTTTGGAGGAGCTTTCAAGAATGTGCGGGGACCAAGTTAAATATGAGTACCGCTTACCATCCCCAGACGGATGGGCAGAGTGAAAGGACCATCCAGACACTAGAGGATATGTTGAGAGTCTGTGCAATTGACTTTAAAGGAAGTTGGGATGATCACTTGCCGTTGATCGAGTTTTCTTATAACAATAGCTTTCATGCTAGCATCGGAATGCCGCCTTATGAGGCCCTGTACGGAAGAAGGTGTCGATCTCCCTTATACTGGGATGAAGTAGGAGAGCGAAAGATGCTCGAACCCGAAGTGGTCCAAAGGACCAAAGACATAGTGGATCTCATCAGAGGACGGCTGGTAGTAGCCCAAGATAGACAGAAGAAATATGCAGACCTAGCCCGAAAGGATAAGGAGTATGAAGTAGGGGACTTACTAAAAGTATCCCCTTGGAAGGGGTTAATGAGGTTCGGAAAGAAAGGAAAACTAAGCCCAAGATACATTGGACCTTTTGAGATACTAAGATGGATTGGGAAGTTGGCTTACGAGCTAGCCTTACCCCCGAACCTACAACAAGTTCATAATGTGTTCCATGTGTCAATGCTAAGGAAGTATCATCGAGATGCCAGACACATAGTGTAGTACGAGCATGTGGATATGCAACCAGATCTGACTTACGTGGAGAAACCAGTAAAGATTATGGATAAGAAGGAGCAGGTGCTTCGGAACAAAGTAATCAAGCTAGTCAGAGTGCTATGGCAGAATCATAATGTGTAAGACTCAACTTGGGAACTAGAGAGCGCAATGCTAGAAAAGTACCCCCATTTGTTTTCTATTTGATTCCGGGACGGAATCCTTTTAAGGAGGGGAGACTGTAATAACCCCAAAATTTTGAATTGTTTGTAACCCTTATGAATAGTGTTTTTGCTGAATAAGAAAACTTTGTATGCCACCCCATGTAGGGGTTCTTTTATTGTTATTCTGAGATCGTATTAGTACTCTATATGATAAATAAGTGTATGTAAAGATCGTCAGAATCCAAATTCGAACACTTTGATTTTTCCCGAAAATCCACCAGGTACCGAAAGAATTGAGTATAAGATAACAGGATAAAAAGGATTTAAATTCAAGGATTATAAGAGAGGATCATAAAAGGAATATAATGTATTGAGAATGTTTAAGGAAACCCAAGTAATAAGATCTCGGGTATGATCCCTCAAACGATAAACGAAAACGAAAGTTAAGCGAACCGTATAACAGATCAGCGGTCATTAGCCAAGTAATTAGAAGCTAATCAAAGAGGTTAGTGAGGATGATGTCATCAAACCAATAAGAAGAGGATAAGTGTGGGAGGATGACATAACAAGGTGACATAAGCATGACAAAAAGGAAGGGTGTTGTTGGTTGATTCTTGGCCATGCAAAAGTTACCATGGTTAAAAGTAATAAATCAAAACAAAAGCCAAAAACAACCAACCAACAATTCATTTCACCAAAACACAAAGTTAACTTCTCTTTTCTTCAAAGAAAGCTCTCGTCCTCTTTTCCATTTCAAGAAGAAAAAAACCAAAATCTAAGATCCAAGCCTTGTTAATTAGTGAGGTAATTATTTAATACTCCTTATGCATAGATATAGCTATACTATAAGTTTGAGCTTCTAATTCATTCACAATCTCTTCCTAAAAATCATGGAAGAAGAGGGTGAATAGTGTTTTTCAAGAACTTAAATTTTTGTTCTTGAGTTTTTGTTTAGATTAAGCTTGGATAAGGACTTTTAAGGGTGATTCCAAGCTAATTACTTGATTCTCCACTCTCCAAGGAAGGTATAACCCCTCCAAACCCTAACTTTACTTTGAGTATTAGGTTTAGTTTTGTTGTTATGGTTCATGAGAAGCATGATTCTTGTAGACTTAGAGTGTGGTTGGTTTTGTAATGAATTGGAGTTATAAATCTTGGATTATTGATTAATGAACTTAAGTATAGTTTAATTCATGTTTGAGAATAATATAAATTGGAGAACTTGAGGTGTTGGGGCTGTTGTAGTATGGTATGGATGGATTTTGGTTGTATGAATGAATTGTGGTTGATTGGAGGTTGGTTTGGAGTAGAATGAAAATTGGTAATCGCGTAAACATAGCCGTCGTGATGTCCGATTTACTTTAGACTGTTTTTGCTCTTAACATCAGGACCCGAGAACTCCCTGTTAGATTTTGACCATTGCCATGATTAGATAGTTCATGTTACGAGCTTCATTTTGATATGTGGTTCGTTTGAATCCGATGTACGGTTTAGGAGAAACGACCGTTTTAAGTAATGGCATTTCGCGAACGAACCATTACCCCTTGCCTTACTTTGAAACATAGGTTAAAGACCTTAAAGGACTAATTGGAGTATGAATCATTTACTTAAAGTGTATTAGGCAGTTGGTAAGGCACTCGCGAAAGAATCGCCTTAAAACCATTAATGGTTAATTTATTAAAAATGGTGGAGCCGAGTGTACTCGAGCGACTTAAGGGAATCGTTGAGCGCAAAGCGAGTGTTAGAGTCTAATTGGTTAAAGTATAGATTCATAAGCGACTTTGGTTTAATTCCAACTTATATGTTTGTTATGGATAAGAAATCAAGGTTATTACTTGCTGTATTTAATACTAAGATTCGGGAGCTCAAGGCCTTTAATGGCTGCTCTCGTGTTTCGTGACTCAATCTGCCTTTACGAGATGCCTACGTATCTCTGTGAATTAGAGAATCAAGCCAAAAACGTAGTTCTGATTGGTGGGGGTGAGACCCCTTATATAGATGTGGGAGTCCTCGAATTGGACTTGGTATAGGAGACTTGGTGGATAAGCCTCTGAATTAGGATAGACTTAGGAGTCCTAGGAAGTAGGAAGCTGATTCCTTATCTTTTTAGGTCCCCTTGAGGCTAATCTCTAAGGATTTATATCCTCATCGGGACTCTTTTCAACATCTGATTTCTCCCTTATTAATTAATTACGAAATTAATTAATAATCAGGGCTTTTGGGCCTTTTTTATTTCATCAGACCTGATCTGGTCCATCAGGCTTAACCTTTCTGGTCTGAGTATCATATATCTTTTTATTGGGCCTGGCAGCCCACAGTTTGTACAATTAATGCAGTATTTAATTATACAAACATAATTTATTTATCCCTATCATTTGCCCCCCAACTTTTGGGAAACATTGATTAGGTTTCGCAGAAGTTAAGTCTATTTGTTCCCTTACAGGGTTTCGTTTTTCCGTAAAGTGTGGAGCGACCTACACATTCACAACGAAATTTTCCTTTTATTCAGGAATTATCTTAATTTCCAGGAATTTTTCCCTTATTTCCAGGATTTTTCCCTTAATTTCTGGATTTTTCCCTTAATTTCTGGGATTTATCCTAATTTTCTGGATTTTTCCCTTAATGTCTGGATTTTTCCCTTAATTTCTGGGATTTTATCCTTTATTTCTGATAATATTAACATTTTTCAGAAATTATTTAAGGAATTTCCTTGTTTTTCTGGATTTTTTCCCTTAATTTCTGGGATCTATCCTTTAATTTTCTGGATTTATTCCTTATTTCTGATAATATTAACATTTTTCATAAATTATTTAAGGAATTTCCTTGTTTTTCTGGATTTTTTCCCTAATTTCTGGGATTTATCCCTAAATTTCTGGCTTAAAATGGATCAGAATGCATGCAAAATCGACCAGGATTCAGCCAAAATCGATCAGGATGCATCCAAATCGATCAGGATGCAACCAGATCGATCAGGATTCCTGATCGATTTAGCTCAGGATCTTATACTCTGGTTGACGAAATTCCTGATCGATTTCGATCAGGACTCTGATCGAATTAAGTGACTTTTGACCAGTCTGATCGAATAGCACATCGATCAGAACTTTCTTCTATGTCGATCAGGACTCTGATCGATCTTAACGTTTTTCTTCCTTCTTGCTCGACTGAGGAATCGGTCAGGATCTTTTCCGGATCGATCAGGACTCTGATCGAACTTATGGGATTTCTTCCCTTCTGTTCGAATGAGTTATCGATCAGGATCCTTTTTGCGTCGATCAGGACTCTGATCGATCTTAGGGGATTTCTACCCTCCTGTTCGAATAAGATATCGATCAGGACTCTCTTTTGCATCGATCAGGACTCTGATCGAACTTAGGGGATTTCTTCCCTCCTGCTCGAATAAGATATCGATCAGGACTCTCTTTTGCATCGATCAGGACTCTGATCGAACTTAGGGGATTTCTTCCCTCCTGCTCGAATAAGATATCGATCAGGACTCTCTTTTGCATCGATCAGGACTCTGATCGAACCATATTAAGGTTCTGGTCGATTTTTGACTTTTTAAATTCCACAGGAGCTTCTAGATTGTTCCTGATAATTCTTGTAGACGGGCCTTTAGGTTGGGCCTGTCTGAATGGGCCTAGAAACGCCTCGTATTCCGAGCTTTTCGCCTATATAAGTGTAGTGTGAAGTGAGAATCCTCACTTCACTTCTCATTTCTCATTTCTCATTTTCTCCCATAAACTTCTCTAGAGTTCTCCCTTTGAGTAGGCGATTTCCGGCGAGCTCACAGCCACCGTAGCTTCCACCGTTTTTCAAGCATTTCTGGGTTTCAAGCTTTTAAACGAAGCACATCAATGGCGGACCGCGACTTGGCTCGTTTGCAGAAGATGAATGTCTCTAAGAGAGGTACAAACATTCAAATTCAATCTCCATATACTTCTCTCATTGACATGATTAACTCGAGAGGTGATGAATATCCTTCTCTATCTGAGTTAGATTCGTATAATCATGGTAACACTTTTCATGAGTTAGATGGTAGAATAGAATCTATGAACACCCTGTACAGACTTCCACCCCACCTTAGGATCACTCCAGCCGCCCCTGGGGATAGGACTTGTAATTGGGAGGGGGATACCCTGTTCATTTATCGAGGAGCCCTGACCGCAGGTCTTAGGTTCCCATTCCACGAATTTATTCCTCGTTTATTAGCCGATGTACAAATCAACCCTTGTCAACTCCCTCCCAACGCCTGGAGGAATATTATCTGTTTTATGGTCCTTTGTCTCAGGAATAACTTCCCTCTTTCCGTAGCTGTCTTTAGGAAAGTTTTCCAATTCTATAATAGCTCCATGAGTCAACCGGGATGGGTTTTAATTCGCCAACGACCCAAAGTTCCCCATATCTTTGATAGTAACTCTATAGTCGAGAACAATCCTAAATGGAGGGATGAGTTTGTGAGGCTGACCTGGGCTGGGGGTGATTGGGCCACACTCTTCCGTAGGCCATTTTGCAAGGTATCAGATGGTAGTCCTGGTAGTATCAGATTGACTGATGAGGAGGAGGTGGCCTACCAGGCCTTAATTTCAGATGATGGGAAAACGGATACCTGGACCCTTTTAGAGGAGTTTTCCTTGAAGAAAGTTGGTCTCTCCCAGGCCAGTGATAAGGGTAAATTTATACCTGCGTAATTATTTTTCCTTCTCTTTAATCGCACTTTTTCTTTTTTTCTGGATTTTAATGTTCCTTCTACTTTTCCTTTCAGCTTGCGAGGCCATCAATAATGTTAACAGGCCTAAGGAGGGGGAGTCAGGCCGTCAGAAAAGGGCCAAGCTAAACAGGGACCCTAGGAGCAAACCTGACGGTCCTTCTTTTCTTAAGCCCCACGTCCCGGTGGTCGAGCTGGGGGACGATGTGGATCCTCCACTTAAGGCACATTCCTTCAGGCCTAACTGGGGCTTCAGGAGGAGCGATACGGTGGTTGGATCCACCAAACACGCTAAAGATTGGTCTTATCACTCCGTCACTCCCCATGACTTTACTGACATTGTTACGGGGAGTGATATTGAGACTATTGAGCTTCTGGGTTCTCAAGCCCAAGCTGCGGTAATTTTCTTTCTCTCCTTCTTTGAATCCCAACTTTCTTGTATTCCAACGAACTTGTGCTAACTCATACATATTTCTTTGCAGAGTAATACCTACTTCCAGGCGGCCCTCCATCAGGCTAGGTCCTGGAAGGGTAACTCAGATGGGTTTGAGAAAGAGATGAAGAAATGGGAGGAGAGAGCCAAGGTCCTGGAGAAGAAGCTGGACACGAAGAAAGAGGAGCTGGCTCAGGCTCATTCCGAGCTGGTGAAACTTAGGAGCGATAAGGATAAGCTCATCGATGACTACATGGATTCTGACAAGTTTAAGAATCTCATGGAGATTCATGATGAGGGTCTTTATTCCCTACAGTTTACTCAGGGATGGGACGCGGCCGTGAAGGCGGTTTCTGAAAAGTACCCGGGCTTAGTCGACCCTAAGGACTTTATAAGTCCTGAGCAGACTGAGTCGGAGGACAGCATAGATGCCCTCTTTAACTCCCCTCAGCCAGATGATCGCATCTTGGATCCTAACACTGCTTCTCCTCCCGCTTCTCCTGCGAAGGACGCTGAAGGCGCTGATAAGGAGAAAGAGAATGAAGGCTCCCATATGGAGGAGTAGTTTTTCTATTCTGTAATTTGATCCTTAATTTATGTCTGGACTTTTGTTTGTATCAGATCTTATTACCCTCCGGGGTTATTTTATATGCTTCTTTCCTTATTCGCATTTTTCTCCTTTATCTTTCTGATACTTTAATATGCATTCAAGCTTGAACTAATTGGCCACACCAGTGTTATCACAACTCAAACATCCATAGGTTGAAATAATTTCGATTTCTTCAGTTTGAAGTCTGGTTTTTTCAAAACCTTACATAGCATGGGTTCGACCCTAATCAATAATAACTAGACAATGTAAATTCTACTGGAATATAAAATCCTATGCAAGCAAAGCTTCCAGGTGCTTTTAAACCTACTTGTCACAATGACAAGTGAGAATCGTACTTCGCCTATCTTACACGTAGTAAACCTTCAGGTTTTGTGCGTGCCAGGTCCTCGGGACTTCAAAACCATCCATAGTCTCGAGCTTGTAGGTTCCTCTACCTTGAACACTCTTGACTCTGTACGGCCCTTCCCAATTTGGGGCAAGCTTCCCTTTTTGTCCTACACCAGATGCTTCTATCTTCCTCAAGACTAGATCGCCTTGTTTAAAAAACCTTTCTTTAACCCTTAAGTTGTAGTAGAATGAAGCTTTTTTCTGATATTCTACTATCTTTGCATGTGCTTTATCTCGCACTTCATCAATTAAATCCAGGGCTAATCTCTGCCCTTCCTCATTTTCTTTCTCATCGAAAGCCTGAATCCTTGGAGAGGAATGTGATATCTCCACAGGAACTACTGCTTCCGCCCCATATGCCAACATGAAAGGAGTTGCATCTGTCGTGACTCTACAGGTAGTCCTATAAGCCCATAATATAGGAAGTATCTCATCTACCCAATTATTTCTCGACTTTTCGATCCTCTTCTTTAGTCCATCCAGGATTATCCGATTTGCTACTTCCGCTTGCCCATTGGCTTGCGGGTGAGCCACAGAGGTGAATCGTAACTCAATGTCATTTTCTTCACAATACTTCTTGAATTCCTCATTGTTGAATTGCGTTCCATTGTCAGTGACGAGGATACGGGGAATTCCATATCGGCACATAATGTTTTCCCACAGGAATTGTGCAACCTGCTTAGTTGTGATTTTGGCCAAAGGTTTGGCTTCGATCCACTTGGTGAAATAATCAATGGCTACAATCAGAAACTTCCTTTGTGCTGTGGCCATAGGAAAAGGCCCTAGAATATCCATCCCCCACATAGCAAAGGGAATAGGTGAGTTGATAGAGGTCAGCATCTCGGGGGGTTGTCTGGCGACTGGTGCATGCTTCTGATAACGATCACACTTCTTTACATATTCTTTGGCATCAGCCATCATTTCTGGCCAATAGAAGCCTAAACGAGTTATCTTATGAGCCAAGGCCCTGCCCCCCAAGTGTTGCCCACAAATGCCTTCATGCACTTCCTCAAGAGCCAAGCGTGCCTCATCGGGCCTGAGACACCTCAAGTAAGGAACCACGAAAGATCTTTTATATAGAATCCCATCTATCAAAGAGTACCTTAGTGCTCGAACAGTTAACTTCCGTGCCTCAATTGTATCGCTTGGCAACCAACCGGTCTGAATGTGAGCCTTGATGGGATCAATCCATGACGTCCCCAAGCCTACGGGAGCCACAAGCTTAACATCTATGCTTCGTGTCTTCAAAACACGGAAGTACACACTTCCTGAACTTTCTTCAATCTCAGATGAAGCAAACTTTGATAGCGCATCTGCTTTAGCATTTTCTTCCCTTGGAATGTGTTCAACATGGCATTCATTAAATTGGGTCATCACAGCCCTTACTAGGCGAACATACTTTGCCATCGTATCATCCCTTGCTTCAAATTCTCCCTTTACCTGGGATATGATCAACTTCGAGTCTCCACGGACCTTTAAGTTTTTGACTCTAAGTGTCCCAGCTAGACCAAGGCCAGCAATCAGGGCTTCATACTCTGCCTCATTGTTTGTGGTTGGGAAGTCTAGCTTCATGGCATACTCAATTAAGAATCCATCAGGGCTTTGCAAAACCAACCCTGCTCCACTGGAATTTGTTTTTGATGCTCCATCAAAATAGAGAACCCAATATTCTTTCTCCTTGTCCCCATTGTCGACTCCCTTGTCTTGAGGTGTGGTATCTTCCTGCCCCCCGACTTCTTGGTTGGGTATGGTACATTCCACCACGAAGTCAGCTAGTGCCTGGGCTTTTATGGCCATACGTGGCTTATACTTGAGATCGAACTCTCCCAACTCTATTGCCCACTTAATTAGTCTCCCACTTGCCTTGGGACTGTGAATGATATTTCTCAGTGGCTGATTTGTTAGCACTTCAATTTGGTGAGCTTGAAAATAAGGACGCAGCTTTCTTGAAGCCATCACCAAGGCTAAAGCGAATTTCTCAATGGCTGAATAATTCAACTCAGCACCATGCAAAATTTTGCTGACATAGTATACGGGTTTCTGGACTTTCAGTTCCTCCTTAACCAACACCGCGCTCAAGGCGCTTTCTGAAACAGCCAAGTACAAGAATAAAACTTCACCCAGAACTGGCTTGGCCAACAACGGGGCCTGGCCCATATACTTCTTTAACTCTTCAAATGCCTTCTGATTTTCCTCACTCCATACAAAGTCTTTAATGTTCTTTAATGACTTGAAGAATGACAAGCACTTGTCTCCTGACTTGGAGATGAATCGTCCTAGCGCAGCAACCCTTCCTGTGAGTTTCTGAACATCCTTGACAGTTTTTGGGGGTTCCATGTCCAGGATTGCCTTTATTTTATCGGGGTTAGCCTCAATTCCCCTCTTTGAGACCATCAATCCCAAGAATTTTCCAGATCCTACTCCGAAAGCACACTTCGTGGGATTCAACATCATCTTGTGGTACCTCAGGACTTCAAAAGCTTCCCTCAAATGGGTTATATGATCAGTCTTTACTAGACTCTTGACTAGCATGTCATCAACATAGACTTCCATAGTCTTCCCAATAAGATCCTTAAAAATTTTATTCACCAACCTTTGATAGGTGGCTCCTGCATTCTTGAGACCAAACGCCATAACAAGATAACAATAAACACCAAAGTCAGTGATAAATGATACCTTTGGAATGTCATCCTTATGCATTTTGATCTGGTTGTATCCGCTAAACCCATCCATGAAACTCAGCATCTCATGTCCAGCGGTGGCATCAATCAAAGTATCAATTCTAGGCAGCGGAAAACAGTCTTTGGGGCATGCATCATTCAGATCGGTGAAGTCTATACACATCCTCCACTTTCCATTAGCCTTCTTCACCATTACAGGGTTTGCTAACCACTCCGGAAATTGAATCTCCTCAATGAAACCAGCCTCTAAGAGCTTTTCCACTTCCTGCTTTATAGCCTCTTGTCTTTCCGGGGCAAGATTTCTTTTCTTTTGTTTCACTGTCTTCCGACTTGGATCCACGTTTAGCTTGTGAGTAATTAACTCCGGGTCTATGCCTGGCATATCAGCTGCTGACCATGCAAACACATCACTATTTTCTTGCAAAAATTTCACTAACTTCCCTCTAAGGGGCTCCTCTAATGTGGCTCCAATGAAAGTCATCCTCTCAGGATTCTTGGGATCTAATGGAACCGAAACCAATTCTTCTGCTGGCCTTCCTCTATTCTCATCATTTTCTCGAACATCCATATCTTCAATAGGAAGAACCTGCCCCCCGACTCCATCTGCCCTCAAAGAGGCCACATAACAGCTTCTAGCCATTTTTTGATCTCCTCTCTCTTCTCCAATCCCGTTTCGGGTGGGAAACTTCATGACTGAATGGTAGGAAGAGGGGACTGCCTTGAAGGCATGTATCCCTGTTCTCCCCATGATAGCATTATAAGTTGAACTAGCCTTTACCACTACAAAATCCAGCATCTGCGTTGCTTGCCTTGGCTCCGTACCTATGGTGGTTGGCAACTTGATTATCCCTTCCACAGGACATTCTACTCCAGCAAATCCATATATCGGCATGTCGGTTGGTGTTAACTGGGAGTCGTTATACCCCATCCTTAGAAAGGTGTCGTGGAGCAAGATATCCACAGAAGCACCATTATCCACAAGGACCCTCTTAACCGGGCTATTTCCTATTATTGGTGTTATGACCAGCGGGTCGTCATGGGGAAACTTCACACCCTCTAGGTCGGAATCATCAAAAGCCAATGTTACTTCTGTCCTGGCCCTCTTCGGGGCTTCTCCAACAATATGCATAACCTCTCTAGTATATGCCTTTCTGGAATTTTTGGACAATCCAGCAGCAGTTGGACCTCCAAAGATCGTGTTTATCACAGGCCCTTGAGGTCTCGGCCCTCCATAAATGGTGTTTATAACTGGTCCTCTAGGTTGGGGATTCCGCCCCTGATCATCTTGGTCCCTCCTACGATCTTCAAAGTTCTTCCTTCCATTATTATTTATGTCCCCTCCATCTCCAGTATACTTATTCAATCTTCCTTTTCGAATCAAAAACTCAATTTCATCTTTCAATTGCCTACACTCATCGGTGTCATGGCCAACATCTTTGTGAAACCTGCAATACTTGCCCCTATCTAGCTTGGCGGGATCAGCCTTCAAGGGCTTAGGCCAGCGAATATCTCTGTCTTTCTCAATCTCCATCAAAATCTGACTTCTGGGAGCATTCAGCTTAGCGTATTCAGTGAACTTTTGCCCAGGTCCTCCCTTCTTGGGGGTTGAATCAGGGTTTTGTTCGGTTCTAGGATATTTGTCCTTAGCGATATACTCCAAATCAGTTTTTCGTTTCTTGCCTCCAGTGGGCTCATTACTTACTACGGTCTTCCTCATACTTTCTTCAACCTTGATATACTTCCCTGCCCTCTCTTGGAGCTGCAACATGCTCTCAGGGGGTCGTTTGGCCAAAGACATCTTAAAAAACTCATCCCTAGTTCCTTGTTGCAATGCTATCATGGCTACCTTATCATCAAGATCTGGGACTTTTAAAGCCTCCTTTGTAAAACGATTCAGGTAATCTCTTAAGGATTCCTTAGCTCCTTGCACAAGACTCATAAGAGATGCTGAACTTTTCTCATGGACTCTTCCACTGATGAATTGCTTAATAAAAGCCTGACTTAGTTCTCTGAATGATCCAATAGAATTTGGGGGTAGGCGACTGTACCATCTTTGAGCCATACCCGACAGGGTTTGAGGGAAGGCCCGACATTTTATAGCATCATTCACGGGTTGCAGCAGCAGTGCATTAGAGAATGTCCTAACATGATTAGCGGGGTCTCCCGTGCCATCATAGGCTTTAATAGTGGGCATCTTGAATTTTCTTGAGATATGGGCATTCATTATCTCTTCTGTGAAGGGTGGAGTTGGATCATCAGGATCTCCAAGGGGAAGGAGATTGCTTGGATCGGTTCTTGGGACAGCAGCCCTTCTTCTTACCGGACCATCCAGGTCTATGATAGGAGGAGGATTTCTCCCCCTAGGAGGTATGTGGGATCTGGTGGCTTGGTGAGCCTCCAAATCACGTCTCAGCCTTTGGATTTCAGCCTCATGAGCCCTGATCTTTTCCTGCACTTCTTGGGGATTCGCCCCTGGGGTGCTTTGGGGGCGTTGCCTTCCATCGGCCATTGGCTCTTTTCCAGGACGCCTCCTTCTCGGGGCCACTTCATCATCCGAAGATTCGGAGTCTCTCTCAGTGTATGGACCAGAAAATTCCCGATCCTCAGGGATAGGATCCAAACCTCGTATATAGGGGGGCGACCGCCCTCGTGCTTCGCTTCGCCCAGCATATCCACTTCCTCCAACCTCAGGGTGAAGGGGCATCCCATAAGGGGGGTTAGTAGTAACAATAGTTGAATATTCATACCCGACGGGTCGAGAATTCACAGGTATATGTATTTGTTGAACTTGAGGATTCGTACCTTGAATAATCGGGGGAGTTGTCCCTTGTGGCTGAGGATGAGTTGCCCCTGTCTGGGCTTCCCCCTGAGTAGATGCATAAGTTGAATGGGGAGGAACCTCCACGGTTGATGAAATCACCTGGGTTGTCCCTGATGGTGTTCCCTCCTCCAGAGTGCTGGTTGTTCTCCGTGTTCTCGCCATGGTTGTTGTTGCGTTTTTCCCACAGACGGCGCCAAATGTTATGGATAAGAAATCAAGGTTATTACTTGCTGTATTTAATACTAAGATTCTGGAGCTCAAGGCCTTTAATGGCTGCTCTCGTGTTTCGTGACTCAATCTGCCTTTACGAGATGCCTACGTATCTCTGTGAATTAGAGAATCAAGCCAAAAACGTAGTTCTGATTGGTGGGGGTGAGACCCCTTATATAGATGTGGGAGTCCTCGAATTGGACTTGGTATAGGAGACTTGGTGGATAAGCCTCTGAATTAGGATAGACTTAGGAGTCCTAGGAAGTAGGAAGCTGATTCCTTATCTTTTTAGGTCCCCTTGAGGCTAATCTCTAAGGATTTATATCCTCATCGGGACTCTTTTCAACATCTGATTTCTCCCTTATTAATTAATTACGAAATTAATTAATAATCAGGGCTTTTGGGCCTTTTTTATTTCATCAGACCTGATCTGGTCCATCAGGCTTAACCTTTCTGGTCTGAGTATCATATATCTTTTTATTGGGCCTGGCAGCCCACAGTTTGTACAATTAATGCAGTATTTAATTATACAAACATAATTTATTTATCCCTATCAATGTTGTTTATAGGTTACCAGACTCGTCCCAAGCCATTTGTCACCCCCAGTTGCTCAGGCAAGTTTTCTACCCGTTATACTGTTGTTGTGATGTATACATATATATATGCATTATCTTGTGATAGATGCATGATGGTTAATTAGCAAATCTTGCGATATATTGGAGCATGTGATATGGTATATATTCATGCCTGTTTCATAATCTTGATATATATATATATATATCTGTTGATTCAGTTGCATAATACCTATGATAGAGATAAGCAGTATTTGCGTATACCCTTAGTATAGGGGACCCAAAGGTGAACATTTTCTAAAACCGGGAGTTTATGTTCCCGAGTATATTATATATATATATATATATATATATATATATATATATTTGTATATATATATATTGATATAGTTTTCATAACTATTAATCGAATAAGTTTTATTCGATAACTTTATTTTATTTAATGAATATTAGTTAAATATTCATTCGAGGACTTATGACTCCCTTTATTTTATTTAATGAATATTAATTTGAATATTCATTCGAGGACTTAAGACTCCGTTTATTTTAATTAATGAATATTAGTTGAATATTTATTCGAGGATTTATGACTCCGTTTATTTACTAATTAATATTATTTATTTTATTAAAGAATAATATTTCGATAACCAAACTTATTTTCGATTATTCAAATAAAGATCATACTTTCGTATCAGTATATCTTTGGTTATTTAATATCCATTTCAAGTATGAGTTTTAAAACTTTTACTTCAATTATTTTTATAAGGATTATCCTTATGGGAATATTATTTAAATAATAATATTCAGATATTTTCTAATATATTGGGACTGATTTATTTTATTAAATCGGCATTACTCCAAACATTCTTAAAAATATTTTTGAGTCTTCAAAATAATTTTTAAAAGTTAGAGCGGATCCTAAAACTCATTTTTATATTTAAGATCTTCCTTTCAAGGGGATTCAAATACTCGCTCAAAACCTGAGGGATCCGGCTCTGTGGTGTATTTTATATTCGCAACGTGGTTGCTGTTTTGAGACAACAATTTGATTACTTGCCCAATGTTCGGGAAGTAAGTCCATCTGATTGAGTCGGCATAAGCGACATGCCGGGGTACGGTCTATGAAGGTGTAAGAGGTTGGGCGACAGTCCATCCAAGCGTGAGTGGTCGGGTAACAGTCTAGCGCGAGGTCCGAATGCGGCCAGGGTGATGACCGGCGAGGAATTCATCCATCTACAGTAGAAAAGGTTACTTATTGGTATCTTTGCCTGATCAGCAAGATATCAGGTTTATGCCACAATTCTTTTCCTTTCCAAAAAAATTCATTGGATGTTACAAACTCTGTTCATACTTTACATGACAGAGGTTTTCAGGAAATGTATAAGAGATATATATGTGGACATATATATCGGGACTTAATGAAGTATCTTATAACTTCATTTCATTCAATAATATTTCAAAGATTTAATCTATTCAAATCTTATCTTGTAGTCTCATCTATGTGATGAATTGTTGAAAACTCATTATACTTTGAACAATGGTAGTTCAAGTAGTTTTATAAATGATATAAGTATAGTGAAGTACTTGGTAACTTCATCCCTTGTTTTTGCTTATATCCAGTAAGTAATTATCTTACACTTGATAAAGGATTTTAGTAAGTTATCCATTTAGATACTTGCATTATTGTTTACACTATATATTATCTTGCGAGCTGTAATGCTCACTCTTGCTTTATTTCTTCATCACACAATAACAGTTAGAAAAGATGGCCAGACTCAAGCAGATCCAGCGCAAGAGCGTGGGAAGCGCCCCGCGCCTTCCCGTTGAGATCATAGCTGCTATAGCTGCAGAGGTAGATCTATCTATAGATCAGACTTTCTACTTTTGGGAATCAATTATGTATAATTATAACTTGTGGCAGATAATGGCAATTAATTGTAAACTTATCAAGTAATCATTTTGGGTTGTAATAACTTTTAAATTATGGATTCAAAGACTTGTACTTATTTCAATTTCATCTCTGAGACTATAACGGGTTGTGGTGTGTGTTAGTGTGGGGTCACAGCATGAGGTTATTTATTATTAATTGAGTTAAGTGATATTGTGGAAAGAAAGACCGTGACGACCCGGATCCCCGACCCCGGATCTGGGGGTGTTACAGCAAAGGCAAATGGCCAGAAGAACTACCAAGTGTACTTTGTTCCTACAGGACAAGCCCCGGGACAAGCACCAGGGAAACTCCATTCAAACTAGCATATGGAACAGAAGTGATGATTCCTACTGAGGTGGGATCTCCTTCTCACAGAGCAATAAACTTTGAAGAAGAAGCAAACGAAGAAGGACTCAGAACAAACATGGAGCTAATTGATGAGGTCCGGGACCAAGCTATAGAAAGGATGGAAAATACAAGGAGAAAACAAGAGAGCACTTCAGTAAAAAGGCTAGAGTCAAAAACTTCCAAGTTGGAGATTTTGTCCTTCGAGACACTGAAGCATCAGATCCCACAAATACTGGAGAGCTAATGCCCAAATGGGAAGGACCATACAAGATCAAAAAAGTACTGAGGCCAGGAACCTACAAGCTCCTGAACATGGATGGCTCAGAAGTCCCAAACACCTGGCATAGACTAAGGCTAAGAAAATTCTACCAGTAGGAGAACAAACAAAGCAACCAAAAATCTTGTAGCCAATATGGCAAGCAACCAATTTGTTTCCCCTTATGTTTTGTATGAATTATTAATGAAAAGCTTTTCCCCTTTATATACTTATCAAAGCTAACCACTAGTCCGGACTATCTACTAGTCAGGACTAGAGCAACCATTTTTTCACTTAGAATTAATTTTCTAACCAAAAGCAACCACTAGTCCGGACAAGCTACTAGTCAGGACTAGAGCAACCATTTGTACTTGGAATTAATTTTCTAACTACAAAAGCAAACACTAGTCCGGACAAGCTATCAGTCAGGACTAGAGCAAACATTTGTACTTAGAATTAATTTTCTGACTAAAAAAGCAATCACTAGTCCGGACTAGCTATTACTCCGGACTAGAGCGACCATTTGTACTTAGAATTAATTTTCTAACTACAAAAGTAAACACTAGTCCGGGCAAGCCATTAGTCAGGACAAGAGCAAACATTTATACTTAGAATTAATTTTCTAACTACAAAAGCAAACACTAGTCCGGACAAGCTATTAGTCAGCATTAGAGCAAACATTTTTACTTAGAATTAACATTCTCACTAAAGGCCACCACTAGTCCGGATAAGCTATTAATCAGGACTAGTGCAACCATTACACCTGAAACTAATTCTCCAAGTGATGAAGCTAACCACTAGTTCGGACCAAAGCAAAATAACAGCAATAAAAGCAAACATTCAAATAGTAGTCGGACCAAACAAGTCCGGAGCAAGTACGAATATTATAAAGATATCAAAAGTCTTGAGGCAAAACAAAATTACAACACAACAAATATTAGAACTCCGGAGCATTGGGAGGAAGGAAGCTAGGGCAAGGACCATCGAAGGGCTCCGGATCACCGAGCCCAACTTCAACGTTCTGCTTAGCCTTAATAAACACTTCAACAAAACTATCCCAGTTCACTTCCGGATCAGTCTTGATGTGCCTCTCCGCGATAACCCAACAACGACCGATCTCCGGAGCACTAGCATTGGCCAGGGCCTTATCATACTCCTCAGACCTCTTGAATTCTTCAATGATTTCAGCTTCCGGACGGATAGCAGACATCTGCCTCCGGACCTCAGCCAATTCGGACTTCAGATCAGAAACCTCCTTCTCAGATTTTTCTGCCCGGGTGGTCACGTCATTCAGATGTTTGTTCAGTCCGGACAGGGAAGTGTCCTTCACAATAATCTGGTCCCGGAGCCGGCTAATCTCAGAGTCCTTCTCAGAAATGGAAGTCCGACAATCTTTGAGCTCATTGTAAGCCAGAGAAGCTGATCTGGCCATATAGCCACCAAGCTGCAAAAAATAGAAAAACTTAGAAAAATATTCTAAGGCAAATCAACACAAGAAACGAGAACACGAAGAAAACATACCTGACCCCAGAGCCGGGAGCACTCCTTCATAGTTGCATCTAATCCGGACTGATTAATCATCCTCTAGTCAGCTTGAGTTGGAATCCCAGCCATGAAACGAGCAACTTTTTCTTCTAGCCCCGAACCACTTTGTTAGGTATATTTGATAATGTCATGTCTAATATGATTTATGTTTAGTTTTCAGATCTTACTTAAATAGGACAAATCAGTACTTAACTGAAATCAGCACTTATACTGAAGTCAGAACTTAAGTCATCAGTACTTAAGGTTCAGGAGATATTTATCAGAAGATAATATCAGGACTTAAAGGAAATATTCAGATAAGGAAGGCAGCTGATTAAAGGAAGAGAAGATCTAGACAAACGTAAGAAGAGATATGCATGAAGAAGGAATTCCGTGAAGAATGGAATACTTGGAAGAAAAGATATCTGATTGATATATTTTAGGAAGCAGAATTATATTCCATATCAATTAGCGATTATCTTGTAACTGTGTAGTATATAAACACAGACATAGGGTTTACACTATAAGGGTTATCATTATCGAGAAGATTATTCATTGTAACCCTAGCAGCTCTCGTGATATTTGTTCATCACTGAGAGAAGACAGTTCCATACTGTAATAGAGTTTATTATTTTGAATAAAGTTTGTTTTCTGTTACTTGAGTTATTAGAGTTTGATTTGATTGTGCTATACACTGTATTCACCCCCCTCTACAGTGTGTGTGACCTAACAAGTGGTATCGGAGCCTATATGTTAACACACAAATAGTTTAAGATCCAAAAACAATCATGTCTGAAGTAGAAACTCCAACTAAGCCCACCAAAACTGAAGAACCTCCAAAGACACAAATCCATAGCCGATATGAGGCTATTAGAGTTCCCATATTGAGACCATCTGAATATCCCATATGGAAGGTGAGGATGACTATGTTTCTGGAAGCTACAGATCCAGAATATCTTGATAGAATCAAGGAAGGGCCTCACAAACCAACCAAGCTCGCTGTTGCAGTTGCAGGTGAAGCAGCAAAGTCAGTACCAAAGGAGAAGAGTGACTACACTGCTGAAGATATCGCATCAATTGCTAAGGATGCTAAGGTACGACACTTACTGCATAGTGCCATTGATAATGTAATGTCAAACAGGGTAATAAACTGCAAGACTGCAAAGGAGATATGGGATGCCTTGGAAACAAGATGTCAGGGAACTGATACGATTAAAAAGAACAGGAAGACAATACTCACTCAAGACTATGAACACTTTGACTCAAAGGCTAATGAGTCATTGACTGATTTATATGATAGATTTTTCAAACTCTTGAATGATTTGTCACTGGTTGATAAGGAGTATGATCTTGAAGATTTATACCTTAAATTCCTGTTGGCTCTTCCTGAAAGCTGGGATTTGAAGGCAACAACAATAAGAGACAACTATAATCTTGATGAAACAACTCTTGATGAAATTTGTGCTCAAGACTCATGAACTTGAGATGGAACAAAGAAGCAAGAGAAAAGGAGGAAAGTCAAGGACACTTGCTCTTAAGGCTGAAGAAGAATCCCCCAAGGCACCCACCTCAAGGAAAGGCAAGGGTAAAGCGCTCTTCACAAAGTCTGATACTGAGTCATCAAGTTCTGATAGTGATGATGACTCAGAATCTGAAAGCTTGCCTAAGACGGATGCTGATGAAGAGATGATGAAGCTGTGTGCCCTTATGGTGAAAGGAATCACAAAGATTGCATACAGGCAGTTCAGGAAGGGAAAGAAGTTTTCCAGGAAAGGTGCAAGTTCTGACAAGAAGAATTTCAGAAAATCTGAGGGCAAAGGAGGAAAGTCTGACAGAGGAGATTATACAAATGTCAAATGCTACAACTGTGGTGAGAAAGGCCACATATCTCCTGATTGCAAGAAAGTGAAAAGTGACAAAGGCAAGGCTCTTGTCACAAAGAACAAAAGCTGGACAGACACCTCAGATTCTGAAAGTGAGGAGAATTATGCCTTAATGGCAAATGCTGATATGGCAAGTGCTGAAAGCAGTTGTGAAGCTGCTGAGTTAAAGGTACCTCAAACTACTTATGCCTCTCATACTGATGATATTAATGAGTTGAGAAGATATCTTAAAACCATGTTCATAAGCTATACAGATCAAACTTTAACATGTGAAAGATTAACTTCTGAAATTCTTGCTTGTAAAAAGAGGAATGATTATTTAGAAAAAGAGTTAGTCATGTTCCATCAAACTCAGAAAGATAGAGATGATGCTTTCTATGTTACGGATGAATTACTTAAACTGAATGAATCTCTAAAAACTGAGTTAGAAAAGGAAAGAGAGATTATCAGGACTTGGACTAACTCTGGAAGAATAATTCAGAATTTATTATGTAGTGAAAATTGGAAAGAGGGCTTAGGTTATGGAGATGATAAGAATGATAAAGGAACTGTAGAAATTAAGCCTATAGTTGTTAATCAAAAATCTAAGTTAAAGCCTGTTAAGTTTGTAGCTGTAAAGTCTGATAATGAAAAATCAGAAGTTAAAGGGGAATTAACTTCTGACAAACTAAAACAAGAAAAGACAACTGAAGTAAACATAGGCTTAATGACAAAGAAGCAGCTTAAGCATAAGCTGAAAGAAGTTAAGAATGCAAACAAGGTAAAATCACCTAGGAAAAATAGGAATGGAAAGGAAGGTGTGAATAAAAACAATGATTATAAGCCTGTTCCTGATGCTCCTAGAAAAACATGTCATAAATGTGGAAGTTCTAACCATCTGGCTTCTTTTTGCAGAAAGAATAAGAACATAAACTCCTTACCTTCAAAGTCAGGAGTTAAGAGTCAGTCTGTTAGATATAAGCCACAAAATCCTTGTTTTCATTGTGGTAGTTTATGGCATTCCATTTATACTTGTAAGGAATATCATAGTTTGTACTATGATTATTATCAAATAAAACCTTCTTTAAAGAAAGTTATCATTGTTCTTTCTAGTGTAAGTTCTGATTCAAAGTCTGATAGTGTAAATTCTGATAAGAAAAATGTTAACATAAACTCTGATGCTAAATCCGCTGCAAATGTTAACAAACTTAATAAGGCCAAAGGATCCAAGCAAGTCTGGGTCCTTAAAACTAATCATTAGTGGTCTTTGTGATTGCAGGGCAATAGGAAAAACATCCTAGTTTTGGACAGTGGATGTTCAGGATATATGACTGGAAATAAAGCCCTGATATCAGACTTTATGGAGAAGGTTGGCCCAGGTGTTTCTTATGGAGATGGCAACATTGGAAAAACATTGGGATATGGAAATATCAATCTTGGGAATGTCATCATTAAAGAAGTAGCTCTGGTCTCAGGACTTAAACACAATCTGCTGAGTGTTAGTCAAATCTGTGACAGAGGTTATCATGTGGATTTCTTTGAAGAACACTGTGAAGTTATTAGTAAATCTACAGGAAAAGCTGTTCAGAAAGGATACAGGCATGGTAACATCTATGAAGCCAAGCTTTCAACAAGTACTGATGGTTCTGCAATCTGTCTGATGAGTAGAGCATCAATTGAAGAAAGCTGGAATTGGCACAAGAAACTCTCTCATTTAAATTTCAACAATATAAATGAACTAGTCAAGAAAGATCTTGTGAGAGGACTGGCAAAGTCAGTATTTGCTCCTGATGGCCTTTGTGATTCTTGTCAGAAGGCTAAACAAAGAAAATCCGCATTCAAGAGCAAGACTGAATCATCAATTCTTGAGGCTTATCACCTACTACATGTTGATCTATTTGGTCCAGTAAATGTCATGTCTATTGCAAAGAAGAAATATGCTATGGTCATAGTGGATGAGTTCACCAGATACACATGGGTGTATTTCACACAAAAAGTGAAACTGCATCTCTCTTAATTAATCATGTCAAGCAACTGGATAAATTGGTCAAAGATTCAGTGAAGATAATAAGAAGTGATAATGGTACCGAGTTCAAGAATTTGATAATGGAAGAGTTCTGCAAAGACCATGAAATCAAGCAGGAATTCTCTGCTCCTGGAACTCCACAGCAAAATGGAGTTGTTGAAAGAAAGAATAGAACTCTCATTGAAGCTGCACGTACAATCCTTGATGAAGCAAAGCTTCCAACCTATTTCTGGGCTGAAGCTGTGCAGACTGCTTGTTTTACTCAGAATGCAACACTCATTAACAAGCAAGGAAAGACACCATATGAGATGGTGAAGAAAAAGAAGCCAAATCTGAAGTATTTTCATGTATTTGGATGCAAATATTTTGTTCTTAAGACTCACCCTGAACAGCTATCCAAATTTGATCTAAAAGCTGATGAATGAATCTTTGTTAGATATCCACTTTCCACAAAAGCCTTCAGAGTCTATAACTTGAGAACAAGAGTGGTCATGGAATCTATCAATGTCTCTTTTGATGATAAGAAGATTACTGGACTTGAAGATTTCAATGATCATGATCAGCTGAGATTTGAAAATGAAGACTTAAATTCTGATACTGAAAATCTTTACAGTCTAAATCCTGATACTGCAAACTCTGATGGATTAAACTATGATGTTATTGAAACTGTGGTGACTACGCCAAAGGAAGATGCACATATGCAGGGGGAGCATACTCAAGATACAACCACATCTCAAGGAGCATCAGAACATACATATGGCTCTTCAAGTTCTGATTCGTCAAGTTTTAATAAGCCAAGTTCTGATAATTCTGAAAACTTAAATTCTGAAGAATCCAACTCAGAGAGCATAGTTTCAGGGGGAGCATCAGAAGATGTTGATGAAGATGGCATGGATCATGGGGAAGCATCCAGTTCTAGAGAAAACCTTCCATCTGCAAGGAAGTGCACTAAATCATATACACCTGACTTAATAATTGGAAATCCTGATGCAGGTGTCAGAACTAGAACAGCTACTTCAAGTGAATGTCTTTAAAATTCTTTTATTTCTCAGACTGAACCAAAGAAAGTGGAAGAAGCTCTTCAAGATGCTGATTGGGTGCAAGCAATGCAGGAAGAGTTAAATGAATTTGAAAGAAACAAAGTCTAGACCCTAGTGCCAAGACCAAAGAACAGATCTGTTGTTGGTACAAAGTGGATATTCAGAAACAAAACTGATAGTGATGGCATAATTACATGGAATAAGGCAAGGTTGGTTGCAAAAGGATATTCTCAACATGAGGGAATTGTTTATGATGAAACATTTGCACCAGTTGCTAGATTGGAAGCCAAAAGGATATTTTGGCTTATGCTACTCACAAAAAGTTTATTGTCTTTCAAATGGATGTGAAAAGTGCTTTTCTCAATGGAGAATTGGAGGAGGAAGTATATGTTGAACAACCTCCAGGCTTTGTAGATCCCAAATATCCTAATCATGTCTACAGTCTTGACAAAGCACTTTATGGCCTTAAGCAAGCTCCAAGAGCATGGTATGAGACTTTAGCTCAGTTTCTTCTGGAAAGTGGATTTAACAGAGGAACTATGGACAAAACATTGTTCTACCTCAACCATGGAAAGGACTTACTTCTGGTTCAGATATATGTTGATGATATCATCTTTGGTTCTACAAACGACAGACTTTGCAAGAAGTTTGCCAAACTGATGCAGTCAAGATATCAAATGAGTATGATGGGGAAACTTAGCTATTTTTCTGGGCCTTCAAGTCAAGCAGAATGAAGAAGGCACTTTTATTTGTCAAACCAAGTACACCAGAAATTTGCTGAAGAAATTTGGAATGCAAGATTGTTCAAGTGCATCCACTCCCATGGCCACTACAACAAAACTGGAGAAGGATACTGGTAAATCAGTAGATATTACTGATTATAGAGGTATAATTGGCTCGTTACTCTATCTAACTGCTAGTAGACCTGATATCATGTATGCTACCTGTCTTTGTGCAAGATTTCAAGCAGATCCAAGAGAAACTCACTTAACAGCTGTGAAAAGAATTTTCAAGTATCTTAAAGGAACAGCTGATCTGGGATTGTGGTATCCCAGAGAATCAGATTTTAATCTAATAGGTTACTCAGATGCAGATTTTGCAGGTTGCAAAATTGACAGGAAAAGCACAAGTGGAAGCTGCCAATTTCTTGGAGGCAAATTGGTTTCTTGGTTTAGCAAGAAACAAAAGTCAATTTCCACATCAACTGCAGAAGCATAGTACATTGCTACAGGAAGCTGTTGTGCACAGATTCTTTGGATGAAGAATCAGTTACTGGATTATGGGTTAACATATTTTACAATCCCTATTTACTGTGATAATCAAAGTGCTATTGCTATGACAGGTAATCCAGTTCAACACTCAATGAAAAAGCACATCAGCATTAGGTACCACTTCATAAGGGAACATGTGGATGAAGGTACAGTGGAATTGCATTTTGTTCCAACAGATCAACAACTAGCAGATATCTTCACAAAACCACTGTGTGAAGCTACTTTTACAAGATTGGTAAATGAACTTGGAATGGTTTCAGGTTCTTTCTCTAAATCTGCCTAGCTTTTGTTCTGATGCATCAAACTTTATGATCAGTATTTACAAAAATTACTCTCTTTGTGTATTCTGTGCTTAATTGAAAATTTCTTGAGTACTGATTGTTGTCTGATGTGAATTTCTAAACTCTGATAGTGATATGACTGTTTATGTGACTATTCAATCCTATGAGGATAACTGTGCTAGATGCTGACCTAGTAGTCTTTAATATACTAGAGATCCCATGTTAAAAGTAATTATTTATGTGGAAATCTATTAACACAAGCAAATTCTGATATTGAGCTTAGTTAAGTTTACATTGTCTATCTTATTACTAAGTCAAAAACTAGAATAATGCTTCTCATTTGTTAAGTTCTGATGTTAGTAAATCTGTTGAATGAACTAAGTGTTGATAAACCTCACTTATCAAAAGAAAAAGGAAAAGAAACAAGTGGTACAAAAAAACAAGGAATAAAAATCAGGTACTCCTTTGAGATCTAGAGTAAAAATGTAGAAAGGACGACCCAAGTGCATTGCTGGTATTAAGCAATATGCATCAGAAAAGCAAAGAATTATTTTTCTTGGTGACTTTTCACACTCTATGAATACTGGAGAATTACTCTGATAAAAGCATAAAATCTGATAAGCAGTCGTGACTCACTTACACTGAGAAGCCACTGTAAAATGGAATTTCAAAAGATGCATAAAATAAGCACAAAACAGTTGAGGTGGACTCGTGCATGAACTCATTCAAAAAAGTAAACTTCAGAATAATGACAGATTTTTAGTAAAGTACTTAGTTATGCCTTATTTCTAAGATGTACTGAAGTGAATCAGACTTTACTCTTTGTCTGATATTTTGCTTAATGCACACACTTACACTCCATATGAATGATGAAAATTACTGTAGCGTTCAATGTTGTTTTAGATGAACAGTTTATGTGTCAGATTGCATAAATTCTGAGGACAAGTTCTGCTGGAAGTTCTGATAAATAAGTTCTGAAGAACCGAAATCAGAATTTGTGTGAAGAATCACAGAGATAGGCATTCATTTTTCGAGTTAAGAAATCATGTTCTGATGACTGTTAAGTTCTGATATAAGTCTAAGTGCTGATATTAAATTCTGATTCTTTACTTGACTTATCTATGGTTAAAATTTGAAACAGTCTTATTTTAAATCAGAATATGTTTGGGTGGAATATTAGCAGTCAATATAATTAGGGTTAGTGGTACACGTCCATGCACAATAATATTTACTTGTTTCTTGTGCGCATTAAACCATGTTTTACACTTCCAATGACTCTTTTTATTCTCCTCAGTCTAGGGAGACGAGGTAGAATTATTTCTACCAGTCAGCATTAAATTTTCCTTGCGTCTCCTGGCATTCTTTTGCCTATATAAACCAACACCTCATTCCAGCCTACACATCATTCCTTTTCTCACACACTCACTCTCTTTTCATTCATATCAACAAAATCATGGTTAACTACAACATGTTCTTGAACTATGAAACCTTCAATATGGAGTTGAGCCGTGAGGGATGGCAGCAGGAATGGCATGTTACTTCCATTCCTGATGAGATTTGGGACTCGGTTCCCCAGGAGGTTCTCACACACCTCCTGTCTTTTACATGGACTACCATCGCCATCTTGAGCGATTGGAAGAAGAAAGGCTGGAAGCTCTCCGCCAACAAGAGCGAATCATTTGACTCGCTATTCTTTTTGTAGAGAGTCGGAAGAAGAAATAATTTGTTTTCTTCTTCCTGTTTTTCTTCATCGTCAGCTTTGTCTAGCTTCTTAGCAAAGGACAAAAGCTGTTGATGTTGGAGTTTATAGCTTAGGACAGTCTTGTAATGTTCTGATGTAAATTTCAATTTCATGAATGTATTCTCTTAATATATTAATGGAATTTTATATTTTTGCAACATTTTGTCTCTGAGATGTTTGCAATTCTACTACATTTTTAAATCCTGATATATCCATATTCTGATGACCATTTTAATTGCTGATATAAATTAAGTTCTGTTTCTGAAATGTCAGTACTTGTTTACTTGATTTATTGTTTGGTCATTCTCACACTCTATATTTTTCCAGAAAATGGGTTTTGCAGTAAAAATGATTAAATAAATGGGAACAGTTTAAATTTTGAATTAAAACTGACTTACCTCAATTAATGGGATTACTTGGTAAGTGGAACGGTTTTTCCTTGAAAAACTGCATGTGATAAGTAATGATTACTGTTTTCCCGTGCCCATTATGTTAGGTCACACACACTGTAGAGGGGGGTGAATACAGTGTATAATACAATCAAATCGAACTTTAATATATTAAGTAACAGAAAACAAACTTTATTGAAACAATAAACTCTGTTACAGTATGGAACTGTTACCACTCAGTGATGAACAAATATCACGAGAGCTGCTAGGGTTACAATGAATAATCTTCTCGAATATGATAACACTTATAGTGTAAACCCTATGTATGTGTTTATATACTACACAGTTATAAGATAATCGCTAATTGATATGGAATATAATTCTGCTTCCTAAAATATATCAATCAGATATCTTTTCTTCCAAGTATTCCATTCTTCACGGAACTCCTTCTTCATGCATATCTCTTCTTATGTTTATCTTGATCTTCTTTCCTTTAATCAGCTACTGTCCTTATCTGAACGTCCTTCAGCACTTAAGTTATGATATCTAACTTCTGATGATTATCTCCTGATAATATAAGTACTGATATCCTTAAGTCCTGACTTCCAGTATAAGTACTGATCAACGGTTAAGTACTGATTTGTCCTGTTAAGAAAGATCTGTAATCTAAACATAAATCATATTAGCCATGACATTATCAAATATATCTAACAATCTCCCCCAACTTATAAATTAGCATAATATACAAGTTTAACAGATATTTGATGATGTCAAAAATATTAAGTACAAATGCATGAGAGTTAGACTAGATAACTACAACTTACAGTCCTTAAAGCTTTACCAATATTCAACTTCTGATAACAACTTCAGTCTGTACAAATATCAGAATTTAAGCAGTTGTAGATCTTCGACTTGGCTTCATCATCTGATCTCTCTGATGTCAGGAGTTGTTCTGAGATAGTTCTTCATCAAACATCTCTCAGCATATCTGAGTTCATCAATCATTCTCCTTTTGGCATCTTTAAGCTCTGCAGTATCTTCACCAATTTGAAAGATTGCAGCTCTGAGATCATTAATCTTTGCTTTTCTTATATCCTGATCCAGTCTGATCAAATAAGCTTTATCAGACTCAAGATTGAATTCAACAGCCCTGTACCCCAGAAAGGTAGTTATAATCTTAGCAGTGTTGGGCTTCATTTCAACTATATCACCATTGTGATCTCTGTACTTTGGAACGTATGTGCTGTCAGACTTAACAGAATAAAGCCTTTTCTGTCTCTGAATCTGTTCTTTCAAATAGTTTGCAGCAGTTCCTGTTATTCTGTCATCCACTTGAAGTAAGAAAAGTACATGCTCCAATTCTTCAAAATACTTCAATGGAATGGCATTTTGTCTTTTATGATAAACCCTACCATCTGTCATGAAATACAACAAGATGTATTCTTTTAAGTAGGTATGTTAAACCATCTGTACAGATTCCAGTTGATTCAATCTCTCAGGAGTTGCTCCAATACCTGGTTCACTCAAGGAAGTTGGATCATTGGTAGTGTTATGTATTCTCCTTTCATCAGCACTTCCCAATCCAGTTTTATCTCTTGCTTCCTTTCCAGTAACTACTCTTGCTTCAAAACCACTTGCAGTAGTCTTCAAAGGTTGAGTCTGTTTTGTTTTAGTGAATCCTGGTAGGAGTGTCTTTGGTCTATCTTCTGATATCAAGTCAACTTGAGCTATGTCAGAGGTTACTTGCTTCTTCTGAATATCAGAACTTACAATTTCTTGACTCTGAACAACTTGAGCCATGTCAGAGGTTATTTTAAGAACTTTTCTTGAAGTCAGAGCAAGATTATCCTTTTCATCAGTAATTTCATCATCCTCAGAAGGCACATAAACCTTGATAGGTTAACCAATCTTTTCTTTACCCTTGGATCTTGGATCTATCTGTGGTTGTGATCTAGCAAATGTTGCTTCAGTATGTGTCCTTTCTTTGATCACAATGCCTTTGAGTTTTGGAAGTGGCTTTTTACCAGAAGCTTCAGATTTAGATGTGACTTTTTCTGATTTAAGCCTAGCTTCTTCTTTCATTAAACTCTCCAAGTCCATTCCTGGATTTTCCTGAAGAAATAACTGTCTTGACATTTCCTCATCAAGATCTAAAAGTTCATCAGAACTTATCCTTTTACCAGTAGCAGAACTTATTCTTTTCCCAGTATCAGAACTTGTCCTGTGACTAGCTTGTCTTGATGTGAATCCTCTACCTTGACTATGATCTCTACCCATTCCAGGGTTTCCTTGATCATCTTTTTCATCATCCTTTCCTGTCAGTGTCTTGTCAGTCTTGCATTTGGACTTAATTACTTTTTCCCCCTTTTTGGCATCAGCAGGTAGTAGAAGAGAGATAAGCAATTCCACTGAGGATTGGATTTCAGTCAGTTGTGATTTCTGAGAAGCTTGATTTTTCAGAATATCATCAATCTGAGCTTGTTGATGATCTTGAGTCTTCTCAATATAAGCAATCCTGTCGATGGTAGGTTGGAAGAACTTTTTCTTATCAATTTTCCAAACTTGTTCCTGTTTGATAAAGTTTTCTTGAATCTTGTGTAGCTCTGCATGAGTAGTTGAGTGAAGACCTTGTAGATGTTTAGTACTCAATGCAGTGACTCTAAGCTGGGTTTTGAGATCATCAGAATTTAACATTTCATCAGCTTTAGTCAAGTGCTCAGCAAGATGCTTTACAGTTAGAACACATGAAACTGAGTTCCATTCCTTAGTCCACTCCTGTCCTGCAGGAGTTTCACTCCAAGGTACTGGTGCTTCTCCGGTAACAAACTTCTTAACCAGTTCAGACTTTAGAATAGTCTATTGAGGAGCATGTCCTGAAGGACCTGCTGCATCAGCATCTGCAGTTGGAGCAGCATCACCAGTATCTCCAGCATTTGCAGCATCAGAACTTAAAGAATCAGTATCTTCTGATAAGACAACAGTGTGAGTAGCAATGGAGGTTTCAGGATCCTCTAATTGCTGATCTGGTTCTAAGTTCTGATCAACAGCCAAATCCTGATGCTCACCTAAAGTCTGATCATCAGCATCATGATGCAGAGAATGTGTTGTTGATAACTCTGGAGTTTGAACAGCATCAGTAACAGGTGTTGTAGAAGGATTAATTGCTGTTGGAGCTTCTCAGAGAATTACTTCAGGCACAACCAAGTTTTGAACATCAATATCAGCACTTGTGCCTGGATCAACAAGAGACACAGATGGTGTGGTAGCCTTTTCAGAAACAGCTTCCTGAGATGGAGTTGATGGAGAAGAAGTGACTGGAGCAAATTCCTTGTCTTGTGAGATCAGAGATTCCTGATCCCCTTCCTTAGCTGCTTCCTCTTCATCATCTGAAACTGGCCTTTTTGCCCTCTGTTTCTTGTATCTCTGTGTTGATTTGGATTCCTTGGGAGTTTCAGGAACTGTCATTCTTCTAAGCCTTTTGAGAAGCCTAGATCCCCCAATTCCAGAATCCTTCTGAGAAGTCTCTTTCTCAGCTTCACCTACAACAGGTTCTGAAGAAGGACCCTGTTCCTCAGTATCAGATTCATCTCTCAAGGAAATCCTCCTTCTCTTTCGAGGTGTTTGAGGAACAGTCTTTGTCCTCTTTGGCTTGAAGGATGAAGGCTTCACAGTAGGTGCTGAGGATGAGGGTTGAACAGTCTGTGAAGTGGAGAGATAGGATTTGTGATATGTCCTGAGGGTAGGTTGAGTAGAATGAGTGGTAGGTGCTGAGGATGATGGTTTTTGGGTGTTTGTTGTTGGTTGGACATCAGAGTAAACAGATCTATAAGTATCAGGATCAGCATTTACTAGGTTCTGTTTTACAGACTGAGGAATCTGTAATGGTCTAACCACTGATTTCTTAGTGTCAGCATTTACCAGGTCATTAAAGTAGCGTTTTGCAACTTTAAAAGGTGGGGTTGAGGAACTGACTAATTGAGGTTCATCAGTACAAAAAGTATAAATAAGTTGACAGAATCTAGCAAAATAGACAACATTCCTATCCTCTGTCATCCTATCCCCAATAAAACCAATTATACCAGTTGCAAAATCAAAATAAGTTTGGTTTATAATAGCATACCCTATGTGCTGACTCAGAATTGGGATAGCATCAAAATTTGAACATTTGTTCCCAAAAGCTTTGGTGATGCAGTCGAAGAAGAAGCTCCATTCTCTTCTGATATGAGCCCGTTTCAACTGCCCAAGTTTTGCCAAACTCTTTTCATACCCCAAATTTGCCATTAACTCCTGAACAGCTGATTCTTCTGGAATTGAAAAGGTATAATCTTCTGGGAGATGTAGAGCTTTGCGTATTGTACCAGGAGTGACTGCATAAGATGAATCACCCACTTCGAAAACAATACTGGGAGTGCCATGTTTACCACCATCATCAAAGTGCCCAGTCCGCCAAAACGTCAGAACTTGTTGGCTCGAAAAGACTGAAGGCTGGGTTAATGCATACCCAATCTCACTGTGTGCAAGAAGATCTTGCACAAAATGCAATTCAGATGGAGCTTCAGCATGATCAAGAATTGCAACATAGTTATTTGGAACAAACTTAGCTCCATCAATGATTATATCCTTAGGTGCCATGTGAAAAATTGAGATGAAAAAGTGCCTGTTAGGTGTTTGATAAGATGTCTGTATGAAAAACCAACGTGAGAGAAAGAGAGAGTAAAATCAAGTAGAGAGAAAAAGTATGAAGGAAATAAAAGATTAAAGAAATCCTTTCTCTGTCGTACTTATACTCTGAAAAAAAATGTTACCGTTGGACACCTGTCAGACATGCAATAATAACGGATAGTTACTGGGCGCGAGAAAACAGTAATCATTACTTGCCCACTTGCCTGTTTTCAAGGAAAAACCGTTCCATTTACCCAGATATTCCATTAATCAAGGTGAAACAGTTTTAATTCAAAATTGAAACCGTTCCCACTGATTTAATTATTTTTCACTGCATCGTTAATATTCTGAAAAGAAATCAAGTGAAAATGACCAAGATAAATCATATGAGTAAGTACTGATAAAGGAAAGTCAGAACTTAAATTAAAACAGAATTTATATGGTCATCAGAATATCAATCAGGATTTATCAATGCATTACAAAATAACTTAGAGACAAAATCTTGAAACAAAAACAAATTTTATTAATATATCAAGAGAATACATTCATGAAATGGAAATTACATCAGTACTTATATAAGATTTCCCTAAGCTACTAAACCTAACATCAACAGTTTTAGTCCTAGCTAAGAAGCCTGACAAAGCTGATGATGAAGAAAAACAGGAAGAAGATGAGATTAAATCATTTCTTCTTCCTACTCTCGACAAACAGAATGGCGAGTCGGATGATTCGCTCTTGCTGGCGGAGAGCTTCCAGCCTTTCCTCCTCCAATCGCTCCAGATGGCGATGGTAGTCCATATAGAAGAACAGGAGGTGGGTCAGTACCTCCTGTAGGACAGAGTCCCATATCTCCTCAGGAATGGCCGTGACATGCCATTCCTACTGCCAGTCGGCATAGCTTAGCTCTATATTGAAGTTTTGGTAGTTCAAAAACATGTTGTATCTGACCATTGTGTTTTTGAAAGAAAAAGTATGAAGGTAAGTTTATGAGAAAGAATTTGATGGGAAGGCTGATGTGAAGTGGCTGCTTATATAGGCAAGAGAATGCCAGGAGACGTAAAAGTATTTAATGCTGACAGGTAGAATTAATTCTACCTCGTTTCCCCAGACTTGGAAAAAGAATAACATTCATTGGAAGGAGAAAACATGGTTGAATGCGCACAAGTAACAAGTAAAAGTAGACTGTTCAAGTACGAATACCATTAACCCTAACCATAGTGACTATTAATCTTCCACTTCAACATATTCTAGTTTGAACCGAGACTGTTATCAAATTTTATCCACAGATGAGTCAAGTAAAGAATTTAGATGTAATATGAGAACTTAGACTTATTTCAGAACTTAACAGTCATCAGAACATAATTTCTTAACTCGAAAAAAAAAATGCTTATCTGAGTAAATCCTCATACAAGTTCTGAGTTATACTCTTCAGAACTTAATCTTCAGAATATGCAACCAGAACTTGTCCTCAGAATTAGTGCAAGGTGACACAATGACTGTTTATCTAAAACAACATAGACCACCTCAGTAATTTTCATCATTCAGATGGAGTGATTAGTGTGTGCACCAAGCTAAATAGCAGACAAAGAGTAAAGTCTGATTCACTTCAGTACATCTTAGAAATAAAGCATAACTAAAATTTTGCTAAAGAGCTGTCATTATCCTGAAACCTACTGATGAATGAGTTCATGTTTGAGTCCACCTCAACTGATTTGTGCTAATTTTATGCATCTTTTTAAATTCTATTTTACAGTGGCTCCTCAGTGTAGGTGAGTCACGACTGCTTATCAGAATTTATGCTATTATCAGAGTATTTCTCCAGTAATCATAGAGTGTGAAAAGTCACCAAGAAAATATTTTGCTTTTCTAATGTATATATACTTAATACCAGCAATGCACTTGGGTCTTCCCTTCCACATTTTTACTCTAGATCTCAAAGGAGTACCTAATTTTATTCTTTGATCCTTTTGATTTTTCTTTTTATAAGTGAGGTTTATCAACACTTAGTACATTCAGCAGTTTTACTAGTATCAGAACTTAATAGATGAGTAGCATTATTCTAATTTGTGACTTCGTAATAAGATAAACAAAGTACACTCAACTAAGCTCAATTATCAGAATTTGCTTGTGTCATAAAATTTCCACAGAAATAATTACTTCTTACATGGGATCATTTGTTTATTGAAGACTACTAGGTCAGTATCTAACACAATTATCCTCATAGGATTGAATGGTTACTTAGACAGACATATCACTTATCAGAGTTTAGAAACATATATCAGACAACGGTCAGTACTTAAAAACATTTATCAATTAATCACAGAATACATAAAGAGATTAAATTCTGTAAATAATGATCATAAAGTCTGATAATACATAACAAGACTAAGCAGATTGAGAGAAAGAACCTGAAATCATTCCAAGTTCATTTACCAATCTTGTAAAAGTGACTTCACACAGTGGTTTTGTGAATATATCTGCTAGTTGTTGATCTGTTGGAACAAAGTGCAATTCCACTGTACCTTCATCCACATGTTCCCTTATGAAGTGGTACCTGATGCTGATGTGCTTTGTCATAGAGTGTTGAACTGGATTACCTGTAATAGCAATAGCACTTTGATTATCACAGTAAATAGGGATTTTGAAATATGTTAACCCATAATCCAGTAACTGATTTTTCATCCAAAGAATCTGTGCACAACAGCTTCCTGCAGCAATATACTCTGCTTCTGCAGTTGATGTGGAAATTGACTTTTGTTTCTTGCTGAACCAAGAAACCAATCTGCCTCCAAGGAATTGGCAGCTTCCACTTGTGCTTTTCCTGTCAAATTTGCAACCTGCAAAATCTGCATATGAGTAACCTATTAGTTTAAAATCTGTTTCTCTAGGATACCACAATCCCAGATCAGCTGTTCCTTTAAGATACTTAAAAATTCTTTTCACAGCTGTTAAGTGAGGTTCTCTTGGATCTGCTTGAAATCTTGCACAAAGACAGGTAGCATACATGATATCAGGTCTACTAGCAGTTAGATAGAGTAGAGAGCCAATCATACTTCTGTAATCAGTAATATCTACTGATTTACCAGTATCCTTATCCAGTTTTGTTGCAGTGGCCATGGGAGTGGATGCACTTGAATAATCTTGCATTCCAAATTTCTTCAGCAAGTTTCTGGTGTACTTAGTTTGACAAATAAAAGTGCCTTCTTCATTCTGCTTGACTTGAAGGCCCAGAAAATAGCTAAGTTCCCCCATCATACTCATCTGATATTTTGACTGTATTAGTTTGACAAACTTCTTGCAAAGTCTGTCATTTGTAGACCCAAAAATGATATCATCAACATAAATCTGGACCAGAAGTAAGTCCTTTCCATAATTGAGGTAGAACAGTGTTTTCTCTATTGTTCCTCTGTTGAATCCACTGTAAAGAAGAAACTGAGCTAAAGTCTCATACCATGCCCTAGGAGCTTGCTTAAGTCCATAAAGTGCTTTATCAAGCCTGTAGACATAATCTGGATGTTTGGAATCTACAAAGCCTGGAGGTTGTTCAACATATACCTCCTCCTCCAATTCTCTATTGAGAAAAGCACTTTTCACATCCATTTGAAAGACAGTAAACTTTTTGTGAGCAGCATAAGCCAAAAATATCCTTATGGCTTCTAACCTAGCAACTGGTGCAAATGTTTCATCATAATCAATTCCCTCCTGTTGAGAATATCCTTTTGCAGCCAGCCTTGCCTTATTCCTTGTAATTATGCCATCACTGTCAGTTTTGTTTCTGAATACCCACTTTGTACCAACAACAGATCTATTCTGGCACTAGGGTCCAGACTTTGTTTCTTTCAAATTCATTTAACTCTTCCTGCATTGCTTGCACCCAATCAGCATCTTGAAGAGCTTCTACAACTTTCTTTGGCTCAGTCTGAGAAAGAAAAGAATTGTAAAGACATTCATTTGAAGTACCTGTTCTAGTTCTGACACCTGCATCAGGATTTCCAATTATCAAATCAGGTGTATGTGACTTTGTCCACTTCCTTGCAGATGGAAAGTTTTCTCTAGAACTGGATGCTCCCCCATGATCCATGCTGTCTTCATTTTCATTTTCTGATGCTCCCCCTGAAAGTATGCTCTCTAAGTTGGATTCTTCAGAATTTAGATTTTCAGCACTATCAGAATTTGGCTTATCAGAACTTGACGAATCAGAACTTGAAGAGCCAGATGTATGTTCTGATGTTTCTTGAGATGTGGTAGGATCTTGAGTATGCTCCCCCTGTATAGGTGCATCTTCCTTTGACGTAGTCACCACAGTTTCAATAACATCAGAGTTTAATCCATCAGAGTTTACAGTATCAGGACTTAGACTTTCAGGATTTTCAGTATCAGAATTTGAGTCTTCATTTTCAAATCTCAGCTGATCATGGTCAATGAAATCTTCAAGACCAGTAATCTTCTTGTCATCAATAGAGACATTGATAGATTCAATGACCACTTTTGTTCTCAAATTATAGACTCTGAAGGCTTTTGTGGAAAGTGGATATCCAACAAAGATTCCTTCATCAGCTTTTAGATCAAACTTGGATAGCTGTTCAGGATGAGTCTTGAGAATTAAACACTTGCATCCAAATACATGAAAGTATTTCAGATTTGGCTTCTTTTTCTTCACCATCTCATATGTTGTTTTTCCATGCTTGTTAATAAGTGTTGCATTTTGAGTAAAACAAGCAGTCTGCACAGCTTTAGCCCAGAAATAGGTTGGAAGCTTTGCTTCTTCAAGCATTGTACGTGCAGCTTCAATGAGAGTTCTATTCTTCCTTTTAACAACTCCATTTTGCTGTGGAGTTCCAGGAGCAGAAAATTCCTGCTTTATTCCATGGTTTTTGCAGAACTCTTCCATCATCAAATTCTTGAACTCAGTGCCATTATCACTCCTTAAGATTTTCACATAATCTTTGACCAATTTATCCAGATGTTTGACATGTTCAATCAAGATAGATGCAGTTTCACTTTTTGTGTGCAAGAAATACACCCATGTGTATCTGGTGAACTCATCCACTATGACCAACGCATATTTCTTCTTTACAATAGACATGACATTCACTGGACCAAATAGATCAACATGTAGTAGATGATAAAGATCAAGAATTGATGATTCAGTCTTGCTCTTAAAAGAAGATTTTCTTTGTTTGGCTTTCTGACAGGAATCACAAAGGCCATCAGGAGCAAATACTGACTTTGGCAGTCCTCTCACAAGATTTTTCTTGACCAGTTCATTTATATTGTTGAAATTTAAATTAGAGAGTTTCTTGTGCCAATTCCAACTTTCTTCAATTGATGCTCTACTCATCAGACAAATTGCAGAACCATCAGTACTTGTTGAAAGCTTAGCTTCATAAATGTTACCACACCTATATCCTTTCAGAACAACTTTGCCTTTAGATTTACTCACAATTTCACAGTGTTCTTCAAAGAAATCAACATGATAACCTCTGTCACAGATTTGACTTATACTCAGCAGATTGTGTTTAAGTCCTGAGAACAGAGCAACTTCTTTAATTATGACATTTCCAAGATTGATATTGCCATATCCCAATGTTTTTCCAATGTTTCCATCTCTATAAGAAACACTTGGGCCAGCTTTCTCCACAAAGTCTGATAGCAGGGCCTTATTTCCAGTCATATGTCCTGAACATCCACTGTCCAGAACTAGAATATTTTTCCTGTTGCCCTGCAATCACAAAGACCACTAATTATTAGTTTTAAGGACCCAGACTTGCTTGGATCCTTTGGCCTTATTAAGTTTGTTAACATTTGCAGCGGATTTAGCATCAGAGTTTATGTTAACATTTTTCTTATCAGAACTTACACTATCAGACTTTGAATCAGAATTTACACTAGAAGGAACAATGGAAACTTTCTTCAAAGAAGGTTTTATTTGATAATAATCATAGTACAAACTATGATATTCCTTACAAGTATAAATGAAATGCCATAAACTACCACAATGAAAACAAGGATTTTGTGGTTTGTATCTAACAGACTGACTATTAACTCCTGATTTTGAAGGTAAGGAGTTAATATTCTTATTCTTCCTGCAAAAAGAAGCCAGATGGTTAGAACTTCTACAGTTATGACATGTTTTCCTAGGAGCATCAGGAACAGGTTTATAATCATTGCTTTTATTCACACCTTCCTTTCCATTCCTATTTTTCCTAGGTGATTTTACCTTGTTTGCATTCTTAACATCTTTCAGCTTATGCTTAAGCTGCTTCTTTGTCATTAAGCCTATGTTCACTTCAGCTGTCTTTTCCTGTTTTAGTTTGTCAGAAGTTAATTCCTCTTTAACTTCTGATTTCTCATTTTCAGACTTTACAGTTACAAACTTAACAGGTTTTAACTTTGGCTTTTGCTTAACAACATGCTTAATTTCTTCAGTTCCTTTATCATTCTTATCTTCTCCATAACCTAAGCCCTCTTTCCAGTTTCCACTGCTTAGCAAATTTTGAGTTGTTTTGCCAGAGTTAGTCCAAGTCCTGATAATCTCTCTTTCCTTTTCTAACTCAGTTTTTAGAGATTCATTCATTTTTAGCATTTCATCCCTAACATAAAAAGCATCATCTCTATCCTTCTGAGTTTGATGGAACATGACTAACTCTTTTTCTAAGAAATCATTTATTTTCTTAAAAGCAAGATTTTCAGAAGTTAATCTTTCACATGTTAAAGTTTGATCTCTATAACTAACAAACATGGTTTTAAGATATCTTCTCAACTCATTAATATCATCAGTATGAAAAGCATAAGTAGTCTGAGGTACCTTTGTTTCAGTAGCTTCAGAACTGCTCTCAGCACTTTCTTTATCAGCATTTTCCATCAATGCATAGTTCTCCTCACTTTCAGAGTCTGAGGTGTCTGTCCAGCTTTTCTGCTTTGTGATAAGAACCTTGCCTTTGTCACCCTTTGCCTTCTTGCAATCAGGAGATATGTGGCCTTTCTCACCACAGTTATAGCATTTAACATTGGTATAATCTCCTCTGTCAGACTTTCCTCCTCTGCCTTCAGATCTTCTGAAATTCTTCTTTTCAGAACTTATGCCTTTCCTGGAAAACTTCTTTCCCTTCCTGAACTTCCTGTATGCAATCTTTATGATTCCTTTCACCATAAGAGCACACAGCTTCATCATCTCCTCATCAGCATCAGTCTCAGGCAAGCTTTCAGAATCTGAGTCATCATCACTTTCAGAACTTGATGACTCAGTTTCAGACTTTATGAAAAGAGCTTTACCCTTGTCTTTCCTTGAGGAAGCTGCTTTGGGGTATTCTTCTTCAGCCTTAAGAGCAATTGTCCTTGACTTTCCTCCTTTCCTCTTGCTTCTTTGTTCCATCTCAAGTTCATGAGTCTTGAGCATTCCATAGATTTCATCAAGAGTTGTTTCATCAAGATTGTAGTTGTCTCTTATTGTCATTGCCTTCAAATCCCAGCATTCAGGAAGAGCTAACAGGAATTTAAGGTTTGAATCTTCAAGATCATACTCTTTATTAACCAATGACAAATCATTCAAAAGTTTGACAAATCTATCATATAAATCATTCAATGACTCATTAGTCTTTGAGTCAAAATGTTCATATTCTTGAGTGAGTATTGTCTTCCTGTTCTTCTTAATTGTGTCAGTTCCCTGACACCTTGTTTCCAGAGCATCCCATATCTCCTTAGCAGTCTTGCAGTTGATTACTCTGTTTGACAATACATTATCAATGGCACTATGCAGTAAGTGTCGTACCTTAGCATCCTTAGCAACTGATGCTATATCTTCAGCAGTATAATCACTCTTCTCCTTTGGTACGGTATTTGCTGCTTCACCTGCAACTGCAACAGCGAGCTTGGTTGGTTTGTGAGGCCTTTCCTTGATTCTATCAAGGTATTCTGGATCTGTTGCTTCCAGGAACATGGTCATCCTTACCTTCTATATGGGATATTCAGATGGTCCCAGTATGGGAACTCTGATAGTCTTATACCGACTTTGAATTTGTGTCTTTGGAGGTTCTTCAGTTTTGGTAGGCTTAGTTGGAGTTTCTGTGTCAGACATGATTGTCTTTGGATCTTTAACTGTATGTGTGTTAACAGATTGGCTCTGATACCACTTGTTAGGTCACACATACTGTAGGGGGGGGTGAATACAGTGTATAATACAATCAAATCGAACTTTAATATATTAAGTAACAGAATACAAACTTTATTGAAACAATAAACTCTGTTACAGTATGGAACTGTTACCTCTCAGTGATGAACAAATATCACGAGAGCTGCTAGGTTTACAATGAATAATCTTCTCGAATATGATAACACTTATAGTGTAAACCCTATGTCTGTGTTTATATACTACACAGTTACAAGATAATCGCTAATTGATATGGAATATAATTCTGCTTCCTAAAATATATCAATCAGATATCTTTTCTTCCAAGTATTCCATTCTTCACGGAACTCCTTCTTCATGCATATCTCTTCTTATGTTTATCTTGATCTTCTTTCCTTTAATCAGCTATTGTCCTTATCTGAACGTCCTTCAGCACTTAAGTTCTGATATCTAACTTCTGATGATTATCTCCTGATAATATAAGTACTGATATCCTTAAGTCCTGACTTCCAGTATAAGTACTGATCAACGGTTAAGTACTGATTTGTCCTGTTAAGAAAGATCTGTAATCTAAACATAAATCATATTAGCCATGACATTATCAAATATATCTAACACATTAACTATTCATTATTGCTGCATGTCTGACAGGTGTCCAACGGTTATTTTTTTTAACCATGTATAAGTAAGAGAGAGAAGATTATACAATATTTTTTTTTACTTTTACACTTTATCTCTCTTTCTTTACTTTTACTCTCTCTCATCTCCTGACGTTGGTTTTCATACAGGCATTTTATCAAATACCTTACAGGCAACCTTTATTCTTATTTTTTTTTCTCATGGCACCTAAGGATTTGATTATAGATGGAGCCAAGTTCGTTCCCAACAACTATGCTGCCATCTTAAATCATGATAAAGCTCCATCTGAGTTGCACTTTGTGCAAGATCTTCTTGTACACAGTGAAATTGGGTATGCATTGACCCAGCCACCAGTCTTTTCAAGCCAACAAGTTCTGACATTTTGGCGGACTGGGCATTTTGATAATGGTGGTGCTACTGGTACTCCCAGCATTTTTTTGAAGTGGATGATTTTGAACATGTGGTAACTCCTGGAACAGTTCGCAAGGCTCTACGTTTACCAGAAGGCTGCATTTTCTCAACACCGGAGGAAACAGTTCTATAGCAGCTCATGGCCAATTTGGGGTATGAGAAGAGTTTGGCTAAGCTTGGACAGTTGAAACGAGCACATATCAGAAAGGAATGGAGCTTTTTCTTTGACTGCATCACTAAAGCCTTCGGGAATAAGTGTTTCAACTTCGATGACATTCCAATAATGAGTCAGCACATCGGGTATGCTATTATTAACCAAACTCATTTTGATTTTGCAAGTGTTGTGCTAGGTTTTATAGGGGATAGGATGACAGAGGATAGGAATATTGTCTACTTTGCTAGATTCTGGCAGCTTATATATAATTTCTGTTGTGCTAATGGACCCCAACCTACCACTGACTTATTTCCACCCTTTAAACTTACAAAACGGGCTTTTAATGACTTGGTAAATGCTAACCTTAAGAAAATGGTGGTTAGACCTTTACAGATTCCTCAGTCTGTAAAACAGATCCTGGTAAATGTTGATCCTCAAACCTATAGATCTGTTTATCCTTATGTTCAACCTACCACCACATCCCAAACACCACAACAACCATCAGAAAATACCACTCATACATCTATACCTCAATCCTCTATCAGAACACATCTCAAACCTGCACAGATAGCTCAACCTTCATCCTCAGCACCTACTGTGAAGCCTTCATCTTCCAAGCCCAAGAGGACAAGGACTGTCCCTCAGACACCACAGAAGAGAAGGAGGATTGTTCTGAGAGATGAGTCTAATAGTGAGGAACAGGTTTCTGCATCAGAACCTGTTGTTAAAGAAGCTGAGAAGGTCCCTTCTCAGAAGGATTCTGGAATTGGGGGATCTAAGCTTCTCAAAAGGCTTAGAAGAATGACTTATGCTAAACCTCCCAAGGAATCCCCACCTTCAAAGAGATACAAGAAACAGAGAGCTAAAAGGCCAGCTTCAGATGATAAGAAAGCAACATCTAAGGAAGGAGATCAGGAATCTCTGATCTCAAAAGAACCAGAATTTGTTGAAGCTACTACATCTCCCTCTCCATTGTCCCCAACTCAGGAAGCTGCTATAGATAAGGCAAACACACCATCTGTGTCACCTATACATGAAACTGTATCTCCTATAGACCCAGGCACAAGTGCTGAAATTGATATTTACAACCTGGTTGTGCCTGAGGTTCTCTACTTAGAAGCTCCAACATCAATTAATCCATCAACAACACCTTTTACTGGTGCTACTCAAACTCCAGAATTGTCTACAACACCTTCTCTGCATCTAGATGTTGATGATCAGAATATAGGTGAGCATCAGACTATGGATGTTAATCAGAACTTGGAAGTAGATCAGCACTTAGAGGAGGATGTTGAAGTCTCAATTGCTTCTCATATTGTTCTTTTAACAGAAGATGCTGATTCTGTCTGTTCTGATGCTGCAAATGCTGATGATACTGGTGATGCTGCTATAAATGAAGATGCTACTGCAGCTGGTCCTTCAGGACATGCACCTCAACAGACTGTTTCTAAATCTGAACTAGTCAAGAAGTTTGTTCGAGGAGAAGCACCAGTACCTTGGAGTGAAACTCCTAGAGGACAGGAGTGGACTAAGGAATGGAACTCAGTTACCTTTGTTCCAACTGAAAATGTTCTTGTTGAGCACTTGGCAAAGGCTGATGAGATGCTTATTAATGATGATTTCAAGACACAGCTATGAGTCACTGCATTGAGTACTAGACATCTTCAATGTCTACATTCCACAACTCATGCAGAGTTGCATAAAGTTAAGGAAGAATTGCTCAAGCAAGAGATGACTCAGAAAATTGATAAGAAAAAATTCTTCCAACCTACCTTTGACAGAGTTGCTTAAATTAAAAAGACCCAAGAGAAGCAGCAATTTCAGATTAATGAAATTTTGCAAAATCAAGCTTCTCAGCAATCTCAACTCAATGAAATCCAATCCTCAGTGGAATTGCTCGTCTCTCTTCTCTTACCCGCCGATGCCAAAAAGGGGGAGAAAGTAATTAAGTCCAAATGCAAAACTGATCAGACACTGAAGGGGAAGGATGATGAAAAAGATGACCAGGGAAAATCTGGAATGGGTGGAGGTCATGGTCAAGGTAGAAGTTTCTCATCAAGAAGAGCTGAAATTACAAGTCACAGGACAAGTTCTGATGTTGGAAAAAGAATTACTTCTGCTACTGGTAAAAGGATAAGTTCTAATGAACTTTTGGATCTTGATGAAGAAATATCAAGACAATTATTTCTGAAAGAAAATCCAGGAATGGACTTTGAGAGCCTGATGGAAGAAGAAGCTAGACATAAGTCAGAAAAAGTCAAATCTAAATCTGAAGCTTCTGTTGGTAAAAAGAAACTTCCAAAGGCCAAAGGCATTGTGATAAAAGAAAGAACAAATCCTGAAGCAACCAAGGTCAAATCATAATTGCAGATAGATCCAAGGTCCAAGGGCAAAGAGAAAGTTGGTGAACCTATCAAGGTTTATGTGCCTCCTGTGGATGAAGAAATTACTGTTGAAGATGCTGATCTTGCTCTGACTTCAAGAAAAATTTCTAAGATAACCTCTGACATGGCTCAAGTTATTCAGAGTAAAGATATAGTTAGTTCTGATATCTCAAAGAAGCAAGTAACCTCTGACATAGCTCAAGTTAACTTGATATCAGAAGATAAATCAAAGGAAACCTCTGACATTGCTCATGTTAAACCTTCAAAGATACTCCTACCAGGATTCACCAAAGCCAAACAGACTCAACCTTTGAAGACTGTTGTAAGTGGTTTTGAAGCAAGAGTGGTTACTGGAAAGGAAGGAAGAGATAAATCGGGATTGGGTAGTGCTGATGAAAGAAGAATACAGAACATAACCAATGATCCAACTTCCTTAAGTGAACCAGGTATTGGAGCAACTCCTGAAAGATTGAATCAACTAGAATCTGTACAGATGGTTTACCATACCTACTTGAGAGAACACATCTTGTTGTACTTCATGACAGATGGTAGGGTTTATCATATAAGGGAAAATGCCATTCCACTGAAGTATTTTGAAGAATTGGAACATGTATTATTTTTACTTCAAGTGAATGACAAAATAACAGAAAGTGTTGCAAACTATTTGAAGAGTCAAATTCAGAAACAGAAAAGGCTTTATTCTGTTAAATCTGACAGCATATATCTTCCAAAGTACAGAGATCACAAGGGTGATATTGTTGAGATGAAGCCTAACTCTGCTAAGATTATAACTACCTTTCTGGGTTACAAGGCTGTGGAATTCAATCTTGAGTCTGACAAGGCATATTTGATCAGATTGGATCAGGACATAAGGAAAGCTAACATTAATGATCTCAGGGCTGTAATCTTTCAAACTGGTGAAGATTCTGCAGAACTTAAAGATGCTAAAAAGAGGATGATTGATGAACTCAGATATGCTGAGAGATGTTTGTTAAAGAATTATCTCAGAACAACTTTTGACATCAGAGAGATCAGAATGTGAAGCCAAGTCAAGATCTACAACTGCTTAAATTCTGATATGTATACAGACTGAAGTTGTTATCAGAAGTTAAAGTTGGTAAAGCTTTAAGGACTGTAAGTTGTAGTTATCTAGTTAAATTCGCATGCATTTGTACTTAATGTTTTTGACATCATCAAATATCTGTTAAACTTGTATATTATGCTAATTTACAAGTTGGGGGAGATTGTTAGATATATTTGATAATGTCATGTCTAATATGATTTATGTTTAGTTTTCAGATCTTACTTAAACAGGACAAATCAGTACTTAACTGAAATCAGCACTTATACTGAAGTCAGAACTTAAGTCATTAGTACTTAAGGTTCAGGAGATATTTATCAGAAGATAATATCAGGACTTAAAGGAAATATTCAGATAAGGAAGAAAGCTGATTAAAGGAAGAGAAGATCTAGACAAACGTAAGAAGAGATATGCATGAAGAAGGAATTCCGTGAAGAATGGAATACTTGGAAGAAAAGATATCTAATTGATATATTTTAGGAAGCAGAATTATATTCCATATCAATTAGCGATTATCTTGTAACTGTGTAGTTTATAAACACAGACATAGGGTTTACACTATAAGGGTTATCATTATCGAGAAGATTATTCATTGTAACCCTAGCAGCTCTCGTGATATTAGTTCATCACTGAGAGAGGACAGTTCCATACTGTAACAGAGTTTATTGTTTTGAATAAAGTTTTTTTTCTGTTACTTGAGTTATTAGAGTTCGATTTGATTGTGTTATACACTGTATTCACCCCCCTCTATAGTGTGTGATCTAACACACTTGCATCCGGACTCTCATCATCCACAGCCTTTCCTTTACCAGCCCCGGACCCAGAACCAGCTTCAAAATTTTCAGCCTAGGGAGGTTTAGTTCGTAGGGTCCGGAGCCTCTTCTTCCTTCTTCCGGACTCACCACCCGGAACTTCACCTATGGGACCAAGATCCTCAAGATTAGTAAACTCATCGCCAATATCAATCTCAGCATCCTGCTCCGGAGCAGATGGATTAACATCAACTTCGGGCTCCGGTCCCGAAACTACATTACTCTGGGATCCCTCCTCAGCAGAAGCATTGGACTCGGAGCCAGCAACAGCAGCTTTCTTCGGCAACTTAAAAGCTTTGCCCAAACCTTTTAATGCATCGCTGTAGGTCGAAGAAGACATGTCCAGATTAAAATGCGGCAAACCTAAAAAAAGAACAAAAACACAAGTCAAAACTAAGGAAGAGTCACAGCAGAAGAAAACATATTACAAGTCCGGACAAGAAAACATATATAGAGTTCGGGTAAAAAGGAAACTACTTACAGCCTAGCCTAAGCATAGTCCTATGAATCATGAAAGTATCTCGGGTCATTTGGAAACCCGGACATTCACAAAATGCAAACATCAACCGGATAGCTTCACCCCGGAGTACATCCCTACGGAACCGAGTTCGGACTCCCTCTGAAGCAATATGGGGAAGATAATACAAATCCAACCCCCTAAGCATGATCAATTCTCCATTCCAATACTTCAACGAAGACTGTTGGATTACGGGCTTGTAGAAGCCGCCTTACCCACACTCCGGAGCCCGGAACCGAAGTTCATAAAGAGGAAACTGGCTGGACCGGACCAGATGAAAGTTATGATGCAATAGCTTGAATGTGGGCTGCAGCTTAAACTAATTGCAAGTAGCAATAAATCAAGTCATCCATTTTACACCATTTGGCGTTATCTGCATCGGAGAAATCTTATACACATACTTACACAAGTGCTCAAGAAACAAATGCCAATGCGGATTCCATCCGGCCCGGAGATGCTCCAGCCACACTGGAACAAACCCATCAGCCGGCCTATGATAAACTCGCTCGTCCGGCTCCGGCCACCTCCACTCGATCCGGGGGTCCAACTGAAAAGCAGCCCGGACCGATGAATCCTGCGCCGCATGATCTAAAGCAGCGTACTCATCCTTTAGCTCGTAGTGCTCCTTAGCCACTATAATATCTGCGAACTTCCTATCGAATGCTTCCCTATCGTAAGGTCTCGGACCCATATTTTGCTGTCTAGCATACCCGGACCTGATACTCTTATAATATAAGCTATTTTCGATCTAATCACTCTTGCTAACGAAGTACCCCAGAGTCTCAACCCATAGACCTTCTGGACTACAAGGTAACTTTCTGGAAGAAATATTAGCCACAAAAAGCTTGGTTATGGCTTCAGAGTCCGAGGTGGAAGCCTTCTTCCCCATCCCAGCTCGCTCAGAATCACCAGAAGACTCAAAATCCGAACCAGACGGCCCCGGATAACAAGTTATATATGCCTTGGCACGAACTTTAATCCGGACCATAAACCTAAAACAAGTGATAAAGGTTAGTCTAAAACCCTACAGTTTATTTATCTTGAAAGCTACATGGTCCGGACTACCCTATGTTCAATTTTATTACAAGTCAAAAGCAAACAGTCCGGAGACCCAAGCCCAAAAGACAAAACGTAACCCAAAACATAGCAACCACTCCGGACCACACAACTAGCCTAATACCCCGAACCCAGAGGCCACAATAAAACAAAAACAGCCAATTACATATTCCAAAAAACAAAAGCATTAGTCCAGACTAGTCGATCAAGTCCGGACTCAACCAAAAACCCTAAATCTAAAAACACGATTCACCAAAATCAAAGCACCAAATTATGCCCAAAAACATATACATACATACATATATACACAAGAAACACAAGAACTCTACGAAACAAAACAATCAAAACTAGAGCATGAAACAGAATCTCGAAGCATCTGCAAAACAAATAAGAGGAAGAGGAAGAAACTTACAGGTTTAAAGAAAAATGAGAGTTTGAGGACGACCGAGCAACAAGCAGAAAGCCTCGAGTTCTCCGTTGAGCAACCACCGGAAAAAGATTCAGAGAAGAAAAAGAGAGAAAAAATGAGAAGAAAATTAGAGGAAAGTAAAAAAGAAAGGGATGAGTTAGGGGCGCCTTTTATAGGCACGGTGAAACCAAAAGCCTCTCGCCACGTGGCAGAATCTAGATCGTCCATCAAAACGGTAATTAATACAAGCAATGATGAGGCACGTCTCTCCATATTCTTATAGCTGTAATAATTCAAATAATTGAGGGGGAAATCCCCAAAACCATTTCAACTTCCAAGTCCGGACTCCTTCGCACTCAGCACTCCGGACAGGGGGCAAGAAAAGCTCAACTCCTTACAAAGACAACCACCATAGTCCTGATTTGCCGAACTCAGTGCACTCCGGACTGGGGGCAAGAAAAACTCAACTTCTTCCAAAGACAACCACCTTAGTCCTGATTCACCGAACTCAGCGCACTCCAGACTGGGGAGCAAGAAAAACTAAACTCCTTCCAAAGACAACCACCTTAGTCCTGATCCGCCGAACTCAGTGCACTTTGGACTGGGGTGCAAGAAAAACTCAACTCCTTCTAAAGACAACCACCTTAGTCCTGATCCGCTGAACTCAGTGCACTTTGGACTGGGGTGCAAGAAAAACTCAACTCCTTCCAAAGACAACCACCTTAGTCCTGATTCGCCGAACTCAGCGCACTCCGGACTGGGGGCAAGAAAAACTCAACTCCTTCCAAAGACAACCACCTTAGTCCTGATCCGCCGAACTCAGCGCACTCCGGACTGGGGGGCAAGAAAAGCTCAACTCCTTCCAAAGAAAACCACCTTAGTCCTGATTCGCCGAACTCAGCACACTCCGGGCTGGGGGAAAGAAAAACTTAACTCCTTCCAAAGACAACCACCTTAGTCCTGATCCGCCGAACTCAGCGCACTCCGGACTCAACTCCTTCCAAAGACAACCACCTTAGTCCTGATTCGTCGAACTCAGCGCACTCCGGACTGGGGGGCAAGAAAAACTCAACTCCTTCCAAAGACAACCACCTTAGTCCTGATCCGTCGAACTCAGCGCACTCCGGACTGGGGGGCAAGAAAAACTCAACTCCTTCCAAAGACAACCACCTTAGTCCTGATTCGCCGAACTCAACGCACTCCAGACTAGGGGGCAAAAAAAACTGAACTCCTTCCAAAGACAACCACCTTAGTCCTGATCCTGCGAACTAAGCGCACTCTGGACTGGGGGGCAAGAAAAGCTCAACTCCTTCCAAAGACAACCACCTTAGTCCTGATCCGCCGAACTCAGCGCACTCCGGACTGGGGGCAAGAAAAGCTCAACTCCTTCCAAAGACAACCACCTTAGTCCTGATTCTCCGAACTCAGCGCACTCTGGACTGAGGGGCAAGAAAAGCTCAACTCCTTCCAAAGACAACCACCTTAGTCCGGATTCACCGAACTCAGCGCAATCCGGACTGGGGGGCAAGAAAAACTCAACTCCTTTTAAGTAAACAATCAAAAGTTCATGTTCAACAAACAAACCAAAACTTACTCCCCCATCCAGAAAATCTGCATAAGGGAGTGGGGGGCACATGATAGTACATATAGCTCCTTGAAGGACTACTCCTAGGCACCCAACTCCATATAGCTCCTGGAAGGACTACTCTTAGACTCCTAACTCGACGCAGCTCCTGGAAGGACTAGTCCCGCACACTACCAGTCCTGACCAGCTCGGTCCCGCAAGCCCAACCTTGGTAAATCCCAGCACGTGAGATACTGGCCCAAGCACATGATGGGGACAACTGTCACACATCAATTATGGGAATAATCAGGGCATGTGTCAGAGGATCCTCAGAACATTCCTCATCCAGTCCCACACTGACACGTGTAAAGCATCCACTCCAGCCAGGTGTCCTCCGCTCCCAGAACTAGTGGCTATGATCTAAAGGTACCAACCCCAAAACCCTACCCTTGGGCGATAAATAGCCCAAGAAGGTGAGGTTTTGGGGTAAATCACTCTCCCACACCCATATACACACACAACCACCTTCATTCATATCTATCTTCATCTTTCCCAAAAGCGAGTTCTTACTCTCACGCCGGAGGAGCCGCGGGACCCAAACCCCCTTTCGGTGTTGTTTTATAGGAACCCCACCCACACTTATACCCCCCCAGCGGCGAAGGTTCCAGGCACGGCATCGAAGGAGCGGCCCCGCCACCAGGAGTTATCAAAGGGTAGATAAAAGCTTATGACGTCTATGTGTTGATTAGAAAAATATGAGATTGAGTATTGTTAGATACTTGTGATGCCTAGCAGAGAACCGAGGCTTAGAAAAAGAAATCAAGTGATCAGTAAATAGAACCGAGACGTAGAAAAAGAAAGCAAGTGATCAGTGAGTAAAAGCGAGGTATAGAAAAAGAAGACAAGTGGGTGATGAATAGAACCGTTAGATGAGTGCAAGTGAAGTTGGAAATCATTTGTGATAAGGCAAGTGTTCTTAAATCTTCTTGAGATATATTACAAGTATACCATGATGTTCATGTTTTATATGGAAAATGCTTTAAATATACCTGAGTTATACCCTTAGCATGTGATAGATGAGTTATTTAACCCTAAACCTTGATCATATCATTTGATATTTGAGATGTAAGCCTTATTCATTGTGAACCATTGATTTTCAAATACCCAGATAAACAAAACAAATATGATACTACCCCACAAATACATATACACTATATACCAAACACTGAAAATGAATTGCTCGAATATATAGAAAGTTATATACCCTACAATACCTTGTAACATCAAAGATCTACACCTTGTATAACCATTGAAACATTATTCATCTAATACTTGATTCTTCTACAAGCTTGGAGCCATTCTTCATATACACCTTGATATACCCAGGTGATACTCATGAAATAAATGTCTTATCAATGTTAATTATGATTCCATTTTATTGAATTACAATGTTTATCATATTGAATTATTTTAGAATTTGATAGTTTTCTTTATGTTGACCAGATTCGTGGTCAGGCCAGATTCGTGGTCGTATTAGGATAATGTGTGCCTTGGATCTAGTTTATAGAGCAGAGTTGTGTGCCTTGCTCGGGGTTAGTGTATGACTGATCAGCAGTCTAACCTTAGTTTTAAAATTTAAAATGAATATCCAATTCTAATGATTATTTGACAAGAAACTTGATTCCTCTTAATCATTTCAATTGATCGTTGTTTAACCTCAGTTATTGCTATTATGACTTGCTGAGCTAGTTAACTCACTCTTGCAAATCTGTTTATGTTATTCTACATATAAAAAGGAAACTGTTTGTAGCGAGGATTCCCACTCCATTGTGCGAGCTAGGATTCCAGGTTGAGTTAGATCGAGCTAGAAGGAGCTTTATGTTGTAGTTTTGAGTTATGCAAGTTTGTAATAATGATTTCATTAGAAGTTGTAAGTTAAACTAGTTGGGATTTGGTATGATGTAATAAAAGTTAAGGTTGTGGCTTATTTTCATACTTTAACCTGTTGTGATCCATGGTTGTGTAAAGAAGGGTCAGTGCATATAATATTTTATATACATGTTTTATATATTGTGTGTGTGTGTTGTGAACCCCAAACTTCTGACCCGGGTTTGGAGGGCGTCACATTGATCCTCAAATCTTATTTTCTCATTTCCCATCTCACTTTTATCTTTGTTATCTGGAAATGATTTATCAATGAATGATATATCCATACTTTCCATGATATTCTGTTGTGCAGGAATGTAGACCCTATAAGCTGTTCTTTTCAAGGAGTAGCCTAGAAACACACCATGAAATGCTTTGGCATCAAATTTGACAACATACTCAGAATGATCTTTCAACACATAGCATTTTCTTCCAAACACATGTACATGCTTCATATATCCCTTTTCATTAATCATTAATGAATAAGGAGGTTTGCCATTCTTCTTATTGACCAATGATCCTGTTCTGTACATAACATGAATTTTTGATAGCTTTAACCCAAAAACTGATAGGCATCTTGGCATCTAATAATATGGTTCTTGCATCTTCAATGAGTGTTCTCTTCTTTCTTTCCACCACACCATTTTGCCGAGGTATTCTCTAGGAGCTGAGGAGAGATGCCTTTATCTTTGCAGAAAGCTTTCAGAATAGCATTCTTGAACTCAGTTCCATTAGCACTCCTGAGTGTAATAGCTAATAACTAATATTCCTTGTACTTCTTTTTTAACTCTCTTTATATACTTTAAGATGAATTTAAGTATCTCATCTTTTTGGAATAAAAACTCAACACAAGTGTATCTTGAAAAGTCAGCAACCATAACTAGAGCATATTTTCTTCTATCCAGGGATTGAACATTTACAGGACCAAATAAATCCATATGAGTCAATTATAAAGGTTTGGTGATTGATGTCGCAGTTTTGGTTTTCTGACTTAATCTTTTCAGCTTTCCTTTGTCACATGTTTCATACAGTCCTTCTTGAAAGAATTTAAGTGCATGCATTGTCTCTCACAAACTCTTTCTTTACAGGAAAATTAATTGATCTTAGATTCAAGTGAGAGATCTTCTTGTGCCATAGCCAGAATTCTTCATTTGTTGCTTTTGAATGAAAGCAACATATCTCTCCCTTGTCCATAGTCTTAAATTCAGCAACAAATAAGCTTTCTTTTCTTACACCAGAGAGGGCCAATGCTTTATTTTTCTTGTGAGTAATTGAACACCGGTCTTCATCAAATTCTATTTTAAAGCCTTTATTTGTAAAAATGTCCAATACTTATCAAATTGTGCTTCAAGCTTTCTACTAGTGCTACATCTTCAATGATGACATTTCTATCTTTCGCATTTCCTTGACCAATTGTTAAATCAATGTTGTCATCTCCAAAGGTAACCAATGGTCCTCTTTTCTCCTCAAACTATGATAGTGGGGCTATATCACATGTCTTATGCCTTGAGTATCCAATGTCCAAGATTTACGCAACTCTTTTGTTCTTGTCATGTATTCACAAATTATACTAGGTTGACTTTGGTACCTAAACAAGTTTCGGTCCAGATGACATAGATCCGGTTTCAACATTTCAAGCTTTGATATAAGGCGCATCATCTTTTTTGTGAACCTCTGAGGAAATATTTTATGACTTAGATGAGGTGCCAACATTTCTAACATTGAAAGAGTGCCCTGTATCAATTTGTGTATTTGTGTATGAGTTGTTCAACTATATTGCATCCAGATTTTATCTAATAGTTAACCAATGAGCAATAGCAGTCACATAGAAAATCATGCAATTTGGTTTGTAACCGAAAGAATCATGCATATTAACATTCATGACTTACCAAATAATGCATTATTAGAGCATATGCATTATTTTGATACTATTTTCTAGGAGCATTTCGAGCATATGCATAACCATTACCTTTGTTAATTCCGATCTTTCCTTTCCCGTTCGACTTGACTTCCTTGAGAATATTTTGTTTAGTCTCAGTTTGATTTATATTGTTTTTGACTTCTAGTTCTTTCTCAGAATCAGAAGTTGTATTTTTCTTAGCCTTATCTTCATCATTTAATTGATGTTTGATTACCATTGAGTCTTCATCAAACCCAATCTTGGATTTCTTGAAGAGGGGTTTCTCAAAATTTTGTAAAATCACATAAACTTCCTTATTATTGAAAATTCCTTTGTTTTTGTTAGATGCACTTTTCTTTTTATTTGACTCAGAGTATTCAAAGACAATGCCAACTTTCTTTAACAGTCTTCTCTTAACAAGCATTAACAAGATCAGTGAAATTCTTGCAGGCCTTAAGCTTGAGTTGATGTTTATCAAGTTGCTCTAAGAGAGCTTTCTTAATCTTTTCAGCACATTCAAGCTTATTTCTCAGATATTCCATTTCTTATTTAATGTTCTCCAATTGAACTAGTCTTAAACTAATTTCATCATTCATCTTAACCAACCCAACATTCTTAGCATTCAGTTTAACATTTTCTTCATTAGCAGCAGTTATACTAGTATATATATTAAACATCTCAACACTAAGTTTCTCAATAGTAAGATTATACTCGGAAGGAAACATGTTAATAGATGTGAGAATTGGTACATGATTAGATGATTCACCAGCTTCTCCTAACTTTGCTATCAAGGTATAGTTTCCATATTCAGAATCATCTTCTTCATAAGTGTCATCCTAGTGTTTCCCTTCTGCAATGAAAGCTTGACTCTATCGTTTGTTGAGTAGAACCTCATATTCTTCCTCAAGTTCCAGATAGACCTTGTCCTTCTTGTCTTGCTTTCGATTTTTACATTATGTAGCAAAATGACCAAGTTAATTATAGTTTAAACACCTTATCTTGGACCTATCAACACTCTCAGTCTTGTAACCATTCTTCTTCACAAACTTATTTCCCTTATAGCACTTTCATATTTACCAGCTCCACCTTTTGACTTAAATGGCTGATCCTTTTTAAATCTCAAATTAGAAAATTTCTTAGCCATAAAGCCCAGAATTTGTTTTTTAATTTTTCAAGCTCTTCTATGGTGTATAACTCATCCTCACCATCCTCTTCTTCACATTCCTTCTCACTGTCAGAATCAAACTTCTTTTCACAAAATTCTATCTTTTCTTTTCCAGAGCACTATGTTTTTCTTATTACAGGGTTCCCAACTAACAGTGCACAAGCAGTATGAACAACATCATTTTCTTTTTTTGTAGAGCATATCACTTGTTAGCAAATAATAGTATCCCAAAATTAGGCAGAATGGGGGTGAATGACTAGTTCAATTTTTTTTTGATATATTTTTGAAACTTGAAAGTTATATACCAATATATCGAATATAAAGTAGGAACACAAAGATATTTGGGTCAATTTACTTTGCATATCTATAAAGAAATTGGTACAACAAATCCAAAAGAATAATGGTATTTTTTGGCTTCCACTCATGAATATTTTCTCGAGTTGGCTTACATAGAGAGAAAAAAATAACGATACAAATCTTCTATCTATAATACACAAAAAAAGAATGAGGTGTGCACACGATTAATAAGGCATTGTACTATTAGTTATGTATACCCATTTACAGTAAGATGTCTTAATATACGCAGGGGACACTTTGCAACTTTATTAAGACCACCATAATTCTGTTATACGCTCCTCATCTTTTGTTGTATATTTCTTTATCTTTATCTCCAGTTTAGATGTAGATTTGACACATGTTCATGGACCATCTTCATGTGCAATATGCTATAGTGGTTTATTTCTTCATTTTTGGAAATTGTATCTTCATTTGTCTTGTTGTGAAATGGCTAAGTGAAGATATCGTGAACTCAATTTTTCTTGACTTCACGATACAGTTCATTTTGGACTTCACGCTATAGTACAATCCTGGACTTCACGATATAGTGTAACTCTGGACTTCACGATATAACATTTTTCTTGACTTCACGATGTAGCACATAATTAGACTTACGATCAGAACCGAATTGGAATTCACAATCTAGAACAAATTTGGACTTCACGATATGGAATTGAACTGGACTTCACCAAATGGTTTTGATAGACTTTACAACATAACTTTTCTGAACTTCATGATATTTTCCCTAGAGATATTTCTGTAACTTATTAACTCCAAAAGTCATTTTTCTCCTACTTGCTGCTTGAACAATGTACATTCAACTTCTACCAAATTGACTTTATTCTTTGACTAGGATATACAAGACTTTTTGCATAGAAAATCCTAAGCTCTTATAGCATTTTGTATTATGTAAACTAGTAAACTAGACATGTACATAGAAACCTATGACTAATCCAAATGACAGAACTTATTTGACCATATAAAGTGATATTGTCAATTGAGTAGGTATGTTATTATGGAATAGACATGTCATGTTCCTAACTAGTGAATGAAATGGTTTAATTCTTTTCCAAAATACGATTATCTAAATAAACTAAATATGAGATTTTTTACTCGGGTGAAACTAATGAATTCGTTACCGTACAGGTTCAAATATTACTACAATATATATAGAGAGTTAAGTTCTATGGAGTACACTATTTTATTGGAGTCCTTGGAGTCCATATATGTTCTGCAAGTAAAATATAGCTTAAAATATTGCAAAACATATTTTTTTTCGACAAACATCACTATTCTATTAAAAATCTTGTAGATTACATACATTTTACAAGCTGAACATTGCAAAATATATTATTCTACAAAATATGTTTAGTTTGCAGAACATAAATGTTCATGTTGCAGAACATATTGCAGAACATACATATTGTACTGTAAATATATGAGATTTGCATGATTTTGTTGAAGTTATGCTATTTGTGTAACATGTTTTGCAAAATAACACGTTTTACAAGATATCTTATTTGCAGAACGTAAATGGACTCTGAGGATTCCGACAAAAAGGTGGACTCCGTAGAACTTTACTATATATATATATATATATATGGAGATGGTCAAATAGAAACCAACTTTATTCTAAAAACTAGAAACTAATGACAACCACTAATTTTATAGATTGAATTGAATCTCCACCACACAAATTTTATCCACTCATTCTCTCTCCTCCCTCCAATTTCACGTGACTCCCTCTATGCCCTCTGTGTATCTTGTACTCTTGCGTAAATAATTTTATTCCTATTTTTAATTTAATTTTTTATTAATCGACAAACCTTTTTAAAAATCTGACTTCACTATATTTTTCTCCATCTCCCAACGATCAATTTGCATACCATATTTGCTATATTCTGACGATAATCACTATTTATGCTTAACAAAATCAATAAATCGGAATTACTATAATTTCAGAACTTTCTTAATTTTAATGATTCTCGTAGCATAATTAGTGATTCAAGATCTAGAAATTACTATTTGAAATTTAAATTGGAACTTAATTAAGTAGTTGTTAAGTTTTTAGGGTTCACCAATTCCTTAAATAGGTTTTAAAAATATTTAGTTCTTTCTAATAATAAAAAAATAGTTGATAAATATTCCATTTATTTAGGGCTTAGGGTGTAGGGTTTAGGGCCTTTAGGCCCTAAACCCTATATGTAAATAGTGATTTCTATGTACAATATAGTGATTAATATGTGTAATTTGGTGATTACTATATACAGTTTAGTGATTGTCGTCATACGATTTAGTGATTGAAGAGTATATCAGTATGAATACCATACTCACAGCAACACTTTGTCTCCCCCTTTTTGATTTTTTTGTCTGCTCTCAGACCTTTTCCTGTATTTTTTTCATTTATTTATTTGGGCTTAATAAAACCATAACCCATATAACTGGATCAGGCCCAACAAAATTCAATATCTCTCTCTGTTCCTTTTATATTATTAGTTAAATTAGCTAAATTTAGTGATTCTTGTAAAGTATAATTAGTGATTTATCACCGGAATATAGCACATATGGTATTTATATTGATTGTTAAACACAATCATTATAACACCACCACCTATCTCACCTTCATCACCATGACTATAACATCCATAATATCAAACAGAAATCATTAACTTTAACTATTAATACAGTGATTATAATGTGTAGAGAGGTGAGAAAAAGAAAAAGCTCATAAAAAAGGAAGAAAAATTTAGAAAATATGAATGAAGAAATATATGGGGTAAATGGAAAGGAACGAATATGGATGACTGTGGTAACGGGGGCTGATGATGGTGGTAGAGGTGATTACTGTGATATGGTGTGATAATGAGGTAAGTTGAATTGTGGGGTTGGGGGAAGAGTCAGGGTTGTTTACAGTGAATTGAGAATTAGGTGGGTGGATAGTACTAAAGTGAGGTGGGCTGGGTCTTAGTTTCTAGTTTTTATTTTAAGACGGTTTTTATTTGAATAGCCCCTTATATATATACTACTCTAATAGAAATTAATTTTAGAATAGAAATTAGAAACCAAATTATTTTTTTTAAATTACTTCGAAATATAACACATATGATATGCAAATCGATCGTTGAAAGATGGAGAAAAATACAATGAAGTCAGATTTTAAAAAAACTTACAGTTTGACGGGAAAAATTAAATTAAAAATGAAGGGAAAAAGTTGGGATTGTGTGTGGGAGTATAATTATTACTTAGGTGTGGGGCTTATAGGGGGACATTAGATTAGATTAATATAATAACTTTTATTAGTTTCTACTTTTTATTTTAAATTTAGTCTTTATTTAATTATTTACCTATATATATATAGAGAGAGAGAGTCTTACTCCAATACAAACTAAATTAAAATACAAATTACAAACTACACTTCCCATACACAACTACACATAATTCCCTCCATTTTTAATTAAATTTTTCCCGTCAATTAGTGAACACTTTTTAAAATCTAACTTCACTATATTTTTCTACATCATCCAACAATCAGTATGAATACCATATTTGATATATTTCGACGATAAATCACTAATTATGTCTACGAGAATCACTAAAAGTATTGGTTCTGGAATTAGTACTGATTTCAGTTTACTGATTCGGGTAAGTTTAAATACTGATTTGTCGTCAAAATATAGAAAATATGCTATGCAAATCGATGAGTGGGAGATGAATAAAAATACGGTGAAATTATTTTTTTTAAAAAGTTAACCAACTAACGGGAAAAGTAAAATTAAAAACGAAGGGGAAAGTGATTAAACATGTGGGTCTCATTGGTTTGTAGTTTGTATTCTAATATTGGTTTGTCTTTGAGCACTTGCCTATATATATATAGGCAAGTGCTCAAATACAAAATAATATTGGAATACAAACTGCAAACCAATAACAGCTACATGTTTAATCCCTTACTCTCTCTTCCATGGTGTACTTTGTATTCATGTATATATTTTCCCCTTCATTTTTAATTTAACTTTTCCCGTTAGTCGGTTAATTTTTTTAAAAAAATAACTTCACAATATTTTTCTCCATCTCCCACTCATCGATTTGCAAAGCATGTTTGCTTTATTTTGACAACAAATCGGTAATTAAACTTACCTGAATCACTAAGCTGAAATCAGTGTTATTTCAGGAACCAGTACATTTTAGTGATTCTCGTAGGCATAATTAGTGATTTATCACCGAAATATATCAAATATGGTATTCATACTAATTTTTGGAGGATGTAGAAAAATATAGTGAAGTTGGATTTTAAAAATAGATTACCAATTGACGGGAAAAATTCAATTAAAAATGGAGGGAATTAGGTGGAGTTGTGTGTGGGAGGTGTAGTTTGTAGTTTGTATTTTAATTTGGTTTGTATTGAAGTAAAACTCTATATATATATATATGTTATTTTGCTAATGGATATTGGAAATTTGGAGAATCATAACGTGGTCATGGTTTGTAAATTACTACAACGGTCTATGTAGTCTACTTGTATGCTATGACGTGTTCGAATAATCCTCCTGCATGAGTCGAGGCAGTGTTTATTTTGTGCATAACCTCCAAAAGTTATATGAAATTGTACTCCCTATAGTGTGGACTATAAGACTGTGGTACTTATCTAATCATGAGAAATTACTACTATTAATTTTCTACGTATACATTGAATTTGATTTCATTTTGGCGGTATTTATCGCATCAATTGGGATATTTATGTCATTCGACATACTTGTCAAAAAGTTTCGTATTCTTCAACCATGATAAGCCATCAACTAAAAATAATGTGGCATTTTATAAATAAAGTTTAGGAATAATCCGTAAAAACCCGATTTCACTTTTTAGCTAAATATTAGATTTTACCCCCTTTTAGCTATTAAGATACAAAACTTCCGGCTAACGCCGAACATTAGATCGTTACTGAAATCAAATTAAATTGGCTCTTTCATGTGTTTCTTGAATCATGTCAATGAAATTTCTTGTAGTCTAATCTTTATTTCCGACAAAGTGGCAAGTTTTGTAAATTCACAAACCTGTTAAATATCTTGGCACAATCTGCCGGGAAAATTGGAGAGGTAGAACTCTTTCCTCTGAATGGTATATTTGTCCGTTAAATATCATTTAACTTAAGCATCAACCGTTCCAGAATATGCTTACTAAATTTATCGCTGAGGTATTAATGGTTGGCTGTGGAGAAATGTTTTAGTCTTGAAGAACTCAAAGGAGGGCATCCAAGTCGATCGTCCATGACCCAATTTTTTTTTGAATCCAGCACAATTCGTTATAATTCTTAAATATTAAAAGAAAACTTAACTTTCTACTATTTTTTTAGTGTTATTATTCAGGGCCCAAAATTTCATAATTCATATAATACTTTTACTGCACATCAGTCCAAATAATAAAGAAAAACTTAACTTCCTACTGTTTATTAGTGTTTTTATCTTTTTCCTATCCTAATTTCTTATATAAATTAATATAGTATATTAGGTCATTTGGACACTCTTTTTTGTTATGTTTACATATGGTGTAATGCTAATACATACACACTAGTCACATAAATTAAAACTAGCTCTATAACCCGTGTAATGCACAGACGTGTTCTCTAATACGTAAATTGATATTATTTTGGTTGTAATTATCGACGATATATTTATGTTATTTCATGATGGATCAATTAACTAAATATCTCTTTGTGAAATTGAGATCGATATCGTACTTGAAAGGCATATGTCATAGCCTATTTGTTTATTCGAGGATTTAACTCAACTCAAATAAGAATGTAATAAGTAAATAGTGGATCTATCGTCAGAGAGATCTCACAGAGTAACATCTGTCAAAGGGTTAAGAAACATTATTCATCTACAGACTTGAAGACTTAATTCACTGGAAGAAGCTCAAGAAATTGATCAAGCCTCAGTGATATAAATCAAGATTGTGGATTTAATCAAATGACAGAGATCTCGTCAGGGCATCAATTAATTACAAGGATTTAGTCTGAAGAAAATCAAGAGTATCAAGGTCAAGGCTTGAAGAAACGTCACGGAAGTTAGTCACTCATGAACCAGACAGTACATCGAGTGTCAACATTGAAGTGGTGGAATTGATTCATAATTGACAGTAATTTTCAGAAGATTTTCAGAAGAATGGTTGCTGCTCAAGATTAGTATTAATTCTCTATTAATTAATTAAGTCAAATAATTTAATTAAGAAAATAAATTATATCTGCAAAGACTAATTTATTGATTAATTGAATTAATTGATTAATTAATTCAGAATTAATATTAAGGATTTTCAGAATTGTTATTAGATTAAAATCTATTAATAATTCAGTAAGACAATATGATTTGAACTACTATGAAAATCGGTATGACAATTGATAGTCATACCGAAAGTCTTGCTAGTTCATTCTGATTGTCTTGCTAGCTATTGGGATTGTCTTGCTAGTTCAAAAGGATAGTCTCACCGAAAGTCCTTCCAGTTCAAATGGATTGTCATGCCAGTTCATTTGATTGTCTTGCCGAAAGTCTTGCTGATTCAACTGGATTGTTTTGTTTACTTAAACAACAGAAAGCAGAAGACATTCTATAATGCAATCAAACAGAACACACAAGTCTAGAACACAACAGAAACAAAAGCAAATTATTTCATTTTTCATCTGCTTTATTCAAGATCAAAATTCTAGATTGTAAAGTTAAATCCAAACCACTAGAATTATTTATCTTGTTCTTGTGTAACAATCTAGCGGATTAAAATCCCTAGAACTTAATCTCAAATCGCATTTAGCATTAATCTTTTCATTGCAAAAATAGAAAAAGTTCATGTCGAATTTATCCTAGATTTGTAATAATTGATTTGAGATTAATCCCTTGTAACCGATACCATTGTTGTAACACCATTCAAGTTTAATAAAAGTTTTATTTAACTTGAATTTTGTTTCACCTTTTTATTCCGCATTTTATTCGATTAAACGGTATTGTTTGCATTCAACCCCCCCTTCTACAAACAAATTGGGACCTAACAATTGGTATCAGAGCCTTATGATTAACGTACAAATCAAGATCCTAGACTTTTGTGTTTCTTTCACTCCTTGAATTTTTTATTCACTCAAAAATTTCATAATGACTACACAAAAAGTTGGAACCGTTAAAATTCCACTATTCGATAAAGAAAATTATGTTATGTGGAAGAAGAAGATGCTATTGTTTTTACAAGATGCTAATCCCAAATATCTGCAAGTGTTAAAGAAGGGTCCAAAAATTCCAATGGTTATTGAACCAGAGGTAATAGAAAATGATGTGGTGATCACCAAAGATAGAACTTATGTGAAAGATCCTGAGGATTTCTCTCCTGCTGAAATAGAAGAAGCCTCCCTGGATGCTAGCCTTCAATTAATTTTAGTAGATTCCCTTGATCCCTTGATGAATAGACATGTGATGAATTGTAAAGATTCCAAACATATCTGGGAAACTATTGAGGTTATTAATGAAGGCACAGAGGAAGTTAGGGAGAACAAGTTAGAAATCCTAACCTCTGAGTATGAATACTTTAAATCCAATCCAGGAGAAGGAATCACTGAAGTATTTGAGAGGTACAATGCATTGATCAACAACCTGAACATTAATGGTAAATATTATTCCATCAGGGAGGTTAACAAAAAGTTCCTTTTAACACTGCCAACTCATCTCGAATATAGAATCACTGCCATAAGAAAAGCAAGAGATCTGAGTGAGATTTCTTTGGAAAGGCTCTATGGTGTGTTAAAGACTTATGAGTTGGAGCAGATTCAGCAGAAGGAAGTTTACGGGAAAGGAAGAGTGGTCAGCACGTCTACTGCTCTAGTAGCTGATGAACAACAACAACAACCACAATATCAACAACAATCTCAACAGTCAGAAAGAATGGTACAGTCTTCCAAGGTTGAAGAAAATGTGATAGTAGCAGAATTTGATCCTCCTACTACAAATCAATCAGGAGATGATTTTTATTCCTTAGAAGAACTGGAGCAATTGGAGGATGAGTCAATGGCCCTGATTGTCAAGAGATTCTCAAATGTCAGATTCAAAAGGAATCCCAAGTTCAAGTACAAGTCCAACTACAACAGATTCCAGAAAGGTGGATCTTCATCCTCTAACACTAGCAGTGGTGGGTATAAAACAGGGATGGTTGATCGAAGCACCATTCAATGCTTCAACTACAATGAGTTGGGACACTTTGCCACAGAATGCAGGAAGGCAAAACAAGTTAGGAAGAACTCTTACGATTCTAATCAGAAGAGTAAATCTGAAAGGGCTTACCTGGCAAAGGGAAGAAGCTGGGATGATACTGACAGTGAAGATGAAGAAGTTGGGAATCTTGCTCTCATGGCTAGTGATGCAAACACCTCATCGTCAAGAAAAGAGGTAAAATTTACTGATGCTGAATTAGTTTATCATCTAGGAGGTTCCTTAGATTGTGCTCGTCGTGATAATGAATTGCTAAATCAACAAATCAAAGACCTTGAGAAAGAGGTCAATGAATTAAGACTTGTGCACATTAATCAAGATAAATTAAAAGAACAAGTATCTTTTCTAGAGAATAGAGTTGACTGTTATAGACAACTTGAAACTATTCTCAAAGACAAGATCACCGGTCTTGAGGCTAAGGTTAAAGCTTACTTTAATTCTTGTTCGAAGTCCAAAGAGTTTTACAATAAGCAAGCTGTTAATCAAACATCTGGAATAGGTTATGATTACAATGCTGCTATTAGAAAATTAGGCATAAACTCCCCTCCTCATGTCTGTGCTAAAGGCAGGGAAGTACCACATGTGCTCAAGGGTGTTGATGAACCCCTCTATAAAGAATCAATTGCTGAACCATTTGATGAGACCTCATTTATTATTCAAGAAGAAATCCGTGCTGAAGATAATGCTAATGAGAAAGCTGTCTCCAAGTCAAGTGTGTCAAAAGTTCCAGTCAAGGTTGTGAAAGCAACTGAGACTAACTCAGACACACATGAGTTGGATAACACAAATGCCATGTCTACCGTGCATAAGTTGCCTATTGTTAATCCCTCTCATAAAGTATGTGGTGTTCCTGATTGTATGTCTTGTGCTTTTAATCTGATGTATGCTTATTTTAATGGTAAGCATGTTTCTAATGATAAGACTACTCCTCGTCAGCATGTGAATAATAGAAAGCATGATAGGTCTAAGACTGCTAGCCCTCCTAAAGCTAGAAAGGAGACATTTGTGCCTAAGCCTAAACAGAAATTTGTCAAGGCTGTTCACAAGGTCAAATGTCCAGTCATTGAGAAAGTTGAGAATATTAAAATTAAGAATGTTGTTTTGCCTGATAAAGGCCAATTTTACAAATATGTCGGACCCAGCCAAGCTTGGGTTCCGAAGAAGGTCTAATCCATTTGTATTGCAGGGCATTAAACAGGTACAACCGGTAGTGTGGATTCTTGACAGCGGATCGTCAAGACATATGACCGGAGATAGAGCCCTGCTATCAAATGTGGTTGAGAAAGCTGGCCCAGTGGTTACCTTTGGAGATAACAGCAAAGGTTTAACGGAGGGATATGGTTGTTTGATAGCTGGAAATGTTATCATTGAAAATGTGTATGTTGTGCAAGGATTTGAACACAATCTGCTTAGCATTAGTCAGTTCTGTGACAATGGCTATAATGTTTTATTCGACAAGCTGAAGTGTCAGATTCTGCACAAGAATAGTGAAAACCCCTCCTTGATGGGAATCCGGAAAGGAAATCTGTTCGTAGCTAACATGAACTCTGGAAGCAATCCTGAAGTCAATTGTTTCTATGCAAAGGCATCGTCAGATGAGAGTTGGCTATGGCACAAGAGACTTTCTCATCTCAATTTCAAAATAATGAATTCTCTTGTCAAAAGAGAATTGGTCAGAGGTCTGCCTCAGCTGGAATTCTCCCCAGAAGGACTATGTGAGGCTTGCCAGAAAGGAAAGTCAAAGAAAGCAAGTCACAGAGGCACTGACACATCTTCCATAACTGGTGTTCTGCAATTATTGCACATGGATTTATTTGGACCAGTTAATGTCCTTTCGATGTCAAAGAAGTGTTACTGTCTTGTGATAGTTGATGACTATTCCAAGTATACGTGGGTTTTATTTCTTCACTCTAAGGATGAAACACCACAAGTTGTGATTGATCATATCAAGATGATTGAGTTAGATTCTAATGTCCCTGTTAGAGCAATAAGGTCAGATAATGGAACAGAATTCAAGAATTCACTTCTCAATGGATTCTGTACAGACAAAGGGATTACCAGACAATTTTTAGCTCCTAGAACCCCTCAGCAAAATGGAGTGGTAGAAAGGAAGAATTGTACATTGATTGAAGCTGCAAGAACGATGTTAAGTGAATCAAGTCTTCCAATGTACTTTTGCGCTGAAGCTGTCAATACTGCATGTTATACTAAGAATTGAACTCTAATCAACAAAGACTTCATGAAAACTCCTTATGAGATTTTGAATGAACAGAAACCTTCTATCAAATACTTTCATGTATTTGGTGCCAGATGCTTCGTGCTCAAGGATGGAGATGATCGTCGTGGTAAATTCGAGGCAAAGGCATATGAGGGTATTTTTATTGGATATGGTAGAAGATCATACAAAGTGTATATCATTGATCAACACAAAGTAACTGAAAGTGTCAATGTTACATTTGATGACACTAAACTCCCTAGTATCCAAACTGAAGATCCTTCTGAGAAACTGAAGTTTGATGATATGTCAGATTCAGAATCAGAACATGGTCAAGAACCTGAGGTTGTTGCTGGTGAAGAACCTGTTAATTATGATGATACTCAAGGTAATAGTGATGGAAACTTTGGCAACAATGGAGATACCACTGCTACTGACGGAGAATCTTCAAGTCAACATGGCAACAACTCAGGGGGAGATGCTGAAGGATCATCTAGTAGGACACAACATCCCAATGAATTTCAAGGCGAATCATCAAGATCAAATCTTCCAAGACAGACTGTCTGGAATAAAGCTCATCCATTTGAGTTGATTATTGGTGATCCAGATGTTGGAGTCAGAACTAGACGTGCTACTCAAAATGAGTGTCTGTTCTCAGGATTTCTTTCTGAGATGGAACCTAAGAAGATTGAGGAAGCACTGACTAATCCAGATTGGATGATTGCTATGCAAGATGAACTCAATCAGTTTGAAAGTCAACAAGTCTGGAAACTGGTACCTAGACCTACACACAAGAAAGCTGTTGGTACTAGGTGGGTATTCAGGAATAAACTAGATGAAGATGGTGTGGTTACACGAAACAAGGCAAGACTGGTAGCAAAAGGGTATTCACAAGCTGAAGGCATTGATTATGATGAAACCTATGCTCCAGTGGCTAGACTAGAGGCCATGAGGATATTTTTGGCATTTGCAGCATTCTTTAACTTTAAAGTTTATCAAATGGATGTCAAGAGCGCCTTTCTGAATGGAAAGCTGGATGAAGAGGTATATGTAGAGCAACCTCCTGGTTTTGAAGATCCAGATCATTTGGATTTTGTCTTCTTTCTTTTCAAGGCTATCTATGGGCTCAAACAGTCTCCAAGAAAATGGTATGACACTCTCTCTGAATTTCTTATTGAAAATAGCTTTATTAGAGGTGTCATAGACAAAACTCTCTTTTCTAAAAAACATAAGAATGATACTATATTAGTCCAAGTCTATGTGGATGATATAATATTTGGGTCTACTAATGATAATCTCTGTAAGAGATTTGCTAAGTTAATGCACAGCAAGTTTGAAATGAGCATGATGGGAGAGCTGAAGTTCTTTCTTGGATTACAAGTAAATCAAAGGTTAGATGGAACATTTATTTGTCAATCCAAGTATCTCAAGGAACTCCTCAAAAAGTACAATCTAGAGGATTCTGCATCAGCAAGGACTCCATCAACTACAGCTGTCAAGCTTGGACCATGTGAAAACTCCATTAAGGTAGATGTCACAAGCTACAGAGGTATGATTGGCTCGTTACTCTATCTTACTGCAAGTAGACCAGATATTATGTATGCTACATGTTTATGTGCAAGGTTCCAAGCAGATCCTAGAGATATTCATCTCGTTGCTGTTAAACGAATCTTAAGATATCTTAAGGGAACACCAAATCTAGGTATTTGGTACCCTAAAGAATCTGGTTTTAACCTTGTTGGATATACAGATTCAGATTATGCAAGAAGTGTTGTTGATAGGAAAAGCACCTCAGGGAGTTGTCAATTCCTAGGTAGCATACTAGTCTCGTGGTACAGCAAGAAACAGCAAACAGTTTCCAACTCAACGGCCGAGGCTGAATATATTGCTGCTGGAAGCTGCTGTGCTCAGATCTTGTGGATTAGGAACCAGCTACGAGACTATGGCTCTGTATTGAACAAAATTCCTATTTTATGTGACAATATAAGTGCAATAGCCATCACCAACAACCCTGTGCAGCACTCGAGGACAAAGCACATTGACATCAGGTATCATTTTATTAGAGAGCACGTCATGAATGGTACTGTTGAACTATTTTTTGTTCCAACAGAAGAACAAATAGCAGATATTTTCACTAAACCACTTGATGAATCCACATTTACCAGATTAGTTGGTAAATTGGGTATGTTGAATAGTTTTAGTGATTAATCTAGTTAATATCTGAGATCTGTTCTTGAATGAATTTATAAATGAATTTTTCATAAATGAAAAATTCATTTACAAATTTATTTTATCATTTTATCATATTTCTTGCTTAATTCTATGTAATTTTTATTATTATCTTATCTGTTTTATTTACTCTACTTGTTAATTTCAAATATCTCAGAATATTTTATTTTCTCTAAAAATACTTTTCTATGAATTTTATTTGCTAAAATTCAACAGAAATCTATTTTTGGAATAAAAATAATTAATTCTGAAATATTGTCTTTGTTTTTATAAATATTTTCTGTAAGTATATAATTGTCTTTCTACTGAAATGACAATCGGCAAGACAATTAAAATTGTTTTGTTGAAAATCATTTCAGTACATATATATATATAAATATGCACATACTAATTCTGTTTATAATTGTTTTATTTCCAGAATGACAATCGGCAAGACAATTGGAATTGTCTTGCTGAAAGTCATTTCAGTATATAATTGTGTTATTTTGGTTATCAGTATAGTTTTATACTAGCAAGACAATCGGTATGACTATCAATTATCTTGCCAGTTATAAACCTTATATATATATATATATATATATATATTTCTTTTATTTTATACTGGTATGACAATCGGTATGACTATTAGATTGTCATACCAGTTATATATATTTAGTATTTATTATTTTTATTACTTTTATTTCTTCTATTTTCTAATTTGATTTTGCCTTGTAAGACTATCGGTATGACAATCGGTAAGACTATCCCAAATTGTCATACCGGTTGTCTACTTATAAGTTTTTTTGTTGTTTTGTTAAGTCATTCAATCAGCTCAGTTCATTTTTTTTTTCCAAATTTCAACAGTCTTTCTCTTCTCTCTCTCTTCGAACCATTGCAACCGCCATTAGTATTTCTTTTGCTCGAGTTCTTACTCAGCAATCTTACTCCTGTTATATATACTTATATATATATATACAGGAGTGCTGTCAAAAATTTTTCAAAACTTTTTTTTCGAATCATTTTTTTTTCCTTCAAATTCAGTTTGTGTTTGTTGATTTTGGGTATTTTAAATTTTAATTTTAATTTATGTTTTGTGTCTTTTGGCTTTTCAAATCTGCGTGTGTGAGTTAAGAATTTTAACGAGATACATTTCTGTCTAAATTTTTCGATTATAATTAATTTAATTCGAATTATTAAACTAATTTAATTAATTCGAATTTTCTTAATATTATTCTTCAAATTCTGAAAGTGTGTGTCTTATTATTTTTTTTAAATGGCTCTCAATTTCCAAATTGTCGCGCATAATCAGGTTGGTTATTTTAATCCAGAAAAATGTGATGTGGAAAAATTTAAGCCTTGGATTAGATTTTTAAATGACCATTCGATTGTTAGCTCTGCTATTAAATCAAATGTGATTTTAAATGTCGATCTGCTTAGACTGATTTGCACAACCTCTACTGTGGCCGATGATTCAAAATCTTTTTCATTCACCGTGTCAAACACACAGTATGTAGTTGATGAAACAGTCATCAATCGAGCGTTAAATTTTCCATTGGACAATTTCTGTAATTTACCCTCTGAAAATGATATCACAAACTTTTTCCATGCTATTCACTATCAGGGGGTGATCAATTTAACCAAACTTTCAAAATCCAATTTGGTGTCTGAATGGGACATTTTCTTCGATACTCTTTCTAAAGTGTTTGCCAACTGCACTAAATCCAACTTTCACAACATCACTTCCACTCTGCAGTATATTGGTCTTGCGGTTGATTTCAATCAAAGGATCAATTTTGGCAAACTACTTTTTCCCATTCTCTTGAGACGTCTCACTACTACTTTACGTGATCATTCTACAAATCGTAGGGTCTCGTGTTACTATGCTCGTTTTCTCATGCTTATAGCAGATCATCTTCTCACACCTGAGCACAAAGCCCTTTTTGCTAACTCTGCAGTAACCGAACCCCCTCCTGTAAGCAAAAAGATTTACACCCGCCAAGACACAACCTTCAAATTCATGCAAGTTCCAGTATTTGTATCTGCTTTCATGGCCACTTATATTCCCTTACCTATTTTCAATCTTCCCGGTCATGAACAGCAACCTCAACCTCCAGTGGTTCAAGCCACCTAGGCTCCTCCAACATCAGATGCTCTTCCATTACAGGTAGTAATTCCTCACTCTCACTCCATTCCTACTTCTGTTGAAAGACCCCCAGTGGTCGATAGGAATGACCATGAAGTTGTAGAACCACAGCTTCAATCCCAGGTCATAGAGCCAAACACAGAGTCACAACCTATCTCAACCTCTCCCCCACTGTCTAAAATGTTACCCAGAAGGTTAATAGGAAGTAGTGTTTTGTTGAATGTGAGTGAACCCTCAGCTCTGCCTCCTCCCAAGAAAAGAAGAACATATATTGAGGCATCTGAAAGCCCATCCTTGTCCTCCCAACAGGACATGGACTTTGAAATGGCCATTGAACAGTTACTAGAGACATTCTCTCAACAGGATGAATCTATTGAAATTCGCCATAGGGCCATGGCATCCTGTACTGAGTCAAGCACAATTCCATTACTCACAATTGAACCATACATACCAGTAGATGATACTCAGGACACGGAGCGAGGAGTGCACATAGAGTCTGTTACAGTGCCTGCCATAGTTACGACAGAAGAGCAGTCACATGCTTCTGAGGGAAAATCTGACTCTCAGCCACCTTTAATAGAGTCATTTTCTCCCCTCCCAGATCCAACACCTCTGGCTCCCTCACGGGATTCTCCACTCGCAGATTTATCTGGAGAAAGTGGAGGGCAACTCGGTCAATCTATCCCTGAAACAATTCAGACATCTATTTCACATGAACTGATAGTATTGACTGAGGATCGGGACTCGCGAATTCCCATTGCACCACCACTGACCTCTCTTGAAGAGGCTAGGGTGATTTAAACTGCAGGTACAGAAGAACAGCAACAGGAAGACTCCTCACGAGCAATTATATTGAGAGAAACACAAGCACGTGAGGTGAGTGAACCAAACACGAGTGAAATTCAGGTGAGAGCACACACAGACACAGACACTGAAAACCTGTTAGCTCAAATTTCTGCTTTAAAAGAAGAACTTGCTAAAAGCCAAGCTGAAGCTAAATCATTCAAAGCACAAGTGGTTGAACGGTCTTCTTCTTCCACCTCTGTCAACAATCAGCTGGCACTCATCAGGAATGATATCTCAGATCTCAAGACCACTGTCATACCAAAGCTCAATTCCATTCAGGAAACTCCAACTTTATCAACTGATGACATTTCTAACTTCTGCTCTCTATATACAAGAATGACTTCTCTTGAAGACCTGGTTGAAATGAATCATGCACTGGACTCCTCCAGATTTCTAAAGATAGAAACGGGCATGGAACATCTTAATGAAGGAATGAATCACTTGTATTTCATGATCAAGAATTCTCACTGCCCTAATGAAGAACAAAGAACTTACTTTGAAGGGTCGTCTGGTGGAGGCTCAGGCTCTGGAGGTGATGAAGGTCATGGAGGTTCTAAAGGAAAGTCAGTAGAGGATCCCTCAACTAAGGGGGAGAAGAAAGGGAGTAGTGGAAAGGGAAAAGAAAAAGATACCTCTGTTGGAGATAAAGGAAAGGCTGATGATGTCTACTACAGTGGAGAACAAGATGACTTTGATATTTTTGACATTCCCACTGAACCAGTCTTGGAAGATAAAGATGGTGTATTTGAAGCTGAAGAGGTAAGTGATTTTGGAGAATGGGAAGAGGAAGCTACAGTGGATCCTATCTTTGAGAAAGAGTTTCAGCAGCAGTCAGAGATGAAAAGAAAAGAAGCTGAACTCAAAAAGGTCTCCCAGATCATTGACATGAGAAAAGACATACAAAGAACAGAAACTCTTCAAAAGCAACGTCTTCATAACATTAAGGCTCAAGAAAGGAGAAGAGATGTCAGACTGAAGATTGGTGAAAAATGGGATGAAGCTAGGAGAGTACTTGATATGCCTCAGCTGAGCACTAACAATGATAGGCAGTTCCTACATCTTCTTGACAAGCTGGAAATCTCAAATCCTAACAATGACATGTACATGAATGCTATCAAGACTGAAGTCTCAAGGATCACAGCTGCTTTTGACAGATCCCTAAATAAGATGAGCATTTTTGTATACTGTCAGAGTGAAGGATCTTTCAAGGTGTCACTTCATCTGTTTGAGAATCGTTCTTTGTCAGAAATTTGGGTTCTTCTCAACAAAGTAAAAAGAAGCTCAGAATTGAATGAAGTTCTTCGAGAAAGGCTTAAAGAGTTTGCCAGCAGGGCTAGTCCTCAAGTGGTCAACAATCCTCATCAGGTGAGATTCTTTAAGTCTGATTGTCTTCAAATCTGTCAGCTAGATGCACAATCTCTTAAAGACTACTCAGCTAAGCATCTGGTCTGGATGGAACATCATTTAAGAACTGTTGAATACTCATCCATGTTGAAGACTCAAGCTGCTGATTTGATTCAAGCTTATTGTGAAAAGAATATTAAAAGGTACAATCAGTTCAAGAATAAGCTGAAGTCAGTTGGAGTTCAACCAGTCAGACCAGCAAGCTTCACTTCAGAAAAGGATCGTGTCTTTGACAAGGAGTTGCTTCAAGATCTAGAAGAAGGTGAAGTCAGAAGAGAAGACAACTGAAGTCAATTAGCTCAAAACTCAATGTAATATGATTAGAGCTTTATGAATCAAGATAGACTAATGTAGTTATATGTTCAGGCTAGAGGAACATCTATCTTGCATTCACTTGTAAATTTCTTTTGGAATCTGGAAAATGTTAAATATAATCCAGAACTTTTCTAGCTATTTACTTTGCATTACTGTTTATATCTTTTTCTTATTTGTTACTTGAGTTATCCTCTAGGTATTTGTTGTTATTGTCTAACAAGCAAATAGGGGGAGATTGAAAGGCATATGTCATAGCCTATTTGTTTATTCGAGGATTTAACTCAACTCAAATAAGAATGTAATAAGTAAATAGTGGATTTATCGTCAGAGAGATCTCACAGAGTAACATCTGTCAAAGGGTTAAGAAACATTATTCATCTACAGACTTGAAGACTTAATTCACTGGAAGAAGCTCAAGAAATTGATCAAGCCTCAGTGATATAAATCAAGATTGTGGATTTAATCAAATGACAGAGATCTCGTCAGGGTATCAATTAATTACAAGGATTTAGTCTGAAGAAAATCAAGAGTATCAAGGTCAAGGCTTGAAGAAACGTCACGAAAGTTAGTCACTCATGAACCAGACAGTACATCGAGTGTCAACCTTGAAGTGGTGGAATTGATTCATAATTGACAGTAATTTTCAGAAGATTTTCAGAAGAATGGTTGCTGCTCAAGATTAGTACTAATTCTCTATTAATTAATTAAGTCAAATAATTTAATTAAGAAAATAAATTATATCTGCAAAGACTAATTTATTGATTAATTGAATTAATTGATTAATTAATTCAGAATTAATATTAAGGATTTTCAGAATTGTTATTAGATTAAAATCTATTAATAATTCAGTAAGACAATATGATTTGAACTACTATGACAATCGGTATGACAATTGATAGTCATACCGAAAGTCTTGCTAGTTCATTCTAATTGTCTTGCTAGCTATTGGGATTGTCTTGCTAGTTCAAAAGGATAGTCTCACCGAAAGTCCTTCCAGTTCAAATGGATTGTCATGCCAGTTCATTTGATTGTCTTGCCGAAAGTCTTGCTGATTCAACTGGATTGTTTTGTTTACTTAAACAACAGAAAGCAGAAGACATTTTATAATACAATCAAACAGAACACACAAGTCAAGAACACAGCAGAAACAAAAGCAAATTATTTCATTTTTCATCTGCTTTATTCAAGATCAAAATTCTAGATTGTAAAGTTAAATCCAAACCACTAGAATTATTTATCTTGTTTTTGTGTAACAATCTAGCGGATTAAAATCCCTAGAACTTAATCTCAAATCGCATTTAGCATTTGATCTTTTCATTACAAAAATAGAAAAAGTTCATGTCGAATTTATTCTAGATTTGTAATAATTGATTTGAGATTAATCCCTTGTAACCGATACCGTTGTTGTAACACCTTTCAAGTTTAATTAAAGTTTTATTTAACTTGAATTTTGTTTCACCTTTTTATTCCGCATTTTATTCGATTAAACGGTATTGTTTGCATTCAACCCCCCTTCTACAAACAAATTGGGACCTAACAGTACTTAACGTGTTTTTTCTCAAAATGAATTGAATATGCGGGAACGAAATCGAAATATACGATTAAAATATTATAAAAATGACATCACACATATCTCATGAAAATAATTATAATGAATGAAATATTGCGAAGTTAATTAAAGAGTTACTATATTTTTTTTCATGGTACAATTAGTGATACAAAATACAATGAATACGAGTTAATTCTTACTTTCCATATTAGAAAATGTAATGAATGAAATATTGCGAAGTTAATTAAAGAGTTACTACATTTGTTTACATGGTACAATTAGTGATACAAAATACAATGAATATGAGGTAATTCTTACTTTCCATATTAGAAAATTTAATGATTGGATATGGAAGCCGACATATTAAATATAATATTGTACAATTGATAATATAAATATATTTTTCAATATACAACATTTTTTATGATAAATATAATAATAGATAGGTAAATAACAAATTTTATAATCCATTCTCATGGTGATGTTTCAACAAGGCAAATAACAAATTTATATTTAATAATAAGGAGTAATAATGACCTAAGAGTAATTAATATATGGTATTAAATTTTACAATTATTTGTATTTATTATTGAGGGGTAAATTAGTAATTTGGAATAAATTGTCTCACCTAACCCCCTATTTGCTCTATTATATATATAATAGATAGGATTAGTTTTTTAATTTGTTGTTACTCGAATTATTATTATCACCGGGTAACTTAATTATTTAAATTCCTTTTTTTAGTTAAACTAAATATTGAGTTTGCATTACTATAGATTTTAACTTATTAACTTTTTATCTTGTAAAAAATACTGTTTCATAGATCATAAAGATATTGGTGGACATTACTCGTTATTTTACGAAGTGAAAAGTTTACAATCCCTAGTTAAGTTGTACTTTAATCTCCAAAACAAAAAAGGCTTGTTATCAAAAAACTTAACTGTTAGAATATGGATGTCTCTAGAATACTCTAGAACAACCTCTTGACTTTCCAAAGTCATAACTCTTGACTTTTGGCTTTTCAAGTTCATGTATTTGGCCTTTGGATTTCTCTACCTATGTTCATGTATTTGGCCTTTGGATTTCTCTACCTATGTTCTAGTGAGCCTATAAATAGGACTCAAGTCTCATCTTGTAAGATACACACTTGAATGAATATAATATTCTCTTCTTAATCTCTCTCTTTCTTACATATCTATTATATAGTTATCATAATATATTTCTAACACGTTATCAGCACGATTTGCGTATAAAATAAGGAGATCAATTTTACTTAAGTATTGAAAGGAGATCATCAACGTGTAAATAGGTGTTGGAAATTCAAGAAGAAGAAGGATTCTACGTTATTTCAGTTTGTCCACCAGGTAAGTACACTATTTTGAGTTTACTTTGCTTCGGTTGTAAATGGATGATCTTTATGTGTTTGTTATGTGCCTGATTCTTGTATATTTTGTATCTGATTCATTATTCATCGGAATTTATTGAGTTTATACTCGTTGTAAAGACTTTTTGATTATCTACAATCTTTCTTCTTTGAGTTTTTCCAAAATCTGCTTATAAGTATGTCAGAATCTGTATTTTGTGTAATCTGATTGTATGATTCAGGATGATATGCAGTGACTTCTAAAATTCATATTAAATTGAATATTAGTTCAAATATTATAAGCCATACCATTCTGAAAATCGCTTTTCGATATCTACCTTTTGTCTTTACATTCCATTACCATATAATGTGATTTCGATGTCTTAAATATCAAAATACTATCATAATTAGGAGCTGATTCTGATTCTACAGTCCACAAATATCTGTTTTCGGAATTCGTTACCTGTTCATTTTAAACAAGCCTTACCATTCTGGAAAGGTCCCGGAATTTTCTACATTTTTCGTGTTTTATAATTTTTCAGATAAAATCATCTTCATAGAGTAAATTGGTATTCTTTGAAACTGATCAGATTTGACTTTATTATAATTAACCATTTTATACAGTAGATTGCATTAAATGTACCATTAGATTGAATTCAATGCACCATCATCATCATGGGTTTTTAAATATTAATGCATATGTGTTTTCCTTGCATATTTTTAAATATTGACTGAATGTGCTTATTATAAAAGTGTTAACGAAGCATATTACTGTGCGGAGAGAATATTACTGATGCAGATATGATGAAAAAAAACTTACTCAACCTTTCATGCCTCAAATGTACTCCTCCAGCAAAAATATCGTGAAAAAGGTTTTACAAAATATTCAGATTTGATTTCTTGTCTTCTTGTTGCTGAACAAAATAATAAGCTTTTGATGAAGAATCATGAGTTTCGCCCCACAGGATCTCACCCATTCCCTGAAGCGAATGCGGCAATATACAATTATGGGCGTGGACGTGGACGTGGTTTTTCTCATGGACAAGGAACCCGTGGTCGTGGATATCAAATCCAAAATTACCCTATTTTCAAGTATGATAAATCTAATTCCAACCCGAAGTTGGAGAAAAATATTAATAAAGGAAAAAGGGTTGCTGAAAGTGAATGTTATAGATGTGGAATGAAAGGCCATTGGTCACGTACCTGCCGTACGCCAAAACACCTAGCTGATCTTTATCAAGCGTCCCTGAAGGACAAAGGCAAGAATGTTGAAACAAATTTAGTTTTCAATGATAATGAACATGCAGACAATCTCCTAACAATGACTTATTTGGATACCGCTGATTTTTATGAGACTCCTGATGGCATCACTACCCTAGATGATAAATAAAATGCTTGATGTACTTATTTGCTTTATTTTACATTCGCATGTATATGATTGTATCTCTTTATGATTATCCTTACTAATTATATATTTATCTGTTATTGAAGCAATATGGAAATTTTATATTCTCGCATTGGGCATATAACAAAAGAGGAAGATATTTGTCTTGTAGATAACGCAACAACCCGCACTATACTTAAAAATGAAAAATATTTCACCTCTTTAAATAAATATGAAGGCAATGTATGCACAATTTCCGGGAGTATAAAATTGATCGAAGGCTCCGGAAGAGCTACTATATTACTACCCGAAGGAACAAAATTTATTATAAATGATGCGTTGTTCTCCCCAAAGTCACAAAGAAATTTATTAAGTTTCAAAGATATTCGCAGAAATGGATATCACGTTGAAACGGTGAATAAAGGGGATAAAGAATTTCTTTATATTACAAGTATCACTTCGGGTAGCAAATGTGTTATAGAAGAATTGCCAGCCTTTTCTTCCGGATTATACTATACCAATATTCGAAATATTGAGGTAAATGCCACAGTAAACCAGAAGTTTACTGACAAAAATAATTTTGTTATATGGCATGATCGGCTAGGGCATCCTGGATCAATTATGATGCGAAAAATTATTGAGAATTCACATGAGCATCCATTGAAAAACCAGAAGATTTTTCAATCTAATGAATTCTCTTGTGCTGCTTGTTCTCAAGGAAAATTGATTATTAGACCCTCCATAGCAAAAATTGGAACAGAATCTCCTAAATTTTTAAAAAGAATACAGGGTGATATATGTGGGCCCATTCACCCATCATGTGGACCATTTAAATATTTTATGGTATTAATCGATGCATCAACAAGGTGGTCACATGTGTGCTTATTGTCATCTCGTAACCTGGCATTTGCGAGACTACTTGCGCAAATAATCCGATTAAGGGCACAATTTCCGGATTATAATATTGGAACAATTCGATTGGATAATGCCGAAGAATTCACATCAAAAGCTTTTAATGAGTTTTGTGCATCAATTGGGATACGTGTTGAACATCCTGTAGCTCATGTTCATACACAAAATGGTCTTGCAGAATCATTAATTAAAATACTCCAATTGATTGCTAGACCATTAATTATGAAAACAAACCTCCCAGTTACAGTCTGGAGACATGCCATTTTACATGCAGCATCACTTATACGCATCAGACCTACAAGCTATCACAAATTCTCTCCCTTGCAATTGGCCTCCGGAAGAGAGCCTAATATTTCCCATCTTAGAACATTTGGGTGTGCTGTATATGTCCCAATTGCCCCACCACAACGCACAAATATGGGTCCTCAAAGAAAATTGGGAATATATGTTGGTTATGAATCTCCCTCAATAATAAAATATCTTGAACCAATGACAGGTGATTTATTTACTGCAAGTTTTGCAGACTGTCACTTTGATGAAAATGTTTTTCCAAAATTAGGGGGAGAGATTAAAATTTTCCCTAAATTAGGGGGAGAAAATAAGTAGCTGGAGAAAGAAATTACATGGAATGCACCAACATTGAACATTTTTTATCCTCGTACAAACCAATGTGAACTAGAAGTTCAAAGACTAATCCATTTACAAGGCATAGCAAATCAATTGCCTGATGCATTCAATGATATCAATAGAGTGACTAAGTCACACATACCAGCTGCAAATGCTCCTGTAAAAATTGAAGTCCCTGAAGGACAAATTATCAAGGCAAATGAGTCAAGACCTCGCATGAAGCGAGGTAGACCAATCGGTTCCAAAGATAAAAATCCTCGGAAATGAAAAGGAGCAAAATATGATGATGCCCAAATAGATAAAATAAAATCTCAAGGAGAGACCCCAGAAGAGACCCGTGACATGAATAACCAAACCCCAGAAGAGGACCAGGTAACTGAAAATGTTGAAATAGAAGAGATCTCTATAAATTATGTTGTCACGGGAAAGAAATGGAACCGAAATAACATCATCATCGATGAAAATTTTGCATATAACGTAGCGCTTGATATAATGATGGAAGACGAGGATCTTGAACCAAAATCTGTCGAAGAATGTCGACGTAGGGAAGATTGGCCAAAATGGAAAGAATCAATTGAAAAGGAATTGAGCTCACTTAACAAGCATGAAGTTTTTGGACCTGTAGTCCGAACCCCTGAAGGGACTAAACCCGTTGGTTATAAATGGGTATTTATGCGAAAAAGAAACGATAAAAATGAAATTGTGAGATATAAAGCACGTTTAGTTGCTCAAGGATTTTCACAAAGACCAGGCATAGATTATGAGGAAACATATTCCCCTGTAATGGATGCTACAATTTTTCGTTATCTTATTAGCCTGACAGTTATTGAAAAATTAGAAATGCGATTAATGGATGTTGTGACAGCATACTTGTATGGTTCCCTTGAGAAAGATTTCTATATGAGGATTCCTGAAGGATTTCGAATGCCTAAAGCATCTAAATTATACTCTCGTAATCTTTATTCTATTAATTTACAAAGATCAATATATGGATTAAAGCAATCTGGTCGAATGTGGTATAAGAGGTTAAGCGAATATTTACTAAGGGAAAATTACAAGAATAACCCTATTTGTCCATGTATTTTTATAAAGAAAACAGAATCTTCATTTTCTATAGTGGCTGTGTATGTTGATGATTTGAATATCATCATAACTCCTGAAGAGCTCCAGAAAATAGTTGATTACTTAAAAGCAGAATTTGAAATGAAAGATCTTGGGAGAACAAATCTTTGCCTTGGATTACAAATTGAACATCTTCCAAATGGAATTTTTGTGCATCAATCATCATACACAGAAAAGATCTTGAAACGGTTTTACATGGACAAATCACATGCATTTAACTCTCCAATGGTTGTTCGATCACTTGATAAGAAAAAGGACGTGTTCCGACCAAAGGAGGAAAATGAAGAGATACTCGGTCCTGAAGTACCCTATCTCAGTGCTATAGGCGCGCTTATGTATCTTGCTAATAATATACGACCCGATATAGCATTTTCTGTGAATCTATTAGCAAGACACAGTAACGCCCCAACTCGGAGGCATTGGTATGGTGTTAAACATATTTTTCGGTACCTTCGAGGAACAACTGATATGGGTTTATTTTATTCTAATAAATCCAAAGCAGTGCTAACGGGTTATGCAGATGCAGGATATTTATCTGATCCAGATAAAGCTCGATCACAGACAGGTTATTTGTTCACTTATGGGGATACAGCCATCTCATGGCGATCTGTAAAACAATCTCTAGTTGCTACATCTTCTAATCATGCAGAGATTCTTGCAATCCATGAAGCTAGTCGAGAATGTGTCTGGTTGAGATCAATATGTCAGCACATTCGGGAGTCATGTGGCATACATCATGATATGACACCAACAGTAATGTTCGAAGATAATGCAGCATGCATCGAGCAGCTAAAGAAAGGTTATATCAAAGGCGATAATACTAAACATATCTCGCCCAAGTTTTTCTTCACAGATGACCTTCAAGAAAATGGAGAAACTGAAGTCCAACAGATACGCTCAAGAGACAACCTTGCAGATCTATTCACGAAGTCGCTACCCCCATCAGTTTTTGAAAGCTTGGTACATAAGATTGGCATGCGTCGACTTAAGAACTTGAAATAAACTTTTCAAAATCGATGTACTCTTTTTCCTTTACTAGGATTTATTTTCCAATGGGTTTTTTCCTAGAAAGGTTTTAACGAGGCACGATTATTGAAAATTGGACATCCAAGGGGGAGTGTTAGAATATGGATGTCTCTAGAATACTCTAGAACAACCTCTTGACTTTTGGCTTTTCAAGTTCATGTATTTGGCCTTTGGATTTCTCTACCTATGTTCATGTATTTGGCCTTTGGATTTCTCTACCTATGTTCTAGTGAGCCTATAAATAGGACTAAATCTCATCTTGTAAGATACACACTTGAATGAATACAATATTATCTTCTTAATCTCTCTCTTTCTCACATATCTATTATATAGTTATCATAATATATTTCTAACATTAACAAACATTGATAATATTTTAAAGAAGGCCTCTTGTTGTGGCAATATCTCCTTTGCACCGTTCCACCCTTTGTAGGAAATGAAATTAGTACGGCTCCAGGTAGGGTGTTCAATCAACTGAAAGGTACTTACAAGATCATCTTACCATGTCTGATACAAAGGTTTGAAGAGCATGATGGACGTTTCAGTTTACGAGTCCATTATGTGTACAAATGCAAGATTTTAAACTCTATACATTGGAGGCTTATGATCGGAGTGGCTGAGTGGTTAATTTTTTTGTTTTTGAATCGTGATAATTAAATTGAGCGTTGAAAGTAGACGCATTGAAAAGATATTGAACTTCACAAATCGGTATCCTATTCTATATTTTACTCTGATCTCAGACAGGGCGTCTTCACTTTTGTGTCAGTACAGTACCATTCAGTGGCTTGTTTGGTAGACTGGATGTTCTTAAATGTGATATTGTAATCTACTCACTAGTGAGTAATTTGTTTCAGAACCACGGTTATAAACTACGAGGAGGAGCTTGCTGCCAATTTTCCAGTCAAGAGAGCCGAGCACTATTGAATAATTTGAGAGAAGGAGCTTGGAATTTAGATGTTTATCAGTGATCAACAATCGGTCCAATATTGGGAACTCTTGGTTTTGGAGAGCTCCTGTATAATATGAAATTTTACACGTTGAATTTCACATTTACTGCGCAGCACGAAAAAGGGAAATTATCATTAACAAATTTCTCCGTAACAATAAAAAGAAACAAAATAAAACTCGAAAGATATAGAACACGTGTGTAAATATGTCCATTTTTTACCCTGGAACATTCTTGACAGCCAAGTAAATCGTGATCTTCCGTAAATTTTTCTATATTAAGTGCCACACCTTCCTGGTTATTGTAGGAAGGCCAAAATAATATCATAGAAAAACTGAACACTTCATTTTAAAAGCTTTAAATGTTGCTGATAAACAGAGGATTTGCAGAAATCTTATTGATGGACATTAATAATTTACATAAATCTGACTTCAGTATTAAGCTGTGATGTGCATAATGTTGTTCTTTAAACTTCTTTAAGAAGAAATTAAAGGATTTGACAAGCAAATGTCAAATAGGATAATTAAAATGCCAACCAAGACACAATTGATTGCATGAGATCCAGTATTAAAGTAAGATTTTTTAACTCCCAAATCATTGCAGAAATCTTCACATAAAGAAGTAAGAAATTGAAAACCATGTGATAAACTTTTTTTTGCCAGGCGATAAAGTAATTGCAAGTCCTCTATAAATTGCCTGGTTTTCCTAATCCTCTACATATCAATCTCTGTCTTCCTTATTTTTTTAATCGATCTCTCTCTCTGTATAACAATGGCAAAGAAGCCAAGCTTGGGTCGCCAAAAGATAAAAATTGCAAAAATAGAAAGAAAAAACAACTTGCAAGTGACTTTCTCAAAGCGGCGATCTGGCCTGTTCAAGAAAGCAAGTGAGCTTTGCACACTTTGTGGCGTTGAGATTGCTATAATAGTCTTTTCCCCTGCCGGAAAGGTCTTCTCATTTGGCCATCCTAATGTTGAATCAATAATCGACAGGTTTTTCACTCGAAACCCTCCTCTCAATTCCAATTCCACTCTTCAGTTGGTTGAAGTTCATCGCAATGCTAGCGTTCGTGAACTCAATTTTCAGCTGACGCAAATTCTTCACGAGTTAGAATCCGAGAGACAAGGAGGCGAGACGCTAGACCATATGAGGAAAGCTAGCCAGGGCCAGTTCTGGTGGGAATCTCCTGTCGAGAAATTAGCACTGCATGAGCTTGAACAATTGAAAGATTCGATGGAAGAGCTGAAAAAGAATGTGACCAATCAAGCTAACCAGATTTTGGTCGAGAATGTGAGCTCTTTACCACTCTTGAATGATAATACCTTTAGGAGTTTTGATCAGTTTGAGGCCAAACCTACTCAGATGAATGGGGTTCCAAACAATTTTTGTTATGGTACTGCTGCCTTTTTTTGAATTTGTCTTTACAATTTATTTATTTTTCATTTTAATTTGTCTTCAATTTTGATGAGGTTCTAAGGAAGCTAGTAGCTCACTAGTTCTTGCTATCAAACAATGTTTTGTTTTCCGTTACGATTGTAAAAAATAAATAATGATGAATTTTATTAATTGGGGATGGTGTGCTCATAATATTAATTGGGGATGGTGTGTTCATAGTTAGTGGATACTTTTTTGCAATAATTTAGTCGGCCTTGTGTTTGATTGTAATGTAATAAGCTGTGTATCGCACATTTAATGTTATGCTAGAGGAATAATACCCCTGAGATATGTTCTCCTGTTCATTTAGTTGTCCTAAGGCTAACGTAGTAACTTTGCAATTTTTCGGATTAGATCGATAGTACATATAGTTCCTAGAAAGATCATGTCTGAATTCTCAATCTATCCAGTCCTGCACATAACTATTCCAAATTAATCTAGTCCTGACAACCCAACTTTGGGAAGTCCCAGCACGTAAGACACATAACCTTGGAAAGTCCCAGCACGTGAGACACATGCCCAAGCGCGTGATAGAAACAAATGTCATTCATCAATCATGAGCAAAATCAAGACACGTGCCAAGAGATCCTTAGAATATTTCTCAACCACTCCCAAGGTTATGTGTCTCCAGGACCGACCAAGCAGTCCCCCGAGCCAAGCAGTCCAAGCAGTCCCGCGAGCCAAAACAGGAACCGGGCTAGACACCTCTCAACATGTCCCGAGAAGAAATCTTGAAGGAGATAAAATACAAGTCATTTTATTACCCCCGAAACTAATGCAGACTCCTCCGGAGAGCAGGCCTTACAATAGGCAGTGCGACTATCATGAAACACATGACCACAAGACTGAGAACTGTTTATCACTTAAGTACTTCATCGAGGAGCAAGTAAAGAAAGGAAACCTCAACAAGTACTTAGTATGGGAGATCAATCAGAGCACGTGCCAGGAGATCTTAGAACATTCCTCAACCACTCTCATCCTGACACGTGTAAGGCATCCACCCCATCCAGGTATCCTCCGCTCCTAGAACCAACGACTACGATTCAAAGGTGTCAATCCCAAAACCTTATCCTTGGGCTATAAATAGCCCAATAAGGAAAGATTTTGGGGTTAATCATTCTCTTACACTCATATACACACACAGCCACCTTGCAATCCTATCTATCTTTTGCAGGACCCAAACCTCCATTCCGGTGTTGTTTTATAGGAGATCCACAATAACTGCCCCATCACCGCAGCGAAGGATTCAGACATGACGTCGAAGGAGCAGCCCCGCCTCGAGAAGTTATCACACATCATAGAATTTCGAATTGTGGTATGTAAAGGTATAGCTCGATTCACATGTGATGGGACTGGGGTGTAATTTATATTAAAATTAGATTAAATTCAAAATAAAGTCAGACTAAATTTATTGTAATCTTTTCGGCTCATTAATTATTCATTTCTTTTAATTGTAAGAATTTAGAAATATCTTATTGTTAAATTTAATATTTTTGATATAAGTGTATTTTTCAGAAAAATAATTTAATATTTACGTAACTTAGGCATGAAATTATATCAAATATGGTGTTTAGTTATGTAGAAGGGATGGGTTTACCGTCGATGTATGTGGACTATGTGATGGTCATGACCTGTTAAATTTACAATGACTGAACTAAAACTCAATTGATCATTTTTCTAATACAAATTTATATTGGAGCTGATACTTCGAGTCCTAGTTGAGTGATAGTTTATTATTCAGATTTGGTCGGTTTTAATTTATAATCAAATTTAATATATTATATTATTTTAGTAAAATTATTTGTATTAACTTGATTTTCAGGCAATTATCAAGATTACATGTTACAGGTAGAAAATCGGATCTTGTTCTATGACTTTCGGTTCAATTTTTCGGATATGAACCCATTTTGCCAAACAAAGAGGTACCATTGGACTCTGGTCTACATGGAAATGATAAGATATAACCATAATGTATCTACAAAACTCAGGAAAGGATTATATATATTGGAAGCTTTCTAATATATTCAGTTGCTTACATTTTAGCATTATAGGGAAAACTTTTACCCCAAAGTTGACTGGAGTTGCACAGATCGTGCATGTACTACTCTTAAAAAAGTGAACACATGAAGCTCGTGGGAAAGATGATTGTTGAAATTTGAGTTCAGATATAACTTCTGACCTATCTTATCCGTCTTCTGCTACCTCTTCGCTGTTGCTTCCCTCTGTTCTAATCTCTGGCAAAGTCTCAAGATCAACGCGATTCTCTTTAGCCTCCACGGAGATAGAGATATCAGAGTTTTCAGAGGAGTCATATTGAACTTCATCTGTATTTTCAGTATTGGAAGAGTCCGAGTTTTCATATGTTCCATCTGTTCCTTTAATGTTATCTGGATTCTCATTATTTACTTCATTGGTGGTTTCCTCGAGGGCTAGAGAGTCAGAGCCATCTTTGCTTTCAGCCAATACATTGGACCCTTCAACCTTCGTACTGTTATCAAACTCTGATTTCATGGAGGAATCTGTGGACTCTTCTGAATTCCCTTCCACGGTTTTAGATGCATTAGAATTTGATAAGTTTGAATTCACTTGAGTGTTTTGTAGAGTTACAGTAGAGTTAATGGCTTGATTCAGGAAAATTGTCTGAATATTGGAGCCATTTGTAGTCGTCATATCTCTTTCAATGGCATCATGAGCATGACTTAGATTAGACATGTTGATCTCCATTTCATTCTTTACAGATGAACCATTATTATCTGTATTGTTGATTGATCCTTGTTGATCATTAGACTTGAAGCCTGTAATAGAATCAAGAGATGAGTTGCTCTGAGAAACTGAATCATATACTTCAGGCTTATTTTTTTCATCCAATGCTGAAGTTCCATTCCCAGCTGCTTCCACTTCTGGAAAATTTACCACTGTATCATTTTTATTTTCCTCCATGCTATTACCTTTACTTTCATTTTCTAATTTATTTATTTGGCTTCCACTGCTGCTATTTTCATTTTCAGTATTTGTACTTTGTGCATCATGAGTGACAGCGCTAGATGCATCATCTCCCTTGTACTGTTCCTCCCGTGCCTCACGGGTATTCCGAGATCCTTCATCATGAACTTGGTCCTCTATTAGAGGGTCATTCCTTGTTAGAGTATTCTTGTCTTCATCGTTCCTTTCTTCGGTTCCCACCTTAACGGGGTCTTCTTTTTCCTTTTCTTCATCTATGGACTCTTCTTCTTTGTCAACAACTGTATCATCTTTCTCTGTCTCGTGCTGGTTTACCTCATTATCTTGGTCTCCTCTTCCTTTATCTTTTTCTTCAGCTTGAATTTCTTCTTCTTGCTCTTCTTCTACATGATCTTCTGCTACATTTTCTTCTTCATGCTTATCTTCCTCCCCTGTTTCATCTTCACGCATATCTTCTTCTCCACTTTCTTCTTCATGCTCCTCTTCTTTTTCATTTGCTTCTTCATGCCTATCATTTTCTTCACTTTCTTCTTCTTCAGGTTTGTCTTCTTCCATGGTCTCTTCTTCATGTTTAGCTTCTGCTTTGCTTCGTTCTACACGCTTATCTTGCTCTAGGTTTCCTTCTTCATTGTCATCTTCTTCAAGTTCTCCATCATGACTTTCAGAGTCCTTGCTTCTCCCCTTCTCTTGAGGAATAATATCCTTCCTACCTAATTTGAAAATCACACTGTTATCCTCCACATTTAGTGAATTTTTTGCAGTATTTTCGTCAAACTGTTTCCTCTTGTCATGTGAGTGTTTGACCTGGTAAATCAGCCAAAAGCAAACAGCAACCAACACACAAATTTGCAGTACATGCTTCAGCCTAAAACCTTTAGATCTCTGGTTTCTAGTAGGCGAGTGCCTGTACATGTTTAAGAACTTGTCTTCTCCCAAGTTTATACAAAGAACAGATACCTGTTTAAAAATAAAATATATAAATATGGATGAAAAGGGGTATCATAACATAACAAGAGCTAATGACGAACTCCAACAAACAAATACACAGTTGGGCATTATTTTTATAATATCATGAACAGAGTTAGAATGAGTAGATACTTGATACAAGTACAACCATCAAAACATAACATCCAGCGCCAAAATAAATAGATAAATCACAATTGAGTAACAAAGGATATACAATGCCTGTCCTATAAATTATCCATCCCTCCTGTCATTGCATAATGCATATATCATGTGACATAAGTTATTAGGACAGCTAAAGTGAAACTACTTTCCAACAGCTAAAAATACTATTTTTTAACTCAATTTCGAACACCCTAATCTGTAATATGGATTTTTAACTCTTCCCGATCCACCCATCTTAAATTCTTGATACTAACACCCGATAATTACAGTCCTCGCATTTTAATCAAATTCAACAAAGATTTAGATAAAAGTCTGCAATTACCTACACCAACCAACCAGAACAAAACTAAAAAGTATCTACGACAACTCTCCAACAATTAAACAAGAATCAAATTCACAAACTATGGTCATTTCAAATACATTACAAAATCAATCAAATGCTTAAAACCCTAAACACCATTAATACCAAGTCAGTAAAATTCAAAGCCACAATGACTTCCCACACATTATTCTTGACCAATATCAAATCTTTTTGAAATAAGCACAAAACCCGCATCATAAAACACCAAATTAACAACTAAAGATTCAAACTTTCTTCAAATAGGTAAATCAAAAAGTACAGTGTAAGCAATCGATGAATACATACAACTTCCTGTAAGCCAAACTTAAAGTACAAAGTGTGTTTCAGAAACAGAACACACCTGTAGAAACTGGATCAGTTGATAAGTGTTCTGAAGTTAGAAACAGAAACGTGGAATCTGTAATTTCACTCCAAGAATAATGTGCTTTGAAGTGTAATGGGTCTGACTTTTTGTGGAAAAAATAATCAATTATTAATTAATGATGGGCTTAAGCTCTAAAGGCCTTTCCTTTCCTCTCCAGAAAGAAATAGATAAAATTTGCAAGTTGGGATTTGTAAGGTGTAACACCGAAATATTTCGATCTGGGAAAATCCTCTTTTAACACCAAATTTGATTTGTAACTTAAAAAACTTTATTTCATAAATTATTTTTTCGCCCGAGGAGCATTTTCAAGAGGAGTAGTCTATCATTGTTAAGTAAATAAAATTAGCATAAAAATATGTGCGATTATTTATATACAGAAATAATTTCTCGAATAATTTTTTTTATCGTAACTAACCCGCAGCCGCTACCTTTCGGGTGCGCACTGGGTAAATCCTACGGGCTCACGCAATAGCCTGCAAACAAATAAATTTTTATATATACTAAAATAATTTTATAATTAGAAATTTTAAAAATATAATTTCTTTGGGTTATATGCTTTATAGTAATCTTGTAACATCAGTCTAATTAAACAATATATTTTTTTTTTTAATTTTGTTTCATAAAATTTAAATAAATATAAACCAAACTAAACGCACTTAGTTCATCTCATTTAGAGTGGGTTGTGAGAAAGGTAAGATGTACACCTCTACCGTGAAGTGAAGTAGGGATGCTGTTATCCTGAAGGCCCCCGACTTAGTGCGTCAATATATAAGGTATTGTGTGATATGCTCGAGACAATATCTATGCCGATGATATTATTTACATGGGATTTACCCGTAAAAAATACAACCCATTGAAGAAGGAAATGGTTGCCTTTGAAATCCAAACATGTTGTATTAATTCGAATAGCGGTTGATCACGAAGATGTGATTGAATCAGACTCTTAACTCTAACATTGATGTTGTGCTGCCATCAGTTTCATACTTGTATTCTTCCTCCATAGTTATTGTAATGATTCACAGTGATTCAAATTATAGTGCATTGACCTTCATGTTTTTTTAAGAAAATATCTCACATACTCATAAATATTGTACTGGCTATATAAATAGTAATCAATTCCAAAATCTCTCCTTCTTGAATAACAAGGATTTGTGATCATTGATCAATATGAAATTGTGCGTGAATATAATAGTAATTGTTGTGTGTATATAATAAATGTCGCTAACAAAATGAATGGATGAATAGATAAAATATGCAAATGATCGAATCATACATGTTAATCTGAATTAAAAACATATAGGGTTTTACGTGAACTGCACACTGTTATGCCCGCCTTCGGTCATGGGCCCTAAACAGGTCCCCATGGGTGCATTGAATAGTTGAACTCTCATGTGTGGGCTAGAATCATGGACTAATGTTACTTGGGCCAGCACATGCGCGCCAGGCTCATAATATGCGAGCTGGGCTCACACCTGTAAGATAGGCTCATACTTGTCGTCTGGGCTCTCATACGCGAGGTGGGCTCAAGTGGCTTCATGTGAGGTGGGCTCAGGTGACAGTACTCGAGCTGGGCTCGGTTGCCCACACGCGGGCTGGGCCCATAAGCTCACATCTTATGGAGTTGAAGATAATATTGTATTTATTGATTAAAAATGAAGGCGGTACATGACTTGTTCCCCAAGAACTACGTGAGGCTTGATCCCTATAAATAAGGTACGTAGGCACTTGTATGAGACATGAGTCGACACTTGATAGAGAATAACAAACCCTATTCTTTCTTAAGGAGTCAACATACAAGCTCAGCCACCACCAAACGACCTTCCTCCGCCCTCAAACACCGTCCTTGATCCTTGTTTCGCCCATTAACCTCCATAACACTATTATACGAAATTCTCCCTATAACAATTGGCGCTAGAAGGAGGGGTTTTCATCTTGGGGAGAAAGATAACCAAAGAAAGCAAACAAGCGGTGACACCAGGAAGCGGAGGCAAGAAGAAGGACCATAACGAGGTCGAACGCACGCCCCCAGAGAATCAGACGCCACCTCCACCAATTGCGACCGTGGATGGGCAGGCTGTCATGACGTATCTCGAAGGGCTGGCCGATCAGATGAATCAGATCAATGCCCGGATGTCAGGGTAGAGAGAAGCTCGGTCCAGAACGCCAAGCGTAAGGCGCGCCGTCTCAAGGTCTCTCAGCGTAGCTGGAAGGGCAAAGGTCCTCAGAAGAGGCTGATCCACGATTTTGATGATGTGGCAACTGAGACCAAGCAGAAGAAAGAAACATCGCACAAAAAGGAAGATATACCCCGAGGCCATATGAGCGGGGCAGCCAGATCTCTACGAGATCGGGGCAGAAGCCAGCTTCATCTGAGGCAAGGTCGACTAGCGTGCTAGACCGAGTGGGTAAAAAACTAAGTGAGCATGACCTCAGGCTCAAATTAGAGAATTGCAAGAAAGAGAGAGAAGAGAAAGAGCCCATGGATCAGAGAGGCTTGAAAAGAGAGCGGGCAGCGACCCCTCCGGAAAGACGTCAACACACCTCGCCTAGGAGGGAGGAGTGACGTAGACGCAGAGACAATCGTGAAAAGGAGTCGCAAACGCGAGCCGGAGGAGGGGGACGCCGCGAGCGACCTCAGGGCTCACACCATTCGAGTAACGCGGGGGGTGACAGAGAAAGGGAAGTTGTTAGAGTAAGAGACCTAAGAAGGATCTTGGATGAGATGGAGCGAGAGAAGAGGGGGCCCTCGGCCTCAGCTGCCCCCTCTCCATTTACGGCTGCTATCCGATCATCCCCCCTACCTCAGGTATTTAAGCACCACCCCGAACTTCTATTCAATGGCGAAGCCGACCTGGCGGAATACCTTATACAATTTAACATTGAGATGGAAGTCTATCAGGTGCCAGAGATGACCCGCTGTCGACTCTTCGTAGCATCACTCAGAGGTAGTGCCCAACAATGGTTCTCCAAGTTGGGACCGGCTAGCATAAGGACGTGGCGGCAATTGAAGGACTTGTTCGTCAGACAATTTCAGTCCACCCTCCACTACTCACCTCCTGTGGCCACGTTAGCCAACATCAAGCAAAGGGAGGGGGAGCCCCTAGCAGAATACTTTCGTCGGTTTAACGCCGAAGTCCCCAAGGTGAGGGGAGCCAGTGAGGAGACTATCAAGAATTTCTTGATAGCAGGGTTGAAAGAAGGGTCGAAATTCTGGAAGAGCCTCCAAGCGAGTGAGCCGAGAACCTTGGCCGAGTTCTATGAGCAAGCTGAACCCTTTAAGAGGATAGAGAAGTCGATGAGAGAGCTGAAAATCAGCGAGAATTATCGAGATAAAAGAGACCGGTCTTCAAGCCCTGATGAAAGGAGAAAGACATATCAGTGTAGTGTTAGGGCAGAATCACACACTAATAATACACGCAAGTATACGCGTTCGCAAGTAATATAGAATACTTTCTAGTTCGTTCCCACAGAGACTCAGACTAATTATGTTCAATTAAACTCACTCACCAATGTATGATTACTTCTCAATGTTAAGAAAATAACATTTAGATTTGATTAACTAATTATTAACTACAATTAACTACTAAAATTAAGCACTTAATTAACACTTAAATTAACAATATTAAAACACTCATGAGATCACAACTTCATTACTACTCCCTTCAATAGTCATTGTTATTACCCTTAGCATGTAATAGTGATGATATTAATCGAATAACACGAAACTGATAAAAGCCAACTTTCATTGTACTAATACCATTCTACCAAACATCCACAATTAAGATAGAAGTTGAATAGGCATCAATTATGTTGAGTCCCTATATGTCTACAGAAATTGACAACATAATGATTTAAGAATAAGTTATTCCTTTTGATTACACAGGGTAAATAAAACGGTTAGAGTTACCCACTAATCATGCAAAATCTTACATGAACCTATGCTAGCATGGCAAGTTCTAAATCTCAAGATCCACCGTCGCTTCACAAGAGATTAACACCCTATCTTATATGTTCGCGACGCACATAAGACGAATTCGCACAACCAATACTAGATATCATACAATCATCACACACTAAGGTATTAAACAACTAACTAAAGAATTCCATAGTAAATCCGTTACGACCCCATGATCACGATTAGCCCATAATAGCACTCATCGTCATCATAGGTTCATATGAAAACATGATAAATAAACACAAGAGAATAATAACTAAACTAATTATATTAAACCAGAGTACGTCACAAGAGTAAATAGGTTCAAAGCAAAGAAAACTAGCATCCAACGTTACAACGAAATAAAGAATCATAAGAAATTATGCTTCCTCTTCGTTGCGGTATGCTAAAATGGTCTTCTTCCTTATCGCCTTCGCTCCTTGATTAATACAACGATCCAACCTTTGTGAAATGTCTCTAAAATGTACTTATATAGGAGTCCCATAAAACCCAGATTACTCAGAAGTTGGAAGCCAAACAGAAATAGGAGTCTAAAATATTTATTCTGAATTCACGACCCTGCGCGGCCGCTCAGCATAGCTGAGCGGGCGCTCAGTCCCTTTCTGGAAAAATGATCTGTTTGCTCCGTTTCTTCACTGCAATCTGCTCCTCTCTTCCCACTTACAATGCTAAACACATGCCAAGGCTTATTATTGATGAATTCTCCCCCAAAATGCAACTAATACCCTGAAATGCACAAACACTAGAAAAACGCATCAACTACACAAAATACTTGATTTCAAGACACCAATTTAAGCTATTATAAGACGTTCTAAGTGGTATAAAATTCCACTTATCACACCCCCAAACTTAAATCGATGCTTGTCCTCAAGCGTCACAGACTCAAAAACAAAATAAAAACATGCATGAATGCAATCTATATGAAATGCAACGATCCCCCTTACTACGACCAAACCAACCACCTTACGACATCTCAACAAATGCAATTAGGCGACTAAAGATCAATCAAATCATGCAAACTAAAATACAGCCAGAAACGTGGTGTGTGCAGATGCTTAACAGATATGCTTCGGAACTAGATTAATTATCATGACTCAACTATCATCAAGGCAATCACATGATTATACAAAGAATAAAAATTCTAGGCACAAAGTGACTTATAACACTACAAGAATCCTGGAGCTTATTACGGAATCATGCTTTTTATTTATAACAACAATGCTTATTTGACCGTGCAATGAGCGAGGTCCACAAAAGACTTATACAATGGCATCCATGTAGCGAGCGTTAGGTTAGCGGATCCCAGACTATAAAAGCCTTAGGTCACTAGGCACAAAGTCCCTAAGAACTTAATAACTCGAATACCAAAGAGCCCACTCGTGATCAATTATGCATTAACTCTTTATTTTATTTTTTTTATTTTTTTTTCTTTGTTTTTTTTCTCTTTTTTTTTCAAAATTTCTGAGCAAGTGTGCTTCGCTCCATCTTGCTCAACCCTAGACTACTCGCATAAACATACGAGCCGACTACTAGCCATTTGACGCATAGCCACAATTAGCAACGAATTCCATTTTTTACTCCATTTTTTTCTTTTCATGCCTTTATCACTAAGAACCTATTATAAATTCTAAGCATAATAAATAGATTAACCTCGAAAATAATCAGACCATAACAACCATTTAGTCCTTAAGAATTCTCTAAGACTTAGTAAAAATACTAGTGTTTCTAGCATGCATATCAACCTACACGACTCAACATCACTTTAACGCTATCACTACACTCGCATCGACATCACAAATCAATTGGTAAATTAGCGCAAAAGGGATCATGGCATATGCATGAGATACATGACATGATAAACAAATAAAGCTATAAATAAATAAAAAAAACTATATGGCAAAAATTATGCAATTATATGAACTAAACTATCATGAATATGTAACTATATGACACACACACAAAATATTCCTTAACTACCACCCCCAAACTTAAAATCTTCACTATCCCCAGTAGTAGAAAGGAACACAGGGTATACCTACTCGGAGAGATCATCATCATCATCAGCCTCAGAGGGTGGTGTATCAGGAGGCGGATATGCAGAGTCCTCACCAAAAACTGGCCACTGGATGTCAGCTCCAAGGCCTCGAAAAGTGGTCCCTAGTGCAAGGGTGAGCTCCTGAGTAAACCTGCTCTACGTCTCGTACATAGCATCCATCCTCCGTGACAGCCTCCTATACTGGGCATCAGCCATCCCAGCACCCTCCTGAGCTCCAGAAGAACCAGCCTCATCACGTCTTGGCCTCGCCATGGTAGCACCTCGTGCTGGACGCCCTCCTGGAAGACGATAACCCAGCCCATGCTCCTCAGGCTCACCACTGGTCCACTCCTGCATTGCATGCAGAGTCCCGGAGTCAATAGGAGCAGCCGGCAACTGCAACTGCTCATGAGACGACCACTGAACTCCCACCGCTCGACAAAGCTTGGTAACCGTAGATGCATAAGGGATGTTCATGTGCTTAGCTCCCCTCAAAAACTTCAGAATTCCCTGGTAGATGAACTCACCAAGGTCCACATAATGCTCCTCATTCAAAATTCCCCACAACAATTGTGCTCTCTCAACTGTGACCTCATGTGCATGCGAAGAAGGCAAAATATTAGCACAAATAAACGCATTCCATGCACGGGCATACCTGTTCATCGCGATCACCGGAAAGTGACGATACTCATTAGTTCCAATCTTGAAGGTCCATATTGTGCCCGGCCTACAGAGAGTAGCACATATCAAATCTAAGTCAAAATTCTCAGCAGTCTTCTCGTTCCAGTTCTCCTCCGTGGGCTTCCTCTATCTCTGCCCAATCACACGGCGAATCGCCGCAGGGTGATAATCCACCGTCATCCCCCGGACCACAGAATACCCATTGTTCTCGGCCTTCACGTTCGCATAGAACTCGTGAACCAAACTCATCGGCACTGCTTCAGGTGACTCACAAAAAGCTATCCACCCCTTCTCAAAAATCATAGGTAACAACTCATCATCCCTCCCAGATGGTAAGAATCCCCTCTCCTTCAAAATTGGCTTCCCCAAAAGCCTAGTGTACTCCTCCTCAGCAGCCCTATCATTCAAACGAGGCCTCGCAGCAGTACCCCTCGAGGAATCAGCAGTAGGGACAGTGCTGCTGCTATCGATAGTCCTTGCTCTCTTGGGTGCCATCGAAACTGAGTAAAAGTGCTTGATATTTGTGTTTTTGTGTTTGGGAGAGAGTTGAAGTGTTGAAAGTGTATGGGAGATATATGGGATAAGTGTATGTATATATAGGGTATGGATTAGGGTAGAATTTGATTAGGAGTGGGTTTAATGGTTAAAATTATGGGATAATGGGGAAATAGGTCGTGGGTTTATGGGCTGTATTTTGTGTTTTTATTTTTCTGATTTTTTTGGTTTTTTAATGAACAAAAAAAATTTCTCCCAGTCGGCCCCTGAGCGGCCGCTCAGGGGGCTTCTGGAAAAAAAATTTCAAGCTCTTTTTTTCTGATTTTTTTGTGGTTTTTGATAGGCTATTAACTTCTAAGGGTTCCTGTAACAACAAATCATGGGTTTCCTCCCACGAAGCGCTTCTTTTTCGTCATTAGCTTGACGCTGCATACATTTCCTCAAGTTGACAATAAAACGGCACTAACCACTTCCCGGTTTGCCGTGTCTCCATAGTAGTGCTTCAAACACTGACCATTAACCTTGAATGTTTGGTCCGGATCATTCTCAAAAATCTCCACCGTTCCATGTGGAAACACAGTTTTGACAATAAAAGGTACAAACCACCTTGATTTTAACTTCCCAAGGAAAAGTCGGAGACGAGAGTTGAATAAGAGAGCTTGTTGCCCCGGCACGAATAACTTGGGATGTAGCTTCCTATCGTGCCACCTTTTCACCTTTTCCTTGTACATTTTGTTGTTCTCGTACGCTTGGAGTCGAAATTCATCAAGTTCATTAAGCTGAAGCATTCGCTTCTTTCCAGCTGCACCTAGATCCAGGTTCAACTTCTTCAATGCCCAATATGCCTTATGCTCAAGCTCCGCAGGTAAATGACATCCCTTACCATACACCAGTTGAAACGGGGACATACCAAGTGGAGTTTTGTATGCTGTTCTGTAAGCCCAAACAGCTTCATCGAGCTTTAAAGACCAATCCTTCCTTGACGGACAAACAACCTTCTCTAAGATGCGCTTGATCTCTCTGTTAGACACTTCCGCTTGACCATTTGTTTGCGGACGGTAGGAAGTAGCAACTCGATGATTCACTTGTAGCGCTGCATCATAGAAGTGAACTTACGGTTGCAGAAATGCGACCCTTCATCACTTATGATTACTCGTGGCGTTCCAAACCTTGTGAAAATCTGCTTATGAAGAAAATTCAACACTGCCTTTGCATCATTTGTCGGCAGAGCTTTGACTTCTACCCATTTTGAGACATAATCGACTGCCAGCAAGATGTACTGATTGTTGCAGGACGATACAAAAGGCCCCATGAAATCGATTTCCCAAACATCAAAGACCTCGACTTCAAGCATAACATTTAACGGCATCTCATCCTTTCTCGTAAGATTTCCCACTCTTTGGCAACGATCACTCCTTAAAACAAACTGATGAGCATCCTTAAACAAAGTAGGCCAGAAAAAACCTGCTTGCAGAATACGAGATGCCGTCTTCTCACCACCATAGTGTCCACCATAAACTGTGGAGTGGCAGTCTCGTAATATCCCCTCCGTCTCACAGAATGGGATACATCTCCTGATGATCTGGTCAGCTCCCTGTCTAAACAAATACGGTTCATCCCACATATACCACTTCACCTCATGCAGAAACTTCTTCTTTTGAGCTGTGGTCAAATTAGGAGGCATTATATTGCTGACAAGATAATTCACAATATCTGCGAACCATGGCTCTTCCTCCTAAACTGCGAACAACTGCTCATCCGGAAAAGATTCGTTGATCAATGTCTTATCATGTGAAGTAGACTCGGGATTCTCCAATCTAGAGAGATGGTTAGCTACTTGATTCTCAGTACCTTTTCGATCCTTGATCTCTAACTCAAATTCCTGTAGCAAGAGCACCCAACGAATGAGTCTCGGCTTCGAATCCTTCTTGGAAACTAAATAACGAATGGCCGTATGATCAGTGAATACTGTTACTTTTGTCCCAAGCTGATAAGATCGAATTTTTTTGAAACCGAAGACTATAGCCAAGAGCTCCTTCTCAGTAGTGGTGTAGTTCATTTGGGCCCAATTTAAGGTCTTGCTAGCATAGTAGACCACATGAAAGAGATTATTCTTGTGCTGCCCAAGAACTGCGCCCACCGCATAATCACTCGCATCACACATCATTTCAAAAGGCTCTGTCCTATCAGGTGCTGGAATAACTGGTGTAGTGATCAAACTCTTCTTAAGAGTCTCGAATGTCGTCAAACATTCATCATCAAATTTGAAAGGCACATCCTTCTCAAGCAAGTTGCACAGCGGCTTAGATATCTTCGAAAAGTCCTTGATGAAACGCCGATAAAAACCCGCATGACCAAGAAAACTACGGATTCCTTTCACAGAAATAGGTGGTGGAAGATTTTCAATGACTCCCACCTTGGCTTTGTCCACCTCAAGACCCTTGCTAGAGACCTTATGCCCAAGAATAATGCCTTCACGCACCATAAAATGACATTTTTCCCAATTTAGCACCAAATTAGTTTCCACACACCTTTTGAGCACTGCACGAAGATTATTCAAACATTCATCATACGAATGTCCAAAGACGGAGAAGTCGTCCATGAACACCTCGACATTATTTCCAATCATGTCAGAGAATATAGCCATCATACATCTCTGAAAAGTGGCCGGTGCGCCACATACCCAAATGAAACTCTGCGAAAAGCAAACGTGCCAAATGGACAAGTGAAGGTAGTCTTTTCTTGATCCTCTGGTGCAATACAAATCTGATTATACCCTGAGTAGCCATCCAGAAGACAATAATACTCATGACCAGCCAACCTGTCAAGCATCTGATCAATAAACGGAAGCGGGAAGTGATCCTTCCTTGTGGCCTTGTTTAATTTTCTGTAATCCATGCATACTCTCTATCCTGTGACTGTTCGAGTGGGGATGAGCCCGTTCTTCTCATTTGCTATCACAGTGATACCTCCTTTCTTAGGTACACATTGCACGGGGCTCACCCAAGAACTGTCAGAAATAGGATAAATAATTCCTGCATCCAGCCACTTCAGAATTTCTTTCTTCACCACCTCTTTCATGATAGGATTAAGTCTGCGCTGTTGCTCAACAGTCGGCTTACTACCCTCCTCTAGCAGAATCTTATGCATGTAATATGAAGGGCTGATCCCTTTGATGTCTGCTATGGTCCATCCAATAGCCGATTTGAATTCTCTCAAGATCCTTAAGAGCCTGTCCTCCTCACTACCTGAGAGGTTAGATACAATAATAACAGGTAAAGTAGATGCATCACCTAAAAAAGCATACCTCAAGTGTTCAGGCAATGGCTTAATCTCCAAGGTGGGTGCTTCCTCAATTGATGGTTTGAGCTTTCCTTCAGCATTTTTGAGGTCAGAAGTACCAAGAGATTCAAACGGCATGTCTAGCTTTCACCTCCAGGGAGAAGCATTAAGATATTGTAGTTGCTCATTGCCATCCTCGTCATCACTGTCAAAATCCCCCACTAAGGCTTTCTCTAATGCATCAGACATTAGCATATGATCGAGTTCTGAAGTAACCGCAGAATCAATCAAATCCACTTTTAAGCACTCATCATCTTCTGTAGGGAATTTCATTGCTTTGAATACATTGAATGTCACATCCTGATCCTGCACCCGCATAGTAAGTTCACCTTTCTGCACATCTATCAAGGTACGACCTGTAGCCAAGAAAGGTCTTCCCCAGATTATGGAAATCTTCTTATCTTCCTCGAAATCCAGAATAACAAAGTCTGCAGGAAAAAAGAGCTTATCCACCTTGACTAGCACATCCTCCACCATGCCTCTTGGGTAAGTAATAGAACGATCAGCCAATTGTAGAGACATGTAGGTGGGCTTTGGATCAAGCAAATCCAACTTTTTAAAGATCGATAACGGCATCAGATTGATGCTTTCTCCCAAATCACAAAGGCACTTGTCAAAAGACAACTTGCCAATGGTGCAAGGAATGGTGAAGCTACCTGGATCTTTAAGCTTTGGAGGTAACTTTTGTTGCAGCACATCACTGCATTCTTCCGTTAGAGCAACGGTCTCAAGGTCATCCAATTTCATCTTCCTTGAAAGAATACTCTTCATAAACTTCGCATAACTAGGCATTTGCTCCAGAGCCTCAGCGAAAGGTATATTGATGTGAAGTTTCTTGAACACCTCCAGAAACTTACCGAACTGCTTATCCAGCTTTTGTTATTGCAATCTCTTAGGGAAATGTGGTGGAGGATAGAGCTGTTTCTCCCCTGTATTACCCTCAGGCAGAGTGTGTTCAACAGTAGTCTTCCTTGGTTCAGCCGCTTTCTCCTTTTGCTTAGCTTCTTCATCTCCAACTTCAGCTTCTCCTTCTTTTGCTTTTTCAGCATCATCAACTTTTCCAGACCTTAAGGTAATAGCTTTGACTTGCTCTTTAGCTTCCTTCCTGCCTAGCACTTCAGTATATTTGGAAAGTGTGCCAGGTTGACGATTGAGCACTGCATTGGCTATTTGACCAATTTGATTTTCCAAGGTCTTGATCGACACCGCCTGACTCTTGCACAACAGCTTAAGTTCCTCAAAATCAGCACTAGTGAGTGCAGCTGCACCTCCCTGTTGAGGATATAATTGCCTTTGAGCATATTGTTGCGGTTGCTGGAATCCAGCTGGATTGAACTGCTTAATCACACCTTGCTGATATGGTTGCTGAATAGCATTCTGATTATTACCCCAGCTGAAATTTGGATGATTTCTGTTGTTAGGATGATAAGTAGCTGGCACAGGCTGCTGTTATCGTTGATAATTGTTCACATACTGAACAGATTCATTAACAAGAGAACACTGATCCGTAGCATGAGAACCTGCACAAAGCTCACACACCATAGCTATCTGATTGATTCCATAGGTGGCTAGAGAATCGACCTTCATAGACAGCGCTTGGAGCTGCGCTGCAATAGCGGTTGCTGCATCGACTTCTAGAATACCTGCTACCTTCCCAGGCATCATCCTTTGAGTTGGGTTTTGATGCTCATTTGCAGCCATAGTCTCAATAAGATTATAAGCCTCAGTATAGCTTTTGGCCCACAAGGCGCCTCCAGCTGCTGCATCGAGCATGGGCCGAGATTGGGCCCCTAAACCATTATAGAAACCAATGATCACCATCCAATCGGGCATTCCATGATGTGGACACTTTCTCAACATCTCCTTGTAGCGCTCCCAAGCTTCGCACATAGATTTTGTAGGTTGCTGCGCAAACTGAGTAAGAGCACTCCTCATAGCAGCAGTCTTTGCCATTGGATAAAACTTCACCAGAAACTTTTGTGCAAGATCTTGCCAAGTAGTGATGGACCCAGCTGGTTCAAAATGTAACCAGTCCTTAGCTTTATCCCTCAGAGAGAATGGGAAAAGCCTCAGCTTGATAGCCTCATCAGTCACACCATTATATTTGAAAGTATTGCAGATCTCGACAAAATTCCTTATGTGCATGTTGGGGTCTTCAGTCGCAGCACCTCCAAAAGAAACAGAATTCTGCACCATCTGAATAGTGCCCGACTTGATTTCAAAAGTGTTAGCCTGAATAGCCGGATGAAGAATGCTTGACTGAATGTCATCAATTTTAGGCCGAGAAAAGTCCATAAGAGCTGGATCTGACGGAACAATACGACCACCCATGATTACTGGCTCTTTCTGCTCACTTCCTGAATCCGAATCTTCAAAATCTATTTTCTCCGGAATATTAAGAACTTCGTCTGTCTCCTCGGCTATATCTAAAGTCCTCTTGCGAGTACGAGAACGAGTTTGCATAAACGCTCGCTAAAGTACCTGAAACACAACCGGAAACGATAAGTACACACGTCTTAATCATTGAGTTCTAATGACCAACGATGGTAAGTACATAAACTAAACAAATACGCCGAGTCCCCGGCAGCGGCGCCAAAAACTTGTTAGGGCAGAATCACACGCTAATAATACACGTAAGTATACGCGTTCGCAAGTAATATAGAATACTTACTGGTTCGTTCCCACAGAGACTCAGACTAATTATGTTCAATTAAACTTACTCACCAATGTATGATTACTTCTCAATGTTAAGACAATAACATTTAGATTTGATTAACTAATTATTAACTACAATTAACTACTAGAATTAAGCACTTAATTAACACTTAAATTAACAATATTAAAACACTCATGAGATCACAACTTCATTACTACTTCCTTCAATAGTCATTGTTATTACCCTTAGCATGTAACAGTGATGATATTAATCGAATAACACGAAACTGATAAAAGCCAACTTTCATTGTACTAATACCATTCTACCAAACATCCACAATTAAGATAGAAGTTGAATAGGCATCAATTATGTTGAGTCCCTATATGTCTACAGAAATTGACAACATAATGATTTAAGAATAAGTTATTCCTTTTGATTACACAGGGTAAATAAAACGGTTAGAGTTACCCACTAATCATGCAAAATCTTACATGAACCTATGCTAGCATGGTAAGTTCTAAATCTCAAGATCCACCGTCGCTTCACAAGAGATTAACACCCTATCTTATATGTTCGCGACGCACATAAGACGAATTCGCATAACCAATACTAGATATCATACAATCATCACACACTAAGGTATTAAACAACTAACTAAAGAATTCCATAGTAAATCTATTATGACCCCATGATCACGATTAGCCCATAATAGCACTCATCGTCATCATGGGTTCATATGAAAACATGATAAATAAACACAAGAAAATAATAACTAAACTAATTATATTAAACCAGAGTATGTCACAAGAGTAAATAGGTTCAAAGCAAAGAAAACTAGCATCCAACGTTACAACGAAATAAAGAATCACAAGAAATTATACTTCCTCTTCGTTGCGGTGTGCTAAAACGGTCTTTTTCCTTATCGCCTTCGCTCCTTGATTAATACAACGATCCAACCTTTGTGAAACGTCTCTGAAATCTACTTATATAAAAGTCCCATAAAACCCAGATTACTCAGAAGTTGGAAGCCAAACAGAAATAGGAGTCTAAAATATTTATTCTGAATTCACGACCCTGCGCGGCCGCTCAGCATAGCTGAGCGGGCGCTCAGCTTCCTGCGCGACCCTTTCTGGAAAAATGATCTGTTTGCTTCGTTTCTTCGCTGCAATCTGCTCCTCTCTTCCCACTTACAATGCTAAACACATGCCAAGGCTTATTATTGATGAATTCTCCCCCAAAATGCAACTAATACCCTGAAATGCACAAGCACTAGAAAAACGCATCAACTACACAAAATACTTGATTTCAAGACACCAATTTAAGCTATTATAAGATGTTCTAAGTGGTATAAAATGCCACTTATCATGTAGCTCAAGCCCCAAAAAGTCTGCCCGAGGTAAAGAGACAAACAAAGATTCGGGGAGACCTTATACAAGCAAATGGCAGACACACACCCCTCTGGTAGCCTCTATCGACCACATATATGCTACCTATGCTGGGAAGGGGGTATTCAGGAAGGCAACCCCTCTCACAGACTATAACAAGAGGGACACTTTGAGGTATTGCGCATACTATGAGGCCACGGGGCACGGTACAGCGGATTGCAGACAATTAAAGGATGAAATTGAGACGCTGATAAGGCAAGGGAAGCTGACAGAGTGGGTTATCAAAGAGGTTCGCAGGCACAGAACTAATTATTATATCATCCCTCCTCCACCCCTGGAAGATAAAGAGAGGGTACCTCGGGCCGGAAGCATTCAAATTATTCTAGGCGGGTCTCATATTGGCGGAGACAATCGGAAGGTGATGGACAGGTATGCCCGAGAAGCAAAGGACAAGCCCCTCACCAACGTCAACCATTTAAGCCAAAGGTCCCCATACAGATGCCCTGGTCATAAAAATGAAGATTGGGACAGTGAATGTTCACCGGGCAATGGTGGATACCGGGAGCTCAGCTGATGTTTTAACTTATGATGCATACAAGAAGCTAGGATTGTTGGATAGAAAGCTAACCTCAATAGGGGGACACTTGTACGGGTTCACGAGAAACTCGATCGGGGTGAAAGGGATAATTCGGCTCCCGGTGACCATAGGAGAAGAGCCTTATGTGGCCACCCAGATCGCTACATTTACAGTAGTAGATCAGCCTTGTGCCTACAACGTTATAGTGGGAAGAACCCTTATGAGGGCAATGAGGATGGTGACCTCAATCCACCAGATGACGGTAAAATTCCCAACCCCCATGGGGGTCGGCTTCCTGAAGAGCTATCAATATGAATCAAAGGTCTGTTACAACCAGGCACTCAGGGCAGCCGAGTCAGGAAATGCCTCAATGGAGATAGCTATAGCGGGTGAGTGCGACGTCCCTATAGAAGAGGCAGAGGGCAGGAAGAGAGTACGTCCTGAGGGACACGAGACTTGTAACTTGATTTCAATCGAGGAGTTGCCCGAGGACTATTTCGAACACATGGGGATTCAGGTGGAACCGCGCCCAGGGGCCTTGCTAATGGAAGCCTCTCAGCCCATCATGTTGATACAAGAAGGGATTGTGGAGGAAGCGAGTGATGAAGAAGAGAGCCCGGAACAAATCGCTGCAAGGCTCAGGAAAGGGAAATGGGCATGCGAAGAAATGACAACAACTATGGATCTTCCCAATGGGATCACTCGTACTGTCATTACGACCTCTGAATGCTTAATAAATCCGGCCCGAGTCTATCAGCCCGAGCTCGAGGATACGGAGGTTTTGACAATCAAGGCAGTAGGAGAAACTAGGGAGGCTCGAGCAGACTTAGACCCAAGAATGCCCCCAATGGTTGAGAGGGCTGGGGCCGCAGAGGATAAGATCCCGATCTTGGCAGACCCAAATCATCCCTCCAAGGTACTCAGAATAGGCTCTAACTTAAGTCCTGACTTGAGGGAAGATCTAGCCCGATTCCTGAGGAGAAATTTGGATGTCTTTGCATGGTCACACTCCGATATGATAGGGATTAACCCGAATGTCATGTGCCATCGGCTCAACTTGGACCCAAAAAAGAAGGGGGTCAGACAGAAGAGGCGGCCGATTAGTGGAGAGAGGGCAGAGACCCTCAGAGAGGAGGTGGATAGACTGATGGAGGAAGGACTTGTAAGGGAAGCCTTTTATCCCATGTGGCTGGCCAATCCCGTGCTTGTCAAGAACCCCAATGGTAAATGGAGGACGTGTGTGGACTTCACCGACCTGAACAAATCTTGCCCGAAGGATAGTTTTCCCCTACCCTGAATCGACCAGCTAGTTGATTCCACGGCTGGGAACGCATTGCTTAGCTTTATGGATGCTTATTCGGGATACAACCAAATCCCCATGTATGTGCCAGATCAGGAGCACACCTCCTTCATTACCAATCGGGGCCTCTACTATTACCCCGGGATGCCCTTCGGGCTCCTTAACACTGGGGCAACGTATCAAAGGCTGGTAAACAAGATGTTCAAACACCAGTTGGGAAAAACCATGGAGGCCTACGTAGATGATATGCTTGTGAAGTCAAAGGAGGCAAAAGATCATGTCCTCCACCTATCAAAAATGTTCCATATCCTGAGGGAGTACAAAATGAAGCTCAACCCCCAGAAATGTGTGTTTGGGGTCGAATCGGGGAAGTTTTTGGGATTTATTGTCAACCATAGAGGCATTGAGGCCAATCCCGCTAAGATATGAGCCCTACTCGAGATGAGATCCCCTCGACGGGTGAAGGATGTTCAAAGCTTGACGGGGCGAGTGGCTTCCCTGAACCGCTTCGTCTCAAAGTCCTCCGATAAATGCCAGGAGTTCTTTAAAGCAATTAAAGGAGTGGGGAGGAATTTTGAGTGGACAGAAGAATGTGAGGAGGCCTTTCAGAACATAAAGAAGCATCTCAGCAGCCCTCCAATATTGTCCAACCCAAAGGCAGGACAAACTCTGATCCTATACTTGGCTGTCTCCGACTTTGTAGTAAGTGCGGTATTAGTCCGAGAGGAGGATGGTATCCAGCTCCCGGTATAATATGTGAGTAAAAGGCTAGCCGACGCCGAGACTCGGTACACAAGCCTCGAAAAGCTAGCATATGCTGATCCTGGCCTCCCAAAAACTCAGGCCCTATTTTCAGGCATACAAGATAGAGGTGCGAACCTCCTACCCCCTCATACAGGTGATGCACAAACCAGAGTCTTCTGGTCGAATGTTAAAGTGGACAGTTGAGCTCAGCCAATTCGAGGTGGATTATAAGCCAGGGAACGCAATCAAAGGTCAAGCCCTGGCCGATTTTGTGCTAGAATTTCCTCCACATCAGGAAGTGGAGCCGGGAGCCCTTGTTGTCATACCTAGCACAGAGGAAGTTGGGCTGGAGAGCCAAAATAGTGCCCCATGGTGGAGCCTATTTATGGATGGAGCCTCTAATGGTGATGGAGCAGGAGCTGGAATTGAGCTAATCAGTCCAGAGGCGCACAAGATCAGACGTGCGACCCATTTGGCCTTTAATGCAACCAACAATGATGCTGAGTATGAGGCCCTGATCAACGGTCTCTGTAATAACCCCAATTTTTGGAATTTTTGAAACCCTTATGAATAGTGATTTTGCTGATTATGCTGAATAAGAAAACTTTTCATACCACACTATGTAGGGGTTCTTTTATTGATCTTCTGAGATCTTATTAGTACTCTATATGGTATATAAGTGTATGTAAAGATCGTCAGAATCCAAATTCGAACACCTTGATTTTTCCCGGAAATCTACCAGATACAGAAAGAATTGAGTATAAGGTAACAGAATAAAAAAGATTTAAATTCGAGGATTATATGAGAGGATCATAAAAGGAATATAATGTATTGAGAAAGGTTAAGGAAACCTAAGTAATAAGATCCCGGGTATGATCCCTCAAACGATAAACGAAAACGAAAGTTAAGCGAACCGCATAACAGATCAGCGGTCATTAGCCAAGTAATTAGGAGCTAATCAAAGAGGTTAGTGAGGATGATGTCATCAAACCAATAAGAAGAGGACAAGCATGGGAAGATGACATAGGATTGATGACCTAAGTATGATAAAAAGGGAAGGAAGGGCGGTTGATTTCAAGCCACACAATTTTACATGGTTAAAAGATAATTAAACAAAACAAAAGCAAAACAACCAAGCAAAACAAATAACAAACACAAAAACACATCTTGACTTCATTTCAAGCAACAAAGCTCTCGGCTTTTCTTCTTTTTCAAAGAGGAAAAATCTAAAATCCAAGTTCCAAGCTTCATTAATTAGTGAGGTAATAATCTAAGACTCCTTATGCATATATACAGATATCCTATAAGTTTAAGCTTCAATTTCCTTCACAATCTCTTCCTAAAATTCATGGAAGAAGAGGGTGAATAGTGTTTTTCAAGAACTTAAATTTTTGTTCTTGAGTTTTTGTTTAGATTAAGCTTGGGTAAGGACTTTCAAGGGTGATTCCAAGCTAATTAGTTACTCCCACTGACAAGGAAGGTATAATCTCTTAACCTAGCTTTGTTATTGAATATTAAGAGCTTAATATGAGTATTATAGTGCATAAGAGGCTTGATTGTTGTGTATGTAGAGATTAGTTGGTTTTGTGATGTTTTTGGAGTTGTAAATCTTGGTTATTAGTTAAAGAACTTAAGAATAGTTTTAGTTCATGTTTGAGATTAATATAAATTGGAAAAACTTGAGGTGTTGGGGCTGTTGTAGTGATGTATGGATGGATTTTGGTTGTATGGTTGAATTGTGGTTGGTTTGTGGTTGATTTGGAGTAGAATAAAAATTGGTAATTGCGTAAACATAGTCGTCGTAATGTCCGATTTACTTTAGACTGTTTTTGTTCTTAACATCAGGACCCAATAACTCACTGTTAGGATTTGACCATTGCCATTATTAGATAGTTCATGTTACGAGCTTCGTTTTGATATATGGTTCGTTTGAATCCGATGTACGGTTTAGGAGAAACGACCGTTTTAAGTAATGGCGTTTCGCGAACGAACCATTACCCCTCGCCTTACTTTGAAACATTGGTTAAAGAACTTAAATGACTAATTGGAGTATGAAACATTTATGTAAAGTGTATTAGGCAGTTGGTAAGGCACTCGCTAAAGAATCGCCTTAAAACTCTTAATGGTTAATTAATTAAAAATGGTGGAGCCGAGGGTACTCGAGCGACTTAAGAGAATCATTAAGCGCAAAGCGAGCGTTAGAGTCTAATTGGTTAAAGTATAGATTCTTAAGCGACTTTGGTTTAATTCCAACTTATATGTGGTTTATAGGTTACCAGACTCATCCCAGGACTTTTACCACCCCCAGTCGCTCAGGCAAGTTTTTTACCCGTTATACTGTTGTTGTGATGTATACATATGTATATGCATTATCTTGTGATAAATGCATGATGGTTAATTAGAAAATCTTGCGATATATTGGAGCATGTGATATGGTATATATGCATGTCTGTTTCGTAATCTTGATATATATCTGTTGATTCAAAGGCTTATTAGTTGCATAATACCTATGCTAGAGATAAGCAGTAATTGATTCACTTTTGATTATTCAAATAAAGATAGTACTTTCGTATAAGTATATCTTTGGTTATTTAATATTCATTTCAAGTATAAGTTTTAAAACTTCTACTTCAATTATTTTTATAAAGATTATTCTTTATGGGCATATTATTTAAATAATAATATTCAGATATTTTCTGATATATTGGGACTGATTTATTTTATTAAATCAGCATCACTCCAAGCATTCTTAAAAATGTTTTCGAGTCTTCAAAATGATTTTAAAGGTTAGGGCGGATCCCAAAACTCATTTTTATATTTAAGATCCTCCTTTCGAAGGGGATTTAAATACTCGCTCAAAACCTGAGGGATCCGGCTCTGTGGTGTGTTTTATATTCGCAACAAGGTTGCTATTTTGATAAAAGAGTTTTTGATTACTTACCCAACACTCGGGAAGTAAAATTCTTGGAACAAGTTAATCCATTAACAGGCATCGCCTGGGAAATATCGGTGAGTTCTCCCTTCCAACTAGATACGACTTCTTGGTGGAGCCGTATCAACAAGTTTCTACTTGGGGAAAGGGGGACGAGCTTTACGTTTCAGAGTCATGGATTTCATCTGAACTAGGAGTGGCGTAAGTGGTCGAGTGGCGCCGAGCCAGCCTAATTATATTGGCCCAAATGGCCTGGAAGTTCCGCTAAGACGGTCCATTCCTTAGGAGTCCAGTGTTCGGTTGACAAGTAAATCCGACAGGTTCTCCTCTACATGTAGAAAATGGTGGGGTTGCACTACTACGACTGATCATCGTAAGTGGTCTTCCTGGCGCGGTAAACTCCCGTAATGAGTTCATCATCCAGTTGGATATTCCTGCAACACTACCCAGAGCACTTCGATATAAAGGCTACGGCTGGGCGATTGTTGAGTGTTGGCAGGGTCGAGTTTTCAAAATGATGTTTCCATCAAATGAAGTATCTCGTAACTTCGTTGCTTTTGAATGATATTTCAAAGATTGATTCTATACAAATTATGCCTTGTAGTCTCATCTATGTGATGAACTTTTGAAACTAATTATAACTTGAACGGTGGTAGTTCAAGTAGTATTCGGAAAAGATATAAGTATATTGGAGTATCTTGTAACTTCATCTTTTAAACTTATATCTAGTAAATGATTACCTTGTGCATGTCAAAGATTTTCTGAAAAACGTTGAGACAAGGTTAGATATACGAGATCACCTTGCAATGATATTTTTTATACAGTTGTAAACTGGAACTCTGTGGATGTTATACATGTCAGAGGATTTCAATTATTGTGAAAAGTATATATATATATATGTATATAAACTGGAACTCTGTGTATATTATACATGTCAAAGGATTTCAAAGATTATGAAAAGTATATATGTATATATATACTGAATATTTTATGACTTGGTCGCGTTAAGATATCAGCTTGGTTCATTTCTTCTTGACCAAGACCTTCATGAGTACTATAAGAATGCTCATATATTGTTAATTATTATACATATTATTTCGGTGGGCTTGTTGCTCACCCTTGCTTTCTTCTTTCATCTCACAACAACAGATAGAAAAGATGAACAGGACCAAGCTTCCAATTCGCAAGCGGTTAGGAAACGTTCCGCAGTTTTCTGGAAGCGTTGATGCCGCTGTAGCTGAGGTAGAAATTACCAATAGGCTAGACTTTCAACTTCTGATGTACCAGACTTATGTATCTATATGAATTGTAATAATGGCAAAGAAATGTAAATTTATTCAGAAACCCTTTTAAGGTGTAACGGTTTATAATTGTGGAATAAAATGACTTATGTTATTTTTGGTATTCATCTCTGAGACTATAACTTGTGGTGTGTGTGTGTGTATTGTGGGGTCACAGTACTCAGTAGTTGGTTGACTATTAAGATTAAGTATTGATAAGGGAAATGGAACTCGTGACAACCCAAATCCCCGACCCCGGATTTGGAGGTGTTATAGAAATGGTATCAGAGCCAAGTGTTATAAACCTCAGAGATGATGTGACGTTAAGATAATAAGTTCACTAAGATAATAAGAACTCTTGCCAAGTTCATAGTCGGGCTACCTAAAGTAGTACTGATAGTTAAAACCCTTACGGGAACCCTTATAAATATTATGATAGTAACATAGTTCGTTCTCGTATAGGGCAGCGGGGCACCGAACCCTGAGGTTCAGGAGCATCAGCATGAGGGTGTTTTATTACATGTTGGAGATCAAATTGTGAATCCGATATAATACCCTAATGAGGGACCGGATGAGATTCATATTGAGAATATTGCAGTTGAGGATGTTATCCCAGAAGGGATTGTGGCTGAGGAGGATCTCGTGGAGGATCCTGATGAGAATGAAGAGAGGACCGCTGAGGAATTGATGACCGTAGTCATGGCGACTACCAGAGCAAGAATGGCCGCGAGGGTGGCACTAGAGGATGAAGAGTTACCAAGGGCACAAAGGTTAATAAGGGCAGAAGGAGTGGGGCCTTCCACAACACCAATTATACCAGTATCAGACCCTCTTCCAGAGGTTCCTGAAGACATCCATGAGGTTCCACCAATTCCTGTTCCCTCCCCTGTACAGAGCCCAGCACCTACTGAGGAAATGCCACCTTTATCTCATGCACCATTGTCACCTGATACCGTGCTTGGTTATCCATTTGGATCTCCTGGGTCTGCACCACCTGCACCCCATGGACTGCTAGATGCTACCACTCAGGCTTCTCTTATCGCCAATTATCATATGACTTGGGGTTGCCTGTCTGAGGCCCGTAATGTTAGAAGTGATATGTTGGACCGACTTACTGCACCAAGAATTGAGGGCGGGGTACTTCCGGCAGGATTAGCTTATAACATGGAAAGGATTGAGGCTACCACCCGAATTACAGCTAGAGGCCATCTTGAGGGTCAGATTGATCCAGATCTACTTGCGACTATCTTAGACCTCATCACCGCCTTAATGGAGCAGGTTAGGGATGTCGTGCGTGCCCGCATTTCTTGATCCATAATAGTGTGCAGGGTCTGGGCAATCAGACAAGGGTTTCATGTAGCACCGCTTTTGGAGGATTAGCCTAAGTTATGAATGATTAGTTTTAATGACTAGATGATTATCTATGGTAGTACTTTTGGGATAGAAGCGATCAGATCAAATGATGTAATTCTCTTTAATGTGTTCAGTTGTTGTACCCTCGAACAAATGGTTATGTATATATTCGTTAATTTCAGTTCAGATCAGTTTGTTTGTGATAAGTTCATATTGTTAATTGTACAATTAACACTTAAGAGAGTGTCATAAAGTTTATAGAACTTGAGAATTCATAATTTGCAATCATGCAAGGACTGAACGAGGGAAAGACTTAAGCAAAGTAAGTAAGACAAATATCCAGAGATTCTCCAAAATTTTTACAAGTATTATGCCCCCACAAGGAATAAGATTAGGGGCAAACCTTGAATGTGATAATCAGGGAGGTCACAATTAAGATATAAGGAACCCAGAACATAATGAAGTGGAAAACAAGGATTTTAACGTATAAGATAACTCCAAGTATGGGAGAAGGATGAAATATTTCATACTAAGGAAACAGAAGGTCAAGTAAGGAAAGGAGACCCGAGACGATACTCCTATACGGCAATTCATGGACCTGTCTAAAAAGAACTTAGACTGTTATCCCCAACCACCACACTGAGAAAACAATGCGGTGAGAAATTCTTTCTGGTCCTTTAAGTCGCTAAGCTCTCAGAGTTCCAAAGAACAAGCTGACCCAGTCGAGTCAAGAGCTTGGCTAAAGGAAATATAGGAATCATTTGAGATTCTAAATGAGTTACGAATCACAAAAGACTATTTTTGTCACTTACCCTCCTAAGAGAGAGGCCACCCGCTGGTGAAAGTCCAAGGAAGGCACGGAGCCAGAGGTTACAATAAACTGATTAAAGTTCAGTCAATTGTTTTCAGGAAAGTACTTCCCAAGGTTATGGAGATAGTGTAAAAGCTTTAGAGCCAGAACAAAGGCGGACGAGTATGATGAATTATGAATCTAAGTTGTAAAAGTTGTCAAGATTCGTTCTGAGGACACAAATCCAGAATGACGGGATGTTTGAAATCAATGCTTATGTTGTGTTGGTTCATGAAATAATGATAAGAGAAAGGAAAATAAAAAGAAACTGAAGTGGAAAGGAATATAAAGGCAATAGAGTTTGAGGAATAATAAGGAAGTTGGGTATGAGGAAACCCTAAAGACTCGTAGCAATAGAAATAGAAAAGTAAGTAATCGTCAGGATGGGGGTGATTCACCATGAGTTAAATTGATGGTTGAAGGCATAAGAGATACATATATTTTATCCCCTGTAAGTTGGGAGGATTCAAGGAAACCTTGAGATAGTTCGAAGGATAAATAATGAGACGCAGATAGACTGAGGAGACAAAGAAGTAAGAAATTAGGAAAATTGGATGAAGGAAGTGACCTTCAAGAATGTGAAGTGTAAGACCGGTGGCTTGATACCCAGTAAGGGAGACGCCAGGTATGAGAGATATCCCAACATTGAGATGACTGTTGAGATAAACAACAAAACTAAATACGGAATTATTAAGAAGGAGTTCACGTTGAACACGACCAATATCTTCCAGAACATCCTTGTTATCATTACCAAATCAAGCAAGAAAAGTAGATAACCGTAGTTATCTTTTGGAGGCCATATTGATTGACCTCATTTTGAATACAGATGTTATTGTGAAATTAGGCATATACTATCGAGGTGGGAAGGATTGAATAAGACACCCTTATCAGGGATATATGACTTGATTTATCCATGGAAGGATGCATGTACCTTTTTAAAGGTGGAATTAAAGATAGAACATCGGTAACTTAAAATGAATCCTAGGGGAATGCATAAAGGTTGGCATTTCACCCTTAATAGGGATAGTATGAGTTTTGACAGTATGAATTGGAAAGGATTAAGGTAATAACAACCTTTAAGTCTCAGTGGAGAAATTTTTCAGAAACATATAGACAATGGTTCTAGTATTAGTAAAGGGTATTTTGATATGCCCTGTATCTAGGGAATACAGGAGGAACGATTCAAGGATAACCTTAGAGGTTTTACAAGGAGAAAGGTAATATTCAAAATTCTCAAGAATAGAAATTTTGATAAAGGAAATATGACATAATAAAAATAATGCCAAGTGGGGCACATGTTAAACCATGAGAAAGTATAGATTGAACCCAACGAAGGTCAAGAATGGTGAAAACAAGAAGGACCCAAGATAAGAGACGTCCTAAGTACGATCGAGAGTCAGTCGTGACAATGATTAACCTCTAAAGACTGAGGCAATAACTTATGGAAAAATGGTGGTATTTTTTTTTACTCATCAGATTTTAAGGAAAACATCTTCACACAAGCAGTGATTGGAAATGAGGTAGAAAATTTAGTTGGAGATCGTTCAAATGACATTGATTGTAAGGAAATTTTACTATCAAGAAAGGCCAAAGAGGTGGCCGACACTTTAAGTGTAAGAGAACAATTATAGGCGCTCGTGCCAGAGGAATACAGTGATGATGGTTGAAGCCGTAAAGGTTGTATTATGGTTTGGAAGATTGACATTCCTTCTAATGACTGTGCAATACCCAACCGTAATAGTAGTTGGTAAAGGTTTAATTCATGTAATCGCCATGAGCGGGCTATCTATCTTAGAAGGTCCTATCTTGAGAATAATCCAGGACCATGTTTCAAAAAGGACTAAACGAACCTTTGAGTTAAGTCTTCTATGGAAGGCATATGATTAAGAATGGTATTAACCTGCTATCGTTGCTTTGATTGAAACTCTTCTGTAATTTTATCTGCTTGATGTCATGAAAGTACATCAGGATATGGAGTGTTCTTCATGAAGTATGAATGGGGATTATGTTAACTCCTTAGAAGAATTCGATACGACAGGTATGGACTCCGTATGGTTAGCTATTAAGATTCCAAGGAAAACGAATGACTACCGTAGGTCCGTGGTGGACTATAGTAATGCATCAACGATTCTTTGAATAATGAGCCGATTACAACCGTGAGAGTTGTATGGTAATGAATGTTGAGATTGAGTACCACTAATCGGGTTGTGGTGATGTATAAGTTATCATTGATAGACTAATTAAGTCGATTATCTACCTATTGAATACTTATTCCTTCTTATCAATAGAGAGTCGTATTACTATACAAGGAAGGTTGCAGTGCAAGCATAGTATCCTAGTAACGATGATGTCTAGAATGAGATCCTAGATTCGATTTTCGATGTCGAGGGAGTTTCAAAGGTGATTGTGTGTAAGCTCGAGGAAGAGCATGGATCCATAGAATGATGGACGGAATAGAAAAAATATTTAGGCATGTGAAATACGATGCTATAATACTTGATGTTGATATATATACGTATATGTTTTGTTCTCCTATGATAAACTTCTATAGTTCAGGGGTAGATTCCAGGCCAGATATTTTGTGGCAGTATATTTGATATATATACAATTCTCTTCAATTCGTTCTTTTCTCTCCTTTTCATTTCATATAAGCTGAGAAGAACAACCCTTCCAGAAGGGGAGGTATGGCCGAATGACTATCTATCTGTGTGATAGAAGCCTAGTAGGATACCACATGTTGTTTAATTGCTTGTCAAGTACTAAAGGCTGGCCACCTTCTGTACTAACTATGCAATAGAACAAGTGTTTATGATCATAGTGATCTCTCAACAAATTCCTTTACTTCTATATGATGGATCAAGCTTTCGAAGATAGAAGCAGCTAGAAAGGAGTAGTATCAGTGCGGTGGTATTTTTATTCTAACACGTTCGTGATACTAAGGTTGACGTGGTTATTAAAAGGTTATAGAACGCTAACGAGCAAAAGTGTAACCAGTATAGTATTATGTACGAAAGATAGTAACGACTACGAACTGGAAAAAAAGGGTAGTGAGAAGCAAAAGCTATAATGCTAGAAGCTATGATCAGAGCCGGTGCCATAGACTTGAAATAATTTGGAATGATCACTTAACGCGGATTAAGTTATCTCACGACAATAGATCATATGTCATTATCGAGATTTCGCCTTATGAGATCCTTGAGGGAAGACAATGTTGATCTCCCTTATGATATGATAATGTTGCAGAGCGCAAAATACTTAGACCAGTAGTGGTCCAAAGGACCAAGGATATAATAGATTTAATCAGAGGACGGCTGGTAGTAGCCCAAGATGGGAACACGAAGTATGTTGATTTGACACGAAAGGACAAGGAATAGGAAGTAGGGGACCTAGTGCTATTATAGGTATTCCCTTGGAAAGGATGGATGAGGTTTGGAAAGAAAGGAAAGCTAAGCCCACGAATGGTTGGACCCTTTGAGGTATTAAGACATATTGGGAAGTTAGCATATGAGCTAGCCCTACCCCCGAACATGTAGCAAGTTCATAACGTGTTCCACGTATCAATGTTAAGGAAGTGTAATTCGGATGCCAGATAAATAGGGGCATATGAGCGCATAGACATGCAACCAAACGTAACCTATATGGAGCAACCAGGAAGGGTTATAGATTGAAGGAAAAAAAAAAGGGAACAAGTGCTTAGAAGAAGGGTTATCAGACTATTCAGAGTTTGATTGAAGAACCACAATGTGGGAAAATTTACTTGAGAGTTAGAAAGTGCAATGCTAAGAAAGTATCCCTATTCATTTTCTATCTGATTCCGGGACGGAATCCTTTTAAGGAGGGGAGACTGTAATAACCCCAATTTTTGGAATTTTTGAAACCCTTATGATTAGTGATTTTGCTAAATAAGAAAACTTTTCATACCACACTATGTAGGGGTTCTTTTATTGATCTTCTGAGATCTTATTTGTACTCTATATGGTATATAAGTGTATGTAAAGATCGTCAGAATCCAAATTCGAACACCTTGATTTTTCCCGGAAATCTACCAGATACAGAAAGAATTGAGTATAAGGTAACAAAATAAAAAGGATTTAAATTTGAGGATTATACGAGAGGATCATAAAAGGAATATAATGTATTGAGAAAGGTTAAGGAAACCTAAGTAATAAGATCCCGGGTATGATCCCTCAAACGATAAACGAAAACGAAAGTTAAGCGAACCGCATAACAGATCAGCGGTCATTAGCCAAGTAATTAGGAGCTAATCAAAGAGGTTAGTGAGGATGATGTCATCAAACCAATAAGAAGAGGACAAGCATGGGAGGATGACATAGGATTGATGACCTAAGCATGACAAAAAGGGAAGGAAGGGTGGTTGATTTCAAGCCACACAATTTTACATGGTTAAAAGACAATTAAACAAAACAAAAGCAAAACAACCAAGCAAAACAAATCACAAACACAAAAACACATCTTGACTTCATTTCAAGCAACAAAGCTCTCGGCTTTTCTTCTTTTTCAAAGAGGAAAAATCCAAAATCCAAGTTCCAAGCTTCATTAATAAGTGAGGTAATTATCTAAGACTCCTTATGCATAGATATAGATATCCTATAAGTTTAAGCTTCAATTTCTGTAACACCCCCAAATCCGGGGTCGGGGATTCGGGTTGTCACGAGTTCCATTTCCCTTATCAATACTTAATCTTAATAGTCAACCAACTACTGAGTACTGTGACCCCACAATATACCCACACACACCACAAGTTATAGTCTCAAAGATGAATACCCAAAAATAACACAAGTCCTTATATTCCACAATTATAAACTGTTACACCTTAAAAGGGTTTCTGAATAATTTTACATTTCTTTTCCATTATTACCATTCATATAGATACATAAGTCTGGTACATCAGAAGTTGAAAGCCTAGCCTATTGGTAATTTCTACCTCAGCTACAGCGGCATCAACGCTTCCAGAAAACTGCGGAACGTTTCCTAACTGCTTGCGAATTGGAAGCTTGGTCCTGCTCATCTTTTCTATTTGTTGTTGTGTGATGAAAGAAGAAAGCAAGGGTGAGCAACAAGCCCACCAAAATAATATGTATAATGATTAACAATATATGAGCATTCTCATAGTACTCATGAAAGTCTTGGTCAAAAGAAATGAACCAAGCTGATATCTTAACGCGACCAAGTCGCAAAATATTCAGTATATATATACATATATATATATATACTTTTCACAATAATTGAAATCCTCTGACATGTATAACATCCACAGAGTTCCAGTTTACAACTGTATAAAAAATATCGTTGCAAGGTGATCTCATATATCTAACCTTGTCTCAATGTTTTTCAGAAAATCTTTGACATGCACAAGGTAATCATTTACTAGATATAAGTTTAAAAGATGAAGTTACAAGATACTCCAATATACTTATATCTTTTCCGAATACTACTTGAACTACCACCGTTCAAGTTATAATTAGTTTCAAAAGTTCATCACATAGATGAGACTACAAGGCATAACTTGTATAGAATCAATCTTTGAAATATCATTCAAAAGCAACGAAGTTACGAGATACTTTATTTGATGGAAACATCATTTTGAAAACTCGACCCTGCCAACACTCAACAATCGCCCAGCCGTAGCCTTTCTATCGAAGTGCTCTGGGTAGTGTTGCAGGAATATCCAACTGGATGATGAACTCATTACGGGAGTTTACCGCGCCAGGAAGACCACTTACGATGATCAGTCGTAGTAGTGCAACCCCACCATTTTCTACATGTAGAGGAGAACCTGTCGGATTTACTTGTCAACCGAACACTGGACTCCTAAGGAATGGACCGTCTTAGCGGAACCTCCAGGCCATTTGGGCCAATATAATTAGGCTGGGCCGGCGCCACTCGACCACTTACGCCACTCGTAGTTCAGATGAAATCCATGACTCTGAAATGTAAAGCTCGTCCCCCCTTTCCCCAAGTAGAAACTTGTTGATACGGCTCCACCAAGAAGTCGTATCTAGTTGGAAAGGAAAACTCACCGATATTTCCCAGGCGATGCCTGTTAATGGATTAACTTGTTCCAAGAATTTTACTTCCCGAGTGTTGGGTAAGTAATCAAAAACTCTTTTATCAAAATAGCAACCTTGTTGCGAATATAAAACACACCACAGAGCCGGATCCCTCAGGTTTTGAGCGAGTATTTAAATCCCCTTCGAAAGGAGGATCTTAAATATAAAAATGAGTTTTGGGATCCACCCTAACCTTTAAAATCATTTTGAAGACTCAAAAACATTTTTAAGAATGTTTGGAGTGTTGCTGATTTAATAAAATAAATCAGTCCCAATATATTAGAAAATATCTGAATATTATTATTTAAATAATATTCCCATAAAGAATAATCTTTATAAAAATAATTGAAGTAGAAGCTTTAAAACTTATACTTGAAATGAATATTAAATAACCAAAGATATACTTATACGAAAGTACTATCTTTATTTGAATAATCAAAAGTGAGTTTGATTATCGACACATTATTCTTTAATAAAATAAAGAATAATAAATAGTAAATAATCGGAGTCATAAGTCCTCGAATGAATATTCAAAACAATATTCATTAAATAAAATAAGCGGAGTCATAAGTCCTCGAATGAATATTCAAAATAATATTCATTAATAAAATAGCCGGAGTCATAAGTCCTCGAATGAATATTCAAAATAATATTCATTAATAAAATAAAGTTATAGAATAAACCTTATTCGATTCATAATTTTGAAAACTATATCTATATATATATATAATTATATATAATATACTCGGGAACATCGACTCCCAGTTTTAGAAAAATGTTCACCTTTGGGTCCCCTATACTAAGGGTATACGCAAATACCGCTTATCTCTAGCATAGGTATTATCAACTGAATCAACAGATATATGTATCAAGATTATGAAACAGGCATGCATATATACCATATCACATGCTACAATATATCGCAAGAATTTGCTAATTAACCATCATGCATCTATCACAAGATAATGCATATACATATATATCCATCACAACAACAGTATAACGGGTAAAAAACTTGCCTGAGTGCTCCCGAATAGACTTAAGCTTAGAGTGGGTCCGATAACCTATGAACAACAACATAAGTCGGAATTAAACCCCGGTCTCTTAAGAAACTAGACTTTAACCAATAGAACCCTAACGTTCGCTTATGGTCACTCCTACGCTTAACGAATCACCTAAGTCGTTCGAGTAACCTCGGCTCCACCATTTTTAATGAATTGACCATTAAGAGTTTTAAGGCGATTCTTTCGCGAGTGCCTTACCAACTGCCTAATACACTTTACATAATTGTTTCATATCCCAATTAGTCATTTAAAGTCCTTAACCAAGGTTTCAAAGTAAGGCGAGGGGTGATGGTTCGTTCGTGAAACTCCGTTACTTAAAACGGTCGTTTCTCCTAAACCGTACATCGGATTCAAACGAACCACATATCAAAACGAAGCTCGTAACATGAACTATCTAATCATGGCAATGGTCAAAACCTAACAGTGAGTTCAAGGGTTCTGATGTTAAGAACAAAAACAGTCTAAGGTAACTTGGGCATTACGACGGCTATGTTTACGCGATTACCCAAATTTATACCATTCCAAATCAACCCACAATCAACATCACAACCAAACTCCATCCATAATTCACCATAACAGCCCAAAAAACTCAATATTATCAACTTATACTACTTCCCAATCATGAACTAAAAGCTTACTTAAGTTCTTTAACTAATTATCAAGATTTACAACTCCAAACACATCATAACACCAACCAATCTCTAAATACACAATAACCAAGCATCTTATGAACCATACAAAACACAAAACTCTAAATATACAAAAGTAGGACTAGGGTATGAGGTTATACCTTCCTTGGTGAGTAAAAGTAACTAAGGAGCTTGGAATCACCCTTGAATGTCCTTACCAAAGCTTAATCTAAATAAAAACTTAAGAACAAAATTTTAAGTTCTTGAAAAACACTATTCACCCTCTTCTTCCATGATTTTTAGGAAGAGATTGTGAATAAATTAGAAGCTCGAACTTATAGGATAACTATATATATGCATAAGGAGTATTAGATAATTACCTCACTAATTAACAAGGCTTGGATCTTAGATTTTGTTTTTTTTCTTCTTGAAATAAAGAGAAGGCCGAGAGCTTCCTTTGAAGAAATGAAGTCAACTTTGTGTTTTTGGTGAAATGAATGGTTGGTTGGTTGTTTTTGGTTTTTGTTTTGATTTATTACTTTTTACCATGGTAACTTTTGTGTGGTTCTTAATCAACCAACAACACACCTATCTTTGTCATGCTTATGTGACCTTGTTATGTCATCCTCCCCCACTTGTCCTCCTCTTATTGGTTTGATGACATCATCCTCACTAACCTCTTTGATTAGCTTCTAATTACTTGGCTAATGACCGCTGATCTGTTATACGGTTCGCTTAACTTTCGTTTTCATTTATCGTTTGAGGGATCATACCCGGGATCTTATTACTTGGGTTTCCTTAACCTTTCTCAATACATTATATTCCTTTTATGATCCTCTTTTATAATCCTTGAATTTAAATCATTTTTATCCTGTTACCTTATACTGCATTCTTTCGGTATCTGGTGGATTTTCGGGAAAAATCAAAGTGTTCGGATTTGGATTCTGACGATCTTTACATACACTTATTTATCATATAGAGTACTAATACGATCTCAGAATAACAATAAAAGAACCCCTGCATAGTATGGTATGAAAAGTTTTCTTATTCAGCATAATCAGCAAAAACACTATTCATAAGGGTTTCAAAAATTCCAAAAATTGGGGTTATTACAGTCTCCCCTCCTTAAAAGGATTCCGTCCCGGAATCAGATAGAAAATGAATAGGGAAACTCTCTTAGCATTGCACTTTCTAACTCTCAAGTAAATTTTCCCACATTGCGGTTCTGCCACCAACTCTGACTAGTTTGATAACCCCTCTCCTAAGCACTTGTTCCTTTTCAATCCATAACCCTTCCTGGTTGCTCCATATAAGTTACGTTTGGTTACATGTCTAGGCGCTCATATGCCCCTATTTATCTGGCATCCGAATTACACTTCCTTAACATTGATACGTGAAACACGTTATGACTTGCTACATGTTCGGGGGTAGGGCTAGCTCATATGCTAACTTCCCAATACGTCTTAATATATCCAAGGGTCCAATAATTTGTGGACTTAGCTTTCCTTTCTTTCCGAACCTCATCAATCCTTTCCAAGAGAATACCTATAACAACACTAGGTCCCCTATTTCATACTCTTTGTCCTTTCGAGTCAAATCAGCATGCCTCTTATGTCCATCTTGGGTTACTACCAGCCATCCTCTGATTAGATCTATTATGTCCCTGGTCTTTTGGACTACTGCGGGTCCGAGCATCTTGCACTCTACAACTTCATCCTAACATAAGGGAGATCGACATTGTCTTCCCTCAAGGATCTCATAAGGCGATACCTCGATACTGACATACGATCGATTATCGTGAGAACTTAATCCGCGTTAAGTGATCATTCCAAATTCTTTCAAGTCTATTGCACCGGCTCTCATCATAGCTTCTAGCATTATAGCTTTTGCTTCTCACTACCCATTCTTTTCCAGTTCATAGTCATTACTATCTTCCGTACATAATACTATACTGGTTACACTTTTGCTCGTTAGCGTTCTATAACCTTTTAATAACCACGTCAACCTTAGTATCACGAACGTGGTAGAATCAGAATACCACCGCACTGATACTACTCCTTTCTAGCTGCTTCTATCTTCGAAAGCTTGATCCATCATATAGAAGTAAAAGAATTTATTGAGAGATCACTATGATCATGAACACTTGTTATATCGCATAGTTAGTACAGAAGGTGGCCAACCTTTAGTACTTGACAAGCAATTAAACAATAGATGGTATCTTACTAGGCTTCTATCACACAGATAGATAGTCATTCGGCAATACCTCCCCTTCTGGAAGGGTTGTTCTTCTCAGCTTACATGAAATGAAAAGAAGAGAAAAGAATGAATGGAAGAGAATTGTATATATATATATAAAATATACTGCCACAAAATATCTGGCTTGGAATCTACCTCTGAACTATAGAGGTTTAACATAGGAGAACAAAACACATATGTATATAAATCCACATCAAGTATAATAACATCACATTTCACATGCTTAAATATTTACTATTCCATCCATCATTCTATGGACCCATGCTCTTGCTCGAGCTTATACACAATCACCTTTGAAACTCCCTCGACATCGAAAAATCGAATCTGGGATTTCATTCTAGACATCACCGTTACTAGAATTCTATGCTTGCACTGCAACCTCCCTCGTATAGTAATATGACTCTCTATTGATAAGAAGGAATAAGTATTCAATAGGTAGATAATCGACTTAATTAGTCTATCAATGATAACTTATACATCACCACAACCCTATTAGTGGTACTTAATCTCAACATCCATTCCAATACAACTCTCACGGTTGTAATTACTCGGCTCATTACCCACATAATCATTCCTGCACTACTATGGTCCACCACTGACCTACTGTCATCATTCACTTTCCATGAAATCTTAATATCTAACCATACGGAGTTCATACATGTCATATAGAATTCTTCTAAGGAGTTAACATAATCACCATTCATAATTCATGAAGAACACTCCAAATTCTGACGTACTTTCATAACATAAAGCAGATAAAATTGCAGAAGAGTTTCAATCAAAGCAATGATAGCAGGTTAATACCATTCTTAATCATATGCCTTAATTAGAAGACTTAACTCAAAGGTTCGTCTAGTCCTTTTTGAAACATGGTCCTGGCTTATCTCAAGATAGTACCTTCTGAGATAGATAGCCCGCTCATGGCGATTACACGAGTTAAACCTTTACCAACTACTATTACGGTTGGGTATTGCACAGTCATTAGAAGGAATGTCAATCTTCCAAACCATAATACAACCTTTACGGCTTCAACCATCATCACTGTATTCCTCTGGCACGAGCGCCTATAATTGCTCTCTTACACTTAAAGTGTCGGCCACCTCTTTGGCCTTTCCTGATAGTAAAATTTCCTTACAATCAATGTCGTTTGAACGATCTCCAACCAAATTTTCTACCTCATTTCCAATCACTGCTTGTGTGAAGATGTTTTCCTTAAAACCTGATGAGTAAAAAAAAATACCACCATTTTTCCATAAGTTATTGCCTCAGTCTTTAGAGGTTAATCATTGTCACGACTGACTCTCGAACGTACTTAGGACGTCTCTTATCTTGGGTCCTTCTTGTTTTCACCATTCTTGACCTTCGTTGGGTTCAATCTATACTTTCTCATGGTTTAACATGTGCCCCACTTGGAATTATTTTAATTACGTCACAATTCCGTTATCAAAATTTCTATTCTAGAGAACTTTGAATAATACCATTTTCCTTGTTATCCTTGAATCATTCCTCCTGTATTCCCTAGATACAGGGCATATCAAAATACCATTTACTAATACTAGAACCATTGTCTATGTTCTTCTGAAAAATTTCTCTACTGATCTTTAAAGGTTGTTATTACTTTAATCCTTTCCAATTCATACTGTCAAAACTCATACTATCCCTATTAAGGGTGAAATGCCAACCTTTATGCATTCCCCTAGGATTCATTTTAAGTTACCGATGTTCTATCCTTAATTCCACCTTTAAAATGGTACATGCATCCCTCCATGGATAAATCAAGTCATATATTCTTGATAGATTATCTTATCCAATCATTCCCACCCAGATAGTCTATACCAATTTCACAATAGCATCCTTATTCAAACTGAGGTCAACACATATGGCCTTCAAAAGATAACAATGGTTACCCACTTTTCTTTCCTAATTTGGTAATGATAACATGGATGTTATGGAAGATATTGGTCGTGTTCAACGTGAACATCTTCTTAATAAATCCTCATTTTCTTCTGTTGTTTATCTCAGCAGTCTTCTCAATGTTGGGAGGTCTTTCATACCTGGCGTCTCCCTTTCTGGGTATCATGCCACCGGTCTTACACTTCACATTCTTGAAGGTCACCTCCTTCATCCAAATTTCCTAATTTCCTACTTTCTTGTCTCCTCAGTCTATCCGCGTCTCATTATTTATCCTTCGAACTATCTCAAGGTTTCCTCGAATTCTCCCAACTTAAAGGGGGTACAATATGTACATCTCTTATGCTTTTAACCATCAACTTTAGCTCATAGTGAGTCATCCTCATCCTGACGATCACATACTTTTCTATTTCTATTACTATGATTCTTTAGGGTTTCCTCATACACAACTCCCTTATCATTCCTCAAACTCTATTGCCTTTATATTCCTTTCCACTTCATTTTCTTTTTATTTTCCTTTCTCTTACAATCATTTCATGAACCCACTAATTATTTACTTCAAACATCACGTCGTTCTGGGATTCTTGTCCTCCGAACGAATCTTTACAACTTTTACAATCTTAGATTCATAATTCATCATATTCGTCCGCCTTTGTTCGGGCTTTTAAAGCTTTTACACTATCTCCCTAACCTTGGGATTTAATTTCTCGAAAACAATTGACTGAACTTTAATCAGTTTATCATAACCTCTTGCTCCGTGCCTTTTTTGGTCTTTCACCAGTGGGTGGTCTCTCTCTTAGGAGGCTAAGTGACAGAAACAGTCTTTTATGATTCGTCAATCATTTAGAATCTCAAATGATTCCTGTATTTCCTTTAGCCAGGCTCTTTCCTCGACTGGGTCAGCTATTTCCTTGGAACTCTGAGAGCTTAGCGACTTAAAGGTCCTGAATGAATTTCACACCACATTGTTTCCTCAAGATGGTGGTTAGGGGTAAAATTATAAGTTTTGTTTTAGGCAGGTCCATGGATTGCCCAATAGGAGTACCATCCTGGTTCTTCCTATCTTGCTCGGCTTCTGTTTTCTCAGTCTAAATATTTCTTCCTACTCCCCATAATTGGGGTCATCTTTTAATTTAAGATCCTCATTTTCCACTTCATTATATTCTGGGTTCCTTATATCTTAATTACGACCTCCCTGATTATCACATTCAAGGTTTGCCCCTAATCTTATTCCTCGTGGGGGCATGATGCTTGGAAAAATTTTAAGAATCTCTGGATATTTGTCTTACTTACTTTTCTTAAATCTTTCCCTCGTTCAGTCCTTGCATGATTGCAAATTATGAATTCTCAAGTTCTATAAACTTCATGACATTCTCTTAAGTGTTAACAGCGCAATTAACAATATGAACTTATCACAAACAAACTGATCTGAACTGAAGTTAACGAATATATACTTAACCATTTGTTCGAGGGTACAACAACTAAACACATTAAAGAGAATTACATCATTTGATCTGATCGCTTCCATCCCAAAAGTACTACCATAGATAATCATCTAGTCATCAAAACTAATCATTCATAACTTAGGCTAATCCTCCAAAAGCGGTGCTACATGAAACCCTTGTCTGATTGCTCTGGCTCTGCACACTACCATGGATCAAGAAATGCGGGCACGCACGACATCCCTAACCTGCTCTATCACAGAGGTGATGAGGTCTAAGATAGTCGCAAGTAGAACTGGATCAACCTGACCCTCAAGATGGCCTCTAGCTGTAACACAGGTGGTAGCCTCAATCCTTTCCATGTTATACGCTAATCCTGCCGGAAGTACCCCGCCCTCAATCCTCGGTGCAGTAAGTCGACCCAACAGATCACTCCTAACATTACGGGCCTCAGAAAGTCCACCCAAAGTCATATAATAATCGGCGATAAGAGAAGCCTGCGTGGTAGCATCTAGAAGTCCATGGGGTGCAGGTGGTGCAGACCTAGGAGATCCAAATGGATAACCAAGCACGGTATCAGGTGACAATGGTGCAGGAGATAAAGGTGGCATTTCCTCAGTAGGTGCTGGGCTCTGTACAGGGGAGGGAACAGGAATTGGTGGAACCTCATGGATGTCTTCAGGAACCTCTGGAAGAGGGTCTGATACTGGTATAATTGGTGCCGTGGAAGGCTCCACTCCTTCTGCCCTCATTAACCTTTGTGCCCTTGGTAACTCTTCATCCTCTAGTGCCACCCTCGCGGCCATTCTTGCTCTGGTAGTCGCCCTGACTACGGTCATCAATTCCTCAGCGGTCCTCTCTTCATTCTCGTCAGGTCTCTGAATAATTTTACATTTCTTTGCCATTATTACCATTCATATAGATACATAAGTCTGGTACATCAGAAGTTGAAAGTCTAGCCTATTGGTAATTTCTATCTCAGCTACAGCGGCATCAACGCTTCCAGAAAACTGCGGAACGTTTCCTAACCGCTTGCGAATTGGAAGCTTGGTCCTGCTCATCTTTTTTATCTGTTGTTGTGTGATAAAAGAAGAAAGCAAGGGTGAGCAACAAGCCCACCAAAATAATATGTATAATGATTAACAATATATGAGCATTCTCATAGTACTCATGAGAGTCTTGGTCAAAAGAAATGAACCAAGCTGATATCTTAACGTGACCAAGTCGCAAAATATTCAGTATATATATATATATATACTTTTCACAATAATTGAAATCCTCTGACATGTATAACATCCACAGAGTTCCAGTTTACAACTGTATAAAAAATATCATTGCAAGGTGATTTCATATATCTAACCTTGTCTCAACGTTTTTCTGAAAATCTTTGACATGCACAAGGTAATCATTTACTAGATATAAGTTTAAAAGATGAAGTTACAAGATACTCCAATATACTTATATCTTTTTCGAATACTACTTGAACTACCACCGTTCAAGTTATAATTAGTTTCAAAAGTTCATCACATAGATGAGACTACAAGGCATAACTTGTATAAAATCAATCTTTGAAATATCATTCAAAAGAAACGAAGTTACGAGATACTTCATTTGATGGAAACATCATTTTGAAAACTCGACCCTGCCAACACTCAACAATCGCCCAGCCGTAGCCTTTCTATCGAAGTGCTCTGGGTAGTGTTGCAGGAATATCCAACTGGATGATGAACTCATTACGGGAGTTTACCGCGCCAGGAAGACAACTTACAATGATCAGTCGTAGTAGTGCAACCCCACCATTTTCTACATGTAGAGGAGAACCTGTCGGATTTACTTGTCAACCGAACACTGGACTCCTAAGGAATGGACCGTCTTAGCGGAACTTCCAGGCCATTTGGGCCAATATAATTAGGTTGGGCCGGCGCCACTCGACCACTTACGCCACTCCTAGTTCAGATGAATTCCATGACTCTGAAACGTAAAGCTCGTCTCCCCTTTCCCCAAGTAGAAACTTGTTGATACGGCTCCACCAAGAAGTCGTATCTAGTTGGAAAGGAGAACTCACCGATATTTCCCAGGCTATGCCTGTTAATGGATTAACTTGTTCCAAGAATTTTACTTCCCGAGTGTTGGGTAAGTAATCAAAAACTCTTTTATGAAAATAGCAACCTTGTTGCGAATATAAAACACACCACAAAGCCGGATCCCTCAGGTTTTGAGCGAATATTTAAATCCCCTTCGAAAAGAGGATCTTAAATATAAAAATGAGTTTTGGGATCCACCCTAACCTTTAAAATCATTTTGAAGACTCAAAAACATTTTTAAGAATGTTTGGAGTGATGCTGATTTAATAAAATAAATCAGTCCCAATATATTAAAAAATATCTGAATATTATTATTTAAATAATATTCCCATAAAGAATAATCTTTATAAAAATAATTAAAGTAGAAGCTTTAAAAGTTATACTTGAAATGAATATTAAATAACCAAAGATATACTTATACGAAAGTACTATCTTTATTTGAATAATCAAAAGTGAGTTTGATTATCGACACATTATTCTTTAATAACATAAAGAATAATAATTAGTAAATAATCGGAGTCATAAGTCCTCGAATTAATATTCAAAACAATATTCATTAAATAAAATAAGCGGAGTCATAAATCCTCGAATGAATATTCAAAATAATATTCATTAATAAAATAGACGGAGTCATAAGTCCTCGAATGAATATTCAAAATAATATTCATTAAAAAAGTAAAGTTATCGAATAAACCTTATTTGATTCATAGTTTTGAAAACTATATCTATATATATATAATTATATATAATATACTCGGGAACATCGACTCCCGGTTTTAGAAAAATGTTCACCTTTGGGTCCCCTATACTAAGGGTATACGCAAATACCGCTTATCTCTAGCATAGGTATTATCAACTGAATCAACAAATATATGTATCAAGATTACGAAACAGGCATGCATATATACCATATCACATGCTACAATATATCGCAAGAATTTGCTAATTAACCATCATGCATCTATCATAAGATAATGCATATACATATGTATACATCACAACAACAGTATAACGGGTAGAAAACTTGCCTGAGTGCTCCCGGAATAGACTTAAGCTTAGAGTAGGTCCGATAACCTATGAACAACAACATAAGTCAGAATTAAACCCCGGTCGCTTAAGAAACTAGACTTTAACCAATTGAACCCTAACGTTCGCTTATGGTCACTCCTACGCTTAACGAATCACCTAAGTCGTTCGAGTACCCTCGGCTCCACCATTTTTAATAAATTGACCATTAAGAGTTTTAAGGCGATTCTTTCACGAGTGCCTTACCAACTGCCTAATACACTTTAAATAATTGTTTCATATCCCAATTAGTCATTTAAAGTCCTTAACTAAGGTTTCAAAGTAAGGCGAGGGGTGATGGTTCGTTCGTGAAATGCCGTTACTTAAAACGGTCGTTTCTCCTAAACCGTATATCGGATTCAAACGAACCACATATCAAAACGAAGCTCGTAACATGAACTATCTAATCATGGCAATGGCAAAACTTAACAGTGAGTTCAAGGGTTCTGATGTTAAGAACAAAAATAGTCTAAGGTAAATCGGGCATTACGACGGCTATGTTTACGCGATTACCCAAATTTATACCACTCCAAATCAACCCACAATCAACCCACAATCAACATCACAACCAAACTCCATCCATACTTCACCATAACAGCCCCAACAACTCAATATTATCAACTTATACTACTTCCCAATCATGAACTAAAAGCTTACTTAAGTTCTTTAACTAATTATCAAGATTTACAACTCCAAACACATCATAACACCAACCCATCTCTAAATACACAATAACCAAGCATCTTATGAACCATACAAAACACAAAACTCTAAATATACAAAAGTAGGGCTAGGGTATGAGGTTATACCTTCCTTGGTGAGTAAAAGTAACTAAGGAGCTTGGAATCACCCTTGAATGTCCTTACCAAAGCTTAATCTAAACAAAAACTTAAGAACAAAATTTTAAGTTCTTGAAAAACACTATTCACCCACTTCTTCCATGATTTTTAGGAAGATATTGTGAATGAATTAGAAGCTCGAACTTATAGGATAACTATATCTATGCATAAGGAGTATTAGATAATTACATCACTAATTAACAAGGCTTGGATCTTAGATTTTGGTTTTTTTCTTCTTGAAATAAAGAGAAGGCCGAGAGCTTCCTTTGAAGAAATGAAGTCAACTTTGTGTTTTTGGTGAAATGAATGGTTGGTTGGTTGTTTTTGGTTTTTGTTTTGATTTATTACTTTTTACCATGGTAACTTTTGTGTGGTTCTTAATCAACCAACAACACACCTATCTTTGTCATGCTTATGTCACCTTGTTATGTCATCCTCCCCCACTTGTCCTCCTCTTATTGGTTTGATGACATCATCCTCACTAACCTCTTTAATTAGCTTCTAATTACTTGGCTAATGACCGCTGATCTGTTATACGGTTCGCTTAACTTTTGTTTTCGTTTATCGTTTGAGGGATCATACCCGGGATCTTATTACTTGGGTTTCCTTAACCTTTCTCAATACATTATATTCCTTTTATGATCCTCTTTTATAATCCTTGAATTTAAATCCTTTTTATCCTGTTACCTTATGCTCCATTCTTTCGGTATCTGGTGGATTTTCGGAAAAAATCAAAGTGTTCGGATTTGGATTCTGACGATCTTTACATACACTTATTTATCATATAGAGTACCAATACGATCTCAGAATAACAATAAAAGAACCCCTACATAGTGTGGTATGAAAAGTTTTCTTATTCAGCATAATCAGCAAAAGCACTATTCATAAGGGTTTCAAAAATTTCAAAAATCGGGGTTATTACAATTTCCTTCACAATCTCTTCCTAAAATTCATGGAAGAAGAGGGTGAATAGTGTTTTTCAAGAACTTAAATTTTTGTTCTTGAGTTTTTGTTTAGATTAAGCTTGGGTAAGGACTTTCAAGGGTGATTCCAAGCTAATTAGTTACTCCCACTCACAAGGAAGGTATAATCTCTTAACCTAGCTTTGTTATTGAATGTTAAGAGCTTAATATGAGTATTATAGTTCATAAGAGGCTTGATTGTTGTGTATGTAGAGATTAGTTGGTTTTGTGATGTTTTTGGAGTTGTAAATCTTGGTTATTAGTTAAAGAACTTAAGAATAGTTTTAGTTCATGTTTGAGATTAATATAAATTGGAAAAACTTGAGGTGTTGGGGCTGTTGTAGTGAAGTATGGATGGAGTTTGGTTGTATGGTTGAATTGTGGTTGGTTTGTGGTTGGTTTGGAGTAGAATAAAAATTGGTAATCGCGTAAACATAGCCGTCGTAATGTCCGATTTACTTTAGACTATTTTTGTTCTTAACATCAGGACCCGATAACGCACTGTTAGGTTTTGACCATTGCCATGATTAGATAGTTCATGTTACGAGCTTCATTTTGATATGTGGTTCGTTTGAATCTGATGTACGGTTTAGGAGAAACGACAATTTTAAGTAACAGCATTTCGCGAACGAACCATTACCCCTCACCTTACTTTGAAACATTTGTTAAAGACCTTAAATGACTAATTGGAGTATGAGACATTTATGTAAAGTGTATTAGGCAGTTGGTAAGGCACTCGTGAAAGAATCGCCTTAAAACTCTTAATGGTTAATTTATTAAAAATGGTGGAGCCGAGGGTACTCGAGCGACTTAAGAGAATCATTAAGCGCAAAGCGAGCGTTAGAGTCTAATTGGTTAAAGTATAGATTCTTAAGCGACTTTGGTTTAATTCCAACTTATATATGGTTTATAGGTTACCTGACTCATCCCAGGACTTTTACCACCCCCAGTCGCTCAGGCAAGTTTTCTACCCGTTATACTGTTGTTGTGATGTATACATATGTATATGCATTATCTTGTGATAAATGCATTATGGTTAATTAGCAAATCTTGCGATATATTGGAGCATGTGATATGGTATATATGCATGTCTATTTCGTAATCTTGATATATATATCTGTTGATTCAAAGGCTTATTAGTTGCATAATACCTATGCTAGAGATAAGCAGTAATTGCGTATACCCTTAGTATAGGGGACCCAAAGGTGAACATTTTCTAAAACCGGGAGTCGATGTTCCCGAGTATATTATATATATATTTATATATAGATATAGATATAGTTTTCAAAACTATGAATCGAATAAGGTTTATTCGATAACTTTATTTTATTAATGAATATTATTTTGAATATTCATTCAAGGGCTTATGACTCCGTTTATTTTATTTAATGAATATTATTATTTGAATATTCATTCGAGGACTTATGACTCCGATTATTTACTAATTATTATTCTTTATTCTATTAAAGAATAATGTGTCGATAATCAAACTCACTTTTGATTATTCAAATAAAGATAGTACTTTCGTATAAGTATATCTTTGGTTATTTAATATTCATTTCAAATATAAGTTTTAAAACTTCTACTTCAATTATTTTTATAAAGATTATTCTTAATGGGAATATTATTTAAATAATAATATTCAGATATTTTTATAATATATTGGGACTGATTTATTTTATTAAATCAGCATCACTCCAAGCATTCTTAAAAATGTTTTCGAGTCTTCAAAATGATTTTAAAGGTTAGGGCGGATCCCAAAACTCATTTTTATATTTAAGATCCTCCTTTCGAAGGGGATTTAAATACTCGCTCAAAACGTGAGGGATCCAGCTCTGTGGTGTGTTTTATATTCGCAACAAGGTTGCTGTTTTGATAAAAGAGTTTTTGATTACTTACCCAACACTTGGGAAGTAAAATTCTTAGAACAAGTTAATCCATTAACAGGCACCGCCTGGGAAATATCGGTGAGTTTTCCTTTCCAACTAGATACGACTTCTTGGTGGAGCCGTATCAACAAGTTTCTACTTGGGGAAAGGGGGGACAAGCTTTACGTTTCAGAGTCATGGATTTCATCTAAACTAGGAGTGGCGTAAGTGGTCGAGTGGCACCGGCCCAGCCTTATTATATTGGCCCAAGTGGCCTGGAAGTTCCGCTAAGACGGTCCATTCCTAAGGAGTCCAGTGTTCGGTTGACAAGTAAATCCGACAGGTTCTCCTCTACATGTAGAAAATGGTGGGGTTGCACTGCTACGACTGATCATCGTAAGTGGCCTTCTTGGCGCGGCAAACTCCCGTAATGAGTTCATCATCCAATTGGATATTTCTATAACACTACCCAGAGCACTTCGATAGAAAGATTGATTCTATACAAGTTTTGTCTTGTAGCTTAATCTATGGGATGAACTGTTTATACATTGAATGGTGGTAGTTCAAGTAGTATTCGGAAAGATATAAGTATATTGGAGTATCTTGTAACTTCAACTTTTAAACTTATATCTAGTAAATGATTATCTTGTGCATGTCAAAGATTTTCAGAAAAACGTTGAGACAAGGTTAGATATATGAGATCACCTTGCAATGATATTTTTATACAGTTATAAACTGGAACTCTGTGTACATTATACATGTCAGAGGATTTCAAAGATTGTGAAAAGTATATATGTATATATATACTGAATATTTTACGACTTGGTCGCGTTAAGATATCAGCTTGGTTCATTTCTTCTTGACCAAGACCTTCATGAGTACTATGAGAATGCTCATATATTGTTAATTATTATACATATTATTTCGGTGGGCTTGTTGCTCACCCTTGCTTTCTTCTTTCATCACACAACAACAGATAGAAAAGATGAACATGACCAAGCTTCCAATTCGCAAGCGGTTAGGAAACGTTCCGCAGTTTTCTTGAAGCGTTGATGCCGCTGTAGCTGAGGTAGAAATTACCAATAGGCTAGACTTTCAACTTCTGATGTACCAGACTTATGTATCTATATGAATTGTAATAATGGCAAAGAAATGTAAATTTATTCAGAAACCCTTTTAAGGTGTAACGGTTTATAATTGTGGAATAAAATGACTTGTGTTATTTTTGGTATTCATCTCTGAGACTATAACTTGTGGTGTGTGTGTGTATATTGTGGGGTCACAGTACTCAGTAGTTGGTTGACTGTTAAGATTAAGTATTGATAAGGGATATGGAACTCGTGACAACCCGAATCCCCGACCCCGGATTTGGGGGTGTTACAGTCTCAAGCTAGCTTTGGAGATGAAGGTGGAGAATTTGAATGTGTTTAGTGACTCCATGATTGTGGTCTAAGGTGGAGAACGGAGCTTTACCTAAAATGTGCGCAGAGGATAATCGCAAGGTTCAACGAGGTGAGGCCGGAACTAATCCTGCGCGGGCAGAATGAAGGCGCGGACGAGCTAGCTAAACTCGTCTCGCGTCGCGAGGCGACCCTGCTAGGGGTCGTGCCCCTTGATATATAGAGGCAGCCTAGTGTGCCCGTGCACGAGGTGGGCAGCTTCAGTAATAACCTCGGCCCTACGCGGATGGCACCTATCTTAGCCTACATAAATGATGGTTCACTCCCGGACGAAAAGAATGAGGCAAGAAGGATAAATACAAAGCAGCCCGCTATGTGATATACGATGAGGTCTTATATAGAAGAGGGTTCAGCATGCCCCTCCTCAAGTGCATAGATGGGGATGAGTGCAATTATATCCTAAGGGAAGTACACGAGGGCATTTGTGGCAATCACTCGGGGGGTAGCTCTCTAGCTCAGAAAATCCTCCGTCAAGGCTACTACTAGCCAACGCTGAAAAAAGATGCATTCGAATTCTCCCGAGCTTGTGATAAGTGTCAGCGATATGCCAAGTATTACAATAGCCCCGTGGCCTCTCTCACATCCCTCATGAGCCCTTGACCCTTCTCTATGTGGGGAATTGATCTGATTGGGGAACTCCCGAAGGCCAGGGGAGGTGTCAAGTATGCGGTTGTTGCAGTAGACTACTTCACTAAGTGGGCAGAGGCCGAGCCCCTAGCCACTATCACGGAAAAAAAGCTCAGGGAGTTTGTGCACAGGGCTATTGTGTGTCGCTATGGCATCCCTTACAAGTTCATATCTGATAATTGGAAACAATTCGATAGCAAGGAAATTCGAGAATTTTGTGAGCAGCTGGGGATTCAGAAGAGCTTCAGCGCAGTTTTCCACCCCCAGAGTAACGGGCAGACAGAGGCCGTTAACAAGATCATTAAGCACACCCTGAAGGCAAAGCTAGAAGAGAAAAAAGGGACATGGACAGAAGAGCTCGCCCATGTCCTATGGTCTTACAACACGATACCCCGAACTACAACCGGAGAGACCCCTTTTTCTCTGGTGTATGGGTGTGAAGCTATGGTGCCCGTTGAAGTGGGGGTAGGATCTTTCTGGAGGGACAAATATGACTCATAGGAAAATGAGGTCAATCATCGGCTCTATTTGGACATGATCGAAGAAACTCGGGAAGATACTCAGATCAGGGTAGCAGCATATCAGCAGAGGACAGCTAGGCACTACAATAGTAAGGTTAGAGCCCGAACTTTCAAGGTGGGAGATTTGGTTCTGCACCAAGTCATACCAAACACCAAGGTGGTGAGTCACGGAGTCTTTGGAGCAAATTGGGAAGGCCCTTACAAGATAAAGTCGGTGCTCTGAGAGGGAACCTACCACCTCAATGATATGCAAGACAAGTTGATCCCGAGAGCTTGGAACGCGGAGCACCTCCGCAAATATTATCAGTAATATTATTCTTTTCAGACTTAGTACTATCTTACAATGCTCCTAAGTCTCGGCGGGTAGTGCCATATACGTGCCTCTCTGAGACCACAAATATGTACTCATTTCACCTTCCATTATCTATGAATGAACGATTGATATCTACTTTGTGCACTTGATATTTTAATTTCTGTTAGTAGATTAAATACCCAGTAGGGGAGCCCATCCTTGGGAACCCATGCGAGGACAAAACGATTGCTTTATTAACATGATAAAATCACAAGTCAGGCCGGGCCCCGGCCCGCTTGACAACAAATATGGGAAACGAGCTGGGCCACGGCCCGCTTAGAAAGATATGAGCACAAAGCAAATAAAAGATGAAGTTAAAAAGAGGGATAGACACGCGATGCGAGCCCATACCCCGGCTCGCAGACTCCCAAATGCTACCCAGGAAGCCCAGCCCTCCACCAAGCATGGCCAGGGTCGCATTATGCGAGCCCGTACAAGAACGCGTGTAAAACTTGTGAATTAGTAATGATGCGAGCCTGTTCTACTTAGCATTTTTTTTAATTTTGTTTGATTGAATAAAAGGTGCGAGCTGATTAACTGGGCTCGCTGTGAAGGTGTAACGCTCACCGTACGCGGCCAGGGTTATGATAACTTTTGGTCAGTAGAGGCACGATAAGTTTATACAAAAGTAAGGAAACTGGCTAGCACAATAAAGATGAGTGCGGGCACACAAGACTTAGAAATTTGATATAAACAAAAGGTAAATAAGTTAGGCCCCGAGGCAGAATACTTTAAATACAAACGCGAGGTAAGAAGGGTGCCCGCCTACCCAGTCAAAAGTCTAGTTTCAAGATAAAATTAAATCTAAGGGTTATCAGCCTCTTTCTCCCGAGCTTCATCAGCCACGACCCGGGCCTGCTCAGCTGCGAGCCGGGCCTCCTCGGCAATCTGGGCGTCCCGCTCCATCTTCAGCTTCAGTTTCTCGGCATGCCTAGCTGTGCTCGCACCCAGAGCCGCCCAATCGAAATCAGGAACCTTCTTCCTAAAGATTTTCATGAAATTCCTGGCCCCTATATTCCTAGAATCGGTGAGGGCGGCCTCACGACCCTCGGTCAGGGCAGAAACTGACCCCTCCAGCTCAAGCACCCTCTTCTCGAGACTATCCTTCTCCTTCTTCCACGCCTCAGCGGCCAGGTCATAAGCTTTCTTCTGCTCCCTTAAGGCCTTGTCGTGAGCAGCGTTCAGGTCAAGCATCTTCTGATTATAGTTGTTCACCAGCGTAACTTTCTCTTGCCCGTGCTCAGCGACCTTACTCTGAAGAGATTTGACTTTAGACCCGAGCTTTGTGTTGGTCTGGCTGAGGACTCGCATCTCTCCGCATTTATTTTTTCTTGTCCCACAAGGACAGTACGAGGCGGGGTGGCTGGAGATAAAGAAAAAACATTTCTTGTTAAAGGAAGGAATTATGGTAGAAAAGACGAGAGCGGCCAGGGAAGACATACATGGATTGTAATAAAAATAAGTCTGGACTCGAGGCACCTCGTGGATATAGAAATAGGGGCTCTTCCACTTTCCTGAGTTGCTCGGCCCGTTGTGGATGAGCTTCTTTTTATTGAAGCACGGCCAGACTGAAAAGTAGAAGTACCCGAAGTCATTGGGGGAATGCTTCAGGTTAAGAAAGTAGCCGAGCTGCCTCGCTGTGAGAGGAGGAAATCCATATTTGTTATACATGATATACAATGCGAGGGCGGCCCGGTATCCATTCGGGTTGATCTGAAGGGGTGCGAGCTGGTAGTGCTCGCAAACATCTTTAATGAAAGGATGAAGGGGTGAGGAGATTCCTAGCCTTAGTAGGAAGGTGGACAAGACCATGCGAGGCACCCTGCCTCCATTCTCTAGATGGTTAAATCTATAGCACCTCATGTGAGGCAGGGGTAAGACAACATGGCCCTCGAGCTGGAACTGCTCAATATGTTCGGCCAGATGTTTCTGAGTCAGTAAGGTAGGCAGGTCGCGGTAAGCAAGCACCTTAACCTCCTTGTTGGCAGTCGAGCTCTCCTCCCCATCAGGAATGATCTGCCTCTTAAAAATAATTTTACCCTCAAGCTCGGGCTGGGCAGGAGGCACATAAGGCTCAGGAGAGGCCGCGGGGATGTAGTTATAGTTACAAATCTTGTATTGACTTGTAAAATCTGCCACCTCCTCGCTCTGAGGAGAGTCATAGGACCAATACGAGCCGTCCTCTTCACCCTCGAGCCCCAAGATAGGATATTCAGCAGCTACGGGCTCCTTTCCTTTCTTCTTGGTGTCATAGTATGCACTCCCCAAGTCGCTGTCGGTAGATTCTGAGTCAAGGTGAATGGGGTCGAGGTTGTTAGCTGTAGCTTGCCTCAGGCGGGCTGCCCTCTCCTCATCCATCTCTCTTAAAATCTCATCGGCTCGCTCTTTATCCAAGGGAGCAGGCTCGCGGTTTAGCAGCTCTTCTACCACAAGGGAGGCTGGAATATGAGAGACGTCCACGGGCCTATCTCTCCAATCATATATATTCTTCTCCCTGGTAAAATCCTCAGGGTTCGGGTTGAGGTGAATATCAAGCGAGCCGGATCCAGCTGCTCGCATCGAGTTCTCAACTCTGGCAATGTTCAAAGCCCCTTGAGGGGTGATAGCTGAGCCAGGAGAGATGGGTTGGCTAAGACGACCAGAAAGAGAAGTCAGCTCATGTTGAAAGTCCTTTGAGCCTCGCTGCTCGGGTGGATATTGGTTTAATGGAGACGGGGTGGCTGAAGAATGAGCCGGGCTAGCAGAGGTGCGAGCCGGGCTCAAGGAAGAGCGAGACGATCTATAGCAGCGGGCTGAAGACGCACTCGACATCTGTAAAAGATGGTGAAAATTAGTGTGTGGCCCTAAAAAGAAAACAAAAACAAGTATGGGGGCGCACCTAGGTTTTCTCACATCTCACACAAAATCGTACCTAGGTATCTAAATGGCGGGCTCGCATCGCTTTATGTGATTGTGTGTGGGATCGCATCAAGTTATAAGAAAGTGTGAGAGCTCGCATCACATATTGTGAGTGTGTGGGGGCTCGCATCAAACAAGTGGTGTGTGCTCGAATTGAAGGACTAAGTATGAATGTAAATGGGCTCGAATCGAAGAATACCTGTTGGAGAGGTGTATGAAGATCCTGATGAATCTGTGCCGGGAGAATATCCCCGTCGGTAGATGGTTCTTGTGGAGATGATGATCTTCGTCGTGGTAGATCCTTGAGCAAATTGAGCAGCAATTCAAGAAGTTTTTTTGGAAATGTGAGAAATGAATTGAAATCTCACATATTTATAGGGGATAGGAGAGAGAAAGGGAAAGTGACACGTGTCACCATCTCAGATAACGACACAGATCCCCACGCCAGCTGTCCAACGGCTGTCAAAATGAATGCTAAATGAAAGGCATGCGAGGCGAGGCACGCGACGCGGTTTGGTGCGGTCAGGTGGGCTCGCACCTGCGAGACAAAAAAAAAGACTGGAAAAATTCCTAGCCTCAAGATGTGACCAGGAATTTTGGGTGGTAGTTGTTATGTCCGCCTTCGGTCATGGGCCCTAAACAGGTCCCCATGGGTGCATTGAATAGTTGGACTCTCATGTGTGGGCTAGAATCATGGACTAATGTTACTTGGGTCAGCACATGCGGGCTGAGCTCATAACATGCGAGCTGGGCTCACACCTGTAAGGTAGGTTCATACTTGCCGTCTGGGCTCACATACGCGACGTGGGCTCAAGTGGCTTCATGCGAGGTGGGCTCAGGTGACAGTACTCGAGCTGGGCTCGGTTGCCCACACGCGGGCTGGGCCCATGAGCTCACATCTTATGTAGTTGAAGATAATATTGTATTTATTGATTAAAAATGAAATCGGTGCGGGTCGAGGTGCCAGGCCGTCCCGCATTAGAGGACTTTGTGTTCGATATGGAAAGTAACTCATAGATGATTGAGTTGCTCGTAGATTTCGGGGCCGACACGAGTTGTTCCTACAATCACGGGAAGGATTGTGGAGATGCCGCGAGATTGTAGGAAGCGTGTGGAGCCGGTTGAGATTTACGTGACTAATTGGCTGAAGGCCTGACTTTATCGTGGGCTTGTGTTGTACGGGTTGGAGAACCCTAACCTTAGCCTACATGACTTGTTCCCCAAGAACTATGTGAGGCTTAATCCCTATAAATAGGGTACGTAGGCACTTGTATGAGACATGAGTCGACACTTGATAGAGAATAACAAACCCTATTCTTTCTTAAGGAGTCAACATACAAGCTCAGCCACCACCAAACGACCTTCCTCCGCCCTCAAACACCATCCTTGATCCTTGTTTCGCCCATTAACCTCCACAACACTGTTATACGAAATTCTCCCTATAACACACACATTACAGGGATGATCGAGCTGATGGCCTATGCAGTATGCTAATGGTAAATAAGATGGAAAGGGTGGAAGAAGCCCGTTGTGTTAGTCAAAATTTGAATAAATATCCACACGATAAAAGGCATATAAAAACTTAAATTGGTAAAAAGTTATCTTAGATTTTTTTTATCGTAGGTAACCCGCAGCCGCTACCCTTTGGGTGCGCACTGGGTAAACCCTATGGGCTCACGTAATAGCCTGCAAACCACGTGAACCAAGGTAAACAGCATTTAAGCAACAGGCTCTGACTCAGGAGGCATAATCATAAATTCTCCTCCCGTGGGATTCGAACCTGTGACCAAGATGATAGTTATCCCCTCTTTAACCAGTTGAGGTTATCTTAGATTTAAATAACATTAAATAAACTTTATTAGATTTAATAATTGAGTACACATAAGTAATTATTTACGTATAATCGTCATGTTTGACATATGCCCAATAAACTCATGTAATTTTTGTTGGGTTTCCCTGTATAAAAATACAGTGAAAATAATAAATAAAATCGAAAACCACCGCAAGATTCATGCGAAAAATAATATTTAATTTGTGGATGAGATGTTTACCTTAAAAAAATCGATTATGATTGTCAAAAATAGATCCTAATTTTAACCGAACATCACATATCCCGCCTTAACGATCTATGTCGTAGAGGCATCCACATGAAAGCCGGTAAAAGAAAAAAAATGATCAATACTTTTGAGAGTATTGATCAAATTTAAGGCATCCACACGAAAGTCGATAAATTTAAGGTAGATTCTAAAAGAAAAAAATTTCAAACAACTATTTTTTTTCTGTTGTTTGATGATTTATAAGTGATAGGGAATAAATAAATCCTGATTACGTAATTAATATTGCATTAATTACACATGATTTGGGCCAGAAGGCCCAATAAGAAGATGTATGACATTCAGACCAAAAAGGTTAATACATTGATCAGGCCTGATGGACAAGATCAGGCCTGATGGAACAAAAAAGGCCCAAAACCCTGAATATTAACTAATTTCATAATTAATTAATAAGAGATAAGTCAGCGGACAAGATGAGTCCTGGTGGAGAAATAAATCCTTATGGATTGGCCTCCAAGGAACCTGATGGGATAAGAAATCAACTTCCTACCTCTTAGGACTCTAAAGTCCATTCTAATTCTGAGACTTGCCCACCAAGTCTCCTAACCCAAGTCCAATTCAAGGACTCCCAATATCTATATAAGGGGTCTCACCCCCACCAATCAGAACTACGTTTTTTGACTTGATCCTTGGCAATCAGCAAGGTACATAGGCATCTTGTTAAGGCAGATCGAGTCACGAAATACAAGAGCAGTCAAATCGAGCCTCGAAGCTCACGTTCCTTAGTAATAAATACAACAATCATTATACCTAGTTTTTGATCCATAACATTTGGCGCCGTCAGTGGGAAAGCACAACAACAACCATGGCGAGAACACGGAGAATAAGCAACGTCCTTAAAGGAGGAACACCCGTGGGGACAACCCAAACGATTTCTTCAACCGTGGAGGTGCCTCCATATTCAACCTATAACATCACTCAAGGAGAAGCCTAGATAGGGGAAACTGAACCTCAACCTCAAGGGACGATTCCCCCGGTTCCTCAAGGTACGAATCCCCAACTTTAACAACTACATACACCTGTGAATTCTCGACCCATTGAGTATGAGTATTCAACTATTGTGACCACTAACCCCCCATATGGAATGCCCCTTTACCCCGAGGTTGGAGGAAGTGGACATGCTGGACGGAGTGAAGCACTAGGGCAATCACCCCCCTACATACAAGGTTTGGCTCATATCCTGGAGGATCAGGAATTTTCTGGTCCTTATACTGAGAGAGACTCTGAATCTTCGGATGATGAAGTGCCCCCGAGAAGGAGAAGTGCTGGCAAAGAGCCGATGGCTGATGGTAACCAACGTCCTAGGAGCACCCGAGGGGTGAATCCCCAAGAAGTGCAGGAGAGAATCAAGGCCCATGAGGCTGAGATTCAAAGGCTGAAGCGCGACTTGGAGGCGCACTAGGTTCCCAGGCCCCCGTTACCACCTAGGGGAGAAATCCTCCTCCAATCATAGACCCGGATGGTCTGACACAAAGAAGGGTTGTAGCCCCAAGACTTGATCCAAGCAATCTTCTTCTCCTTGGAGATCCTCATGATCCTACTTCACCATTTACTGAAGAGATAATGAATTCCCATATCTCAAGGAAGTTCAAGATGCCCACTATCAAAGCTTATGATGGCACGGGAGATCCCGCTAATCATGTCAGGACATTCTCCAATGCACTGTTGTTGTAACCCGTGAATGACGCTATTAAGTGTCGGGCCTTTCCTCAAACCCTGTCGGGTATGGATCAAAGATGGTATAGTCACTTGCCCCCAAACTCTATTGGGTCCTTCAGACAATTAAGTCAGGCTTTTATTAAGCAATTCATCAGCGGGAGAGTGCATGAGAAAAGTTCAGCATCCCTCATTAGTATTGTGCAGGGAGCGAAGGAATCCTTGAGAAACTACCTGAATCGTTTCATGAAGGAAGCTTTAAAAGTCCTGGATTTTGATGACAAGGTAGCCATGATAGCACTGTAATAAGGAACTAGGGATGAGTTCTTCAAGATGTCCTTGGCCAAGCGCCCCCCTGAGAGCATGTTGCAGCTTCAAGATAGGGCCGAGAAGTACATCAAGATGGAAGAGAGCATGAGGAAGACCGTAGTGAGCAACGAGCCCGCTGGAGGCAAGAAGCGGAAAACTGATCTGGAGTATATCGCTGAGGACAAGTATCCTAGAACTGAGCAAAACCCTGATTCAACCCCTAAGAAGGGAGGACCTGGGCAAAAGTTCACTGAATACGCTAAGCTGAATGCTCCTAGAAGCCAGATCATGATGGAAATCGAGAAAGACCAAGATATTCGTTGGCCTAAACCCTTGAAGGCAGATCCTACCAAGCTAGACAAGAGCAAATATTGTAGATTTCATAAGGATGTTGGTCATGATACCGATGAGTGTAGGCAACTGAAATATGAAATAGAGTTCCTCATTCCAAAAGGAAGATTGAACAAGTACACTGGGGAAGGAAGAGATAGGAATAATAATGGGAGAAAGAACTTTGAAAATCGTAGGAGGGACCAAGATGATCAGGGCGGAATCCCCATCCTAGGGGACCGGTGATAAATACGATCTTTGGAGGACCACGACCCTGAGGGCCTGTGATAAACACAATCTTTGGAGGACCAACTGCTGCTGGATTATCCAAGAACTCCAGGAAAGCATATGCTAGGGAGGTTATGCATATTGTTGGAGAAGCCTCGAAGAGGGCCAGGACAGGAGTAACAATGGCTTTTGATGATTCTGACCTAGAGGGTGTGAAATTTCCTCATGACGACCCGCTGGTCATAACACCGATAATAGGAAACAGCCCGGTGAAGAGGGTCCTCGTAGATAATGGTGCTTCAGTGGATATCTTGCTCTATGACACTTTTTTAAAAATGGGTTATAATGACTCCCAATTGACCCCAACCGACATGCCGATATATGGATTTGCAGGAGTGGAGTTCCCCGTGGAAGGGATAATCAAGTTGCCAACAACCATAGGACAGGAACCAAGGCAAGAAACACAGATGTTGGACTTTGTGGTGGTGAAGGCTAGTTCAACTTACAATGCTATCATGGGGAGAATAGGGATAAATGCCTCCAAGGTAGTCCCTTCTTCCTACCATTCAGTTATGAAGTTTCCCACCCGGAATGGGATTGGAGAAGAGAGAAGAGATCAAAAAATGGCTAGAAGTTGTTATGTAGCCTCTCTGAGAGCAGATGGAGTCGGGGGGCAGGTTCTGCCTATTGAAGATCTAGATATTTGAGAGAATGATGAGAAAAGAGGGAAGCTAGCTGAAGACTTGGTTTCGATTCCTTTAGCTCCTGAGGATCCCGAGAAAGTGAATTTCGTTGGAGCCACACTAGAGGAGCCCCTTAGAGGGAAGTTGGTGAAATTTTTGCAAGAAAATAGTGATGTGTTTGCATGGTCGACAGCTGATATGCCAGGCATAGACCCGGAACTAATTACTGACAAGCTAAATATGGATCCGAGTCAGAAGACGGTGAAGCAAAAGAAAAGAAAATTTGCCCCAGAGAGGCAAGAAGCTATAAGACAGGAAGTAGAGAAGCTCTTAGAGGCTGGTTTCATTGAGGAGATACAATTTTTAGAATGGTTAACAAACCCTGTAATGGTGAAGAAGGCCAATAGAAAATGGAGGATGTGTGTGGACTTCACTGATCTGAATGATGCATGCCCTAAGGACTATTTCCTGTTGCCAATGATAGATACTTTGATAGATGCCACTGCTGGACATGAGATGATGAGCTTCATGGATGGATTTAGTGGATACAATCAGATCAAGATGCACAAGGACGACATCCCAAAGATATCATTCATCACTGACTTTGGTGTTTATTGTTATCTTGCTATGGCATTTGGTCTCAAGAATGCAGGAGCCACCTATCAAAGGTTGGTAAATAAAATTTTTAAGGATCTTAATTACAAGACCATAGAAGTCTATGTTGATGACATGTTAGTCAAGAGTCTAGTAAAGACTGACCATATAACCCATTTGAGGGAAGCTTTTGAGGTCCTGAGATACCATAAGATGATGTTAAATCCTATGAAGTGTGCTTTCGGAGTAGGGTCTGGAAAGTTTTTAGGATTGATGGTTTCCAAGAGAGGAATCGAGGCCAATCCCGATAAAATAAAGGCAATCCTGGACATGGAGCCCCCGAAAACTATCAAAGATGTTCAAAAGCTCACTGGAAGGGTTGCTGCATTGGGACGATTCATCTCAAAGTCTGAAGACAAGTGTTTGTCTTTCTTCAAGTCTTTAAAGAAGGTTAAGGATTTTGTATGGAGTGAGGAAAGCCAGAATGCATTCGAGGAATTAAAGAAATATATGGCCCAGACCCCGTTGTTGGCCAAGCCAGCTTTGGATGAAGTTTTATACTTGTACTTGGCCATTTCAGAGAATGCCTTGAGCGTTGTATTTGTTAAGGAGGGACTAAAAATCTAGAAACCCGTATACTATGTCAGCAAAATTCTACATGGAGCTGAGTTGAATTATTCAACTATTGAGAGGTTTGTTTTAGATTTGGTAATGGCTTCGAGAAAGTTGCTTCCTTACTTCCAGGCTCATAAGATTGAGGTGCTAACAAATCAACCCTTGAGAAATATCATTCATAGTCCCAAGGCTAGTGGGAGGTTGATCAAGTGGACAATAGAGCTAAGAGAATTCAACATCAAGTATAAGCCACGAACGACAATAAAAGCCCAGGAATTGGCTGACTTCGTGGTGGAATGTACCATACCCAACCAAGAAGTCCGGGGGCAGGAAGATACCGTACCTCAAGACAAGGAAGTTGATAAGGGGGACAAAGAAAAGGCTGCTAAGGAGAAGGAATATTGGGTTCTCTATTTTGATGGAGCATCAAAAACAAATTCAAGTGGAGCAGGGTTAGTTTTACAAAGCCCTGATGGGTTCTTGATTGAATATGCTATGAAGTTGGACTTTCCAACCACAAATAATGAGGCAAAATATGAAGCTCTAATAGCTGGCCTCGGCCTAGCAGGGACACTGAGAGTCAAGAACTTGAAGGTCTGTGGAGATTCAAAGTTGGTCGTATCCCAAGCGAAGGGAGAGTTTGAGGCAAGGGATGATACGATGGCTAAGTACGTCCGCCTAGTAAGGGTTATGATGACCCAATTCGATGAATGCCATGTTGAGCACATTCCAAGGGAGGAAAATGCTAAGGCAGATGCATTATCAAAGTTTGCTTCATCTGAGATAGAGGAAAGTTCAGGAAATGTATACTTCCGCGTTCTGAAGACACGGAGCATTGATGTTAAGCTTGTAGCTCCTATAGGTCTGGGGACGTCATGGATAGATTTCATCAAGACCCATATTCAAATCGGTTGGTTGCCAAATGATGCTACTAAAGCACGGAAGTTGGCTGTTCGAGCACTAAGGTACTCCTTGATAGATGGGATTTTGTACAAAAGATCTTATGTAGTTCATTACTTAAGATGTCTCAGGCCCGATGAGGTACGCTTGGATCTTGAAGAAGTGCATGAAGGTATCTGTGGGCAATACTTGGGGGGCAGAGCACTAGCTCATAAGATAACCCGTTTAGGCTTCTATTGGCCTGAAATGATGGTCGATGCCAAGGAGTATGTGAAGAAGTGTGACCGCTGTCAGAAGCATGCACCTGTCATTAGACAACCCCCCGAGATGCTGACCTCCATCAACTCACCCATCCCCTTTGCTATGTGGGGAATGGATATACTTGGGCCTTTCCCCATGGCCACGGCACAAAGGAAATTCCTGATTGTAGCCATTGATTATTTTACTAAGTGGATTGAAGCCAAGCCATTGGCCAAAATCACAACTAAGCAGGTTGCACAATTCCCGTGGGAAAATATCATGTGCCGGTATGGAATTCCCCGCATCCTAGTCACTGACAATGGAACACAGTTCAACAATGAGGAATCCAAGAAGTATTGTGAGGAGAATGAAATTGAATTACGATTCACCTCTGTGGCTCACCCGCAAGCCAATGGGCAAGTAGAAGTGGCGAATCGAATAAGCCTGGATGGACTAAAGAAGAGGATCAAGAAGTCGAGGAATAATTGGGTGGATGAAATACTCCCAATACTATGGGCCTATAGGACTACCTGTAGAGTCACGACTGGAGCAACTCCCTTCATTTTAGCATATGGGGCAGAAGCGGTTGTTCCTGTAGAAATATCATATTCCTCTCCCAGGATTCAAGCTTTCAACGCTAAGGAAAATGAGGAAGGGCAAAGGTTAGCCCTGGATCTAATCGACGGAGTACGAGATGAGGCACATGCGAAGATAGTGGAATATCAGAAAAAGGCTTCATTATACTACAACCTAAGGGTTAAGGAAAGGTTCTTCAAACAGGGTGACTTAGTCCTTAGGAAGGTAGAAGCTTCTGGTGTAGGGCAAAAAGATAAACTTGCCCCAAATTGGGAAGGGCCATACAAGGTCAAAAGTGTTCAGGGTAGAGGAACCTACAAGCTTGAGACTATGGATGGTTTTGAAGTCCCGAGGACTTGGCATGCGCAAAACCTGAAGATTTACTATTTGTAAAATGGTTGAGCATGATTCTCACTTGTCAAGATGACAAGTAGGTTGAAAAGCACCTTGAAGCTTTGCTTGCTTAGGATTTACATGTTTTAGCTTTATTTGAGGTTTATTAAGACTTGTGTAAGGGATGAATCCCAATAATTTGTGAAATTCAGAAAGTTTTCGAAATATGTTTTGAATTCTAGTAACAAGACAAGTAAACTAAGTGCATGAGATGAAAGCATAAAGTTCGATAAATAAAACAGGTTCAAATAAATAATATAAAGTCTGATAAGCTAAGTCTCAGAGACAAGATAAAATAAATAAGCCATGCAGGGCTAGAAAAGCTCTAAGGGGCAGAGGTGTAATATCCGGGATATATCGTGTAATTATTTTTGCTAATAAATAATTATTATATGTGTTCAGTATCTATTCTGTGAATTAATTGTTAAGTGTTAAATGTGTTTGGATGTTTAAAAATATTATTAATTGAGTATTTTAATTTTTATATGTCCATAATAAAATATAGATAATTGTCATATCTTCCTAATTATTTTTATGTTGATTTATGGATTTATAAGGATCATATGAAATTTATTAAATCTTTTTCCGAGTATTTAAAATCTATTTTATAAAAATGAGAACCAACCGACGTCATCCGTTGTTACGTTTTTGGAAACCGAAACTCTTCCGAGAACTCCTTCCTAACCCAATTATAATATTCCGAGCATATTCCATGTTTCGACTTTTTCGATCCGGCGTACGGTTTGTCCTGCGCGGGTCCCGGCGCAACATTTTCGATACAATATTCATTTTGGTAAATCAATAAAACTCGTATTTTTGATAAACGGGAGTTTTTATTAAACTATCCCAATTATCACCTCGAAGTACGTGTAACCAGTCGCTGAGACCAAGACCGCAGTACAAATTGTACTGGTTTGGATAACTGTCCCGAAAACCGATACCGTTTGGATCAGTTTTTATAAATAAACGTACCATTTTATATCCGGAATGATCCAAAGGGATACTAATTTTCCGTAAATATAAATAGCCTTTTACCGTATTTTATTTTGTATCAAAATCATTTGCTGACAGTTAATTATATAAATTTTCAGAGAAAATTCCTATATTCATATAATCTTCTGAGAATCAAACTAACAATCGGAGATGTTACCGGAGTCCATTTGAAAAGCTCGAGTACTCAATCCAAAGGTCTTGAGGTGTTCTATCAGATTCTGTGTTCCAAATCACTGCAGAAATCAAGGTTTATTTTCTGAAAAATTACTTATTTTCGAATTAATTTTATTAAAAATATGAATTTTTGTTCGGATGATTGTTTGTATGATTTGATGCTTGCATGTTGTAGAGCTTGTTTTCCTGATGATTTTCATATGTCATACGTCTGATTTGGAGTTCAATAACATGCTCAAAAGTGGGTTTAATTCTCGAATTTTAAAATTAGGGTTTATAACCCGTATGAATGTTTTCAATTGGAATTTGGGGCTTTTTGATTTAGGGGTTATTAGCTGTTGATTTATAGTGGATTATATTCCTTATGAAATTTGCAATCGATAAGTATGTAGCTTGTTAATAGAGGATGTCTGAATCGAAGGGAGTAGTGTTTTGAAAATTTCCGAAGTTCGCCGGAAATCGGCGATGTTCTTGGCCAATTTCCGGCCAAGTATGGGGTTATTTGAATGATTTGATTGCATGAATAAGTTCCTGGTTGTCTGTAGATGTGATCTGGAGCTTGTGGTGAGGTGAGGGTGCCGGAATCGTGTTCTCCGGCCACCCCTGTATTTTCCGGCGACGGGGGTTGTAAAATTGCAGTTTGGTACCTTATCTTTTGGGGAAGAAACAGTTAGGTCCCTGAGGTTTCCAAAACTTGCAAATTTTGGATTCCTGTTTTAAAAATATTTAAAAATCATATTTTCTATTTATTTTAATTATAAAAATTCGATTTTAATTTCTGAAAATTCCAAAAATTATTATTTTAATTCCGAAAATTATTTTTAATTCAAAAATAAATCTGAATTAATTAGTTAATTAATTTCAATTAATTTTTAATTGATTAATTGGTCAATTAATTCGAAAATTGATTGATTAATTGATTTAATTAATTATTAATTGATTTTAATTAATTATTTAATTAGATTTAATTATTTAAAAATGATTTAAAAATTCCGAAAAATAGTTTCGAGCTTTAAAATATTATTTTAAATTGTTTTCAAGGCTCGATAATTATTATGAAATTGTTTTGAAGCCAGAATTGGCCAACCGAACCCTATTTACTACTTCGAAATTGATTCAACAATCTATTTTAATTCCGAAAAATGTTTTAAAAATCATTTTAAATATCCGAAAGCCTATTTATGACCTGAGACTTCTTTATAAATGATATATCATAGATTATGTGACGTGTTATGTGTTATATGTGACTTGTTGGTTAACTGTCGGTCTATATAGTCGATGTTTACTTGTTTATTGCATAACTTTCAATCCGTTAATCGGATTTGGGTGAAACGAAGGGTAGATAGAAGTATGTGTCGAATAGAATCATATGAGTTAAATATTGATAGATGCTTATGATATATGAGCAGAAGAGGCAAGCCGTAGGAAAGGGAAACAGATAGTCAAGGAGTAAGACAGTGGTGATTGAGAGCAAGTGTAGTGTAGTAAGCTAGTACCAGGCAAGTGTTCTGAACTTTCTCGAGATATTGTAGTGATTGATATTCCTGTTTTATATTGCAAGTGCTTTGAAGCACTGAACCTTAAACCTTGATTCCAGTTATTGGTCTTGAGCCGTAAACTTGATTCTTTCCAAACTATTGATTGTTGTGTACCCAAATACAAACCTCAAACATATGATACTACTCCACAAATACATACAAACTAAATATTAAACAATGAACCAAATTGCTTACACATTCAAACCATTGTATCTTATGCTTTGAAAGACCAAATCCTTGGAACCCTGAAATGTTGATTCCTTTGTTATCCAATTCTTTCATTACCTAACAGCCAAGCTTTGGAAATACCATATTGATCTTTATACAGATTGAAACCATTTTCATTATTGAACGTCCAATATTGTTAATGATCATGTTTATTGTTTATTACTGTTTATTCTGTTATTCTGGTAGAATTGGATTGTTTTTATAAAATTGTGGACCAGATTCGTGGTCAGACCATATAATGGTCAAGTTAGGCCAATGTGTGCCTTGGATCCAGTAGTTAGAGCAGTGGTGTGTGCTCTGCTCGGGGTTAGTGCGTGACTGATCAGCAGCCTAACCTTGGTTTTTAAAATGAAAATATAATATCCAATTCTAAATCGTAATCCATTGTTCACTTGATATCATAACCATATTTCCCTGATGATCATTATTCTCAGTTTTGTCATTGTGACTTGTTGAGCTAGTTAGCTCATTTGTGCGATGTTGTTTATGTTCTTTTCCAGTTAAGAAGGAACCTGTTGGTACCGAGGATCCCCAGTCAAGCGCGAGAGCTAGGGGTTCAGGTTGATCGAGTTGAGCTAGTAGGCTTCTTTTAAAATAATTTTAAGTTTGTAAAAGTTTGTAATAATGTTTAATACTCAGTTCTGAGTTTGGTTAGTTGGGATTTGAACGGTTTGTAATATAAGTAAGTGTGGTTGGCTTGTGTACATACTTTAACTTGTTGCGATCCGTGGTAGTTGACAAGTAGGGTCACTGCATATTATTATTATCTTTATTATTGTTATAAGCAGGTTATAAATAAGGTGTATGTGTGTGGACCCCAAACTTCTGACCCGGTTTTGGAGGGCGCTACAGGTTTGGTATCAGAGCTACAGGTTATAAGTCACTGACACAAGCCTAGGTTGACGGGAATGGGTAGAGGGTTAGGATTAGAATTAAGGAATAGAAAGATAGAATGTCGAGAGGTTGAGTGCTTTGGTATAACAGGTATTAGTGTAATTCGCGTCGTGGTTCGAGATTCTTATATTGCGATATGATTTCAGATAGCAGCGATGGCTGAATCTTTCATCCCCGTATCAGCTGATCACTCAGAGCCTTCAGTTGGAGGACCGTCTTCGGATCCACATCCTGTTGTTCCACCAGTGTTGGCTATTCTACCTCCACCTGTGTTGCAGCCCATACCATTGCAGGCCATTCCACCCCCAGGCATGAGACCACCTATCAGAGGACCCCCACCAGCTGATTCAGATTCCACTAGGTATTCAGTTGTGAGTGCCCCATTCCAGTCTACATTACCCCCAGTTCCTTACTACCGGTATGAGGCTCTTCTATTGGAGCGTGATTCCTTGTTGGCCCAGATCAGAGAGCTACAACATATCATTAGGACTACTGATGTTGATCGTGGTGTGAGGGAGCTTCGAGAGGAGATTCATGTGACACGGAGGGTTCTTGAGGCTAGGCTACATGGAGCTACACTACCTGGCAGAGGCCCTGATGCACTGATGGGCTGGGCTACTGAGGTGATGGAGGACTTTGAGAGGCTGGCAGGACCAGAGTTTCCTTGGAGTTGAGTCAGAGATCCAGAGATAGAGATACTGATCAGTATTTTTTTGGTTGTGTAGTATGTACAGTAGTGTGTAGTGTGTATCAATAGACTTTTGAGTTGTATTTATAGACTAGCTATGCTGACTAGTGAGTAGGTTGTTGTACCCTTTTGCTTTTACTTTTGAAGCGTCTTTACGCTTGTACTACCTAAAACTTTTGATCTATATATATCAGCACCTTTTCCTTTCCAGTATTGTCATTCATTTTACTCCCCCTATTTTACTTTATCTTATTTATTGCACCAGTTATACCCCTGTGATACCATATACCCTGTTTTTCATAACTGTTTATATTCTGTAAAGAAGCATGCAATTTACTTAGTTATAACTGTTTTCAAAAAGAAATATTTCTGTTTTACATAACTTTTCTTTTATGCAAAGAATTTGATTTAAAAGCTAAATAAGTTGTTTGCTTCTTTATAGAAAAATGCCTCCCAGAAGAAATACCCACACCAACACCCAGAATGAAGAAACCAACAACAATAACAACCAAGATGATACAAATCTGAATGTGAACCCAGGACCCATAGACCCAGCAATAGCCCGGATTCTCCAAATTTTGGCCCAACAAACAGTTCACCTGGCACAACAACAAAGAGGAGGAATAAGCGGGTCCTAGGGGATACGATCCGAGACAACCACTCGGGTGCGGAACCTCTGTAGCAAAGCCTCGTCATCAGGGCAGACATAGTCCGCCAGGACAGGCCTCGTTCACGGTCCCAAAGGCCGTATCCCAGCCAATCCTGAAGAACTCAGGGAACACTGAGTCATCCCTCACCCTCATGGACTGAGTAAACTCCCCCGAGTCCAAGTAGTCATCAATCACTCTATCCTTCTCCAACCTTAGCACCACCAGCTCAGCGTTGGACTCTCCGAGTTCCTCCTCCTTACGCTTCAGCTTCCGCTCCAAAGCGGCGTACTTCTTCTGCTGTCTCCTGAGGGCATTATCAGCTTTGTCAGAAGCCCTCTTCCATGATTCAGCTTGCCTCACAGCGCCTTGGAAGTAGGCATTAGACTGAAACAAAATAATAAACAAAAGTGTAAGGCAAGTGAATGCTACAAGTAAGAAAGAAAATTTTTAAGCAAAGGTCATACCGAGGCCAGGGATTGAGCTCCCATAAGTTTTATCCTCTCCAGGTCAGGGGTAACAACCACATCAGTAAAGTCCTTGTGAGTTATGCCGTGGTAGGACCAATCCCAAGCGTGCTTCGTGGATCCAACCATGGTATCCCCTCAGCGGAATCCCAAAGAGGCTGAAAGGCGCCCGTAGCAGCAGAGACAGGTGTAGCAGCAGTGATAGGGGCACTAGGGGCTTCAGCTCCCTCATCTGGAACCTCCACCATGGGCTCCTTGTGCTTTTGTAGGAAGCTAGGCTCCGTAGCCTTTCCTCGAGTATCCAGGCCCACAAGACTTGCCTTCTTCATCCTGGCAGTCTCCTCAACGAGAGGCACATTATCCTCGTTGATCTCCTTATCAGCTGCAAAACAAGAGAAAAAACAAGATAAGTGGTGTCAATAATGCATGAAACAAAATAAAAATGAGAAGGGAAGAAAAATACCCTGTTGAGAAACAGAGGATAGCCCCACGTGGATGAGGGAGAACTCCTCTAGAAGAGTTCAGCTGATAGTGGCACCATCATCCCGAGTAAGCTCATCATAAATGATAGTTTCCTCAGGGGTTAAGTGAATGGATTTGAGGCTACCATCACTAACCTTCCCGAAGGAAGATCTAAAGAGGGTGTCCCAATCACCATTCCCCACCTTAACCCGACAAAACTATTCCTCCAATTTTGGTTATTGTCGGGAATGGAGGCGCTGTTAAAAATATGCTTACACTTGAGAATTTGTTTAACGTAGACCCAACCACAATTACCAGAAGAACTGTTGTAACATTGAAAAACCTTCCTAAAAACAACTACGGATAAGGGAAAACCTCCCCTAAGACAACAAATCATGAAACATAAAATGTTCCTCCATGCGTTTGGAGGAAGCTGACATGGGTTAATTTTCAAATCAGCTAGGATGTGAGGAATGAAAGGGTGAAAAGGAAACATAAACCCATCATCAAGGGAATCTGTGTAAATGAAAAGAGTATCGGGTTTCCAGTGGCAAGTACGGTTGCCACCAGAAACTGGAACTAGCCTAAGGGGAGGACGAACATTATAACGTGCATTTAGCTTATCATAATCTATATTGTGCCATGTGTTGCAATGATTAAAAGAGTCGAGATGTACAATGGAGGGATATTCGTCCCCCTAATATTAATCATATCTATCAAAGACATGTAAGAAGAACGGATCTCGACATCCTTACCTCGTTTTGAAGCCGAGGCAATCTTGGCCGCTCTCTCAGCACCTTTGTCTGCCCTTAATGGAGAAGGAGGAAGGCTTGGAAGCTTGGAAGAAGGCCGGAAAATCCCTAGAGAGGGAGGAGTTTTGAAGGCTGGAGAAAGAAAATAAGAGTGTTGAGAGAGGAGAGGGAGTTTTGGAAAAGTGAGAAGTGAGAAGTGAGAGGTGTGAAATGAAATCACTCCCCTCCCACTCTTATATAGCCCCTAGGAGGGCAAGTTGGGCCTGAAAAAGCCCATTTGGGCCCAAATAATGGAAAAATGGTTCTAGAAAATGTTGGAAGGCTCTAAGAAAATTCTGGAAATCCTGATGTTACTTGGCAAAAATCGGGAAGAATCCATAAAATTCTGGAAGTTGGGCTTGAAGATTAAGGGCCTAAATACAAAACCCAGTTAAATAAAGATTAAGGGCCCATATACAAAATCCAGTTAAATGAAGATTAAGGGCCCAAATATAAATCCCAGTTGAAAATATGGGCCCAAGGAAGCTCAAAATCAAGAAAAGCCCAGACTGAAACAATGGGCCCAACTTAAAGCCCAAAAGATAAGCCCAGAAAAGGGCCCAGGTAATTGAAGTTAAGGCTGGCCCAAAAATAGATCCTAGGAAAAAAGGCATGTAGGAAATAGGCCCAAAAAGGATGGCCCAAGATAAAAAGTCCAGGAAAATAGGGACAAAGAGTTTTCTGACCTAATTCGACCAAAAATAGTACTATGTTATTGGTCGAAATGATTTAGGTCGAAATGACTGCGACCAGAGCTGAAAAAGTGGGATAATTCGACCAGAACCCGACCCTATTCGACCAGAAATTATATAGAAATTCTGGACGAAGGGCTTGAGGTCGAAATGGTTTCGATCAGGGCTAACTAAGGAAGCTAATTCGGTCAAAACAAGGAATCCTGACCAAAAGGATTAAAATCATGTTCGAAAAAAAATAAAAAATAAATAAAAAATAAAAAATATATATATAGTATAAAATCCTGGTCGAAATTCGACCAGGAAGTGAGGTCGAATGATCCTGCTCGAATTTCTGTCGACCAGGGCAATTAGAGGGCTAATTCGACCAGGATCCTGGTCGAACATGATTCCTAGTCGAACCAGGTATAAAAAAAAGGAGGGAAGAAAAATCCTGAAAAAATGAGAAAATTAAGGGAAATTCCTTAAAATATTTTCTGAAAATGTAAATATTTTCAGAAAATAAGGAATAAATCCAGGAATTAAAGGAAATTCCTTAAAAAAAATTCTGGAAATGCAAATATTTTCAGAAAATGAGGAATAAATCCAGAAAATCAAGGAAAAATCCCAGAATTAAGGGAAAATTCAAGAAAATCAAGGAAAAATCCCAGAATTAAAGGAAAATTCCAGAAAATCAAGGAAAAATCCCAGAATTAAGGGAAAATTCCTGAAAATTAAGGAAAAATCCTAAATTAAGGGAAAAATTCCTGGAAATTAAGGTAATTCCTAAAAAATAGGGATTAAAGAAAATCGTTGTAAATGTGTAGGTCCCTCCACAATTTACGCAAAATGATACCCTGTAAGGGAACGAATGAACTTAACTTCTGCGAAACCTAGTCACTGTTTCCCAAAAGTTGGGGGGCAAATGATAGGGAATAAATAAATCCTGATTACGTAATTAATATTGCATTAATTACACATGATTTGGGCCACAAGGCCGAATAAGAAGATGTATGACATTCATACCAAAAAGGTTAACACATTGATCAGGCCTGATAGACTAGATTAGACCTGATGGAACAAAGAAGGCCCAAAACCCTGAATATTAATTAATTTCATAATTAATTAATAAGGAATAAGTCAGCTGACAAGATGAGTCCTAGTGGAGAAATAAATCCTTGTGGATTGGCCTCCAAGGAACTTGATGGGATAAGGAATCAACTTCCTACCTCTTAGGACTCCAAAGTCCATTCTAATTCTGAGACTTGCCCACCAAGTCTCCTAACCCAAGTCCAATTCAAGGACTCCCAATATCTATATAAGGGGTCTCACCCCCACCAATCATAACTACATTTTTTGACTTGATCCTTGGCAATCAGCAAGGTACGTAGGCATCTTGTTAAGGCAGATCGAGTCACGAAACACAAGAGCAGTCAAATCGAGTCTCGAAGCTCACATTCCTTAGTAATAAATACAGCAATCATTATACCTAATTTTTGATCCATAACAATAAGACAAAACTTTCGAGTAACTGTCGTCTGTATTAAACAACATAAGGTCTAAAACCGTTGTCTGAAGTCACTGTAATGTACCACAGTAACAACAATTTTTAAGGGTTATGTTAATGATTTAAAATAACTGTGCGCTTTAAAAACTATTATTTGACTCGATGAGAGAATATCACATGGACAACAGTTTGAAAAAAGATGAATAACCGATGTTTGTTCTTCATTTACATTTTTTTACGAAATCAAAATACCGTTGTATGTTTTTTAGGATGACGGTCTGTATTACACAACGTAACGTCTAAAACCGTTGTCTGAAGTCACTATAATGTACCATAATAACAACAATTTTTAAGGGTTATGTTAATGATTTAAAATAACTGTGCGCTTAAAAAACTGTTATTTGACTCGATGAGAGAATATCACATGGACAACAGTTTGAAAAAAGATGGATAACCAATGTTTGTTCTTAATTTACACATTTTTTTTGCGAAATCAAAACACCGTTGTTTGTTATTTAGGATGACGGTTTTTTTAAACTGTTATATATATATATATATATATATATATATATATATATATCGATAGTTGTATGAAACTGTTTTTCTTATAATGAGTTGTCATAAATAATTTTACAAATATACAATTAAATTAACATCTATTATCTTTATAATAGTGCAACATCAAGTTTTTGGGGAAACTTTTTATTCAAAATTACTGTTTTGCCCATGTATTTTAATAAATTTCAAAAATAGTTGTTGTTGATAGAAATCGAACGTATGCAAACTATTTGCAAACTAAACACATTAACCACTTGAGCTAGATACACTTTTTGTTAAACTTTTATAACATTAAGTATTGACTTAGAAACATCAAGTTTTTGGGGAAACATTTTATTCAAAATTACTATTTTGCCCATGTATTTTAATAAATTTCAAAATAGTTGTTGTTGATAGGAATTGAACCTATGCCAACTATTTGCAAACTAAACACATCAACCACTTGAGCTATAGACACTTTTGGTTAAACTTTTATAACATTAAGTATTGACTTAGAACTTATTTATTTACACGAGGTGTCTTGCCTTACATTAAATTTTATATTTATTTTAATATTTATATAAAATCTATTATCTTTATAATCTGCACTTCTGCAGTTGGGGAAACATTTTATATAAAATTACTGTTTTGCCCATGTATATTAATAAATATCAAAAATAGTTGTTACCGATAAGAATCGAACCTATGCCAATTATTTGCAAATTAAACACATCACCCACCTGAGCTAGAGACACTTTTTGTTAAACTTTTATAGCATTAAATATTGAGTTAGAACTTATTTATTTACACGAGGTGTCTTTTCTTATATTAAATTTTATATTTATTTTAATATTTATATAAAACATAATGATTTGAGACTTGATTGAATAACTCATTTCAATATGCTAACTTTACACTTATAATAAACATATGACTTCAACCAATTGAGTAAGCTTATTTGGTTAAATTTTGATAAAATCAAGTATTGAGTTACATACTTTTTTCTTTATTTTGGGTGACTAAACCTATATAATTCAATATTTATATAGAATAAAATTATTCTAAGACTTGGTTAATTAGCTGATTACAATATAATAACTTTACACTAATGTGCAACAACGGGATTATAATTTTTTTTAATTTATACATTCAATAAATAACTTCTTGTTGATAATATATTATCATATTAACTTGTTGATAATATCTTACCATATAATAATAATTTATTAATTATCGAAAATCGGATAATTAACTCACATTGAGATACTAACATTATACTCGTGTAACAACTAAGGGTATAATCAATCCGAGTCGAGTCGAAAACTGTCATGCTCGTACTCGATTAAAAATGTTCGGGTTCGAGCACGAACTCGAGTTCAACCGAACTTTAAATTTTAAACTCGAAATTGAGGTAGTAGAAAGTTTGATAGGGTCAATTTTTTAGGGAAAACATATAATTCGAAATTAATATTTTGCGCCCTTATTTGAATAAATATGGAAAAATATAATTGGCTTGTAGAATTGAACCTGTGACACCTATATCCAAACATTTGACTTCAATCGATTGAGCTAGAGGCTCATTTGATTATATTTTAATAACATCAAGTACCGAGTTATATATTTGTTTCTTCATATTGGATGGCTAAACCTATATAATCTAATATTGATATATAATAAGATTATTCTAAGACTTGAGTAATTAGCTCACTACAATATACTAAGTTTATACTCATGTACAATCACGTGATTTTAATTATTTTTTTATTTATAAAAAAATTACAAATATTAAATAAATAACTTGTTGATATTATGTTACCATATTAACCTATTGATAATATATTACCATTTAATAATAGTTTATTAAATATTGAGACTTGGGTAATTAACTCACTTCAAAATACCAACTTTACAACAACTAAGGGTATAATTAAGCCGAGCCGAGTCGAAAACTTTCAGACTTGAACTCGATTAAAAATGTCCGGACTCGAGCACGAGCTCAGTTTCACCCGAATCTTAAATCAAGCATGAAACTCGGGTCGTAAATAGTCCGGTAACCTCAAGTTCGGCTCGAAAACTTGAATCAATTTCACCAAATATATATGATAAGTTGTGCTCAAATTCGATTCTAATAAATATATAATATATTAATAAAATATTAATTTTTTAGATAAAGCTAGTATGTCAAATATTAAAACATTATTTCCTTCTAGATGACGAAAACATTATAATCCAAAATCAAATTATGTCCTCGTATAAATCGTGATAGATTGGTGGTTTGCTAAAATTGACCATTAGATTTTTTTTTTTGGAAAAAAATGGACTAGTAGTTAAAACAGTAAGGAAAACTGACTGTACAATAAAATTTAAACTCGGACAAATAAAGAAGAATTTAACCCTATGACAATTCCATGTATTTTTTTGGAAATTTAACGCATGACAATAACATGCTGAGAGGAACATTTTCCTGACTCCCACTTTTGGCCGCCATGCAGAAACTGGGAGAACATTCTATGGTTGAAATGACAGTCGAGCCTATTTTCCATTTCGTATATGATTTACGTTGTGGATGAGTAGAAATAATAAATCTATCAAAAGGATAATTAAATTTAGAGAATGATATGTATGAAATTATCTCAGAAAATATTTTATTTGAGGTACACAATCAAATTATCTTACATGTGTTAATTGTGGGTAAATTTTTATTTAAAATTTATTTACTTTTCATAATATATATATATATATATATATATTCAATTAGTCTATTTCTTAACATACACAGACATTTGACTGTACCTAAAATATTTATTCTTTCAAAATTTATTAATTATTTGTATCCACTGTGTCACTAGAATGCACTACAAAAAAATGGCTAAATACAATCGCCCAAAAAACAGTTGTATTTAATTAAATTCAACCGTTTTCGGTTTTATTTAACTAAATACGACCGGTTTTTGGACCGGTTGTATTTGCTTGAGTCATACTTAGTAAACCGGTTATATTTAAAGAAAATGCCCAAAATACCCACATTTCAGCATCAACGGTCTAAAATACCTAGATCTGATTTGTATGACCCTAAATACCGACGGGATACGCATTTTGAAAATGAGTATTCAATTTGATAAAAGACACACATTTGTGAAATGCGCTTCCCGGGATACGCGTTTAAGGTATGCGTGTCTGGACTTATTTTTTTAAAATTTTAACAAAAGTTACGCATTACACAAATTCGTATCTTATATTTTTTATACTTTTTTCAATTTTTGGTTATTGAAATAAAAGGAAGAGACATGTGCATCTCGTGATGCGTATTCTAAAAATACGTATCTCTGAATACGTATGTACCATATACGTATCAAGTGGATACTGTATTTTGGACTTCCGAACCTAGATATTTTAGGCCATCTGTTTTCTGTGGTGGGTATCTAGGGTCATCACCCTTAAATTTAGTACTAAAGGAAAAATTGTTGCGTCTTTATTAAGTAATTGTTGCACTTGCGCTTACATTTTTCTTTATTAAGTAATTGTTGCACTTGCGCTTACATTTTTCTTTATTAAGTAATTGTTGCACTTTAGAAGCTTGAAGTTTGTGATATTGGACATCTTTGTTTCAAAATTGAAATTAATATTTAAGTTGATACTCTCGAGTCTCGCCCTTGGTTGTACTGTTGTACAGTTTTAATTTTTTATGATTAAATTTTTATTGAGATTTACAAATATTATATTCTTGAATATATCTGAAAAATTATATCATTACAAACGGTATTTGATCTATTTTGATATAAAATTTATTACTCCCTCCGTCCCGCTGGATAGTTTACGTACACTGTTTGCACGTATTTCGAGATTTCAATAAAATATAGTTTCATAATGTTTTTTCTTAAATTTTTTTTTGAACAAAAGTTTAAAAATGAAATTTTTTTTCAAAGTTTTTTAAAAAAAATATTATAGAAGTATACTTTAAACGAGTATAGAAAAACGTGCCGAAAAGTAAAGTAAACAATCCAGTCGAACGGAGGGAGTAGTTTTTTAAAATAATAAACAGAAGAATTTAAATTTTTTTTGATTAAAAATTGATAAATTTCACCAATAAATATTTATATACGATAATTAAAAATGGACGAAAAGAGTGATTTTCAATTTTAAAAAGGTTTTGACCATAATTTAAGAATTGGGTTTTTTTATAAATTTATTTTATAAAAAGATAACATTGTACGCTACATTATCTACTTAAATTCTTTTAAACAAAAAAATTGAACTGGACCATCTTAACGTGAATGAATCTAATTCTGACCATCATAATTCGACGGCTTCGTAGAAAGCCAAGTAACACGAGCTATATCAAATGTGTTTATCAAATGTAACACGTACATGTAGAAAATTTTAATTTTAATTTTGTCTTTTTGTTTAATCTTCCCTCGAGTAGAAAGAGTTTTTTTTTGTCGTTTGAATGTTCTACTTCCCTGTACACAGCAGCATAACTCGATTATTACATGAATAAATAATCTGGATTAGGGGTTGAGCAGAAAAAATCGAAACAGAAAAAATAACTGAAAAATCCGATAAATTAAATCGAAAAAATCAAATCGTTAAAAAACCCGAAAAAAACCGAACCGAAAAAAACCGAATTAACGGTGCGGTTTCGGTTCCGGTTTTCAATCAAAACCGAACCGAAATTAACTGCACCGCTATATTATATAAATATATATAATATTATGTATATATACATGTATATATTATCATAACCCGTATCTAATATTTTGTTAATTAATATTTACTTAACATTAGTATGATAAATTGTATAATATAATATCATAAATTAATTAAGATTAATATGTAAACACTCTTAAATCATAATTTTTTTAATATGTATATAATCAATTTTATCATATGTTTTGGTATATACTCTTTTTTTCCATTGTTGTGATCATATATTTTTATCATATTTCGTAATATCTATTCTTTAAGATAATATGAATTATATATTCAAAAAATAATTTTATGAAATATATAAATTTTATTTAACGAATTTTAAAGTGACACATCTTTGGTGATTAATGTAATATTATCATTTAACTTGATGCTATTTTTTTATCCAACACATTACCAATAAAAATCGTAAAAATAAAAAATGTATAAAAAACCGAATAAAAACTGAAACCAATGAATGGTTAACCGAAACTGAAAAACAATTTTAAGTGATTTGGTGGCGGTTAATAGCAATTAACCGAACTGAACCGCATGTATTGATTTAGCTATGATTAATGTTAAAAACCACATCAAATCGCACTATGCAAACCCCTAATCCGGATTGCGTAAGACTTCCCTTAATATAAGAGAAATATTAAGTGTACAAAGAAGGTCTTATAGGATGACGGAAAGCATAAGGTCTCTTTATAACTAGAGTTCAACAATCTATCTATTATTTATTATATATATAATAGAGCAAATAGGGGTTAAGTGAGACAATTTATTCCAAATTACTAATTTATCCCTCAATAATAAGTACAAATAATTGTCAAATTTAATACCGTATATTAATTACACTTAGGTCATTATTACTCCTTATTAATAAATATAAATAATTTTCATATTTAATAATATACATTAATTACACCTAACTCATTAGTATTAATAATTTTATACATGTTACAATTTATAATTGAATATTGACAACCTATAATTAGATATCTAAAATTTAATAATATTTGCATGTATATATACTAAATTCTTATTTTTTTGAAGAATTTATATAAAATAAATTTATTTTAGTAAATAAATTTAATATGTTAGCTATTCTGAATCTGAAAATGACAATGTTAGTGTATCAAGTATTAAACCCAAGAAATATAATAGATATTCTCTTTGTATATTAATAAAATAGTGGGTTATGAGGGGGTTTATAATAAAGTTGAGATTCTTATTATATGGCCAAATCGAATATAAACTAAGACTGGTTTGAAGATTTTGAATATATATAATAAAATATTAAAATATCAAGTTCATTACGGTTACATTAATATTTTACAATAGTAAGGTGAATCAATTTTCTTACATTAACCGATTTAAAGTTTTTTCAGAGTTATAAGTAAAAGAGTTATAAGATTACTGCAGTGTTATAGAAATCGACAATTTCGCCGATAAATTGCTAGAAGGCAACCAAACAATATTATAGAGCAAAATCGGAGCATACAACATTTTTGCCATTTTCGATCAAAATCGGCAATTTTTCGATCAAAATTTGACGAATCAAACACACGATTTGAGACTATGAAGAGAAGAAAATGAAGAAGAAATATACTTAGCATCGAGTTAGTGAAGAATGATGATTTTAAATGAAGAAATCAGATGGCTGCCGAATAGATATTGAAAAGATAAGGGAAGAATAAGAGAGATGCGTAAAGATGATTAAGACTCTTATTATTTTAATAAATAATGCACACAAAATAATGTTATAACTTAGTACGGATGTACAAATGCAATTTTACACATATCAAATATAATTATTTTACTTATATATTTTAAAAAGAATATAACGATTTAGCATTTCGATAAATTCTCGATTTTTGACGGTAGTTCAACCGATATAGTCCATTTTTCAATTTCCATAATCATTGATTACTGACATATCTATTAATATATTTATCATAAAAAATGATGTATATTGAAAAATGTATTTATATTATTAATTGTACAATATTACATTTAATATATCGGCTTTCATATCCAATCATTACATTTTTCAATATGGAAAGTAAGAATTACCTCATATTCATTGTATTTTGTATCACTTATTGTACAACAAATATAGTAACTCTTTAATTAACTTCCCAATATTTCATTCCTTGTAATTATTTTCATGAGATATGTGTGTTGTCATTTGTATAATATTTTGATCGTAATTTCGATTTCATTGCCGCATATTCAATTCATTTTGAGAAAAAACACGTTAAGTACGACATCAATCTCAATTCCATAAAGAGAGATATTTAGTTAATCGATCAATCATGAAATAACATGAATATATCGTCCATAATTACAATCAAAATAACATCAATTCACGCATTAAAGAACATGTCTGTGCATTGCACGGGGTATAGAGCTAGTTCCTTGTTAATTACTGAAAAATCAGTTAACAAATATTTATTCAATTTAATTAATTTTTGATAAATTATTGATAAATCATTCATTTTTTTTAAAAACACTCAATAAATTATAAATTAGTACCTCAACCGATTGCTAAAGACTCTTTAGTATTAAGTAGGGACTTTGCCATGGCTTGGCGTGCTAGAAAAAAATTAAGTAATTTATTAATATTTTCTTAAATTAAAATATATTTTCTTAAATAAAATAAAAAAAAATTAGATTGAAATTATTATTCTTGTTTTATAAATATTCTTGGTTGTAATTTTATTCTGAATGCAATTCTTTTAAAAAACAAATTCTCGATAAATTCATTTTTGAAATTGTACTAAAAAATGTGCGAAAGGTAAACTTATTATTATTATAATTATTAGTACTACTATCTTAAAACCCGTGCGATGTACGGATATCACATATTTTTTTTAATTTATATAATTTTCTTAAAAAAGTTGAATTAAATTCTTAATTTTGTTCATTTAAAACTTTAAATGATATGACTTCATAATAATTATATTAGTAGACATATATGATCAACATTTAAACTTATTTAAAGTGAAAGCATTGGTAAAGGGGAAATATTATTATAACAAAATTATTATTTTACTGAGGATAAAAATATAATGTCTCCATTATGTTGGGAACTTAAAAATATTATTTTAGCATGGTGATTACTTAATCGATTAATTATAATTCTATAAAAGATATTTGAAAAAGAAAATATTACTAATTGAACGATATAGTTTTATTGATAATTTTATGTGTATTTTTAAAAAAATAATATTTACGTTTTAATTAAAATTTGATTTTTTTAGTTCACATCAATATGATACAAATTATACTTAGTCTAAAATTAATTTGATTTATCTCGGATTAGTGATTTACATTATTTTATTTTAGTCCGATGCCCAATACACATACCAAATTAAACAAATTATTTTTAGTTTAATTTAATTTGTTTAAATATGAATCAATGAGATAATTTTGTTTAAGACTGAATATTTAGTATATATGGTTTTGTTTTTGTTGGTCGAATTATATTTTTTTCTTAGTTTTATGTTAGTCTGAATCAATTGTATAATATATTTTTTTATCCTGGATAAATAAAATATATTATTTTGTTTATCCAAGTTCATTAGTATAATTTTTTTTAGGAGGATTGATAGTATTCTTATTTTATCTTAGCTCGATTCGCATGATATATCAACTAAATCTTAATAAATATATTTAGTTTGCTTAAATTTAATTTAGCCCAACATAACAAATTAGAATAATATAGAACTCGATATGAAATAAAATATAAATTGGTAGAAGAAGTTGAATTTAATATAAATTAAAATGATATAGAGTTCGATATAAAATAGAATTGAAATTTGTAAACCAATAGAGGGAGTTGACTTCAATATCAACTAGAATTAGAATGGATCGATACAATAATTAGAATTAAAATAATTAAGTAAGAATAATTAAATAATTTCAGCAAGTACCGACCGACCGACTACCAAACTTTTAATATTTCGTCTATTATAATATAGTATAGATTATTGAAATTATTGTAATTATTATTATTATTATTATTGTTGTTGTTATTATTTATTTTTCGAGTTAAAATAACATTATCATATTAAATGGGGTTTTAAAAAATTAAAATGAAACTAAAAATAACTAGTTGAATTTTGTCTGTATAATTAGTCTCGGGTTAAAACACAGTAATGTAAACTATCGATTCCGTATAAAATGAAGTTAATATTAGATTAAGCATAATTCATATAATATTTCACATTAAAACTTAACTATTAATTAAAATATAATCATTTTTTGTGCAAACATATAAAAATATCAATAAAACTATATATATTATTCAATAAGTATCATGGTCATTTTCAAATTTCTTTTAATAAAAAATCATGAATATATACTGATATTAATATATTTATCTTAAAATCATATTATTTAAAAAATTTTAATGAACAAATTTAAGATTTTAATTCAAATTATTATTTTTTTAAAATGTACCTATACTATACTAAAATAACCGGAATATGCTATAATTTGATATACTTTTTTTGGTTGGTTTGACTAATCTCCATTCAGATATTTTTAATGAAATGCTCAAAACCGTTACATCAAAATGCTAAAAAAATATGGACTACCCAAATTTCTAGGTTTGAATCCTTTCAATAACAAATGTTTTATATTATTATTTTACACTACTCAATCTCCAACAAAAAAAAATTATATTATAATTTTCTATACTTATCTATACATATAATAACCGTAATGTGATATAATTTGGTTTAACGGTTGTCCCCATTTTGGTTATTAAAAATAAAATAAATAATATTTTACATCTACTAAATTACTAAATTACTAAATTTCTAAAGTATTAAACAATGTACTTATCATCCTAAACTACAAACACAACTTTTTTTAAAATTATTTTATTATTTTTATTATAAATCTATTATCAAATATATATATATATATATATGAATATATTAAAGTTAATGTTAATTTGGCAAAAAATGTTAATGTTATGATATGATTAGACCAATAAAATTTTAAAGTTATATATATTAACGAGAATTTATGCATCGCACGAGATTTAAATTAGTGATATTAAAAAAAAATTGTACATCACAGGGGTTTTAAGCTAGTTATTATTTTATATTAGACGAAATACTGAAAATTTGGTAGTCGGCCGATCATAAGATATTTACTTAAATTACTTAGCTACCCCTACTTAATTATTCATGTTATATTTACCTATTTTCCCTTATTTAATTATTTAAGACCTATATGTCATATTTTTTTAATCCTAGTTAATATATAAACAATTACCTTATTCAACCAAACGATGTTATCTTTTTTATTTTTTACAACTAAAAAATCTCATTTTTTTCAAAAATATCAAATGATAACTCCGATTATCAAGAATATCAAGTGACAAATAACTCTTATTTTAATCTTAATTAGTATATTAACATTTATCCTTTTCCAACTAAAATATTTATCATTTTTATATTTTCCAACTAAAACACTTTCTTTTCGAAAAATATAAAGAACAATTTTATTTAAGAAAAGAAAACAATATATTATTATTACAAATAACTAACCGATTAACTTTTCAACCGAAATACATTACCTCTTCTATTTTAAATATTTTTTTTACTAAAAATAACGGGTAATTTCATTTCTTTCGGTTGAAATTAAATTAATAATTATGTAAAATTCAAAATAATTCGTACATAGCGGGATTTTAAAATTATAAATAAAAATTTGAAATTTAAAGTCGAAAGGCCGGGTTCATATTTACTGTCTTCGGTCGAATTTAACCGGTCAAATTTTGTGCTAAATTCAACCAACTTACTATATAAATATCAATCCCACTAGTATGATAATCAGTTTCAAAATCGATAGTATTGAATTAAATTTGATTGCTGACAGTTGCAATTAATTTTGATATGATCATATTTAGCCGTTTTCTTTTCTGTAGCGGGATAAATTTCACCATTAATTAATTTTCATATTCTGTATATTCACCATTTTTTCACTACATATTTAAAGTGATCAATGATTATCGTGGTTGAAAAGTTATTTCCGGACATAGTTAATATGTGGTTTCTTTCCGTAGTTTACAATATAAATTTTTCTTAAGGAGGGAAGTTATTTTGTTTTTTCCAAATTTTTTAAATGTGATACAAGATATTTGTTTTCATTTAGTTTTCAATGATTATATCTTATTTTAGTGAATATTATTTCAAAACATAGGACAGTAACTCAAAAGTCATGCTCGAGCATGACTTTACAATCCTATGTTTTACGTAAGTACAATTATCGTTTGGAGGAAAACACAAGAGGCGTCTCATTTTTTCTTGCCTAAGGCTGAGACTGCAGTGCTTTGTTATTAACCCTTTCTACACGGTGCATGAATCAGGACAAATTAATCCAACAATTTTCCACACTCCTCTCCCTATATAAGCATTTTTTCATTGCTCTATCAATACCCAAGAAGTTCTTGAGAATGGGGTTTTCTATGGTCTATAGAGCTCTAATGTGTATCCTAGTGTTTCTTATGTTCCATTCTTCTCTTGCCCAAAACTCACAACAAGACTACCTTGATCCCCACAATGCAGCTCGTCGAGAAGTTGGTGTAGGACCTCTGGTATGGGACAACACGTTGGCTGACTATGCCAGGAACTATGCTGGTCAGCGCCGTGGAGATTGTGTCCTCCAACACTCGGGGGGACCATACGGTGAGAACATATATGGTGGGCCTGGTGCTGGTTTCGGTCGATTCAATGCCAAAGATGCTGTAGCTTCGTGGGTGGATGAGAAGCAGTATTATGACCATAATTCCAACACATGTGCAGCTGGGGAGACATGCGGGCACTACACTCAGGTGGTTTGGCGCAACTCAGTGCGGCTAGGGTGTGCCAGGATTGTGTGCGCCAATGACCGTGGCTTGTTTATTACTTGTAACTATGACCCTCCGGGTAACTATATAGACCAGAGTCCTTACTGAACCTTGTAGTACAAGAAAGGTTACACTTGTAGCTATGCATTAGCAGGCATAAATAAATTTCTTATATAGTCTTGTTTTTACTTCTGTTGGAGTCATTGCAATTGTCGTCTCATCTTTCCATATATAAAAAGACCCATAAAAACATACGAAATTACAAATCGATTAAATCGTTCAAATGCTAAGTACTTAATTATATCCTTATTATATAATATGCATAGGGGGATTTTATCCATATTTTTGATAGTTATGATTCCAATACTATCAATTTAATATGTGCCGTTAGATTTTTAAATAAATTGATCATAGCCATTGGATCTAAAGTAAAGATATATTTTATAACCAACGAGAAGCAGGAATTCCAAATTGAATAGAATTTACTACCCTTTTAATGATTTAAACAAGAAAGAAGTAGGTATATTAAACCGAAATTCGTAGTAACCTGCTCTTTTACTAGCTACTAAATTTTATCTGCGACCGAAATTTGTAGCAAAAAGTGTCACTTTAAACACATAAATAGCGACCGAAAACTGTAGCAAATTTAGCGACTAAAAATAGTCACCGACTACTCTTTATCAGCGACCACAGTCTATCGCATATTTGTTTTTTTTTTAAATTCAAATTTCCACGTAATATATATTTGCCAGTTTTGTTAGCTACAAGACTTTTCGGCTACTGAATGCGGTAGCAGAAACAACCACTATTATGAGTTTTTATTTTTTTTTTCTTATTTTTTTTATTTTTTTTGCTAAATGAGTTTTTATTTTACTTTTTAAATATTAATTTTGAAACAATTATTTTTTAAATTACACTATATTTACAAATATGCTTTGCCGTTTTTTATAGTAAATGTTCTTTTTAATTTATGTTTTTAATCAAATTTACTAAATCTCACTAATTTTCACTAACAAATTACATATAGTTGTTGTGGAATAAAAATTAGGGTACGTAAATAATTAATGCTAGGATATGTGAGTTTTGAGCTTTTAATGGTTGCTCCCGCGGTAGAGACTGTCTATACTCGTAAGATGCCTACGTATCTCTGTATTATAGAAAATCAAGCCAAAAATGTAATTCTAGGTTGAGGTATAGAGCCCTTTATATAGAGATGAGTCTAGGGTTGGACTTGTGTTGGGAGACTTGGTGGACAAGTATCTCCTATTTAGATTGTAATTAGGACTCCTGTAACGGAAGGACTTCCATATCCTTTCTTGTAAGAACTTGTGCCCATTTTCGACACATGTCTATGCTCTTCTAGCTGTATTGGACCTACTCCATGAACTGCTCATGTTCGTGGACCTTGACGAACTCTGCTGTTAGGAATATGTTGTGTACTTGACGATAAGCTAAACAAAACACCTTAGTAGATTTAACTTAGTGAATTTTGTAGCACCAGACGGATGATCAATTATAGTCCCGACGGATGATTCAATATAGTCCCGACGGATGACTAATTGATATCCACCAGGTGAGTAGCTTATGTAACAATAAATACTGTAGAACATTTCTGCAAACAACTTTGTATAGATTCTGTAGTAGCTTATGAATCATGTAGACTGCTAGTAGATGTGCAGAATAAGTTGATTAAATGTAAATATAAGATGTCTTGTAATTCTGCACAAATGAAATGGAGTCAAGTGATAAATGGCTACCCGACGGATGATCAACAAAGCTACCCGAAGGATGATCAACAAGGCTACCCGACGGATAACAAGCATGTACCCAACGGATGATCAATTCAAATATCTGTTGACAGTGGCAACACAGTCACATGCGTTGAGTGTTTGCAAAAGGGATGTGGCAGCCTGTTTAGTAGGATTTCGAGAACAAAGAAGCATTACCATTTCCATGCAAGTTATGAAGATTTTCAAAGATGCTGGAATAGAGTAGTGAAGTAGCATGAAGTTAGACCTGATAGGTTTTGTTTTATTATCTTGTCTTATTCTATGTAAACTTGGTGATATATAAACCAAGTGTAGCAGGTAAAACAATAACAACAAACCAACGAAGCAAACACATTTTTAACAGAGTAACATTTGTAAGCTGTATTTTGTAGAATTTCTCTGTAATTTTTGTGTTCATTTGTAAAGCAGCTGTGAGCTATTCAAGCTTCACATGGTTCTCTTGATATATATATATATATATATATATATCTGGTGGATACATTCAAATCCACCAGAAAGTTTTAAAGACTTGTGTTTTAATTACTTGTGTTTTAATTTATATAATTCTTTCATTCCGCACTTTGCAAATCAAACACATATATATTGTTGAGTTAGAACCATTTTTCATAAATCTCAAAAAGAAGCCAGAATTACATTCAACCCCCCCTTCTGTAATTCTTGTTGTATTGTTAGGGAATAACAATTGGTATCAGAGCAAGCTCTTGAAATACAAAGAGTTTAAAGATCACAACAAAATAGCAAGATGAACAAGAAAGATGTTGGAGTCAAAATTCCATTTATGGATAAAGACAATTACCATCACTGGACGGTGAAGATGCACCTACATCTTCTTTCTCAAGATGAGGCCTATATTGATTGCATAGAGAGAGGTCCTCATGTTCCAATGAGAGCTGCTACTGGTAATGAGCCTTCAGTCCCCAAGCCTAGGCATGAATGGTCAGATCCTGATATTGAGCAAGTCAGGAAGGACAAAAAGACCATGAATATTTTATTCAATGGAGTTGATGGTGGCATGTTTGACAACATCATCAATTCCAAGACAACCAAGAAGGTTTGGGACACCATCCAAATTATCTGTGATGGTACTGAGCAAGTTAGAGAAAATAAGATGCAGCTGCTAATTCAGCAATATGAGCACTTTCATTGTGAAGACAGTGAAACTCTCACTGACATATTTAATAGGTTTCAAAAGCTACTAAATGCTCTGAAGTTGCATGGAAGAGTCTATCAGATAAAAGACTCCAATCTCAAGTTCCTTAGATCTCTTCCAAAGGAATGGAAACCAATGACAGTCTCACTGAGAAATTCTCAGGATTACAAGGAGTTTACTCTGGAGAGACTGTATGGCATCCTGAAAACTTATGAGCTTGAAATAGAGCAAGATAAGAGGATGGAGAAAGGAAAGAAGAAAGGAGGATCCATAGCACTGGTTGCTGAGTTGGAAAAGGAGAAGGAAGTGAAGGTAGAAGTTGTTGAGTCTACTTCAAAGGTCTGTGAAAACAAGGGCAAGGGGCTGGTAGCTGAAAATGAAGATTCTTTGAGCCAAGATGATAAGGATGATATTGATGAACATCTTGCATTCCTTTACAGAAGATTTGCAAAGCTCAAGTTCAAGAAGAACTTTGGAGCAGCTAAGCCAAATAGAAACATGGTGGATAAATCAAAATTCAAATGTTTCAAATGTGGCTCAGCAGGGCATTTTTCTAGTAAGTGTAGAAAGTCAGATTCCAGCAAGAAAAAGTTTGAGCCTTTGGATTATAAACATAAGTATTTTTAGTTTCTCAAACAAAAGGAAAGGGCTTTTATTACACAAGAAAATGACTGGGCAGCAGATGGCTTGGATGAGGATGAAGATGCCAGCTATGTAAATCTAGCCCTAATGGCCAAATCTGATGAAACATAAACAAGTTCTTCAAGTAATCAGGTAATCACCACAAACCTAGAACATTTATCTAAAGCTGAGTGTAATGATGCAATTAATGACATGTATACATAATTATATCATTTGCGTGTTACACTTAAGTCTCTCACCAAGGAAAATGCTAAAATCAAAGAAAACAATCTGTTTTTAAGTGAGAGGAATAATGTGCTAGAGTCTCAGTTTATTGATTTTGAGAAATTGAGAATATAATGTAAGATTTCTAAGGAGGGATTAACCGAGTCCTTGAAGAAAGAAGAGATTTTGAAGAAGCAACTTGAACGAGAACAGGAGGTGATTAAGGCATGAAAATCATCTAGAGATGTTCATGCTCAAATCACCAAAGTTCAAGGTATTGAGTCCTTTTGTGATGCAGCCTGGAAAAAGAGTAAGGAGAAGCTGAAATCCAATTTGGTTGAAGGATTGCTAATAGATTTGGACTCGACGAATGATGAGAATCATCTTTCGAATAATCAAAAGGATTATCCGTCGAGTGACACAAATCCTCATCTGTCGGCTGTAAGAAAACCTGTGAGCAAAGCCAAACTTGCCAAGTTAAATGAAAAGTATGGATCAGTTTCCAAAAACTTTGTTTCAGGAGAATCAAGTCAAGTGAAGAAGGAGAAAAAAGTGAATGTTGGTCAGCTGTCTATCAAGTAATTGAATGACAGATTAGAAAAGATTGAGGTTAAAACATAAACTAAAAAGAAAAACAATAGAAATGGGAAAATAGGGATTAACAAACATAACAACTACACGCCTGACAAATATGCTCCAATACAAATCTGTGTTAAGTGTGGCAGTGTCAATCATCTGTCTGTTAATTGCAAACTTGCTATGCCTACTCCTATATCTGTACCATCTTCTTTTCCCAACATGAATGTCATGCCTTCTATGCCTATGAATGCTATGTCTGCACATAATATGAATGCACAATTTGCTAATATGCCATTTGTACCTAATCCTTATTATGCTGCATTTAGTATGCCTCAAATGCCATTTAGCATGCCTTACTGGAATAACATGTTACAAACAACATGCCTTTTCCTATTAATCAAAATGTGTATGATAATTATATTTCAATGACTGGTTTCAAAGTTTCAACTCAGATGACTAAGGATGAATCAGATATCCCCAAGTCAAATGAGATCAAACCTAAGAAACAAAAGAAGAAAGCTAACAAGGCAGGACCCAAGGAAACTTGGGTACCAAAATCAACTTGATTTGGTTTTGATGTGTGCAGGGAAACAGAAAGAATCTGTGGTACTTGGATAGTGGATGTTCAAGACACATGACTGGAGATTCTACCCTCCTCACAGAGTTCAAGGAGAGAGCTGACCCAAGTATTACTTTTGGAGATGACATCAAGGGTTATACTGTGGGATATGGCTTGATTTCTAAAGACAATGTCATCATTGAGGAGGTTGCCTTAGTGGATGGTCTCAAGCATAATTTGTTGAGTATCAGCCAGCTTTGTGATAAAGGCAATTCAGTAACCTTCAATTCAGAAGCCTGTGTTGTGACTAACAAAAGAAGCAACAAAGTGGTTCTCACTGGAGTGAGAAAAGGAAATATGTACCTAGCTGACTTCAACTCATCAAATACAGAATCTGTCACTTGTCTTCTTAGTAAAGCAAGTCAAGATGAAAATTGGTTGTGGCACAAGAAGCCGTCCCATCTAAACTTCAATACCATGAATGAGCTTGTCAAGAAAGAACTGGTTAGAGGTATTCCTCAAGTGGAGTTTTCTTAGGATGGACTGTGTGATGCCTGCCAGAAAAGAAAGCAGATTAAAGCATCATTCAGGAAGAAGCTTGATTCAACAATTGAAGAACCTCTGCAATTGCTACACATGGATTTGTTTGGACCAGTCAATGTGTTGTCCATCTCAAGGAAAAGATTTTACCTAGTAATTGTAGATGATTTCTCAAAGTTCTCTTGGACATATTTCCTAAAGTCTAAGGATGAGGCTAGTGAAATCATCATTAATCACATAAGGCAAGTCAACAATCATCCTGATTTCAAAGTTAGAAGAATTAGGAGTGACAATGGAACTGAGTTCAAGAATTCTGTTATGAGAGCATTTTGTGAAGAGAATGGGATTATGCATGAGTTTTCAGCAGCAAGAACTCCACAACAAAATGGAGTATTGGAAAGAAAGAACAGATCACTTATTGAAGCTGCAAGGACAATGCTTGAAGAATCAAAGTTACCAACATATTTCTGGGCTGAAGCTGTAAATACTACATGCTACACTCAAAATATTTCTTTCGTTAATCAAGCAAAGTGTATGACACCCTACCAATTGTTTAAGAACAAGAAGCCAACTCTAAATTTTCTTCGTCTTTGGCTGCAAATATTATATCTTGAGAAATCAAACTGATCAAAATGGAAAGTTTGATGCTAAAGCAGATAAAGGAATTTGTGTTGGATATGCTGTTGGTAAAGCATATAGAGTCTACAATCTAAGTACCAACATTATTATGGAATCAATACATGTTGTGTTTGATGATAAGAAGATTGAAGGACTGCAAGATGGAGATTACCATGAGAGCCTCAAGTTTGATAATGTGGAAATTAGTGATGACAGTGATGATGAAAGTGATTAGGAAACAATGACAAAGGATATTACAGAAAAATCTACTACTAATGAAGCACAAAATTTAACATCTGTCGAGTTGCAAAATGCTTCATCCGTCGGGAGACAATCTGCTTTATCCGTCGGGAGACAAACAACTTCATCCGTCGGAACTCAAAATGCACCATCCGTTGGGTCATCAAAAGAAGCTAAAAGTCAGAATAGATCACTTACAGAAAGTTCCCTTTTCTCAAATCAAAGATCCATAAACTTAGGGGGAGTTTCTAATAATCAAAACTCAGTTACATATCATGACAACAATGAGGCCTCTTCATCTAGAGCTAATCTACCTCAACAAAGAAAATGGACAAAAGATCACCCCTTTGAGCTCATCATTGGTGATGTATCTTCTAGAGTTCAAACAAGGAGAGCAACTCAAGAAGAGTGTCTATATAGCAGCTTCCTATCTAAGGAAGAACCAAATAAGGTAGAATAGGCTTTGTTGGATCCTGATTGGATTTTAGCTATGCAGGAGGAGCTAAACCAATTTGAAAGGAATAAGGTATGGAAGTTGGTACCCAAGCCTAAAGGAAAGAATCTAATTGACACCAAATGGGTATTCAGAAACAAGATGGATGAAAATGGAATAGTGGTCAGAAACAAAGCTATATTGGTTGCTAAGGGCTATTATCAACAAGTAGGAATAGATTTTGATGAAACTTTTGCTCCTGTTGCAAGACTTGAAGCCATCAGAATTTTCTTTACCTATGCAGCCCATGCCAATTTCAAGGTCTATCAAATGGATGTCAAGAGTGCTTTTATAAATGGAGATTTAGAGGAGGAAGTCTATGTCAGTCAGCCTCCTGGTTTTGAAGATCCAAATTTCCCAAATCATGTCTACTATCTTTTGAAAGCACTCTATGGACTAAAGCAAGCACCTAGAGCCTGGTAGACACTTTATCAAAGTTCCTTTTGGAAAATCACTTCACAAGAGGTACTGTGGATAAAACTTTATTCTTCAGAAATTTTAATGGCTCTAGTATACATGTTCAAATTTATGTAGATGATATTATATTTGGCTCTACAGATGAAAAACTTCGCAAAAAGTTTGCCAAATTGATGCAAAGTAAGTATGAAATGAGCATGATGGGAAAACTAACTTACTTTTTTGGTTTACAAGTTAAGCAAGTTAGTGATGGAATATTCATTAGTCAAACTAAATACATTCATGATCTTTTAAAGAAGTTTGATCTAATGGATTGCACATCTGCAAAAACTTCCATGGCCACTGCAACTAAGCTTAAATTAAACACTACTGAAAAGTCTGTGGATATTTCAAGGTATAGGGGCATGGTTGGCTCACTTCTGTACTTAACAGCTAGTAGGCCATATATAATATTTGCTACTTGTCTTTGTGCTAGATTTCAGCTGATCCTAGAGAATCTCACTTAATGGCTATTAAGAGAATTTTCAGATATCTCAAGGGAACACCAAAACTTGGCATTTGGTACCCTAGAGATTCTGGTTTTGATCTAACTGGTTACTCACATGCAAACTATGCAGGTTGTAAAATAGACAGAAAAAGTACATTATGAACCTGTCAATTTCTAGGAAACAAGCTTGTGTCCTAGTTCAGTAAAAAGCAAAATTCAGTTTCTACTTCTACAGCTGAAGTTGAATACATTGTTGCTGGTAGTTGCTGTGCTCATATTTTATGGATGAAAAACTAATTGTTGGACTATGGTCTACAAGTGGATAGGATTCCAATTTTCTGTGATAACACAAGTGCAATTGCCATCACTGAAAATCCAGTACAACATTCAAGAACAAAGCACATAGACATCAAGTACCACTTCATAAGAGAACATGTGATGAATGGTACTGTGGAACTGCATTTTGTTCCAAGTGAAAAGTATCTTGCAAACATATTTACCAAGCAACTTGATGAATCCACCTTTTCAAGGTTGGTAAGTGAGTTAGGTATGCTTAATTATTCTTGAATCATTACAGATATTTTACAAGTTGCTATGCAGCCAGAAATTTAATTGATTTTTCTGTTTTGGATGATATTTTGGCTAAGTCAAAATTTACATCCCGATGGATGACCATTATCCATCGAGTTTGATCATCTTTCGGAATACAATTTGTCTCCAAAATCAATTATTTTTCTGGAATATTTTATAACTCGACGGATAACTGATTTATCCTCATCCGTTGAATTGTCTCAATCCTAGCCGTTAATTCCCTGAACATTATCCATCGAGTATACTTACATCTTGTAAGCATGACACGATGGATAAGTGACATAATTTTTACAGTTTATTTATTTTTAAACGGCTATTTTGGGTAATTTTTATTGGTTACTATATTTTATTTTATTATTTTTGAAAGTTATTTTCTAAGATACTATAAAAGCAAATTCACTTTTATTCATTTCTTTTATCATTCTCAAGATTCAATTGCTCTAATTTCTTTCTTCTCAAAAGCAAACTCTCTCTCTGCAAATTCAAAATCTTTAACAATGGCACCTGTAGTGAAAATCATGTCTCAAACCGGTTATATCTATGAGAAAAACAACTTGTCAGCTTTGGTGAACAAGGAGATTCAACAGTCTGGTGACTATCACAAAATGATGGATTTTGTGAAGAACTGTAAACTCAACTATGCCATGCTGGAATCACCCACCATTTACTGTGAGGTTGTTGAAGAGATATGGACAACTGCAGTGTACAACTCGACATACAAGACCATCATATTCACTCTGAAAGGTAAGTAGTTTTACATAAATAGTGATATTTTTAAAGCATGCTTCAAAATTCCTGATAATACTGTAACTGCTCCACACACAGACACTGACATTGTTAATATGCTTAATTCCATGGGCTATGGTCTCACCACTTCTAAATTAAGTGAAATCAGGAGGTTGGGTCTTAGGAAAGAATGGAGTTATCTGTGTGATGTAGTCACTAAGGTGTTTTCCGGTAAAATTAGTAACTTTGACTCTATAAACATTTCTATGCTTAACATGCTTTACATGCTAATTAATGATAAGTACTTTAATTTCAGTGATTTGGTTTTGTTTGAGTTAGGCTTTAAGTTAGGAGAGGTCAATAAGAGAGGTAAAAGTGTCTATTATGCTAGATTCTTTATGATGCTTGCTAACCATCTTATTGAAGATATTGTGATTGAGAACCCAACCAACAAGTTAAATTGTTGGGTTCAAGAAAGAAGGATCATTGCAGATTTAAACAGAGCAAACCATCACAAGGAGGTTCCCTTATACTACTTTCCAGTAAAGGATGGACCTCAGGTAAGTGAGGTAATTTCTTCTGTCTCTACTCTTCCAACCCCACAAATTTCTTTGCTTTCTAGTGTAGCTATGGTAACTGTGTCAATGACCCAACAGTTGCCTATCCAACCTACCAAACCAACAAAAGTTTCTAAATCCAAAGCTAAGAAATCCCCCTCTGATTTCTTTCAAAAGAAATCAGTTGTAAAATCCACCAAACCTAAAGAGGGGAGTGTGAAGGGGGAAAAAAAGGTAAGGTACAGGGTGAAAATCAAAGAAGCCCTAAGGATAAGGTTGGAGAGGTGAGTATTTCCCAGCCTAGCCACACTGTAATTTCTCAACAAACTGCAGTGCTTAATAAGGATATAAGCTCATTACTAGTTGTATCCTCCCAAAAGGATGTGACTATTGAACAAAGCTCTCAGCCAAGAGCACAGGCCAAGAGGGTAAGGGACACAAGCTCACCTCAAACTTATACCAGAAAGAAGAAACCAAAAACCTTTGGGGATGCACAGGGCTCACACACTGTGCAAACTGGTGCAAAAGACCCAGTCACTGCACCTTCTCAAAGTTAGGTTGATGTGGCTCCAATAAATGTGGAGTCACTTCCAAAATCTTTTATAATTGAAACACCCGATACACCAAATTCTCCCACACACTCATTGGATGTTGATATGATAAACACATCAATTCCAAATTCTCCATCTTTAACTCTCTTGGAGAAGCCAAAAATCCATGCAAGTGAGCATCATCTTCTAGATGATTTGTTGGCTCACTCGCCATTTCTTTCTGAGACTGCTGAGACATCTGTGCCAAAATTTTCATCAATCTGCACAGAGTCCACAATAGTCTCTACTCCAAACTCAATTTTTTCTTTTATCCCGATGGATATTTATCATTCGTTGAGTAGTGATTGTATCCCGGCGGATAAGCCTAACAACAGTTATTTGTCGGATAGTCAAACTGCTAACCCGATGGATATTCCTCATCCGTCGGGTGTCTGTGCACAACTTCAAATTTCTTCAATTCTTACAAGTGTAGAAGACTTAGTTGTAGTGTAATCACTCCTAGGACTGAGGGAAGGGAGTGATTTGAGTGAGAGTCTGGGTTGCTCCCAGGAAAAAGGAGAGGAAAAGAGTGATCTAATGCAGTCCATTTCTTCAGGAATGGCAAAAGTGAGTGAGAGGAGTCTCACCTTAGATGGTGAAGGTGAGGGTATGAGGGTAGGGAGCCAAGGTGAGACCTTGATGCAAGAACAGAGAGATAATGAGAGAAATGCAGGTACATGAATAATAAAAGTGGATGTCACTGCAAGTGAGTTAATGAATGTCCAAAATGCAGATAGGGATGTACTATTTCAGCAAAGTCAAGATGTTATAGATTCTACCTCCTTGGATGCTGAGACATTTACTCACCCCGTTCCAGCATATCAACTTCTAGCTGGACAAGGCAATGACAATGCAGAAACAATGCTAAATTTGGTGCACACCACACAGTCTATGCAAAGAGCAAATGATGCAATCACAGCTCTGCCTCCTACAGCTGGTGATATTGACTATGAGATTGGTGGTTCAGAAGATTTCTTTGGCGGTGAGGATGAAGAAAGTGAAGAAGAGCCATTGTACATAGGGGGAGAAGTAGGCCCTAGTTCTAGATCAGGCATGCCATCATGGGCCTTCTCAAAGAAATGTGATGAACATCATTTCAAGACCACACTCATACAACTTATCAGTCAAACACAGTCTACTCTCCAATCATCCAAAAATGCTAGCACCAAGAAGCTTCTGCAAGCACATCTTGCTTCTCTCCAACTACAATAAATCCAAGGCTTCCAACACAATCAGGATATCGCTTCTATCCAAACAGAGATCACTCAAGTGAGGAAGGATATAGCTGATAGATTAGATGCAAAACTTCCATAACCTACAATGCTTGATATCAAAAGACAATTAAGGAAGAACTCTGATCTTGCCACCAAGGTGGATTCCTTGGACAAAAGAATGACAACAATGGAAGCCTCTCTAACAGAAATACATCTACATCAGGCATAACAAATAGACTTGCTTCAAAGGCTAGTGGTAGCACAAACCCCTTCTTCTACTCAACTTGCTGATAACAAAAAGGGGGAGAGAGAAACCTCTTCAAAGGGGGAGAAAGAAACCTCTTCTAAGAGGGAGAAAGAAAATTCAATTATCTTATTCAGTCAAAGGGATTCAAGAAGTGAGGGGGAGCTAAAAGTGCTTAACATACAAGTCAGCAAAGTGATTATGCCAACAATTGATTTCACAAAGTCACCAGTATTGGATAACATTGATCTAATCCAAAGAGTAGCTGAAAAGCTTGAGTTGAAATCAAAACCCAAGATGCTTGATGTTACAGCTCTAGAGAAGGAAATAAAAGAAAAACGGAGAAGAATAGATGCAGATATTCAACAAAAGTTTGGGCCAATTCAGAAGCCAGAAAAAGTTTTCAATCATCACTCTGAAGTCATGAAAATTTCTGTGAATGATATGAGTATGAACTATCTGGAAAGGAGTCAAACTTCCTGCATTAAGTCTCCAAAGAAAGATCTCATCATGAAGGCCAAAAGGAACTATCCTAAGTTTTCAGACAAGAATCCTATGGATACAGTGTTTGAGACACCAAAGCCAGATGAAAAGAAACTGTTGTCAAGATCTATAGCATTTTAGAAGAATCCAACTGATTCAGCATTGAAAAGAAGAATTGCCAAAATTTACAGAAATGGTAAGAAGATCTGTGTGGTGGTTGGACATCCACTGTTTGTGGAAGCGAAGAAGGAAGAGAAAGAAAGAATCAGGCTAGAAAAGAAGAAAGCTGCTTTGGATGCTAAGAAGCAAAAGGAAAAGAAAGAACAAGCTGTTATCTTGGCCAAGCTTCAAGCTGTAAAAACCACAACATAACTTCCTGTACAACCAAATGTACTTATTGAACCTAAGGATCTGAAAAAGCAAGAAGAATCACAGCAGAAAATAAGATTTAAATACAAACTCCATTCCAAGAGGAAAGTGAACTTTAATGATAAGGAAATGGAAGACCAGTTTCCCAAAAAGCGTACAACTACAAATCAGACATCAAAACCCTCAGTGGTATTTGAAGATTTTAAAGTGGTTGATCCAACAAGAATAATTCTTGGTGAACCAATTGTTCCCAAGGATGAGCCAGTTGACTGGGATAGTTTACCAATTCCTGAGCTACATTTACCCATCTTCAAGAAAAAGTAGACAAAGACTAGAGCTAGCAAGAAAGTGAAGCCTGTATCTCTGAAATCCAAAGCTCTAACCAAATCCCAACTCACAGTCAACAAGAGAGATCTCAAGTACATTTGTGATATCAAGGAATTTTCAGACTTGAATCTCTACTTGGATGAACTGGAAGAAGTAAGAAGAATTGATGCTTACAGACATCTTCCTGAAAGACTGGTAATTAGATACAAGGGAGGGAAAGAGATGAATGGTACTGTGGAACTGCATTTTGTTCCAAGTGAAAAGTATCTTGCAGACATATTTACCAAGCAACTTGATGAATCCACCTTTTCAAGGTTGGTAAGTGAGTTAGGCATGCTTAATTATTCTTGAATCATTACAGATGTTTTGCAAGTTGCTATGCAGCCAGAAATTTAATTGATTTTTCTGTTTTGGATGAAATTTTGGCTAAATCAAAATTTACATCCCGACGGATGACCATTATCCATCAAGTTTGATCATCCGTCGGAATACAATTTGTCAATAAAATCAATTATTTTTCTGGAATATTTTATAACTCGACGGATAACTGATTTATCCTCATCCGTTGAATTGTCTCAATCCTAGCCGTTAGTACCCTGAACATTATCCATCGAGTATACTTACAGCTTGTAAGCATGACACGACGGATAAGTGACATAATTTTTACAGTTTATTTATTTTTAAACGGCTATTTTGGGCAATTTTTATTAATTACTTTATTTTATTTTATTATTTTTGAAAGTTATTTTCTGAGATAGTATAAAAGCAAATTCACTTTTATTCATTTCTTTTATCATTCTCAAGATTCATTTGCTCTAATTTCTTTCTTCTCAAAAGCAAACTCTCTCTGCAAATTCCAAATCTTTAATAATGGCACCTGTAGTGAAAATCATGTCTCAAACCGGTTATATCTATGAGAAAAACAACTTCTCAGCTTTGGTGAACAAGGAGATTCAACAGTCTGGTGACTATCACAAAATGATGGATTTTGTGAAGAACTGTAAACTCAACTATGCCATGCTGGAATCACCCACCATTTACTGTGAGGTTGTTGAAGAGATATGGACAACTGCAGTGTACAACTCGACAGACAAGACCATCACATTCACTCTGAAAGGTAAGTTGTTTTGCATAAATAGTGATATTTTTAAAGCATGCATCAAAATTCCTGATAATACTATAACTGCTCCACACACAGACACTGACATTGTTAATATGCTTAATTCCATGGGCTATGCACTCACAACTTCTAAATTAAGTGAAATTAGGAGGTTGGGTCTTATGAAAGAATGGAGTTATCTGTGTGATGTAGTCACTAAGGTGTTTTCCGATAAAATTAGTAACTTTGACTCTATAAACATTTCTATGCTTAACATGCTTTACATGCTAGTTACTGATAAGTACTTTAATTTCAGTGATTTGGTTTTGTTTGACTTAGGCTTTGTTAGTCCCTTAACAAAATAACAAGAATTACAGAAAGGGGGTTGAATGGAATTCTTGAAACTTTTCTTGAATAAAAATTATTCTAACTCAATTATATATATATATATGTGTGAATTGATTAGCAGAATGCAGAATAGTTACTTGAAATGAATCAAAACACAATTAATTAAAAACAAGAGTCTTTAAAAACTTTCTGGTGGATTTTAATGATTCCACCAGAGATATATAATATATATCGAGAGAACTCTGTGTTCACAAAGCTCACAGCTGCTTACAAATGATAACAACTAAGAAAGAGAGAAATGCAAAGAATACTGCTTACAAATGTTTCTCTCTTGGTTGCTTGGTTTCTTAGTTCATATTCTATTTGCCGCTTCTTGTTTTATATATCACCAAGATTACAAAGTAATAAGACAGGATAATAAAACAAAAATATCAAGTCTAATACAATGCTACTTCATTACTCTATTCCAGCATCTTTGAATATCTTCATAATAGCATGGAAATGGCAATGCTTCTTTGTTCTCGAGAACCCAGTTGAATAGGCTACCACATTCCATTTGCATACACTCGACGCATGTGACTGTGTTGTCACTGTCAACAGATATTTGAATTCTTTATCCGTAGGGTTTATAATCATCCGTCGAGTTGTTGATCATCCGTCAAATCCATTGTTGTTCATCCGTCAGGTAGCAATCAGGAACTTGACTCCATTTCATTTATGCAGAATTACAAGACATCATCTATGTACAATTAATCAACATATTCTGCATATCTAGTTACAGTCAACATGACTTAAGTACTACTACAGATTCTAGACAATGTGTATGCAGAAATGTGCTACAGACTTATTGTTACATAAGCTACTCACTCGATGGATAATAAGTTGTCATCCGTCGGGACTATACCGAGTCATCCGCCGGGACTATAATCCTTATCCGTCAAGTGCTATAAAGTTCACTAAGTAAAATCTACCAAGGTATTTTGTTAAAGAAATCATCAAGTTCACAACATATACAAAACAGGCTTTAAGTTAGGAGAGGTCAATAAGAGAGGTAAAAGTGTCTATTATGCTAGATTCTTTATGATGCTTGATAACCATCTTATTGAAGATATTGTGATTGAGAACCTAACCAACAAGTTAAATTGTTGGGTTCAAGAAAAAAGGATCATTGCAGATTTAAACAGAGCAAACCATCACAAGGAGGTTCCCTTATACTACTTTCCAGTAATGGAGGGACCTCAGGTAAGTGAGGTAATTTCTTCATTCTCTACTCTTCCAACCCCACAAATTTCTGTGCTTTCTAGTGTAGCTATGGCAACTGTTTCAATGACCCAACAGTTGCCTACCTAAGCTACCAAACCAACAAAAGTTTCTAAATCCAAAGCTAAAAAAGCCCCCTCTGATTTCTTTCAAAAGAAATCAGTTGTAAAATCCACTAAAACTAAAGAGGGGAGTGTGAAGGTGCGAAAGAAAGGTAAGGGACAGGGTGAAAATCAAAGATGCCCTAAGGATAAGGTTGGAGAGGTGAGTGTTTCCCAGCCTAGCCATACTGCAATTTCTCAACAAACTGCAGTGCTTAATAAGGATATAAGCTCATTACTAGTTGCATCCTCCCAAAAGGATATGACTGTTGAACAAAGCTCTCAGCCAAGAGGACAGTCCAAGATGGTAAGGGACACAAGTTCACCTCAAACTTATACCAGAAAGAAGAAACCAAAAACCCTTGGGGATGCACAGGGCTCACACACTGTGCAAACTGGTGCAAAAGACCCGGTCACTGCACCTTCTCAAAGTCAGGTTGATGTGGCTCCAATAAATGTGGAGTCACAGCCAAAATCTCTTATAATTGAAACACCTGATACACCAAATTCTCCCACACACTCATTGGATGTTGATATGATAAACACATCACTTCCAAATTCTCCATCTTTAACTCTCTTGGAGAAGCCAAAAATCCATGCAAGTGAGCATCATCTTCTAGATGATTTGTTGGCTCACTTTCCATTTCTTTCTGAGACTGTTGAGACATCTGTGCCAAAATTTTCATCAATCTGCACAGAGTCTACAATAGTCTCCACTCCAAACTCAATTATTTCTTTTATCCCGATGGATATTTATCATCCGTCGAGTAGTGATTCTATTCCGACGGATAAGTCTAAAAACAGTTATTTGTTGGATAGTCAAACTGCTAACCCGATGGATATTCCTCATCCGTCGGGTGTCTCTGCACAACTTCAAATTTCTTCATTTCTTACAAGTGCAGAAGATTTAGTAGTAGTGCAATCACTCCTAGGACTAAGGGAAGGGAGTGATTTGAGTCAGATTCTGGGTTGCTCCCAGGAAAAAGGAGAGAAAAAGAGTGATCTAATGCAGTCCATTTCTTCAGGACTGGCAAAAGTGGGTGAGAGGTGTCCCACCTTAGATGGTGAAGGTGAGGGTATGAGGGTAGGGAGCCAAGGTGAGACCTTGATGCAAAAAAAGAGAGATAATGAGAGAAATACATGTACATGAACAATAAGGGTGGATGTCACTGCAAATGAGTTAGTGAATGTCCAGAATGCAGACAGGGAGGGACTATTTCAGCAAAGTCAAGCTGTTATAGATTCTACCTCCTTGGATGCTGGGACATTTACTCACCCCGTTCCAACATATCAACTTCTAGCTGGACAGGGCAATGACAGTGCAGAAACAATGCTAAATTTGGTGCACACCACACAGTCTATGCAAAGAGCAAATGATGCAATCACAGCTCTGCCTCCTACAGCTGGTGATATTGACTGTGAGGCTAGTGGTTCAGAAGATTTCTTTGGTGGTGAGGATGATGAAAGTGAAGAAGAGCAATTGGACATAGGGGGAGAAGTAGGCCCTAGTTCTAGATCAGGCATGCCATCATGGGCCTTCTTAAAGAAATGTGATAAACATCATTTCAAGACCACACTCATACAACTTATCAGTCAAACACAGTCTGCTCTGCAATCATCCAAAAATGCTAGCACCAAGAAGCTTCTGCAAGCACATCTTGCTTCTCTCCAACTACAACAAATCCAAGGCTTCCAACACAATCTGGATATCACTTCTATCCAAACAGAGATCACTCAAGTGAAGAAGGATATAGCTGATAGATTATATGCAAAACTTCCAGAAGCTACAATACATGATATTAAAAGACAATTAAGGAAGAACTCTAATCTTGCCACCAAGGTGGATTCCTTGGAAAAAAGAATGACAACAATGGAAGCCTCTCTAACAGCAATACATCTACATCAGGCATAACAAATAGACTTGCTTCAAAGGCTAGTGGCAGCACAAACCCCTTCTTCTACTCAACTTGTTGATAACAAAAAGGGGGAGAGAGAAACCTCTTCAAAGGGGGAGAAAAAAACCTCTTCTAAGTGGGAGAAAGAAAATTCAATTGTCTTATTCAGTCAAGGGGATTCAAGAAGTGAGGGGGAGCAAAAAGTGCTAAATATACAAGTCAGCAAAGTGATTAAGCCAACAATTGCTTTCACAAAGACACCAGTGTTGGATAACATTGATCTAATCCAAAGAGCAGCTGAAAAGCTTGAGTTGAAATCAAATCCCAAGATGCTTGATGTTACAGCTCTAGAGAAGGAAATAAAAGAAAAACGGAGAAAGATAGATGCAGAAATTCAACAAAAGTTTGGGTCAATTCAGGAGCCAGACAAAGTTTTCAATCATCACCCTAAAGTCATCAAAATTTCTGTGAATGATATGAGTATGAACAATCTGGAAAGGAGTCAAACTTCCTGCATCAAGTCTCTAAAGAAAACTCTCATCATGAAGGCCAAAATGAACTATCCTAAGTTTTCAGACAAGAATCCTATGGATACAGTGTTTGAGACACCAAAGCCAGATGAAAAGAAACTGTTTTCAAGATCTATTGCATTCTACAAGAATCCAACTGATTCAGCATTGAAAAGAAGAATTGCCAAAATTTACAAAAATGGTAAGAAGATCTTTGTGGTGGTTGGACATCCACTGTTTGTGGAAGCTAAGAAGGAAGAGAAAGAAAGAATCAGGCTAGAAAAGAAGCAAGCTGCTTTGGATGCTAAGAAGCAAAAGAAAAAGAAAGAACAAGCTGTTATCTTGGCCAAGTTTCAAGCTGTAAAAACGATAATGGAACTTCCTGTACAACCAACTGTACTTACTGAACCTAAGGATCTGAAAATGCAAGAAGAATCACAACAGAAAAGAAGATTTAGATACAAACTCCATTCCAAGAGGAAAGTGAACTTTTTTTTTTTTGCTAAATAAGGAAAGTGAACTTTAATGATGAGGAATTGGAAGACCAATTTCCCAAAAAGCCTACAACTACAACTCAGACATCAAAACCCTCAGTGGTATTTGAAGATTTTAAAGTGGTTGATCCAACAAGAAATATTCATGGTGAACCAATTGTTCCCAAGGATGAGCCAGTTGACTGGGATAGTTTACCAATTCCTGAGCTAAATTTACCCATCTTCAAGAAAAAGAAGACAAAGACTAGAGCTAGCAAGAAAGTGAAGCCTGTATCTCTGAAATCCAAAGCTCTAACCAAATCCCAACCCACAGTCAACAAGAGAGATCTCATGTACATTTGTGATATCAAGGAATTTTCAGACTTGAATCTCTACATGGATGAACTGGAAAAAGTAAGAGGAATTAATGCTTACAGACATCTTCCTGAAAGACTGGTATTTAGATACAAGGGAGGGAAAGAGATGAATGGTACTGTGGAACTGCATTTTGTTCCAAGTTAAAAGTATCTTGCAGACATATTTACCAAACAACTTGATGAATCCACCTTTTCAAGGTTGGTAAGTGAGTTAGGTATGCTTAAGTATTCTTGAATCATTACAGATATTTTGCAAGTTGCTATGCAGCCAAAAATTTAATTGATTTTTCTGTTTTGGATGAAATTTTGGCTATGTCAAAATTTACATCCCGATGGATGACCATTATCCATCGAGTTTGATCATCCGTCGGAATACAATTTGTCAATAAAATCAATTATTTTTCTGGAATATCTTATAACTCGACGGATAATTGATTTATCCTCACCGTCGAATTATCTCAATCCTAGCCGTTAATTCCCTGAACATTATCCATCGAGTATACTTACAGCTTGTAAGCATGACACGACGGTTAATTGACATAATTTTTATAGTTTATTTATTTTTAAACGACTATTTTGGGCAATTTTTATTGGTTATTTTATTTTATTATTTTTGAAAGTTATTTTCTGAGATAGTATAAAAGCAAATTCACTTTTATTCAATTCTTTTATCATTTTCAAGATTCAATTGCTCTAATTTCTTTCTTCTCAAAAGCAAACTCTCTCTTTGCAAATTCCAAATATTTAACAATGGCACCTGTAGTGAAAATCATGTCTCAAACCGGTTATATCTCTGAGAAAAACAACTTCTCAGCTTTGGTGAACAAGGAGATTCAACAGTCTGGTGACTATCACAAAATGATGGATTTTGTGAAGAACTGTAAACTCAACTATGCCATGCTGGAATCACCCACCATTTACTGTGAGGTTGTTGAAGAGATATGGACAACTGCAGTGTACAACTCGACAGAAAAGACCATCACATTCACTCTGAAAGGTAAGTAGTTTTGCATAAATAGTGATATTTTTAAAGCATGCTTCAAGATTTCTGATAATACTGTAACTGCTCCACACACAGACACTGACATTGTTAATATGCTTAATTTCATGGGCTATGCACTCACCACTTCTAAATTAAGTGAAATTAGGATGTTGGGTCTTAGGAAAGAATGGAGTTATCTGTGTGATGTTGTCACCAAGGTGTTTTCCGGTAAAATTAGTAACTTTGACTCTATAAACATTTCTAAGCTTAACATGCTTTACATGCTAGGAACTGATAAGTACTTTAATTTCAGTGATTTGGTTTTGTTTGAGTTAGGCTTTAAGTTAGGAGAGGTCAATAAGAGAGGTAAAAGTGTCTATTATGCTAGATTCTTTATGATGCTTGCTAACCATCTTATTGAAGATATTGTGATTGAGAACCCAACCAACAAGTTAAATTGTTGGGTTCAAGAAAGAAGGATCATTGCAGATTCAAACAGAACAAACCATCACAAGGAGGTTCCCTTATACTACTTTCCAGTAATGGAGGGACCTCAGGTAAGTGAGGTCATTTCTTCTGTCTCTACTCTTCCAACCCCACAAATTTCTTTGCTTTCTAGTGTAGCTATGACAACTGTGTCAATGACCCAACAGTTGCCTACCCAAGCTACCAAACCAACAAAAGTTTCTAAATCCAAAGCTAAGAAAGCCCCCTCTGATTTCTTTCAAAAGAAATCAGCTGTAAAATCCACCAAACCTAAAGAAGGGAGTGTGAAGGTGGTAAAGAAAGGTAAGGTACAGGATGAAGATCAAAGAAGCCCTAAGGATAAGGTTGGAGAGGTGAGTGTTTCCCAGCCTAGCCACACTGTAATTTCTCAACAAACTGCAGTGCTTAATAAGGATATAAGCTCATTACTAGTTGCATCATCCCAAAAGGATGTGACTATTGAACAAAGCTCTCAGCCAAGAGCACAGGCCAAGAGGGTAAGGGACACAAGCTCACCTCAAACTTATACCAGAAAGAAGAAACCAAAAACCCTTGGGATGCACAGGGCTCACACACTGTGCAAACTAGTGCAAAAGACCCAGTCACTGCACCTTCTCAAAGTCAGGTTGATGTGGCTCCAATAAATATGGAGTCGCGGCTAAAATCTCTTATAATTGAAACATCTGATACACCAAATTCTCCCACACACTCATTGGATGTTGACATGATAAACACATCACTTCCAAATTCTCCATCTTTAACTCTCTTGGAGAAGCCAAAAATCCATGCAAGTGAGCATCATCTTCTAGATGATTTGTTGGCTCACTTGCCATTTCTTTCTGAGACTGTTGAGACATCTGTTCCAAAATATTCATCAATCTGCACAGAGTCTACAATAGTCTCCACTCCAAACTCAATTATTTCTTTTATCCCGATGGATATTTATCATCCGACGAGTAGGGATTGTATCTCGACGGATAAGCCTAACAACACTTATTTGTCGGATAGTCAAACTGCTAACCCGATGGATATTCCTCATCCGTCGGGTGTCTCTGCACAACTTCAAATTTCTTGAATTCTTACAAGTGCAGAAGACTTAGTAGTAGTGCAATCACTCCTAGGACTGAGGGAAGGGAGTGATTTGAGTGAGAGTCTGGGTTGCTCCCAGGAAAAAGGAGAGGAAAAGAGTGATCTAATGCAGTCCATTTCTTCAGGACTGGCAAAAGTGAGTGAGAGGAGTCCCACCTTAGATGGTGAAGGTGAGGGTATGAGGGTAGGGAGCCAAGGTGAGACCTTGATGCAAGAAACGTGAGATAATGAGAGAAATGCAGGTACATGAACAATAAGGGTGGATGTCACTGCAAGTGAGTTAATGAATGTCCAGAATGCAGACAAGGAGGGACTATTTCAGCAAAGTCAAGCTGTTATAGATTCTACCTCTTTGGATTCTGAGACATTTACTCACCCCATTCCAGCATATCAACTTCTAGCTGGACAGGGCAATGACAATGCAGAAACAATGCTAAATTTGGTGCACACCACACAGTCTATGCAAAGAGCAAATGATGCAATCACAGCTCTGCCTTCTATAGCTGGTGATATTGACTATAAGACTGGTGGTTCAGAAGATTTCTTTGGTGGTGAGGATGAAGAAAGTGAAGAAGAGCCATTGGACATGGGGGGAGAAGTAGGTCCTAGTTCTAGATTAGGCATGCCATCATGGGCCTTCTCAAAAAAATATGATGAACATCATTTCAAGACAAAATTCATCCATCTTATCAGTCGAACACAGTATGGTCTCCAATCATCCAAAAATGCTAGCACCAAGAATCTTCTGCAAGCACATCTTGCTTCTCTCCAACTACAACAAATCCAAGGCTTCCAACACAATCAGGATTTCACTTCTATCCAAACAGAGATCACTCAAGTGAAGAAGGATATAGCTAATAGATTAGATGCAAAACTTCCAGAAGCTACAATGCTTGATATCAAAAGACAATTAAGGAAGAACTCTAATCTTGCCACCAAGGTGGATTCCTTGGACAAAAGATTGACAACAATGGAAGCCTCTCTAACAACAATACATCTACATCAGGCATAACAAACAGACTTGCTTCAAAGGCTAGTGGCAGCACAAACCCCTTCTTCTACTCAACTTGCTGATAACAAAAAGGGGGAGAGAGAAACCTCTTCAATGGGGTAGAAAGAAACCTCTTCTAAGGGGGAGAAAGAAAATTTAATTGTCTTATTCAGTCAAGGGGATTCAAGAAGTGAGGGGGAGCAAAAAGTGCTAAACATACAAGTCACCTAAGTGATTATGCCAACAATTGCTTTCACAAAGCCACCAGTATTGGATAACATTGATCTAATCCAAAGAGCAGCTGAAAAGCTTGAGTTGAAATCAAATCCCAAGATGCTTAATGTTACAGCTCTAGAGAAGGAAATAAAAGAAAAATGGAGAAAAATAGATGCAGATATTCAACAAAAGTTTGGGCCAATTCAGAAGCCAGACAAAGTTTTCAATCATCACTCTAAAGTCATGAAATTTTCGGTGAATGATATGAGTATGAACTATCTGGAAAGGAGTCAAACTTCCAGCATCAAGTCTCCAAAGAAAGATCTCATCATGAAGGCCAAAATGAACTATCCTAAGTTTTCAGACAAGAATCATATGGATACCATGTTTGAGACACCAAAGCCAGATGAAAAAAAACTGTTGTCAAGATCTATTGCATTCTACAAGAATCCAACTGATTCAGCATTGAAAAGAAGAATTTCCAAAATTTACAGGAATGGTAAGAAGATCTGTGTGGTGGTTGGACATCCACTGTTTGTGGAAGCTAAGAAGGAAAAGAAAGAAAGAATCAGGCTAGAAAAGAAGCAAGCTGCTTTGGATGCTAAGAAGCAAAAGAAAAAGAAAGAACAAGCTATTATCTTGGCCAAGCTTCAAGCTGTAAAAACCACAACAGAACTTCCTGTACAACCAACTGTACTTACTGAACCTAAGGATCTGAAAATGCAAGAAGAATCACAGCAGAAAAGAAGATTTAGATACAAACTCCATTCCAAGAGGAAAGTGAACTATAATGATGAATTGGAAGACCAATTTCCCAAAAAGCCTACAACTACAACTCAGACATCAAAACCCTCAGTGGTATTTGAAGATTTTAAAGTGGTTGATCCAACAAGAAATATTCATGGTGAACCAATTGTTCCCAAGGATGAGCCAGTTGACTGGGATAGTTTACCAATTCCTGAGCTAAATTTACCTATCTTCAAGAAAAAGAAGAAAAAGACTAGAGCTAGCAAGAAAGTGAAGCCTCTATCCCTGAAATCCAAAGCTCTAACCAAATCCCAAACCACAGTCAATAAGAGAGATCTCATGTACATTTGTGATATCAAGGAATTTTCAGACTTGAATCTCTACTTGGATGAACTGGAAGAAGTAAGAGGAATTGATGCTTACAGACATCTTCCTGAAAGACTGGTATTTAGATACAAGGGAGGGAAAGAGATGACATGGCCTCTTCATAGGATTCTCCAAGAAAGTCAATCTGTTCTGATTAAAATCTACTCATCCTTCAAAAAGAACTTTGGATATAATGTGACTGCAAGAAGAATAGTTCTAAAGAGGATTAAGGAACTAAGGAGTATTAGAGCCAAAGATGCACTTCCAAAAACTCTATTTATTCCCTTTACAGGAAAAAGAGTGCATCTAAGGCCCTATTGGCTTATGGAATTCATGGATGACAAAGGTGTTAGAAGATTCTTCAGATTGGAGGACCAATTGAGTATCTCTACCAATGAGACTCTTTTGGAAATACAAGAAATGCTAGATCTCTCAGAAGCTGATGAACTTGAATTCCACAGACAACTTCATAATCAAATTGAAGAAAACAACAGAAGGCTTGGGAAGAAATCCAGACAATCAAGGAAATAGATCTATCTGCTCAGACTAGAGGAGTATCTTGATAACAATTGTGAGCAATTTCTTTGTGTACTTTACATTGTTCAACTTTCAGTAATTTTTAGCACTTATTAGTTTTATCTACTATTTTTTAATCTGTATTTTTAGGATGTTTTGTTATCATCAAGTTTCTCTTAATTTATGGCTACAATTCCAGTAGACATAAATTGGGGGAGATTGTTAGAAATATGTTGTGTACTTGATGATAATCTAAATAAAACACCTTAGTAGATTTAACTTAGTGAATTTTTTAGCACCCAACGGATGATCAATTATAGTCCCGACGGATGATTCAATATAGTCCCGACGCCATTGATATCCACCGGGTGAGTAGCTTATGTAACAATAAGTACTGTAGCACATTTCTGCAAACAACTTTGTATAGATTCTGTAGTAGCTTATGAATCATGTAGACTGCTAGTAGATGTGCAAAATAGGTTGATTAAATATAAATATAAGATGTCTTGTAATTCCGCACAAATGAAATGGAGTCAAGTGATAAATGGCTACCCGACGGATGTTCAACAAAGCTACCAGACGGATGATCAACAAGGCTACCCGACGGATAACAAGCATGTACCCGACGGATGATCAATTCAGATATCTGTTGATAGTGACAACACAGTCACATGCGTCGAGTGTTTGCAAAAGGAATGTGGCAGCCTGTTTAGCAGGATTTCGAGAACAAAGAAGCATTACCATTTCCATGCAAGTTATGAAGATTTTCAAAGATGCTGGAATAGAGTAGTGAAGCAGCATGGAGTTAGACTTGATAGGTTTTGTTTTATTATCTTGTCTTATTCTATGTAAACTTGGTGATATATAAACCAAGTGTAGCAAGTAGAACAATAACAACAAACCAACGAAGCAAACACATTTCTAACCGAGAAACATTTATATGCTGTATTTTTGTAGAATTTCTCTGTAGTTTGTTTGTTCACTTGTAAAGCAGCTGTGAGCTATTCAAGCTTCACAGGGTTCTCTTGATATATATATATATATATATATATATATATATATATCTGGTGGATACATTCGAATCCACCAGAAAGTTTTAAAGACTTGTGTTTTGTTAGGTCACGCACACTGTAGAAGGGGGTTGAATACAGTGTTTACTACAATCAAATCGAATTAAAGAAATCAAGTAACAGAACACAAATTTTATTCAACACAATAAACTCTGTTACAATATGGAACTGTCCTCTCTCAGTGATGAACAAATTATCACGAGAGCTGCTAGGGTTACAAAGAATAATAACTTCGATAATGATAATACTTGTAGTATAAACCCTATGCCTGTGTTTATATACTACACAGTTACAAGATAATGTTCTAATTGATATGGAATATAATTCTGCTTCCTAAAATATATCAACTAGTTATCTTTTCTTCCAAGTATTTTATTCTTCATATAATTCTTTCTTCATGCATATTTCTTTCTGTCTTAGTCTTGATTTTCTTTCCTTTCAATCAACTGCCTGCCTTATCTGAAAGTCATCTTAAGTCCTGATATTATCTCCTAATAAATATCTTCTGATATCTTAAGTTCTGTCTTCTGTATGAGTGTTGATTTCCAGTTAAGTACTGATTTGTCCTGTTAAGTAAGATCTGAAAACTAAACACAAATTATATTAGCCATGACATCACAAATATATCTAACAATCTCCCCCAACTTGTAAATTAGCATAATATATAAGTTCAACAGATATTTGATGATGTCAAAAACATTAAGTACAAATACATGAGAATTTGACTAGATAACTACAACTTACAGTCCTTTTAGCTTTACCATCTTAAGGTCTGATAACAGCTTCAGTCTATATACACTTCAAAATTTAAGCAGTTGTAGATCTTTGACTTGGCTTCAATTTCTGATCTCTTTGATATCAGGAGTTGTTCTGAGATAGTTCTTCAACAAACATCTCTCAACATATTTAAGTTCATTGACCATCCTCCTTTTAGCATTTATCAATTCAGTTGTATCTTCACCAGTTTGAAAAATAGCTGCTCTGAGATCATTTATCTTAGCTTTTCTTATCTCCTGATCTAGTCTAATTAGATATGCCTTGTCAGACTCTAGATGGAATTCCACAGCCTTATAACCCAGAAAAGTAGTTATAATCTTAGCAGAGTTAGGTTTCATTTCGACAATATCACCTTTGTGATCGCTGTACTTGGGACAGTATGTGCTGTCAGACTTTACAGAATAAAGCTTCTTTTGTCTTTGAATTTGTGACTTTAAATAACCTGCAGCACTATCTGTTAATCTGTCTTTCACTTGAAGTAGGAATAGAACATGTTCCAGTTCCTCGAAATACTTTAGTGGTATAGCATTCTGCCTAATATGGTATACCCTCTCATTTGTCATAAAATATAACAAGATATGTTCTTTCAAAAAGGTATGGTAAACCATTTGTACAGATTCAAGTCGATTCAATCTTTCAGGAGTTGCTCCAACACCCGGTTCACTTAAGGAAGTTGGATCATTAATAGTGTTGTGTACTCTTCTTTCATCAGAACTACCCAACCCAGATTTATCTCTTGCTTCCTTTCCTGTAACAACTCTTGCTTTAAAACCACTTGTTGCAGTCTTCAAAGGTTGAGTCTGTTTAGCTTTGGTGAATCCTGGTAGGAGTATCTTTGAAGGTTTAACATGAGCAATGTCAAAGGTTTCCTTTTTCTTATCTTTTGATATCAAGTCAACTTGAGCTGTGTCAGAGGTTGCTTACTTCACTGTCATATATCAGAACTTACTATATCTTGACTCTGAACAACATGAGCCATGTCAGAGGTTGTTTGAAAAATCTTCTTTGAAATCAGATTAAGACTAGCATCTTCTTCATCATCAGTTATTTCTTCATCCATGACTGGCATATAAACCTTTACAGGTTCATCATCTTTTTCTTTGCCCTTGGACCTTGGATCAATTTCCACTTGTAATTTGGCTTTGGTTGCCTCAGAATTTGTTCTTTCCTTTATCACAATACCCTTAGGTTTTGGAAATTTCTTTTCAACAACAGAAGCTTTAGATTTTGTCTTGACACCTTCTGCTTTGAGTCTAGCTTCTTCTTCCTTGAAACTCTTAAAGTCCATTCCTGGATTTTCTTTAAGAAATAATTGCTTTGAAATTTCTTCATCAAGTTCCAGATGTTCACCAGAACTTATCCTTTTACCAGTATCAGAACTTATTCTTCTCCCAGTATCAGAACTTGTTCCTTGACTTCTAATTCTAGCTTTACTTGATGAAAATCCTTTGCCTTGACCTTGACCTCTACCCTTATCATAGTTTCCATGGTCATCATTTCCATCATCCTGTCCCTTCAGTGTCTGAATAGATTTGCATTTGGACTTAATCACTTTCTCCCCCTTTTTGGCATCAGCAGGTAATAAAAGAGAGACAACCAATTCCACTGAGGATTGGATCTCATTGAGTTGAGTTTGCTGCAAATCTTGATTCTGTAGAATTTCAGAAATCTGAGCTTGTTGCTTCTCCTGAGTTTTCTCAATGTTGGCAATTCTGTCAAAGGCTGGCTTGAAAAATCTGTTCTTTTCAAGTTTCACATTCATATCTTACTGGATCAAGGTTTCTTGAATTTTATTCACCTTGGCATGAGTTATTGAGTGTTGACCTTGAAGGTGCCTAGTACTCAATGCAGTAACTCTCAACTATGCCTTGAAATCATCATTGATTAGCACTTCATCAGCTTTTGCCAGATGCTCAGCAAGAATCTTTTCAGAAGGAACAAAACTAATTGTGTTCCATTCCTTAGTCCACTCCTTTCCTCTAGGAGTTTCACTCCAAGGTACTGGTGCTTCCCCTGTAACAAACTTCTTGATTAAATCAGCTTTATTAAATGTTTGTTGAGGTGCATGTGCTGATGGACCAGCTGCATCAGCATTTAGATTGGTAGCAGCTTCACCAGTAGTTTCCTCATTGGCAGCATCAAAACTTGTAGATACTGCAGTATCAGCATCCTCGGATAAAATAACAGTATGTGAGGCTATAAAGGCTTCAACATCATCCTCTAAATTCTGATCTGCAACCAGGTTCTGATCAATATCCAAAATTGGTGTTGTTGGTGGAGTGAGTTGAATTTGTTGAGCTTCCAAGTACAAAACCTCAGGTACAATCAAGTTATGAATATCAATTTCAGCACTTGGACCTGGTTCTTCAGTATGTACTGGATCAACTATAGGTGACATAGGAGGTGTAGGAATTCTGTCTTGAGCAGTTTCTGGTTGTGCAGAAGGAAGTAATTCAATAACAATTGGTTATGTTGAGATCAGAGATTCATGATCCCATTCCTTAGCTACTTCAACTACATCCTCTGAATCTGACTCAACTATGTCCCTGTGAGCTCTCCATTTCTTCAATTTCTTCAAAGGTGGAGACACTGTAGGAGCTTTATCATCAGAATTTAACTTTCTAAGCCTTTTGAGGGGCCTAGAACTCCCAGTTACAGTATCTTTCTGAGAAGAGACCCTTTCAGCTTCTACAACAACAGGTTCAGATATGGGAACCTGTTCCTCAGTTATTTCCTCAAATCAACAGAATTTAATCAAAACATTCATCATAAAATAAAATTAAAAATCGATGAAGTAAAGATTAATAAATTGCAATTAAACATGCACAATCATATAATTTGAGAAACAAAGAACAAATCTTGCAATTAAAGAAAATTTCATTGATATATCAGATGATTACATTTCATGAAATTTATCAATTACATGCAAAAATTACAAGATAGTCCTATTCTACGATTCTTAACATCGACAACCTTAGTCCTAGTCTAAGAAGACCTAACGACTACTTCTTCTGCTGCTGATGGTGAAGAGAAACGGATGGATGACAATCAATTCTTCTTCCTACTTTCAACAAAGATAACAACAAGACGAATGATTTGCTCATGCTATTTAAGAATACGAAGATGAACTTCTCTTTGGAAAGATAACAGATCATTTTTAATGTTCTCTAGAAGTTGAATCCAGATGACGAATGGAATGTTGTGGATAGAATATGAAGTCGGAATTCCATTTTGAAAGATAGTCACAGTATCTGTGCCATAACAGTAATACCAACTAAAATGTGTCATTGTTTGAGAGAAAGGAACAGATGTGGTTTTACTGATGAATGATCAGTCATTTAAATAGGCAATGGAATACTAAGGGACGCGAGGACTGGGTAAAAATTATAAGTAAAAATAATGACCCCTCGACTCCCAAGACTGAAGAGTAATAATAACAGTCAGTAAAAGATCTAAAGCCAGAGTTAATGGGCAGGGGATATAATAACAATTACTGTGTGCATGCAGGTTTTCAAGTCATACACGCTAACCACTAACCCTTAATGATTATGACTGTTTTATCTCACATTAACCAATATTCTGTAAAAATATTATCGTTCAAGTAATGACCAAAAATAAATCAAGTAAATAAATACTGCCACGTCAGCATCAGAACTTGATTATTATCAGGATTTAAAGTCATCAGAATATGGCTTCTTAACTCGAAAAGTGAATGGTTATTCCTGTAATTCTTCTCACAAATACTGATATGGTTTCATCAGAACTTAATCATCAGAACTTCCATCAGTACTTGCCCTCGGAATTTATGCAATCTGACACATAAACTATTCATCTAAAACAACTTTTATCACCACAGTAATTTTCATCATTCATATGGAGTGAAAGTGTGTGCATTAAGCTAAATATCAGAAAAAGAGTAAAGTCTGATTTACTTCAGTACATCTTAGAAATAAGGCATAACTAAGAACTTTGCTCAAAATCTGTCATTATTCTGAAGTCTACTTTAGAATGAGTTCATTCATGAGTCCACCTCAACTGTTTTGTGCTCATTTTATGCATCTTTTGAAATTCCTTTTTACAGTGGCTTCTCAGTGTAAGTGAGTCACGACTGCTTATCAGAATTTATGCTGCTATCAGAGTATTTCTACAGTAATCATAGAGTGTGAAAAGTCATAAAGAAAAGTTTTGCTTTTCTAATGCATATTACTTAATACCAGCAATGCACTTGGGTCTTCCATTCCATATTTTTACTCTAGATCTCAAAGGAGTACCTGATATATATTTCTTTTCTTTTCTTTTTCTTTTGATAAGTGAGGCTTATCAGCACTTAGTACATTCATCAGATTTACTAACATCAGAGCTTAACAGATAAGAAGCACTATTCTAGTTTTTGACTTAGTAATAAGATACACAAAGTAAACTTTAACTAAACTCAATATCAGAATTTTCTTGTGTTAAAAGATTTCCACATAAACAATTACTTCTTACATGGGATCTTTAGTATATTAAAGACTACTAGGTCAGCATCTAGCACAGTTATCCTCATTGGATTGAATAGTCACAGAAACATTCATATCACTATCAGAGTTTAGAAATTTATATCAGACAACAATCAGCATTTAAGCAAATTTCAATTTTATGCACAGAATACACAGAGATAGTAATATCTGTAAATACTGATCATAAAATCTGATGTATCAGAACATAAATTAAGCAGATTTAGAGAAAGAACCTGAAACCATTCCAAGTTCATTTACCAGTCTTGTAAAAGTAACTTCACATAGAGGTTTTGTGAAGATATCTGCTAGTTGTTGATCTGTTGGAACAAAATGCAATTCCACTGTACCTTCATCCACATGTTCCCTTATGAAGTGGTACCTAATGCTAATGTGCTTTATCATTGAGTGTTGAACTGGATTACCTGCCATAGCAATAGCACTTTGATTATCACAATAAATAGGGATTTTAGAAAATTCTAACCCATAATCCAGTAACTGATTCTTCATCCAAAGAATCTGTGCACAACAGCTTCCTATAGCAATATATTCTGCTTCTGCAGTTGATGTGGAAATTGACTTTTATTTCTTGCTAAACCAAGAAACCAATCTGCCTCCAAGAAATTGGTAGCTTCCACTTGTGCTTTTCCTGTCAATTTTGCACCCTGCAAAATCTGCATCTGAGTAACCTATTAGCTTAAAGTCTGATTCTCTAGGATACCACAATCCCAGATCAGCTGTACCCTTAAGGTACTTAAAAATTCTTTTCACAGCTGTTAAATGAGGTTCTCTTGGATCTGCTTGAAATCTTGCACAAAGACATGTAGCATACATGATATCAGGTCTACTTGTAGTTAGATAGAGTAGAGAGCCAATCATACCTCTGTAATCAGTAATATCTACTGATTTACCAGTATCTTTATCCAACTTTGTTGCAGTGGCCATAGGAGTGGATGCACTTGAACAATCTTGCATTCCAAACTTCTTCAACAAATTTCTGGTATACTTAGATTGACAAATAAAAGTTCCTTCTGCATTCTGCTTGACTTGAAGGCCCAGAAAATAGCTAAGTTCTCCCATCATACTCATTTGATATCTTGACTACATCAGCTTGGCAAACTTCTTACAAAGTCTGTCATTTGTAGAACCAAAAATGATATCATCAACATATATTTGCACCAAAAGTAAGTCCTTTCCATGGTTGAGGTAGAACAGTGTTTTATCAACAGTCCCTCTGTTAAATTCACTTTCCAGAAAAAACTGAGCTAAAGTCTCATACCATGCTCTTGGAGCTTGCTTAAGGCCATAAAATACTTTATCAAGCCTGTAGACATGATTGGGAAATTTGGGATCTAAAAAGTCTGGAGGTTGTTCAACATATACCTCTTCTTCCAATTCTCCATTAAGAAAAGCACTTTTCACATCCATTTGAAATACTTTAAACTTCTTGTGAGCAGCATAAGCCAAAAATATTCTTCCGGCTTCCAATCTAGCAACTGGTGCAAATGTTTCATCATAATCAATTCCCTCCTGTTGAGAGTATCCTTTTGCAACCAGCCTTGCTTTATTCCTTGTAATTATGCCATCACTGTTAGTTTTGTTTCTGAACACCCACTTTGTACTAACAACAGACCTGTTCTTTGGTCTTGACATTAGGGTCCAGACTTTATTTCTTTCAAATTCATTTAACTCTTCCTGCATTGCTTGCACCCAATCAGCATCTTGAAGAGCTTCTTCCACTTTCTTTGGTTCATTCTGAGATAGAAAAGAATGATAGAGATATTCATTTGATGTAGCTGTTCTAGTTCTGACACCTGCATCAAGATTTCCAATAATTAACTCAGGTGTATGTGCTTTTGTCCACTTCCTTGCAGATGGAAGGTTATCTCTAGAACTGGATGCTCCCGCATGATCCATTTTGTCTCCATCAACATTTTCTGATGCTCCTCCTGAAATTATGCTCTCTGAGTTGGATCCTTCAGAATTTGAGTTTCCAGAAATATCAGAACATGAGTTTCCAGAATTATCAGAACTTGGCCCATCAGAACTTGAAGAGCCTATTTTAGGTTCTGATGCTTCTTGAGATGTGGTTGGATCTGCAGTATGCTCCCCCTGCACAGGTGCATCTTGCTTTGGCGTAGTCACCACAGTTTCAATAACATCAGAGTTTAATCCATCAGAGTTTGCAGTATCAGGATTTAGACTTTCAGGATTTACAGAATCAGAATTTAAAACTTCATTTTCGAATCTCAATTGATCATGATCATCGAAATCTTCAAGTTCAGTAATCTTCTTATCATCAAAAGAGACATTGATAGATTCCATGACAATCCTTGTTCTTAAATTGTAGACTCTGAAGGCTTTTATGGAAAGTGGATATCCAATAAAAATTCCTTCATCATCTTTTAGATCAAATTTGGATAGCTGTTCGGGATGAGTCTTAAGAACAAAACACTTGGATCCAAATACATGAAAATACTTCAGATTTGGCTTCTTTTTCTTCACCATCTCATATGGTGTCTTTCCATGCTTGTTAATGAGCGTAGCATTCTGAGTAAAACAAGCAGTCTGCACAGCTTCAGCCCAAAAGTAGGTTGACAACTTTGCTTCATCAAGCATAGTTCGTGCAACTTCAATAAGAGTTCTATTCTTTCTTTCAACAACTCCATTTTGCTGTGGAGTTCTAGGAGCAGAGAATTCCTGCCTTATTCCATGGTTTTTGCAGAACTCTTCCATAATCAAATTCTTAAACTCAGTGCCATTATCATTCCTTATGATTTTCATAGAGTCTTTGACCAATTTATCCAGTTGTTTGACATGATCAATCAAGATAGATGCAGTTTCACTTTTTGTGTGCAAGAAATACACCCATGTATATTTGGTGAACTCATCCACTATGACCATAACATATTTCTTCTTTGCAATAGACATGACATTCACTGGACCAAATAGATCAACATGTAGTAGGTGATAAGGCTCAAGAATTGATGATTCAGTCTTGCTCTTGAATGAAGATTTTCTTTGTTTTGCCTTCTGACATGAATCACAAAGGCCATCAAGAGAAAATACTGATTTTGGCCGTCCTCTCACAAGATCTTTCTTGACTAGTTTATTTATATTGTTGAAATTTAAATGAGAGAGTTTCTTGTGCCAATTCCAGCTTTCTTCAATTGATGCTCTACTTAACAGACAGATTGCAGAACCATCAGTACTTGTTGAAAGCTTGGCTTCATAAATGTTACCATGCCTATATCCTTTCAGAACAACTTTGCATGTAGATTTGCTTACAACTTCACAGTGTTCTTCAAAGAAATCCACATGATAACCTATGTCACAGATTTGACTCACACTTAGCAGATTGTGTTTAAGTCCTGAGACCAGAGCTACTTTTTCAATGATGACATTCCCAAGATTGATATTGCCATATCCCAGAGTTTTTCCCATATTGCCATCTCCATAAGAAACACCTGAGCCAGCTTTCTCCACAAAGTCTGATAGCAGGGCTTTATTTCCAGTCATATGTCCTGAACATCCACTGTCCAGAACTAGGATGTTCTTCCTGTTTCCCTGTAATCACAAAGACCACTAATGATTAGTTTTAATGACCCAGACTTGCTTGGATCCTTTGGCCTTATTAAGTTTGTTAACATATACAACGGATTTAGCATCAGAGTTTATGTTAACAGTTTTCTTATCAAAATTTGCAATATCAGACTTTGCATCAGAACTTACACTAGAAGAAATAATGCTAACTTTCTTTAAAGAAGGTTTTACTTGATAATAATCATAGTACAAACTATGATATTCCTTACAAGTATAAATGGAATGCCATAAACTACCACAATGAAAACAAGGATTTTGTGGCTTATATCTAACAGACTGACTCTTAACTCCTGACTTTAAGGGTAAGGAGTTTTTATTCTTATTCTTCCTGCAAAAAGAAGCCAGATGGTTACACAGTTATGACATGTTTTTCTAGGAGCATTAGGAACAGGCTTATAATTGTTACTTTTGTTCACACCTTCCGTTCCATTCCTATTGTTCCTAGGTGGCTTTACCTTGTTTACATTTTTAACCTCTTTCAGCTTATGCTTAAGCTGCTTCTTTATCATTAAGCCTATATTAACTTCAGTTGGCTTATCCTGTTTAGGTTTGTCAAAAGTTAATTTCTCCTTAACTTCTGGTTTCTCAATATCAGACTTTGCAGTTACAAACTTAACAGGATTTACCCTTGGTTTTTGTTTAACAACTATAGGCTCAGTTTCTACAGTTCCCTTACTGTTCTTATCATCTCCATAACCTAATCCCTCTTTCTAGTTTCCACTACTAAGAATATCCTGAGTTGCTCTACCAGAGTTAGTCCAAGTCCTGATAATCTCTTTCCTTTTCTAACTCAGTTTTTAGAGATTCATTCATTTTTAGCACTTCATCCCTAACATAAAAGGCATCATCTCTATCTTTCTGAGTTTGATGGAACATGACTAACTCTTTTTCTAAATAATCATTCCTCTTTTTATAAGAAAGATTTTCAGAAGTTAATCTTTCATATGTTAAAGTTTGATCTTTATAACTAATGAACATGGTTTTAAGATATCTTCTCAACTCAGTAATATCATCAGTATGAAAGGTATAAGTAGTTTGAGGTACCTTTAAGTCAGCAGAATCAGAACTGCTATCAGCATTTTCCATCAAGGCATAGTTTTCCTCATCCTCAGAATCTGAAGCATTTGACCAGCTTTTCTTCTTTGTGACAAGAGCCTTGCCTTTGTCACTCTTCCCTTTTCTGCAATCAGGAGATATGTGGCCTTTCTCACCACAGTTGTAGCATTTAACATTTGAGTAATCTCCTCTGTCAGACTTTCCTCCTTTTCCTTCAGATTTTCTGAAACCTTTCTTATCAGAACTTGCACCTTTCCTGGAAAACTTCTTTCCTCTCCTGAATTTACTGTATGCAATCTTTGTGATTCCTTTCACCATAAGAGCACACAGCTTCATCATCTCTTCATCAGGGTCCATCTCAGGTATATTTTCAGTTTCTGAGTCATCATCATTATCAGAACTTGATGACTTAGTATCAGACTTTGTGATGAGAGCCTTTCCCTTGCCTTTCCTTGAGGCAGCTTCTTTGGGGCTTTCTTCCTGAGCCACAAAGGCAACTGTCCTTGGCTTTCTTCCATTCCATTTGCTTCTTTGTTCCATCTCAAGTTCATGAGTCTTGAGCATCCCATAAATTTCATCAAGAGTTGTTTCATCAAGATTATAGTTGTCTCTTACTGTTGTGGCCTTCAAATCCCATCTTTCCACGAAGAGCTAACAGGAATTTAAGATTTGAATCTTCAATATCATACTCTTTGTCAACTAGTGACAAATCATTCAAGAGTTTGACAAATCTGTTATATAAATCAGTTAATGACTCATCAGGCTTTGAGTCAAAGTGCTCATACTCTTGAGTGAGTATAGTCTTCCTGTTCTTCTTGATTGAATCAGTTCCCTGACACCTTGTTTCCAAAGCATCCCATATCTCTTTTGCAGTCTTGCATTGGATTGCCCTGTTTGACATGACATTATCAATGGAACTATGCAGCAAGTGTTTTACCTTTGCATCCTTTGCAATCGATGAGATATCTTCAGCAGTGTAATCACTTTTCTCCTTTGGTACATACTTTGCTGGTTGACCTGCAACTTCTACAGAGAGTTTGGTTGGCATATGTGGTCCTTCATAAATCATGTCGAGATATTCTGGATCTGTAGCTTCCAGAAACATAGCCATCTTCACTTTCCATATGGAATACTCAGAAGGTCTCAATATGGGAACTCTTATAGTCTCATATCGACTATGGGTTATGGTTTTTGGAGGTTCTTCAGTTTTGGTAGGCTTGGTTGGAGTTTCTTCTTCAGACATGATTATTTTTGGATCTTAAACTGTATGTGTGTTAACAGATCTGCTCTGATACCACTTGTTAGGTCACACACACTGTAGAAGGGGGTTGAATACAGTGTTTACTACAATCAAATCGAATTAAAGAACTCAAGTAACAGATTACAGATTTTATTCAACACAATAAACTCTGTTACAATATGGAACTGTCCTCTCTCAGTGATGAACAAATTATCACGAGAGCTGCTATGGTTACAAAGAATAATAACTTCGATAATGATAACACTTATAGTATAAACCCTATGTCTGTGTTTATATACTACACCGTTACAAGATAATGTTCTAATTGATATGGAATATAATTCTGCTTCCTAAAATATATCAACTAGTTATCTTTTCTTCCAAGTATTCTATTCTTCATAGAATTATTTCTTCATGCATATTTCTTTCTGTCTTAGTCTTGATCTTCTTTCCTTTCAATCAGCCGCCTGCCTTATCTGAAAGTCATCTTAAGTCCTGATATTATCTCCTGATAAATATCTTCTGATATCTTAAGATCTGTATTCAGTATAAGTGCTGATTTCCAGTTAAATACTGATTTGTCCTGTTAAGTAAGATCTGAAAACTAAACACAAATCATATTAGCCATGACATCACAAATATATCTAACATATTTTTATTACTTGTATTTTGATTTATATAATTCTTTCATTCCGCAGTTTGTAAAACAAACACATATATATTATTGAGTTAGAACCATTTTTCATAAATCTCAAAAAGAAGCCAGAATTACATTCAACCCCCCCTATAATTCTTGTTGTATTGTTAGGGAATAACAATTGGTATCAGAGCAAGCTCTTGAAATACAAAGAGTTTACATATCACAACAAAACATCAAGATGAACAAGAAGGATGTTGGAGTCAAAATTCCATTTCTGGATAAAGACAATTATCATCACTGGAAGGTGAAGATGCACTTACATCTTCTTTCTCAAGATGAGGCCTATCATAAATTCACAATTTAAAATAAATTACTTAATGTATGAATCAAGGCATGTGCATTAAATATATATGTCAATCACTATATCCGGATTAAGAACCTAAGCAATAATAATATCATAGAATCTTAGTTCTTCTTTATCGTCGGAATAAAAGAATGAATTATTCAACTATTTTGATCCCGTTCAATATACACAAAGCATACAAGCATTATTCAGTAGTAAAGATATATTATTTCTAAATAATACTTTAGCCCTTCCAGTGGTTTGTCTAACACCACTAAGACTGTTAACCTTTATTATATTATATAAGGAGCTTGACAATCTAATCTTCTGCTATCCCATTTGATACTAGATTTCTACAATATATAATATATACATATAATGTGAAAAAATGCATTCAAGATTCTCAAATGAATAGTATATAATTCAAATGAATAGTTCAGTATAAATCTTAACAATCTCCCACTTATACTCAAGCTATTCTTTGAGTATATCAGTGTTTAGTACAATAAATCCACTACCAATTATATAACTATGTGACCAAGTGTCTGAGTCCTATCGCTTCCACGTGCTCCTGAAAAGTGTTATCTGGTAAGCTCTTTATGAAAGGATCTTCCCGGTTATCCCTTGACGCTAGATCAGTCACAATAATATTTCATCGCTTAACGAACTACCATATGAGGTGATACTTACAATCTATATGTTTTGCTACCTTATGGGCCCGTGGCTCCTTGGTATTCGCCACAACACAAGTATTATCACAATAGATCATGATTTGTCGTGGCAAATTAGGAACTACATCCAAATCCAGCAGGAAGTTTTCGGAACCATATAGCCTTTTTGGCTGCCTCGGAGGCTGCCACATACTCGGCTTCCATGGTTGAGTCTGCAATGCATTTCTGCTTTACACTCCTCCATATTACGGCTCCACCTCCCAAATTAAAAACACATCCCGAGGTGGAATTTCTCTTATCCTTATCTATCTGGAAATCTGAATCGGTATATCCCAGAGGAAACAAATCTGAGGACTTGTAAACTAACATATACTCATTAGTTCTACGCAAGTACTTGAATATCATTTTTACTGCACTCCAATGTTCCTGTCCTGGGTTTGACTGGTATCGGCTAACCATGCCTATGGAAAAATAGATATCAGGTCTCGTACATAACATAGCATACATTAGGCTTCAACATGTCGAAGCATAAGGAACTGCCTTCAAGTTCTATGTCTCCTTAGGTGTCGAAGGGCACTGACTCTTTGATAGAGAAAATCCATGTCTAAAAGGTAAATTACCTTTCTTGGAGTCTTGCATATTAAAACGAGCTAATACCTCATCTATGTAGGGCTCCTGAGATAAAGCCAATATCCATTTCTTGCGATCCCTTATAACTTTGATCTCAAGGATGTATGCTGCTTCACCTAAGTCCTTCATTTCAAATTGATTGAATAACCATGCCTTTATTGAAGACAACATCTTAACATTGTTTCCAATGAGTAAGATTTCATCAACATATAGCACTTAGAAAACCACTGCATTTCCCTCACATCTCTTATACATGCATGCTTCGCTTGGACTTTGATCAAAACCATACGACTGGGCTGCCTGATCAAAAATGAATATTCCAATACCTAGAAGCTTGTTTAATCCATAAACAAACCTCTTAAGCTTACATACAAGATGTTCTTGGCCTTCCTTAATGAATCCTTCTGGTTGCTGCATATAGATGGTTTCTTCAAGACTTCCATTAAGGAAAGTTGTCTTGACATCAATTTGCCAAATCTTATAATCAAGATGAGCTGCTATAGATAAAAGAATACAGATTGACTTAAGCATGACCACTGGCAAAGAGGTTTCTTGATAATCAATACCTTCGTTCTGATAATCGCAACAAATCTTTCCAGGCTTTCACCTTTTTATCTGATCCCCTCTTTTTTGTGTAGATCCACTTACATGCAATAGGTTTTATACCTTTGGGTGGTTCTACGAGCTCCCATACCTGATTAGAATACATCGATTGCATCTCAGATTATATTACCTTTTCCCAAAAATCTGCATCTTTGTCTTGTAGTGCATCTTCGTATGTCCGGGGATCATCATCATATTCACCTGAGACCAAGTCTGAAGACTCTTCCAAAAATATGAGCTATTAGGTTGTCGAACAACCCTCCCACTATGACGAGACACTAGTGCGGTATTAGTGACAGGTTGTGCATTTTGTTGTGGTTGTTCTACCTGTACTATAGGTTTATGGGTATTAACTGTCCCTCCCACTAGTTCCTCTAAAATGATACTACTCATGGGTTTGTGATTTATTATATAGTCTTGCTCTAAAACCTAGCATCGGTGCTAACAATGACATCCTGATTCTTCGGACTATAAAATAAATAACCTTTCATTCCAATGGGGTAGCCTACAAATAACCTTACTTCTATACGAGATTCTAACTTAGTCGTGTTCTTGTTCAACACATGTGCTGGATAACCCCATATCCGAATGTGGCTTAGACTCGGTTTGTCCCCGGTCCACAATTCTAAGGGGGTTTTAGGAGCCGATTTAGAAGGGACTAGATTCAGAAGATAAGCTGATGTTTATAAGGCATGTCCCTAAAATGACTTGGGTAAATCTTAATAACCCATCATCGATCTAACACTCTCTAAAAGTGTCTGGTTCCTTCTCTCTCCTACACCGTTCTGCTGGGGTGTGCCTGGTGCAGTTAATTGAGATACTATCCCATTTTTTGATAAATATTCCCTAAATTCTCCAAGAAAGTATTCGCCACCTAGTGACTTGATACTTGTATTAAGTCGCTTATCTGTTTTAGCTTTGTACTCTTTGAACTTCTCAAAGCACTCAGACTTACGGCACAACAAATAAACGTACCCATATCTAGAATAATCGTCAATGAATGTGACAAAATACTCATAACCACCTCTCTCTTAGATATTCATAGGTCCACATAAATCAGTGTGAACCAATTCTAACACTTTTTGGCTCTATTCCCCTTTGCCTTAAAATGCCTATTAGTCATTTTACCTTCCAAGCAAGATTCATAAACTGGAAATGGCTCTACTGCCAATGAGTTTAAAGCCCGTCTACTACTAGTCTTTGAATCCTCCTCAAGTTAATATGACCTAATCTCAAGTGCCAAAAGATATGTTAGGTTCAAACTAGAAGGTTCCTTTCTTTTAGTAGAGGTAGAAGATGTGATGTTCAATTCCCTAAATTGTAGTTGCAGTGCAGGTTGACTAGGATTAATTATATACAAATTGTCTTGCAATGTACCAGAACATATAATTCATGTAGTCATCATAATAGAAACATTATGATCTAAACAAACATTATAACCATCCATAGCAAGCTTAGAACCGAAATCGAATTTGTTCTAAAAGAAGGTACATAAAAACAATTGTTCAAAACCAAAATCCTATCGAAACCAAAAGATAAATGAATAACTCATATTGCAACTACTACTACTTTTGTAGCATCTCCCATGAACACATATATCTCACCATCTCTAAGCATTCTGGATAGCTGGAATCCCTGCATAGAATTACAAACATGATCAGTGGCTCTTGCATCTACACACCAAGTGCTCGTAGATATAGCCGCTACATATGTTTATGTAACTAGAGAAAGAGATATACTAGTATTGTTTGTCTTCCTAGGAAGAGGACATACTAGTTGCAGTGCAGGTTGACAATTAATTTAATCAATATCTTTTATCCATGATCATCCACCTTATAATTGTGCAAGAACAAACCTGCCTGCAGGACTAAAGCACAATTATCTTCATGATCTTTCAAGAGGACATCATCACCCGAATATATTTTTCGGACACAGTTTCCTTTTATAGTCAATATCCCACTCTGTATATAATATTATTTCCCAATACATAAATTCACAATTTAAAATAAATTACTTAATGTATGAATCAAGGCATGCGCATTAAATACAAGTGTCAATTACTATATCCGGATTAAGAACCTAAGCAATAATAATATAATAGAATCTTAGTTTTTCTTTATTGTTAAAATAAAAGAAAGAATTATTCTACTATTTTGATCCCGTTCAATATACACAAAACATAGAAGCATTATTCAATAGTAAAGATATACTATTTCTAAATAATACTTCAGCCCTTCCAGTGGTTTGTCTAACACCACTTAGACCGTGAACCTTTATTATATTATAAAAGGAGCTTGATAATCTAATCTTTTGTTATCTCATTTGATACTAGATTGTCTATAATATATAATATAAAGAAAATGTAAAAACATGCATTTAAGATTCTCAAATGAATAGTATATACTTCAAACGTATAGTTCAGTATAAACCCTAACAGTCTGTACCACCTTTGTGATATCCCTGACAAGGTTTAGGGAAGGGCACGATATATAATATCATCATTCACAAGTTACAACAGTGCATTAAAGAAAGTCCTCACATGATTTTTTAGATCTCGAATCCCATCATACGCCTTTATTGTAGGCATCTTGAACTTCCTAGTAATATGGGAATTCATGGTTTTCGCTATAAAAGGATGGGTTGGATCATCAGGGTCTCGAAGGGGGAGTAGTTCAAATGGGTTAGCTATTGAGTACAACACATCGGGGGGGGGGTGAATGTGTTTTCTTGATTTTAGCCTTTTTGAAGTTTGGATAATGGTGTGTGAACAAAGCAGTTTCATTTGTAGAGATACTATGCTAGCAGAATTAAAACAAGAAGCACATCAAACACAATATTTCAAAATTCACTTAATTTGTATTAATTAAGTTTGTCTTGCTACAAATTCTGGGTTCTTAAAAATATAAGAACTCAGCTTATTCCTTGAGAGAATACAAGAAAATGTAAAACTGTTTGATACCTATAAACTAAGGACCAGTGCATGCTTTATACACTAGCAACATGAGTTCACAAAACTTGCACTAAAATGTACTAAACCTTTTTCTAAAGCAACCTATTTCTATTTCCATTTATGGCTTAGAAATCTGTACAGAATCTTGCCGGTCTGTGACCATCCTTTTTCTAGTTAATCTTGACCCTTGATCTTGTATTCTCCCCAGCTACTTTGTAGACTTTTAAATCTAGTTGATACATTGTTTGTTGACTAATAATCTTGAATCTTGAATTTGTTTACATTCTGTATTTGATAGCATGTCGAGATCTCCGGTTTGTTCTATGGAGAAGTGACATCTCGATAAGTATAATGACTTATCGAGATCTCTGAGTTCCCTATAGGTATAATTGACTTGTCGAGATCTCTTGGTCTTTGCATGTTGAATTGACTTGTCGATATGTCTTAGATCTCTACATGTAGAATTGACTTATCGATATCTCAGAGATATCTATATACATTTTGACTTGTATATATCTTTGAGATTTTTTAATGATAAATTGACTAGTCGATATCTCTAATCTTCACATCTTCATTTTGACTTGTCGATATCTCTAAGTCCTCTACATGCAGAAATGACTTGTTGATATCTCAGAGATCTCTATATACATTTTGACTTGCACAGTTCTCTGAGATCTCTAATGATAAATTGACTTGTCAATATCTCCAATCTTCACATCTTCATTTGACTTGTCGATATCTCCGAGACTTCTCTATAAGCCATTCTGGACTTCTCGATAAGTCATTTCGGGGTTATCTAATGACTTCTCTATATTAATTGATCTGTGACTTGTCGATATCTTGACTTAGAACATTTTTCATAAAGCAGTTTATTCAACTCCAAGCTTCTTCACTTTTCTCCGAGGCATGATCATGGCTTGATCTTCTTCCAGAGTTTATTCCTTAGATTGAATCTGTTTATAAGAAAATTCTCCAGTCTGTTCTTCTAACCATTTTACAGACTCAAATAATACAATACAAAATACAAAGTTGATTATTATACAACTAAATCTCAGGATTGTCAATGTGACTTAGTCTTGTTATTATACAGGCATGTCTTATACAATAATCTCCCCCAATTTGTGAGAAGATTGCTTATCACAAATTCATGCCTGATAACAAGACTAACCCCAAGCTACAATCACATATATAAAAATTGATAGATTTGACAAATTTCAACTTTTATACATCGAGCATATAAATTAATTCAACAATACAAAAGCATTGGGTAAATCTTCATATCATGATTCTTTCCTAATGAGGTCCTTGCGACTTATAAGCACATCGAGTTCTTCAATAATTTATGTCCCTCTCAAGGCTTCTACCAGTTTGAGCCCATCATCCATTTTGTAACCATCGAGGTAATTAACTCTGAATCTCGAGTAACTGGCAATCTTTATATTTAGAAACTGTCCATCTTTTGAAATTCTACTCATCTCCTTTTCCTTGAGTTCATTTGATCTTTGTTCAAATATAGGAATTTCTTCTACATACTTCCTATCATTTTCTTCCTTTTCAGCCCTTGCTTTTGCATTTTGTTCATCCCTTTCTCTGAGTCATACACATATCACATCCTTCCATACCCTTGTATTTGTGTCCTTGTCCGTCATTAAGCTAATCATCCTCTTAAATTCTGTGGTTGAAAGTGTATTTCCTTGTTAAGTAGAGTGAAGGAGTCATCCTGATAATAGATTCTGACTTCTTTCAATGATACAACCCAAAATTTGACCATTTCTTTAGATAATTGTTGAAAGTAGTCATCATCTGTGATACACCAGTTTAAAGGTAGAAAATTAGTCTGAATAAAGTAATTCCAGATAACCCCCTTTCCAACTTGTAGCTTCTTTGGTTTTCTCCCAACAGTCTTGAAATGAGTCTTGATTATTGACTTAAATGATGGTAGGTTTGAGATTTTCTTTAAGGTGGTTTGGCTAGAAGTGATTGGTATTTTGAGTAAGGTGTTTGCAGTTTATTTTTTACAAAAGTTTAGACTTAGAGGTTAAAGGTGGTTGAGTGTTTGAGCTTGCAGGCTTAAAGGTTTGAGTAAGTTGAATCTTGACTTGTATTTATTTTACACTTCTTTTCTTTGAATCCCCTTCTCCACCTTCTCTACTTCTTTTTCCATCATCCTTCTTGTCATCTTTGCTCTTCTTTTTCTCATTCACCTTGTTGCCAGTTGCATAGAGGATTGACTTGGATTTGAGCCAGAAGGTTTTTGATCATCTTTCTTCTACTCATCATCATCCAAATCATCCTTAGTGTTAATTTGAGTTTTAGGCAACATGGTTTCAACATCTCTCAAGTATCTCCCCAGTATCTTGATCATTTCCTCATCTTCAACAGTCTTGTTCTGTTTTATCTTCAAATATGTTTCCAGAATCATTATCAGCTTCTTGTTTGCCATGACACATTGCTTTGGGATCTGGAAATGTTTACAATGTCTGGTGGATGGATAGATGTATGTCAATCCTTTGCTTGGTTGGAGATATACTTCTGGAAAATCATTTTCTTGAGCCTTTTTCAATTAAGTAAGCATGATAGTGTCTTCTTGAATCATCTTGTTAACTTTATTGATCAGGATGTCCAATTCATATGCCCTTCTAGTTATGAGATAATTGAAGGACACCTTCATACACCTATCCACACCCGAGTCATTTATATTGGCAACAATTCTTCTCTCTTGAAAACCGTCCATAGTCACCACCATGATCATCCTTATGAAATTGATAGTCTTATCTCTTGAAAGTTCCTTGTAGGTGAAGAAGTTGTTGTTTAGAGAAACTCTGAGAGCCCTTAGCAGTTCATCAATTTTTTTATTCAGACTAGTTCCCTCATGTGATGCCCTCCAAACCCGGGTCAAGAGTTCGGGGTTCACAACACATACACACACACAATATATAAACATTTTTATAAAATAAAATATGTAATGACCCTACCCTACACAACCATGGATCACAACAGGTTAAAGTATGAACACAAGCCACAACCTTAATTATATTACAACATACCAAATTCCAACTAGTTTAACTTACAATGATAATAAAATATTCTTACAAAATTTCTAAACTCAAAACTAAACCATATTTTTTTGCTAGATCATCCCATCTCAGCCTGGAATCCTAGCTAACACACTGGTCTGGGGATCCTCGCTACTAACGACTTCCTTTTTAACCGAAAAAGAATATAAACAGATTCACAAGTGTGACTTACTAGCTCAACAAGTCACAATGACAGTACTGAGATTAACAATGATCAGATGAAATGATTTAAAAAAATCAAGTTATTTGTTAAGCAATGATTAGAATTGGATATTCACTTCTAATTTTAATAACCAAGGGGTAGGCTGCTGATCAGTCACGCACTAACCCCGGGCACGGCACACAACTCTGCTCTATATATTGGATCTAAGACACATATTGGCCTAATATGAACACCAATCTGGTCTAACCACGAATCTGGTCCATATTTTAGAAAACCATCCAATTTTATAATAATAATAAAATAAAAAATATAATTCAATACAACAAAATCATAAAGAATATGGATAAGACATTCGTCTCAAAGCATATATAAATCATGAGTACCATCAGGGTATATTAAGGGGTATACGAAGAATGGCTTCAAGCCTGTAAAAGAATCAGATAATAGAAGAATAATGGTTTCATGGTTATACAAGGATTGGTTTTCTGATATTACAGGGTATTCCAAAAAGTATGAGTGTTTGTACGTTAAGCAAATCCATTTCAGTGACTGGTATATGGTGTATATGTATTTGTGGAGTGGTATCGTATGTATGTGGTTTAGTATCTGGAAATCCAATAATCAATGATTCACAATGAAGAAGCCTTATATTTCAAGTATCAAATGACATGATTGGGGTTTAGGGTTAAGCAATTCAAAGAACTTGCAATATGATACAAGAACTACTCAAAATACTTACAACATATCACAAGAAAGGTCGGATATACTTGCCTGATTTCGATTGGCTTTCACTCCACTTGTACTAGTCTATCGATTCCATCCACTGACCACTTGTTTTTCCTTTCTACATCTCGCTTCCTCTGCTAGACATCACAAGTATCTATCAATACTCATTCTCATCTTATTCTAATCATCAAATAGACGTTACAGGCTTCTATCTACCCTTTGTTCACCTAAATCGGACATACGGATTGAAAGTTATGACAAAAACTGTCAAACAATGAACACATAGGCATATCACACACAATAATCAGATAGCACATAACACACAACACGTAAGGTATTCGATAAAAATAATTTTTCAAAGAAGGTCCGGGGTTAAAATGATTTTTCTGGTATTTTATACAGATTTTTAAACATTTTTCGGAATTAAAACGAGTAACAAAATCATTTTATAAATAATAACAAGGTTCGAATACCCGAATCTGGCTTTAAAATCATTTAATAATAATTATCGAGCCTTGAACATAATTTAGAAAAATATATTAAAGCTCAAAACTATTTTTCGAAATTTTTAAATTAAAAGAAATAATTAAATCTAATTAAATAATCAGTTAAAATAATTAATAACTAATTAAATTATTTAATCAATTGATATTTAAATTAATTTACTAATTAAATAACTAATTATTAACTAAAATTGATTAACTAAATAATTCAGATTTATTTTTGAATCTAAAATGAATTTTGGAATTAAAATAGTTTTAAATAATAAAAACAATTTTATGAAATTAAAATAAAGGGATAATACAATTTTTAAAAAATTTTAAAACTAAAATCTTATTTTTATGAATTTTGAAAGCCCTAGGGCCAAAAATGTATTTTTGTAAAATAAGGGGATGAAATGGTAATTTTACGATCTCCTTTTCCCTTTCTTCCCGACGCACGCCATCGCTATTAACGTCGACCACCGAGCTTTCCAGTCACCTAAAAACTATACATAATTTGACCAAACTAATATGATTTGTTATAATCGACTTCAGGAACGGAATTATGAAATTAGAATTTACAAACAAACAAGATTTTTGGCCGGGAAAACTAGCCGAAGTTTTACACCGCCGCCGCCTTCGATTTTCCGGTGAGCTCAACCAGTTACCCTCTGTTCTTCAAACTAGTACCATTCAATTCCTTTTCCTACGATCTATTTAATGGTATAAATCAATTCAACTAATAACCCTGGAATCATAAATGCCTAATTTTCAATTAAGAACACTCATAGTTCATAAACCCTAATTTTTGAATTCGAAAATAAACCCTAATTTTGTCTATGTTATGGAACTCAAAATTCAACATATAATATTCCAAATTGACCAGAATTTCATGATCTAGAACATGCAAGCATCAAATCACATAAACAACATTAAAATAAAAAAGTCATAATTTAATCCAAATAAATTCGAAAATAAATAAATATATAGAAAAATACGAGATGATTCTGCAGTGATATGGATTATGAAATTTGATTCTACACTTCAAGAGCTTCGTTTTGGTTACTCACACGCCAAAATCTGAGTTCGCGAACATCTTCGATTCTTGGTTTGATCACGAAGAACACTATGAATTTTACTGATTTCTCAGGATAATTATATAATTTTTACTGATTATTTGTGTTTATCTATACAAAATAAGATATTGTATTGGATATTTATATTTACGGAATATTGGTACCCCGTTGGATCATACCGGATATAAAAATAGAATACTTAATCATTAAGTATTAATAAAACTGATCCAATTCGGTACCGGTTTTAGGATAAATATCAAAACCGGGTTTTTAACAATACAGTATTGGGCTTAGCGGTTTAGTTACATGAATTACGAGAAGATAATATAATAGTTTAATCAAAATATCCCGTATCTCGATAATACGGGTTTTATCGATTTACCGAAACAAAAATAGTATCGTAAAATGTTAGGCCCTTAATCAACTGTAGGGGGGGTGAATACAGTTAATACAATCAATTCGACAAAGCTTTTACATGATCAACAGTTTTTATATTAACTGATAAAAACTTATCACAATCGTACTCTCTCGAAAGGATAAAAACTTTCTATCTCCCAGGTTGATTCTTCAACCTTTAGGTTTCTCCACAATACTCTCACTAGATTTATAACTTTATATATTAACACTCCCTCTCTTCTCTAGAATCTCTATCGGATTTTCAACATAAGACAAATCTACTTGAAGTTCTATGGGATCATATTCTATTACATGTCAGGAATCTGGATTATACTTCTTAAGCATCGACACATGAAAGACGTTATGAATATGCTCCATGTGCGGGGGTAACGCCAACTTGTATGCTACCTTGCCAACACGCTTCAAAATTTTAAAAGGTCCAACGTATTTAGGACTCAACTTTCATTTCTTCCCAAATTTGGACAATCCTTTCCATGATGATACCTCCAGCAACACTAAATCTCCATCTGCAAACTCCATGTCTTTTCTGGCCTGGTCTACGTATTTCCTTTGACGACTCTGTTCCGCAATTAGCCCAGTCTGAATGAATTCGACAACTTCTTTTATCTGCTGTATTAACTTCAGCCGAGTATGTTACATTCTCCAACTTTATCCCAATATATTGGTGATCGACATTTGCGTCCGTAAAGAGCTTCGTAGGGAGGAATTCCGATACTGGCGTGATAACTTTTATTGTAAGTAAATTCTACTAAGGGCAAATGCTCATCCCAGTTTCCTTTAAAATCAATAGCACAAACACGCAAGATATCTTTGATAGTCTGAATCGTTCTTTCGCTTTGGCCATCCATCTATGGATGATAAGTTGTACTCATATTCAGTTTAGTTCCCAAACATTCTTAAAAACTTCTCCAGAATCTCGAATTGAATCGTGGATCTCGGTTAGATACAATAGGCACAAGGACTCCATGATGAACTACTTCTTTCAAATACATGTGAACTAGCTTGTCCAATGAAAATCTTTCATTAATAGGCAGGAAATGAGCTGACTTGGTTAGTCTATCCACTATAACCTAAATGGCGTCATGGTTCACTTTCTTCCTTGGTAATATGACTATAAAATCCATAGCAATATGCTCCCACTTCCACTCTGGAATCTCTAATGGTTGTAATAAGCCACTTGGTCAATGATGCTCCATTTTAACTCTCTGAAATGTATAACATCTGCTAACCCATTATGCAATCTCTCTCTTCATATCTGGCCACCAATAGTACTCCTTTAAATCTCTGTACATCTTGGTACTCCCTGGATGGATTGAATGCCTAGAATTATGAGCTTCTTGTAGAATTTCATTCTTCAACTTTATCACTGATGGAATCCAAATTCTAGAAGAAAATTTGAGAATACCTTGATCATCTTTTTGAGTGCATAACTTTTCTCCCACCATTCTGTTGATATTCTGATCCATTATCTCCCCTTGAAATCTCTTTATCTTCTCTAACAATTCTGGCTGAAAAGTCATAGTATATATCTTTGCTTCTAAGGGTTTACAAACTCTGACTTCTAATTCCAATTTCTGAAACTCCTTGTATAACTCTTCCGATTACAGTCAATATATTCAATCTTTCCTTTCTGCTTAACGTGTCTTCCACTACATTTGCTTTTCATGGGTGATAGTTAATCATACAATCATAGTCTTTGATCAACTCCAACCATCTTCACAGTCTCATGATAAGTTCCTTCTGCGTGAATATATATTTCAAACTCTTATGGTCCGTATAAATCTCACATCTTTCTCCGTATAGATAATGTCACCAAATCTTCAGAGCGAATACTATTGTTTCCAATTTCAAGTCATGAGTAGGATAATTCAGCTCATGAGGTTTTAGTTGTCTAGATGCATAGGCAATAATAACTTTATCGTGCTGCATCAGAACACAACCTAGTCCCTTATGAGAAGCATCACTATAAATTACAAACATTCTTTGATCGTCTAGAAGTGATAAAACAGGTTCCATGATCAGTCTCTTCTTTAACTCCTAAAAACTTTCTTCACACATCTCGTTTTATATAAACTTTTCATTTTTCCTAGTAAGCTTTTTTAGAGGTGTTGTAATTTTCAAGATTTCTTGAACAAATCTTCGATAATATCCTGCCAATCCTAAGAAACTTCTCACTTCTGTTGGTGTTGTTGGTGAGACTACGTAGCTGTATGAACAGTTACGTGATAACTCAACACGGTAACAACACTAGAACATGACAGGTTAATAATACTACGTCCACACAAGAAATCAGGAAGAATGAAGACAAGACAAATACAAAGAATCAAAAGATTAGAAGAAGGCTTGAAGTCTGTTTACAGGTCACTGAAAGAAGTTCATTAATATGATCATGCCTCAATGAAGAATAAAGATTAAAGACTTTCAGGGTTTCAGAAATGTTTAAGATGCAGTGTATAAGTGCTACCAGAAGATATCAGTGTATTGGCATTGGTTGAAGATAGACACTGTATAAAGCATAGGAATCTGAAGAATTGAAGATAGGGTATAGACAGAGGTTGAAGAAGACATCTGCAGTCTTGAAGTTATACTCACTGAAAGAAGTTCATTTATATGTTCAAGCGTCAGTAAAGAACAGTGAATGAAGTATTCAAGATTGTAGTAGTAATGAAGACGTTGTCTAAAGTACCAGAAATGATTCCAGTGAAAGTACAGTTATTTGTTGACATTCAGTGTTTGAAGCGATAAAGTTGTTGCAGGCTTAACAATTTAATCAAGGCTGTAATATGAAGACCTGAATCGGGGTTAGTCATCTGTGAATTAGACCAGTTGCACTAGACGTTAACAGCTCGTGAAAGGAATCTGGGTATTATTTTTAGAACAATTGTTAAGTTGAGGAACATACTTGGATTAAACGTTTATCTGTTAAAGTACGAGAAGAGATGCGCAGGGTATACAACTAAACAACTCAGGGGACTGGCGAGCTCAAAGTTCAATTATTAAATTAAATAAATTTATTTAATGGACTTTAATATAATTTATTTAATAAACTTAAAATAATTTATTTTATAAACTTTAAATAAGTTTATTTTATAAATCTATAATTAGTTTATTTATATAAGTTATATTTAAGTTTATTTTATAAATTAATTTAGTTACAATTTAAACTTAAAAAGAAAAAAAAAAGAAAAAAAAGAAAATACAAAAAGAAAAGAAAAAGAAAATTGAAAAAGAAAAAACAAAAAAAAGGGAAACGGAAAAAGAAAAGAAAATGAATACAACAAAAAGAGAAAAGATAAACAAAAAGGAAAACAAAAAGAAAAAGAAAAAAAGAGGAAAAAGAAAACAAAAAAAACAAATGGAAATAAACAAACAAACGTGTTGTAGTTAAGTTTATTTTGGGGTTAAATATCAAGTAGGTCATTTACTGCGTCCCAATATATCAAGTGAGTCACTGATTACAAAACTGACTCAAATGAGTCACTCATTTAAAAAGTTGTATCAAAAATATCACTCTACCGTTAGTCAAAATTCTTAAAAGTATTATATATTAAGTTTCGCGTATTTTTTATGAATGATATTACATCCAAATAAAAGGTTCCGAGTTATACTATTTTTGAGAATATTGGTAGATTTTTAAAATTTTATCAACTATTTATTTTTAATTTTTTGATTGTTTTATTTAATTTAAATAAAAATAAATAGTAGACAAATTTTTAAAAATTTAAAAATATTATCTAAAATACTAGAACTCAGAATCTTTCTTTTATATATAATATTATTCATAAAAAATGTGCGAAACTCAATATATAATACTTTTAAGAATTTCGACTAACGATAGAGTGATATTTTTGATACAAATTTTTAAATAAGTAACTTATTTGAGTCAGTTTTGTAATCAGTGACTCACTTGATACATTTGGACGCAATAAGTGACCTACTTGATATTTAACCCGTTTATTTTGGTTAAGTACATATATATGTACCAGGAGGAGTGGTGAGTCGCCACAGAGGTTTTCCCTCTCCCCCTCCTGTTGTCGCCACAGAGCAACACTACTCCGTCCTGTATCATCTTGGTCGCCATAGAGGAGCTATACTTGGTCGCCACAGAATCCTTAGCCACAATTTATTGTACAATCAATTATTTGTGTGGTTCAATTTCAGCCACACAATTTAATTGATATAAGTCTACACAAGCAGCAAATCAGTTCAGTTGTTCTGTTTATCTTTTTCTCCAACAAAAAGAGAACTGATAAAATAAGAAGTAAAGATTTATTGAGAAGCTCCGGCACCTTGAATATCCATTTAACTTCTCACCGGAGTAATATTATAATGCCCGATTTAATTCTTGTATATTCATAGGGGCATTATAATCGTTATCAGGTAATTAAATCCTCAGACAAACAAAAGTTAGATCATTATATAGGATTTAATTTGATGATCTTTGTAGAAGTTAGGAACTTTGTTATTTTTAGATTGTAGCCAGTTAATATATTTACCGGAGTGTAGCAACACCCTCGAGGATTTATATATGAATATATACTTTCCCGAATATCTTGTGTTCCTTGTTTTATTGTTCCAAACACTATTCACCTCAAGAACACGAAACCACTAACCAAGCACTAAATTTATATCCGCTAAAAATTCAAAAGAATTTTTAATTTAGTGATTATCGTATTCAACCCCCCTTCTACGATAATTCGGGACCTAACAATTAGTATCAGAGCTGAGTGATTAATACACAAATCAGGATCCTCAAATAAATTTATTTAATTAATTCGAATTTACATAATTTATTTTTTTAATTTAATTTAGGAAATTTATTTTTTTAATTTAATTTAAATGAGTTTATTATTTAAACTTGATTAAGTTTATTTTATAAACTTAATTCAAATAAATTTATTTTATAAATTTGATTTAAATTAATTTATTATTTAAATTATTATAAAAAGAATTTTTAATTAAATTTATTTTTCGGGTATTTTTTTGTTGTTGCTGCCAGACTTTACTCGGAATTTAGCTTCCAGAATCCAGGAATTAAGTTGTTTGATTACCCTCCCATTTTACTTGCAAACAAAATAAAGAAACCAAGCAGCTATATACTTGAATCGAGCAATTTACAAAAAAATCGGCAGCTAGTTCACTCTTATGGAAAGCTCACGCAGTGCAAGGTGCAGCAGGTGAAGCACACGCGCGAGAAATTACTTTCGTCTGTGTTACACGCGCCTGCAGTAATAGGAAGCTCTGTTGTTGGTTATATACGCGCGGGTTGATCAATTCAGCATAACAAACAAGCTGGACTTGGCAGTTGAATTGGCTATCTGGGAAGCCACGCGCGCAGAATTAACAAAAGTCATGTTCTAAATATCTAGTCACCGTTTGCGAAATATTAAAATAAGTAACTTATGACTTAAAATGATTAAGTGCGAAATAAGTGATAAGGTGATAAATACTTATAAGTTCTATAAGTGTTTGGATAAATTTACTTATAAGTCAGAAGTTTTTTTACTTAAATGAATTAAAATAAATAATTATTAAATACAATTATCTTAGTTCATGAATCTTAAATTAGAAAATATTTAAAAATTTATATTTTAAAATCAAAATTTTAGAAAAAGTGAAAAAATGAAAATAAGTTGGAAAAAAATATGTCACTGTCAACTTTCCACTTATCATCAGCTTATAAGTTGTAAATTCAACTTATAAGTTGGGTCGACAAACACTCATCAATAAGTTGTCACAAACTTATAAGCCATAAGTAGCTTATAAACTAGTAGACAAACAGACCCTTAGTTCCTAAGGCCACACAGGAGAGTCGCCATACAGATTTTGTGATTTAAGTACTCTGGTCACCATTGAGTATAGATTTATGTAAATAATGTTAAGGGAAAGATGGCGCACAGAAGTGCTAGTAGATCGCCACAGGGAGTAATTTTCTAAGGTAATGTACACCTCCTCTTAACCTCTAGTCGTCATAGAATTATTTACAAGGGTGAAGTTGTAGTCGCCAGTTACTACTTAACAAAATCTGTAGCCCATAAATAATTATTTTTGATTTATTTTTTCATAAAAATTTAAAATTTTTAAATTTAAATTTTTCTTAGATAATAATTTACGTTTTATTTAATTTTTAAGAAAATTCAAAATTCTTGAAAATTAGATTTTACGTAAATATTTATTTTTGATTAATTTATTTTTTAAGAAAATTAAAAATATTGGAAACTTAAATTTATCTTAATTATTAAATTAAGGGTACTCAAAGGATTGGTAGACTCAGGATTCCTCCGGACTTTTAAAGTGGATTTGTAATCTTTTGAAGAAAATGAAGACCATGTGCTATTCAGACGGAAAATTCCCGAACACGGAAATTATAGATAATAATTTTCTTACTCCGATGGAACTGATTTTAAGACCTACAGATGAAAATTGTGGAACTTCCTCAAAGGCTTACTCCATAGGATACCACTGGGTTTTCTGACGCAAGAAAGGAATGAAATTTCTACGGGTACAATTTTTCTCGAAGATTTTAAGACAACTCTATGATTCCAGACTATACAGTCACACAGTGGTTTGTACCAATGCTACATTTATCAGGGAATCAATGAGATCAAATAGGAAGGAATTGTGGAGGTTAGAGAGAATAGTGGGGACAAACAAACATCTCAGTCACAGGTTGTAAAGTTGGAACCTCGGAACAGAATGTAAGAGTTACTAATAGTTGAATCAGAAGAAGCTCAGGTAGAAGTACTTGAGGGACTGGACGTGAGGGCAGTGTTTCACATGTCAGGGAAGTTTGGTCGTATTAGATTAACAAGGAATACATAAGCTATATCCAAGGATCTCAATATTCAATGCATGATAAGATCTTAATGTTTAAATGTTTAACACTCGCACAAGCATGATAGCATCACACATAGATAATGCTGAACTAGTTCACTAGATTATTTTTCTGGTAACAAGGATTGATGTTTACCTTGTGCATGTTACTTTAGATGATCTTAAATATATGTTTGAATATTTGTTGAACATGATTAATTGTTTTAGTGAGATATATATTTTCCATCACTTAAGACCTTTGTCTATGCTTATCTTCTGTATCCTATTACATAGTAATTTATTCATTTAATCTGAATTATTTGTTGAGATGTATTAGTTTATAATTGGATTGAGATAGCTAGATGAGATTCTTCAACGGGATTGGACTAGATAGAATTAATGATTTATTTGTTAATTCTATTTGTTCCATATCATGCCTATATTTCTTAATTCTTATGTGTAATATTTCTGAATGAATGCCATGTATTCCCAATACAATGCTTTATTATCTTTATGCCATGAATGCATCTCTTAGTAGTTGCATTAATTATAGAAGAAGCATGTTTAGGATTACAATAGGGCAAAGACTGCTAGTCCTTCTTATGTAAGGTTGGAACCGATTTTTCCCTAGCCTAGAGACAAATTTGTCAAGGGTATTAAAATAGAGAAAATGGTTAGTCAAAGATTAGAATTAGCATGATAAGGTTGCAGCTGTTGTTATCTCTGTTTATAATAATATCTCTAATCCATCTGGACCCAAACTGATAAGTTGGGTACCAAGAACTGTTAATCCATTTGTGAGTGCAGGACATAACAGTTTAATTGATTTATATGTATTCTTGGTAATTCATGCTCAAGGCATATGATCAAAGAAAGAGCCCCACAATCAAATGTGATTGACAAAAGCTATTCCGTCAATAATCTTTTGGAGATGACAACAAAGGTTTTCATTACGGGACAAGTTATGCAAAAAAGGGATGTCATCATGGACTCAATAATTGCTATCAATGATAATAACTAATTATTGAAGTCATTGATAACAATTGAAGCAACTTCCTTGCTGGAGAATCAAGGCACAAATCCTCTTATCAGACAGTTCTGCATTAAAGGACAAAATGTCAATTCAATGAAGGATTAGTGTCTCATCTGAAGCAGGAAGGTTGAGAAGCTTGATATTCTTATAGAAAGGGAAGAATATGCTCGTGGCTAGACTGGAATCTCAGGAGAGGTGAAGTCAATAGTTTCTGCTATAAAGCTTCATCTGACAAAAGTTTAGCTATGGCATTATAAGCTCTCATCCTTGAACATCAACACAAGGAACTCTTTTATAAAAAGAGTTTAGTGAGAGGACTGCCTCATCTGGAATTCAGAAGATGATAAATGTGAGGCATGTTAGAAAGAGAAGTTAAAAACAACATCACACAAAAGTAATGATATACCTTAGTGATGGTGGTTGACTACTCTTATGAAACAAAGTTGTTGTTCGTGCATTCTCAAGACAAGACATCACAGATGGTGAGTGATCATATCAGAAGGTCAAGCTGGAAGCAACTGTAAAAGAAATGATCTTGTGGTCAGATAATGGGATTGAATTCAAAAAGCAGTTTTGATTGATATATGTAATATCAAGAATATTTTGAGACATATTCAGCACTGGGAAGCTCCGTGTCAGAATGGAGTGGTATAAAGGAAGAACCAGAACTTGACTAAAGCTTCAAGGGAAATATCAAGCTAATCAAGACTTTGAAAAAAATATCAAGCTAATCAAGACTTTCAAAATACCAAAGGGCTGAAACAGTCAATACAGTTTACAACAAGTAAGATCAAACCTTGATCGGGATGTATACATGAAGACCACTAATGAGTTAATGGCCAACAGAAGTAAACACTGGATAACCTGAAAGTGTTTAGAGAGAATGTTCTATAGAAGCAAACAATGAAATGTTTTTAGTTGTTTGAAGATCTTGGCATTTACAGCTAGGACTTGTTAGGATATTTTTCATGGCTACTCAGTGGAGTATACAACCTATAGGGCATTTGTGGTTGATCAACAGAAGATGATTGAATTTCTGAGTGCACAGTTCAACAACTTCATGCTCCAAGCTATTAAATGAGAAATTAATGGTATTGATAATTCATATCCAAGCAGTGGAATGGCAGTGTATAAAATAACTCATTATTTCAATGAAGCCAGTCAGAAAGGCTAAGGATTTTCAGGAAATCCCAGCAACAGCTTAGGGGGAGCAAAAGAAGGATCAACTAGTCAGACACTACACCACATTAAATATCAAGAGGACACTACAAGAACATATCTGCTGAGACAAAGGGTTTGATGTCAAGTCTATTCCCAGAGTCTAGTTCTTAAGTGATCCAGATAGTGGAGTAATGATTAGAAGGGCTACTGAGTGTGAATGATTATTTCTCTAGTTTTCTATCTGAAGAAGAAACTAAGAAAGTTACAGAAGTTCTGATAGATCTAGATTGGTTGGGTGATTGTAAAGCAAAATGAACTCAATCAGTCAGTAAGCAGATTGTAGGGAAGCTGGTATCCAAACCAAATGACAATATTGTAATTGGCATAAGGATAACCAGAAGTCAAACTGGATGACAATGTCATTGTTATGAGTTACAAGGCCAAACTGGATGCTAGGTTATTATCAGGAAGCTGTATCTAACAGATAGCACCAGTGACGAGACTTGAGGATATTATGACATATCAGGCACCTGATGCACATTACATTTGGAATTGGTCTCTAGTAGATGTGTACACGTGCACTCCTGGTTAGTGAGTCAAAGGAAGTAGTCAATGCACAACAGTTCATGGACTTTGCAGTTGCAGATCTATTGGACTATGTATATCTCTTCTTCACAATCTCACTTCAGGTTGGTATGAATTAGTATATTACTCAAGAAATCGTCAAGGACATGATATGACACTCTAACTGAAGTTATAATTAAATATGAATTAGTAGAGTCGTCATATTAATAACTCTCTTTATCACTAGGCACAAACGTATTAAGTTATATGTGCTATGGTATAATTATAATGTTATATGTTGTTCTACTAACAAAGACAAGTGCAAGATTATTTGCTAAGTTATTGCAGAGTAGGTATGGAGGAGCATGTTGGAAAGGTTACAATTCTTTTTGGAATTACTTCAAGCAAGCCATTAGGATAATTCTTCTAGGAGCTCAAGCAAGCCAAAAGAACAATTCTTTTAGGAGCACAAGTAAACCAAAAGAATGATGGCAATACAAGTACGTTAAGGATCTTTTGAAGATGCAAAATTTAGAAGATTCTGAACATGCCAAGACTATTTACCAACAGAAACCACTAAAGCTTGATCAATGAAACTCAGGTATAATGACAAACTATAGAGGTATGACGAGCTCACTCTTTTACTCAAATGCTAATAGAAAACATGTAATGTTCTCAAGATGCCAAAGTGCAAGGTTCCAAATGGATCCTAGAGAATCCAATCTTATAGCTATTAACAAGATTATTAGATATCTTAAGGGACTACCAACTCTTGGAGTAAAGTACCCTAAAGATATTATGCTTCACATGTTTGGCTATATAGATATAGATTACATAGGTTGTAAGAAAGACAGGAGAAGCATCTCTGAAGCTGTCAACTTAAGTGACAGGAGAAGCATCTCAGGAAGCTGTCAACTTAAGTGACAGGGTAAGCATCTTGAGAAGTTGTCAACTTCATGGAAGAAGATTGATTTCTTGTTATGAAGAGAAACAACCTCAAATCCAACAACTCTGTGAAACACTCTATGACAAGGCACCTTGACACCAGGTATCATTTATTTCGAGAGCATGTCTTTTAGTCAAAGAGTCACTTGCAGAAACACTTACTAAATCACTTGTTAAAGTTAATTTTTCAAGACTGGTTCGTAAGTGTGGGATATCATTCATTGCATATTAGTTGGAAATCCCATTTGTAAGGAATTCTTAATGTAAGTTCACAAGTATTAAATCTTCAATATTTAAAGGACTTGTGAATATATCAGTAATCCAGTACCTCGTACTTAGTGCTACTATCTTGATTATCATGATTACAATGTCATACACATTTGTGGTAGTTAAGTAGTATAGCATTAAGTTTGAATTTTATTTTAATTGATTTAAATTATGATTATAGACAATTATGTTCCATACCAGTCTCATAATTTAAATTATATTAGAATAATATGCAGCATAGTTATTTGTATCTTGTATGAATAATTATGGTACTTTTAGTTATTAGTGATATTATTTAGAATTCTTGTTCTAAGTAATTAATGCTTATTTCTAAAATCACTAATATTGAAAGTTAAAGTATTTTCTAAGTTATGTGTATAAAATTCTCAATATTTTATATGCTTAGAAAGTATTTCTAAAATTACTAATTATCCAGAGAGTGATTACCATGTATATAAGTCATATATCCTATTGGTGATTATTCAAGGATAATTATAAAAATATTTAAGTGCTAATATCTACCTCATAGATATTTAGTATTTATTTATTTAATATTTATTTTGGGTAGTTTAGATTATGGAAATTGAAGCAATTCAATGATTTTATTTGCTCCATAATTCAAACTAACTTAAAATAAATAAGCAGCATGATTGATTATAATTAAATATGTCAACAATTGATATCTAGTATATTGATTGTAACTTATATGTTATAAATTAATTATGAGATTTTGGTTTTAGTGAATTTAGCAATGCTTATATCTCAAGAATTCGCTGAAATCAGAATATGATTGTAGCATGATTAGTTGTGTGTAAATTCTTGACTTATATCAGTAATGATATTTAGTTAAGAGTTTAACTATGAACTAATTGTGAAATGTAAAGTATTAGTATTTGTGACATTACTTAGAACTCCTCTAAGTAATCAATGTTTATCTTCAGTCACTTATACTAATATAAAAAGTGTGGAAATTTTTCTTAGGTACAACTATGGTTAAAATGTTTGATTGCTTTATTAGAAGTAACCATATGTTGTCAAGTTAGTATAATTTTTATACTTATTTGCAAATTCCTAAACACTTTGATAATAGATGCATTACTCAATGGATTAAAGTATATGAAACTTAGAATATTTTTCTAAGATTGCAAACAAGTCAATGTTGGTTAATGTTGCTTTATTTATCGAACCAATATTGTTTGAGATATTACAATTGTTAGGAGTTAACAATTGTACGATATATGAAATTGAATGCTGATGTCTTTTTGATAGATAATTGGTATTTAATTCATTGATATCTTATTTTAATATTTAAAATAGGATGCAACATAATTATTGGTATCTAAAGTACTTGACACGTATCAGACAATGATATATTGTTAATATTTTGTTGCAGAGAATTGTGAGATTTTAAGTTCTAGTGAATTTATATGAGTTTCTATATCTGAAAGATTCGCTATAATTTGATATCAACAACATAGTCCTTCTTATTAAGATTATTTATCAATAAACAATATTGTTGGTAATAATTTTATAAAGATAGATTATGGAGCTTTTGATATGAATGAAAATTGCTTAGACTTTACCCTAAGTGATCAATGCTTTTACAAAAAATCATTCAAATTGAAAGACAAAATCTTTCTTTCTCTTCTTAATACTGCTAGGTCATCAGTCCGTGTCTTATCAAATCATTTATCTTTTTAGGCATAAAAATAGATTGTGCACTCAAACAATTTTAAGAGAAAAATCAAACTTCTTTCTACATTGGTAATTGCTTTTTTCATTAAAATCTTTTTGAAATCACTATTGTACATCATTTCTCTCAAAAGATTAAATGCATGAATTTCATTCATTATAGATCTTAAATGCATTTTATCTCTACATTGCCATATGTTCTATGATACAGGTTCAGCCTCCAATGGCATTCTTTTATTTGATAGTCATGAGGTTGAAAACCCAGAACTTCTATCCCAGACTGTAAAGAAAAACACAGAAACAGAACCAACCAACACTCTCTTACCACTAAAATGAAGTATTAATGAGCCTGAGGGAGAAGGTGCCTTAGTGCACCACATAAGGAAGGTTCTGAAGCCAACCCAGCAGTTCTGTCTCCTACAAAGATGAGTAGTATTTAAACCGAGGCAACTGCTTGCCCCCATACATCTTCTCAAAAAGATGTAATGGATGAAAAGGCACAAAACAGTTACTAGATTCATCCTCTCAACAGGGTGCGTCTATTGAAATTCGATGTCGGCCAAGGCATCCGATGTAGTGTCACCACCTCAAACATAAACAATTCTTAATTCACAAGGATAGGTTACATACACAAAGTAAGAGTTGACGGAAACAAGAGCTTCGACCATTTGAAGGTCAGATTCGATTGTTCAAGGTTCTCAAATGGACCAATTGCCTTTACATATGTTAGGGAGGATACTGATCCAATAGCCATATGTTAGTGGTTAGTGTCTACCTCCCCAGGCTTAAATCCCATGGATGCATCTGCGGATAGTGGATCTGACATAGGTGCAGATCGGCAACTTGTTGATAATGATTCAGATATTACCTGATGAGTCACAAGGAAATGTCTTCACATACAATAGAAGGGAACTTTGATCTTTATGCTAAATTCTTTGGATCATTTTTTACCTTCCCAGAGTTCAAATCTGGAACACTAAAAGGGAAACTAGCAACTTGTAGATTATGACTCAGATTCATCTGATGAGTCTAACAAGGATGTGGATTTACGAACTCCCATTGCACCACCTGTGACCTCCTTAAGGATGGCTAAGGTGATTTTCCTTGCAGGTACAGCTGGATTTTGGAGCTATGAGAGGAGTGATACACTTATGAGAATGAGTGTAAACACGAGTGGAGGGAAGAGTGGAACACATGTGATTTTTCCTTGAAGATCTGTGTTCTTTATTTTATGCAAGTTTAGTTTCTGCATGAACACTTTTCTATACAAGATTTAATTTACTTTGTTCAACCATTATCTTTCCAAAAAAGCCTAAAATCAGAAAAACACATTCACCCCCCTCTGTGTGATTTATTACCTAACAGCTGCTCCATAAGACAAGCCTCAAACAGATGGTATGGAATAGGGCGTGGGGTAATCTGAAAAGATGCACACGTAGCTGAATGTCCAGTAGAATCAGAACCAGCAGGTGGGGTCCCTCGAATAGGTGGTCTCACATCAGGGGGTTGTGGAATAGCTCGAAAAGGTGCAGCTGTCATAATTGGAGGTAGTATAGCTAACACTGGTGGAAGAATAGGGTATGGATCAGATTTGGGTGAAGATGATGGTCCATAAACAAAAGAATCTGAATGATCAGTGGTACAGTAATGATAGGATCTTCCATCGCCGCTATCTGAAAATTAACATTACAAGATAAGAATATCAAGTCAGCGCACAAATTATACTAAAGCCCTATTATACAGTCGTACTTAACCTCTCGAAGTCCTAACTTCCTATCCCTTATCTCTAATCCTAACCCTCTACCCAATCCCAACTATCTAAGCTTGTTTCAATGACTTATGACCTATGACACCCTCCAAACCCGGGTCAGAAATTTGGGATTCACAACACACACACACACACAACATATAAACCTGGTTATGAAATAAAATATGCAATGACCCTACATTACACAACCACGGATCCCAACAGGTTAAAGCACTTGCAATATGAAACAAGAACTACTCAAAATACTTATAATATATCACAAGAAAGGTGAGAAATACTTTCCTTATTTCGATTGGCTTTCACTCCACTTGTACTCGTCTATCGATTCTATTCACTGACCACTTGCTTTCCCTTTCTATGCCTGGCTTCCTCTGCTAGACATCACAAGTATCTATCAATACTCATTCTAATCTCATTCTAATCGTCACATAGACGTTACAGGCTTTTATCTACCCTTCATTTCACCCAAATCCGACATACAAATTAAAAGTTATGATTAAAATCGTCAAACAATGAACACATAGGCATATCACATACAATAATCAGAGAGCACATAGCACACAAGGTATTCAATAAAAATAATTTTTCAAAGAAGGTTCGGGGTTAAAATGATTTTTCTGGTATTTAATACGGATTTTAAAACATTTTCGAGATTAAAACGGGTAACAGAATCATTTTATAAATAATCAACAAGGTTTAAATACCCGAATATGGCTTTAAAACCATTTAATAATAAATATCAAGTCTTGAACATTATTTAAAAAAATATTTTAAAACTCGAAACTATTTTTCAGGATTTTTAAATCAAAAGAAATAATTAAATCTAATTAAATATTCAATTAAAATTAATTAATAACTAATTATATTAATTAATCAATTAATATTAAATTAATTGACCATAATATATATAATTAATTATTAACTAAAATTAATTAAATAAATAATTCAGAATTTTTTGAATTAAAAATGAATGTTGGAATTAAAATAAAGATTTTTGGAATTTTTAAATAATAAAAATAATTTTCTGAAATTAAAATAAAGGGATAACTACATTTTTTAAAAAATTTTAAAACTAAAATCTTATTTTTATAAATTTTTAAAACCCCGGGGACAAAAATGTATTTTTGTATAAATCAGGGGGATGAAATTGAATTTACCATCTCCTCCGCCCTTCTTCCCCACGCCGGCCGGTCGCCATTAACGACGACCACCGAGCTCTCCGGCCACCCAAAAAAGTACACAGAACTTGACCAAACTAATAGCTTCTATTCTACTCGACTTCAGGAACACCATTTTGAAATCAGAATTTATAAACAACACGGATTTTGGCTGGGAAAACTAGCCGAACTTTTACGCCATCGCCGCCTTCAATTTTCCGACGAGCTCAACTAATTACCCTATGTTCTTCAAACTAGTACCATTCAATTCCTTTCATTACGATCTATTTAATGGTATAAATCAATTCAACTAATAACCCTAAAATAAAAAACGCCTAATTTATAATTAAGAACATTCATAGTTCATAAATCCTAATTTTTGAATTCAAAAATCAACCCCAAATTTCTCTATGTTATTGAACTAAAAATTCAACATATAATATACCAAATTGACCATAATTTCATAATCTACAATATGCAAACATCAAATCACATAAACAAACATCAAAATCAAAAAGTCATAATTTAATCCAAATTAATTCGAAAATAAATAAAAATATAGAAAAATACAAGATGATTCTGCAGTAATATGGATTACGAAACTTGATTATACACTTCAAGAGCTTCGTTTTGGTTACCCACACGCCAAAATCCGAGTTCGCTAACACCTTCAATTCTTGGTTTGATTACAAAGAAGACTATGAATTTTACTGATTTCTCTAGAAAATTATATAATTCTACTGATTATTTGTGTTTATTTGTACAAAATAAGATACTGTATTGGCTACGTATATTTACAGAATATTAGTACCCCATTGTACCATATCGGATGTAAAAATTGAATACTTAATCGTTAAGTATAATTCGGTACCGGTTTTAGAATAAATATCAAAATCGGGCTTTTTACAATACATTCTCGGGCTCAGCGCTTTGGTTACACTAATTACAAGAAGATAATATAATAGTTTAATTTAAAAATATCCAGTATCTCAAAAATACGGGTTTTATCGGTTTACCAAAACGAAGATAGTATCGTAAAATTTGTACCGTGAATCGTACGAGGAAAACCATACTCTGGATCGAAAAAGTCAAAACACGGAAAATGCTCGAATTAATCAAATTGGGCTAGAAATGAGTTTTCCTGAAACTTCCGGGTAGTAAATACGTAAAAACCGTTGAAGTTGGACGATTCTCGAATAATCAAAATAATTTATATTTAATTTGAAAAATAATTAATTAAATCTATAAATCATTTATAAAATCATATAATGACATATAAATTGCTAGAAAAGTATCAAAATAATCTATACTTTATTTTAGACAAATTAAAAATAAAATTCTCAATGTCTATCATATATAAACACCAAACACAGATACCACTTAACAGATAATTCACCAAAAATGCATATAATATTCAAATAATATTTATTCATTGACAAAAATAACTATAGGTTATATCCCGGATATTACACCTCAGCTGCTTTCATTAGCCTCTCTACTCCAACATCTTGTTGTACAGTTTCTTTGGCTTTAGCTTTGGCTTGTGCAATTTGGGTTTAAACAGATGATTTTAGCAACCTAGCCTCTATCTCCCCCTTAGTCTTGGGAGTAGGAAAGATATGAGGTGGTGGAATTTCAGGCCTAACATCTTTTGGAAGTGAAGGCAAGGGAATATATAGAGCACCCATGATAGCTCCCAATAAGATTGAATTCTGCATTTGTAACTGTTTGTGGGAGTCTACCAAAGTTTTGATATCTTGCCTGTTAAATTTGTACCAGCGCTGTCAGTTGAGAGACTTGATTTGTGAGAGAATCATTGGATGACTGTAGAGATGAGACTTGAGCTTGAAGAGCTTGGATTTGTAGATTTGTTGATGTGGGGATTGGTTGTTGTGAGCTTGATGAGACGGAAGCACCATATATGGCTTGAAGAGACTCCTTGATTTCCTCCATCAAAAGAGCTGAAGCTTCATACCTAGCTTGATGCAGTTGAGTTAGTTTGACCTTTGTGTCATTGTTACTTGTGATGTGATTCTGGATAACTTCATGCAGATCCAGAAAGGATTGCTTTAGATTTTTGATGCTCTGCTCCATACTGGTGACATCAAACCTTTCCATTTGCTCAACAAATTTGTTGAATTTGTTCTTTATTTCCACCTGATTTGGAACAAGGTTATCCAGTTTTTTTCCACCAATTTTCTTATTCTGTCTTGATGACTTTACAGAGTCTGTTGTAGTGCTTTACCAATAAGGTGAAAAGCTTTGAGCTATGCTTTGTAGACTTCTGTAATAGCATCATAAACTTTTTGTGGATTGAGAGATTTGGCATTGCTTCCTAGGATAGTTATGTATTCTTCTCTAAACCTAGCCAAAACCTCATCCATCTCCAAACTGGAATCTTTTTCTAGTCAAGTATCCACATTGCCATCTTGCTCAGCTTCATTGACAATCTTTTTTTGTTGTTCTTCAACATCTGTTCTGTAAGAAAGCAAGATAGCCTGATAATCCTGATTGAACAAATCAGCTGTGAGCAATTGTTGGGTAATGTTGGAAAGACCAGAAAGTTGGTCCACAAGGAGGTCATTCATGGTTAGAGGTTGAGTTTGAGCATCCTGCAGCTACTTTGAGATGAGGTGTGAGGGTTGTTGTGTAGGGTTGGTGGTAGATGTTGTATCTGTTTGAGTTGAGGTAGAGGATTGAGAAGTGGTTGGTAACCCTGTGATTGTAATCACAGTTGAACTCACAGTAGAAACTGTCATTATGATAATGAGTTGTTCACCAAGAGTGGGAACCTCAATTTGAATTGGAGGGGATTTGACCAGGTTACTGTCATGTACCATGGCCTCAAACCCTTGTTCTTCTTGCAAAAGAACTGGCACGTGAAAGTGCTATACTTGTCTCCTTAATGGTTGGATCGTTGACAATTGGACTCCTAGCTTCAATTGACAGAGCAATCTCAGCCAGGGTTTTGAGGGGAGTTGTCCGTACACGAGGAACCTCTAATTAAATTGGAGATGATTTAGATAGCTACCCATCAGGAGTACTACACTCAAACCTTTCAATCTGTGAAGATTGATTTGCACATGAAGGTGTATTTATGATAAAAACAGGCTCTTCAGTTAAAACTGATGAAACTCTTGTGTTTTTGTTGGTGTCATCAAAGTCTACCCCAGAGTGTAGCCTCTCCCTAATAGAATGTGGTTCCTGGGTGGTCAGCATAGTTTCATGAACCATGTCACTTGATGTTGACAATTCTTGTGAAGTGGATACAAGTGTTTCATTGTATGTAGAAGAAATTTGAGATATTAGATTAGTGATTTGAGAATTGAGTATTGGTAGCTCCCCTTGATTAGATGAGGGAGCTTCAAAAGATGTGCTTTCAGAGTGAGTGCCATCCTTATTTCTTCTTTTATACACTTGAATGTATTCAAGTGGTGGTACAGACTCTTTACAAGATGCACTAGGGAGAGTGCTTAGTTCAATAGAGACACTCTATTGAGAGGATGGCTCTAGAGTCTGTTTTAAACCCTTTTTTTAACTACATCCTTTTGGGAAGATGCAGAGGTACCTAATTGAGTGGATTGAGTGGTCAACTCAGATTTCTTTTCCTTCTTTGGTTTCTTGACCAGGTTAGACTCTATTTATATTTGGTCCTCACCACTCTCATTTATAATAGTCAAGGGTGCCTGCTTTCTCTTCTTTTTACTCACTTCACCCTTTTGAGAGGATGAAGTGGCTGGTTTTTTAGCTTCTAATGGTAAAGAAGGAAGGGTCTCAGTTTGGGAAGGCCATTGTTGGTGTTCCTCTGTTTGTTCTTCCACATGCACAAGAGTCATAACTGTACTTGATTGAACATTGGACCTCATATCAGGCATAGGGTAAGGGTAAGTCCTGAATATCTCCAACATGAATGGAGTGATTCTAAGAATTACAGTTACCTTATTCTTTTTAATAAGTTAGCTAAACAGAATTTTGGACACCTGTTTATAATTTCCTATTTGTGTTCAATCTATACCTTTAAGTAAATGAATGTCTTAAACTTTATAGTTTAAAGTAGATATTATAAACCTAGGAAATAAAATTTCCTTACCTCTTGTAGCCAAAGGCATTGTGACCTTGTGCTAAGTTTCTGCAGAATTGGAAGCCCCACATTTATATGTCTGTTGTGAGCCATGGAGAATAACAGCTTCTGGACCATAGTTGAAATGTTATCATACCCTGTCTTCTTGCATGTGAAAGCTCTCACAATGGAGTCAAACAGGAATGACCATTCCCTCCTCAAATGCTTCTTATTCAAGCTAGCCAGGTTGATCTTCTCACTATAGTTGATAAAGTCCATGAACTCAGCTAGATCTTCTTGAGTATGCACCTCCACCAAGTTGTTAGTAGGAATTCCCAAATCTTTGTTGACATCAGTTTTATAGAATTCCGCCTGTTGTCCTTGAATTGAGCAGTTTACCACCAAAGATGCAGCTTGGTTCTCATGCACAACTGTCCTCACCACAGTTGTGTTCCAGAAATCATTGAGAATATTTAGATACAGAATTGGATTTGCCATTAGAGCACCTACAAAGAATGTCTCAGAAAGAAACTTAACAAAGCTCTTGAAGCTATCAGGAGCTTGGTTAACATTTATGAATACAAGGTACTGGTGCCCTCCTTTGGGATAAAAGCTCTAACATTGTTGATGCCATTTGAGGTGTTTGAATTTGAGTGGGTAAGAAATTTTAGAGAGAGAGTTTAAAATGAGAGATAACGGTTAAAAATTGCGAAAATTGGGTCACTTGAGATCTCAAAAGCGTAAAGAGGGGTTATGTCGAGATGTCTGGGTATTTATAGAAAAAGGTAAGTGACTTGTCGAGAAGTGGAAATAAATGTTTGGGATTTTCTTATCAAGAAGTCATGTGTGAGAATAGATACATATCGATATGTCACTTTCCTGACTTTTTTCGAGAACTAGATAGTGACTTATCAAATTGAATGATTTTATATCAAAAGTATTTTACTAAAATAATTTATTGATTTAAGTTATTTCAGTTCTAAGTTGTTGATAAGTCTGAAATGTATACTTGTAGAGAACTCTATAATTTAACATATATCGAGATTTCTACAAGACTTGTCGAGAAGTCATAAAAAGGCTTGTCAAGAAGTCTAGAAAAAGACTTATCGATAACTCTATCGAGAACTCTCAAAATGACTTGTCGAGAAGTCACTTAGACTTATCGAGAACTCAGTTCTCTATATACTTTTGTTCTTCTTGATTCTGTCTTATATTAAGTTCACATATTGAAAATATAATTTAACACTTACATAGTTTTCTTAGAATTTGAAAAATTCTGAAATATTTATAATTCATATTTCAGTTAATTTCCAATTAAATCAAATTAATTTGATTCACTAAAAATTAAACTTTTGTAACTTATTAGCCGAGTTCTTGCCTTTAGGATGAAGAATTTAACATTCTAGTTTCACCAACAAATCTAGTGAAAGTTGCTTCATCCAAAGGTTTAGTAAAAATGTTAGCTAATTATTTTTCTTTTGGAATAAAAATAAGCTCAATAATACCATTTGTACCATGTTCTCTAATAAAATGGTACCTAACATCAATGTGCTTTATTCTAGAATGATTAACCGGATTAACAACAATAGAAATAGCGGTAGTATTGTCACACATAATTGGAATTTTGTATAACACTAGGCCATAGTCCATTAGCTGATTTCTAATCGAAAGCACTTGAGCACATCAACTTCCAACAACTATGTATTCAGCCCCAGCTGTGGAACTTGACACAAATTATTGTTTTTTGATATACCAGGATAAAAGTCTCTGTCCAAGATATTGACAGCTTCCACTGGTACTCTTTCTGTCAACCTTGCATCTAGCATAATTTGCATCTCTGTATCCAATAGCTTCAAATCTAGTTCCCTTAGGATACCATAATCCCTAGTTTGGTGTCCCCTTCAAGTATCTGAAAATTCGTTTCACAGCCATAAAATGTGATTCCTTTGGATTGTCTTGAAATATTGCACACAGACATGTTGCAAACATAATGTCTGGTCTACTAGCAGTCAAATACAACAAAGATCCAATCATTCCTCTATAACCTGAAATGTCTATACTTTTTCTTTTCTTATCTTCATCCAACTTTGTAGTTGTAGACGTAGGTGTTGATGTAGGTGAAAAATCAACCATTCCAAATTTCTTCAATAAATCTTTAACATACTTGGTTTGGCTGATGAAGATTCCATCACTTCTTTGACTGACTCGAAGTCCAAGAAAGTAACTTAATTCTCCCGTCATGCTCATTTCATATTGACTCTGTATGAGTTTTGAGAATCTTTGACATAACTTTTCATATGTAGAAGAAAAAATGATATCATCCACATAGATCTGAACTAGGATCATATCACCACCATGCTGCTTGTAGAAGAGAGACTTGTCAATTGTTCCTCTAGTAAATCCATGTTTAAGCAAAAATTCTAATAGTGTGTCATACCAAGATCTAGGTCCTTGATTTAATCCATAGAGAGACTTGACTAATTTGTATACAAAGTCTGGAAATTCTGGATCTTCAAAACTAGGTGGCCGTTGCATATAAACTTATTCTTCCAACTCACCATTAAGGAATGCACTCTTTACATCCATTTGATACACTTTTAAGTTTGAGTGTGCAACAAGTCCAAGAAAGATCCTTATTGCTTTAAGTCTTGCAACTGGAGAAAAAGTTCCATCATAATCAATTCCTTCCTCCTGTGAGTATCCTTTTGCAACCAACCTTGCTTTTTTCCTTGTAACAATTCCATTTTCATATATCTTATTCATGTACACCCACTTTGTTCCAATTATACTTCTGTTCTTTAGTGCATGAACCAACTTCCAAACTTTGTTTTTAAACTGATTTAGCTCATCTTGCATAACAGATTTCCAGTTAGGATCAAATAGAGCTTCCTCAGTTTTCTTCGGCTCGATTTGTGAAAGAAAGCATGTATGTAGACATTCATTAGCAGTTGCACTCCTAGTCCTTACACCATCATTTAGATCATCAAAAATTGTATCTCTATTGTGACTCCTATCCCACTTTCTGGTATGATTTTGTTGACTTGAAGTTTCTGCATTTTCTTTACCATTGGCATGACTTGCAAAACTTTTTTCTCTTTCTCCCCCTAAATTTGTGCTATCAGATTCAGGTGTGTGAGATGAGTTTTTATTTTCATGATTCACTAGCTCAGTTGACTCTTCATTCACTCTAATGCTTTTGTTGATTTCAGCTTCATCTTCAGAATTACTATCAATGTTCAAATTTTAAAACTTAAGGGTTTCAGCTTCATTTTCATTAAGGCACTCCAAGCCTGGACACTTTTCATCATCAAAAGTCACATATGTGCTTTCCATAATCTTTTTTTGTTCAAGCACAAAAACTGTGTAGGCAGTTCTTTCCAATGAATATCCCATAAAAATTGCTTCAAAAACTTTAGAGTCAAATTGTCCCACATATTCAGAGTTGTCTTTTAAAATGAAACACTTGCTTCCAAACACATGCAGATTCCTTACAATAGGCTTCCTTTTTGATAAAATTTAGTAGGATGACTTGCCAAGATTTTTGTTGATGAGATATATTTTTTAAGTGTAGCATGCAATGTTGACAGCTTCTTCCCAAAAACTTGTTGGCAACTTAGCATCTTGTAGCATTGTTCTAGCAACTTCTACTAGTGTTCTATTTTTTCTCTCAACTTCCCCATTTTGATGAGGCGTCCTTGCAGATGAGAACTCTTGAACAATGCCCTTATCTTTGCAGAATTCATGCAGAGTTGCATTCCTGAATTATGTGCCATTGTCACTCCTCAATCTTTTAACACAATTTTGATCTTCAGCCTACTTCTTAATTTTCTTGATTTGTTCAATTATGATATATGGAGTTTCATCCTTAGATTGCATAAACTCCATCCATTTGTACCTTGAGTAGTCATCCACCATCACAAGTGCATATTTCTTTCTAGAAATAGATAAGACATTAACCGGTCCAAACTGGTCCATGTGAATGAGTTGCAAAGGTGCACTTATAGAATTTACAGTTTTGCTCTTGTGACTAGATCTTTCCATTTTTCATTTTTGACAAACCTCACAAACTTCATTTTGAGCAAACTCCAAGTTTGGAATGTCTCTCACTAACTCATTTTTCATCTGGGCATTAATTGCTTTATAATTCAGGTGAGAGAGCTCTTTTTGCCTCAACTTGCTTTGCTCAATAGATACCTGGGTGTAAAAAAAACATATTCCATCCTTATTTTCTGAGTATAAATCTGTAATAAATAAGCTTCCCTTTCTTGCTCCTTTCAAAGCAAATTCACCAGTCTTTTTGCTGATAATTGAGCATTCTCCTGTGTCAAATGAAACATTGAATCCTTTATCTGTGAATTGACCGACACTCAGGAGATTCACCTTAAGACCATCTACAAGTGCTACATCTTCAATGATAATATTTCCAGAAACTAACTTGCCATATCCCATTGTGAATGCTTTGCTGTTGTCTCCAAAATTTACCAATGGGCCAACCATCTCTTCAAACTGTCATAACAGGGCCTTATCACCTGTCATATGCCTGGAGCATCCACTTTCTATGATCCATATGACCTTCTTCATTTTACTCTGCACGGAATAAAGATTTAGCGTGTTTATCTACCCAAGCAGTGTTGGGTACTTTCTTCTTGTTAACAGAATTTACAGAAGTAGAATGTGATGATTCAGAAAGAACATTGTTCAAGTTTTGATTTGCGGTTTCCTTCTTAGCTGTAGACTTAATTTATGAATCTTTGAGAGTTAATCTCAGTCTATGACAACTAGTCATTACTTTCATATTGCAAGGAATGCAATCAAACTTGTCACAGAAGGAATAGGGATCTTCAGCCTTTGCTTCACTGTATTTGCATGCTCCCACTTTTGGCTCACTAACAGCCTTTTACAAATGTGAGTTAGATGATTGGTTGAGCCACAATTCTGACATTGTTTTCTGGGAGCTTATGCAATAAATGCAAAGTTATTGCTCTTGTTCACTCCAATTTTCCCATTCCTATTCTTTTTTTTTTCTTTCCTGCATTCTCAGTCTCTGTGCATTTTTTCTCATTGTCCTCATCTGCAAGCTCTTGCTTGATAACCAACTCAACTTCACTGAAATTGACTTCACATGCTTTGAAAAAAGGTGCATCAATTTTTCTCAGCATAACTAAGACATCTTGATTTGCAATGGCTTTAACTTAATCACCTTCACTTTTCTTATTGATGTTGAAAGCATCATAGTCCAAACCAATAGCTATGTTAGCACATGGTTTGTTATTCTTATGGTACTGACCAACTAGCTGAGATAAATTCCTGAAAGATTTCAGTTTCACGTCATTATTCTCTATCTTTTCCCTCAACACAGCTTCTATTTCACTAGCATACTTCAGCTTGTTCTTTAAATATTCATTTTCTTGGTTGACCGTTTCAAGCTCAATAAGCTGCAGTTCCAAATCTTGTTTCTCAATTTCAAGGTTCTCATTTAGCTTGATAGCCTACTCACTTCCTCAGTAGCTGCCACCATACTTGTATGGATATGAAACATCTCTACACTCATCTTTTCAACAGTTTCTTTACATTGGCTTGTATTTAAATCAATGGTGGTTAGAGTTGGTACCTCAGATTTTGATGAGGATGATTCTCCTTGCTCAAGAGCCATTAGTGCATAGTTTCCAAACTCTTCATTCTCATCTTCATCATCAATATCATCCCAATGTTTGCCTTTAGCAATCTAAGCCTTTCCTTGTTGTTTCTTCATGAGAGCTTCATACTTTTCCTCCAATTCCAAATAGGCCTTGTCCTTCATCACCTTCTTAGGCTTCCTACACTTTGTAGCAAAGTGACTCAACTCATCACAATTGAAGCACCTTATCTTTGATCTGTCAACAGATTTAGTCTTGTCACCACCTTTACTGGATGAGTTATACTGAGTCTTTGGTTTCCAATTGTTGCTATTGGAAGACTGTCCCTAGATCATGAAAAACCTAGGCTTCTTAACTCTAATGTTATAGAATTTTCTATCCAAGTAAGCCATGGATTGGTCCATCTAATCTATCTCATCCAAGGTATAAAACTCATCTTCCTCTAGCTCCAAACCAACTTGCTTCTAAGGTCGTTTGTTCTTTTGTTCCACAGCTTGAATAACAGTAACTTGAGCATCTTGTTCATCTTCACTTGCTTCACTGTCGTTTAAAACCAAGGCACTTGAACTATCAACCACATGTCCTTGGTTTGCCTTTAATGATATTTTTTGAAACATTTCAAGTTCATAAGTTTTCAAGATCCCATATACCACTTCCAATGTTATTCTGCTCAATTATCTTCCTTCTCTAATAGCTGATATTTTATGTTCAAGGTGGTCAGGAAGAGCTATCAAGAAATTTAGGTTAACCTCCTCAGTTTCATAATACTTACCATGAAGCTGCAAGTAATTTATCAATTTATTAAACCTTTCAAAAACTTCATTAATTCCTTTTTGGACTTTGCCATGAATCCCTCATACTGAGAGACCACTATCCTCATTTGGTTTGATCTAGCTTCCTATGTACCCTCACAAAGAATCACAATCTTCTCCCAAATCTGTTTGGCTGTATCACAGTTGACAATATTGTTGTACATAAAATTGTCAAGTGACTCTATCAGAATTAGTTGCAGGCTAATATTCAGGGAGACTTTTCTTTTTCTGTTATAGTGTATTTTAAAGGGTCTTTAGGGGCATAATGAGCTGGAATGACCATGTCTCCATCAGTAGATTCATCAACCCTTTCTATGGGAGTAAAAGGGCCATTCTTGAGAATCTGGATATATAATGGATTGGCCATCTTTATGAACAACGTCACTTTCTTTTTCCAAAGTGTATAGTTGATTATATCAAAGGATGATATCTTGATACTGCTCATCTTTTGTGCACTCATACTTCCAAGATCTTTATCTCTTTTCTTTCAAATTTTGCTCTAATACCACTTGTTAGCTATCGAGTACAACACATGGGGGGTGAATGTGTTTTCTTGATTTTTAACCTTTTTGAAGTTTGGATTATGGTGTGTGAACAAAGCAGTTTAATTTATAGAGATATTATGCTAGCAAAATTAAAATAACAAGCACAACAAACACAATATATCAAAACTCACTTAATTTCTATTAACTAAGTTTGTGTTGCTACAAATTTTGGGTTCTTAAAAATATAAGAACTCGGCTTCTTTCTTGAGAGAATACAAGAAAATGTAAAACTGTTTGATACCTCTAAAGTCTAAACTAAGGACCAGTGCATGCATTATATACTAGCAGCACGGGTTTACAAACTTGCATTAAAATGTACTAAACCCTTTTCTAAAGCAACCTATTTTTTATTTCTATTTATGGCTTAGAAAATCTGTGCAGAATATTTCCGGTCTGTGACCATCCTTTATCCAGTCAATCTCGGCCCTTGATCTTGTATTATCCCCAACTACTTTCTAGACATTTTCAATCTAGTTGATAGATTGTTTGTTGACTAATAATCTTGAATCTTTAATTAATTTGCACTCTATAGTTGAGAGCATGTTGAGATCTCTAGTTTGTTCTATAGAGAAGTGACATCTCGATAGGTATAATGACTTAACGAGATCTCTGAGTTCTCTATAGGTATAATTGACTTGTTGAGATCTCTTGATCTTTACATGTTAAATTGATTTGTCGATATATCTGAGATCTCTACATGTAAAATTGACTTATCGATATCTTAGAGATCTCTATATACATTTTGACTTGTAGATATCTCTGAGATCTCTAATGATAATTTGACTTATCGATATCTCCAATCTTCACATCTTTATTTTTACTTGTCGATATCTTTGAGTTCTCTACATGTAGAAATGACTTGTCGATATCTCAGAGATCTCTATATACATTTTGACTTGTAGATATCTTTGAGATCTCTAATGATAAATTGACTTGTTGATATGTCCAATCTTCACATCTTCATTTGACTTGTCGATATCTTTGAGACTTCTCTATAAGCCATTCTGGACTTCTCGATAAGTCATTCTGGAGTTCTCTAATGACTTCTCTATATTACTTGATCCGTGACTTTCGATATCTTGACTTAAAACATTTTTCATAAAATAGTTTATTCAACTTCAAGCTTCTTCACTTTTCTCTGAGGCATGTTCATGGCTTGATCTTCTTCCATAGTATATTCCTTAGCTTGAATTTGTTTATAGGAAAATACTCCAGTCTAATCTTCTAACCATTTTACAGACTCAAATAATACATTACAAAATACAAAGTTGATAATCATACTACTAAATCTCAGGGTTGTCAATTTGACTTAGTCTTATTATTATACAGGCATGTCTTGAACAACATTCGGCCATGTTGGTTCTCGGCGGCTGCCTAGATTGACTAATCTCTAAATCCTCTTAACCCTTGGGATTTTCGCTTCATGAGCGCGTATCCTTTCCTTGAAAGTTTGGGATTCCATCCCTTGAGTCTCCTGAAGTTCAGGGCGCCTATCCCCAACGGGCTCTTTATCCTTACGTCTCCTCATGTAATGAGCATCCTCGTCAAAGGATTTACCACTCTCCTTAGTAGTATGGGTAGTAGAGAAATCCCGTCCATCATTGACTAGAGCCATACCTCTAATGTAATTAGACCAGACCTCTAATGTAATCAGGGTCATTCCATGGTTGTGGTTGAGGCGGTGGGGGGAAACCTACTTCCTCAATCTTTAGTATACAATGACATCCCATATATGGGGTTTACAGGCCTATGCTGCACCACGGTTGACATCTCAAAACCCATAGATTGTGTCCCCAAAGGAGCATTCAGAGTCGAGTTTTGAAGGTTTGCCCCTAGAGTCTGGATTGACTGTGACCCAAATGGTGTGATAAAGAGATTATTTGCCCCTTGAGTAAAATAAGTCGAGTGAGGTGGAATCTTAACAGTAGATGAGATCATCAGGGTAACTACTGCTGATGTTCCATCAGGACCATTATTTTCACTTCGTGTCATTACCGTGGTTGATGTATTCTTTATATATGTGGCGCCAAATGTTATGGGTAGAAAAATAGGTTGTAATTAATGCTAGGGTTCGTGAGCTCAAGGCCCTCGTTTGGCTTCTCTTGTATTTCATGACTCGATTCTACCTTCACAAGATGCCCATATACCTTTCTTTATGCCAAGGATCAAGTCAAAAATGTAGTTCTGATTTGTGGGGTGAGGCCCATTATATAAGTATGGATAACCCTAAATTAGGTAAGGGTTATGAGACATGGTGGACAAGTCTTAGACTCAGATTGGACTTTGAAGTCCTAGAATGTTGGAAGTTGATTCCTTGTCCTTTGAGGTTTCTTGGAGGTCAATCTCCAAGGAATTATATCCTCATTAGAATACTATTTAACACCCGATTTTATCCATATTTATTAATTACAAAATTACTAAATATTTAGGATTTTGGGCCTCATTAGGTGGGCTTCTCTTACGGACCAAATTAAGTCTAATTAATGCGACATTAACTATGTAATTAGGGTTTATTTTATTCCCTATCAGCTTTCATGAAAATTCCAAAAAATACTTAAAACAGACCCTGGACAATTTGATTTTCTACCAAAATCAACTTCAAACACCCACAACAACCTTAACTATACTATTCCAAGGAAACCAAATCTAAATTTTGAATTTTTTTTTTAAAATTAGTTCTCATTACATAGAAAACACAAATTAACCTTGTCAAACTCCTTTATAATTCAAAATCATCTCAGCATAAACCACAAAACGTCCATGCTAAATTTCCAAATAAGAGACTCCGTCTTTTACAGAAAATTCCAGAAATTACTTTACATTTTGGTGATAATAAAAAACACCCTGCAGAACTCAATTTTATAGTGAAATGAACTATAAAGTCCAAAAGCAACCTATACTGGCCAAAATAGATTAAACCCAACCTTTTAAAAATAATTTCAAAACTCGTTAACAATACATACACAACACAAATCAATTTTGAAAACTCCATTACGATTCGATATCATCTCAATATGAAACACATTTTCATGTTTTAATAAGATTTCAAAATAAGACGATCCATATTTCTAAAAAAAATTCAAAATTGCAGCACATTTTGTTGACAAGAAAAAACTCTATGCACAAATATATTTAATATCGAAATCAATTGCAAACACATAAAGCAACCATTACTATACCACTCCAAATAAATTAGACCCAACATTTTCAAAAAAATTGTAAAACTACTATACATTATATATGTTATTAATATTTTAATAATAATAATTTTTTTTATGGCTACATATAAATATATCAATTATACTTGCTACTTATTATATTGGGTTAAATAAGTGATCAAATAAGAAACGCAATTTGATTTTAATTTATTGTATGGACCTAATAAGTGGATACCTAATACTAGTCTCAATTAAATTATAATGGGAGATTTAATTAGGTGGTATATAAAAGGGTTATATTCCCCAATATATCAAGTACGTTACACGACTTATCTTCTACCTATCAGAGAGAGCTATTGAGAAATCCTAAGGAGTACTTGATTGAGGAAGACAATAATCAAGAATATTATTCAGATTCAAATACCATTACAATTACAGTCTTATGGTTTCAGGTACGCTTCCGCCTTCAGTATAATCTTGATAATTAGATATGATGATTATGGTCCTTATCTCTATTTTAGAGAATTATGTGTTTATATAATTATTAGATTCTATCAATTGGCAGCAAAGCATCCTCATATATTGGTTATCAGGATTACAATTATTATTTGTTTTGAGATTGTGACATATTTGATTAATTCGGTGATCGGTTGACGAGATAAAACCCTTCGTGCGGCTATGTATTTATCTTCGTTCATTCATATAAATATGTATATTTCTATTATTGTTATGCCAGCTAATAATGATCTAAAATTAAACAAGTGTGCAATTTTCTTACCTTTGTAATAGACATACAACATTGGTTTGTACGAGTCAGGGGCTCAATTCTAGTTATATCATGAATTTGATTATTTAGTTTAATATATAATTATGCAATGAATATGTTAGTTTACATAGTTCATACGATCATGGTCTTGTAGTCCTGTACCAAGCAGTGTATATTGTTATTTTGCACGAGAGTGAATTGACAAGTTTGTTTTCCGACATATAGAATATTAGGATATATTTAATGTCTTAATTTTTCAAGTAAGGATATTTGTAAAAATAAAGAAAATATATATAATTGTGAATTATATTTATTATTGGAAAATTAAGTTTAGCTTATTTATATAAGTGGTCTAATATTTTAAGTTAATTGATTGAAGCAATATGTCGCCAAAGTGACCTCTTTTGTGTAGATTAATTAACTAAAAAATATTATTATTATGATAGAATATTTAATTTTATGTAAATTTTATCGGCCTAAAGGAAGGTAATATTTGACCAAAATTAAAATATTCTTGTGATAATAAGTGTGTAGCAATATTAAGATTTTCATGTGAATAATAAGTCGGTCCAAATAAAGGCCTATTATATGATAGAAATTAATTGCTAATACTTAATTGTTGCGTGGAGAGTACCAATTGCAAATTAAATTTTCTGTCCAAAGACTAAAATTTAATGTTGCACTAGGTATCGTGTGATGGTGTTGCCAATATTTAAAAACTTATCACAATTAATATATATACTAGTTTTGAGCATTTTTCGTATATTTGTTTTCTATTTCAGTTACTGCTAGTGTTAATTCTGCTTCCGCTAAGTTGAGCATGATTCCAATATTGAATGTCACGTGGAAAGAGAATGTTGAGATCGTTTTTGGGTGTATGGATCTCGACCTTGCACTAAGAAAAAAGCAACCAGTTCCCATTACGGATGATCCCAAAATGGATCAAATCGAGATATGGGAACGCTCTAATCACATGTGGCTGGCGATCATGAAGCGAATGATTCCAACTGGCTTTCAAGGCTCTATTGCTGAGAGCACAAGTACCAAAAATTTCATCTCTGAGATTGAGCAATATATTTTGTTAAGAATGAGAATGCGGAAACGAGTAATCTTCTGTCAAAACTCGTGACCATGAAGTATAAAGGAAAGGGGAACATTAGGGAGTACATCATTGGGATGTCTAATCTTGATGGAAAACTAAAGGAACTCAAGTTAGAAATTTCGGATGAGTTACTTGTTTACTTGGTTCTTATTTATCTACCTCCTCAGTTTGGACACTTTATGGTGAGTTACAATACTCAAAAGGAAAATGGACTATTAATGAGCTCATTTCACACTGTGTGCAAGAGGAAGAGAGGGTTTTGTGAGAGAAGACTGAGAGTGCACACTTGACATCAAGTTCTCATGATAAGAAAATGAAGAGAGGTAAGGATATTGTAAGTGGAAAACCCAAACATCAGTTGCAAGAGAAGCAGGATAAGGGAACAACCTACTACTTCTGTAAGAAGTCTGGGCACATGAAGAAAGAGTGTTCCAAATATGCTGCTTGGCGTGTGAAGAAGGGTAAGTCTTCTTTCTTTGTTTGTTCTGAAGTTAATATGGCTTCTGTACCTAAGGATACTTGGTGGGTAGATTATGGTGCTACTACTCACATAAGTGTATCAATGCATGATTGCCTGTGGAGCTGACCGCCAATTGATGCCGAAAGATTCATCTATGTGGGCGACGATAATAAAGTTTCAGTTGAAGCTGTTGGAGCATTTAGATTATTATTAAAAACTGGTGTTTATTTGGATTTATTTGAGACATTTGTTACACCGTCTTTTAGACGGAATCTTATTTCTATTTCCTATTTGGACAAATATGGCTACACTTGTTCTTTTGGAAATAATAAAGTGTGTTTCTCTCTAAATTCAAATGTGGTTGCCACCAGTTCTTTGATTGAGAATCTTTATATGCTTGATACTTTTGCTTTTAATAATGAAAATTTTCACTCAAGTTCAAGAGGTATAAAGCGTAAGTTAACTGAGAATTCTGCTATGTTGTGGCAGAGCGATTAGGTCATATCTCTAAACAGAGAATTCAGAGGCTTGTGAATGATATAATTCTTGATCCCTTAGTTTAAGTGACTTTCAATTCTGTGTTGAATGCATTAAGGGAAAACAAATAAACTCGAGAAATTTAGGTGCCAATAGAGCTACAAGTGTCTTGGAACTGATTCATACCGATATATGTGGACCATTCCCTACGGCCTCTTGGAATGATCAACGGTATTTAATCACGTTCATAGATGATTACTCTAGGTATGGTTAACTATAGTTGATACATGAGAAGTCACAAGCTCTGGATGTATTTAAAGAGTATAAATCCGAAGTTAAACTTCAGCTACACAATAGTATTAAAGCTGTCAGATCTGATCGTGGTGGTGAATATTACGGTAGATATGATGGATCAAGTGAGCAACGTCCAGGACCCTTTGCTAACTTCCTAAAGGAATGCGGAATTGTCCCTCACTATAGTATGACAGGAAAACCAAGTATGAATGGTGTTGCTTTGGGGAGATACACTAAAGACTGTAATTTATATCCTTAACCGGGTTTCAGCTAAAGCAGTGACCGAAACTACTTACAAACTTTGGACGAAGAAAACGCTTAGTATTAAGCATTTACATGTTTGGGGTTGTCCAGCTGAGGCAAGGCCATATAGTCTAAATGAAAAGAAACTAGGCTCTAGGACGGTCAGTTGCTATATTGTTGGATATCTGGAACGTACTCGCGGATTTTAATTTTATGATCCCGCTACTAGATCCTTCTTTGAGACTGATAATGCAAGATTTTTTGAGGATGTTAATTTTGGGAGGGAAGATATAGGTAAAAGTATTGTCTTTGAAGAAGATAAACATGATCCTATTTATGACTCTACCGAGAGTAATGATTAGATTATGATACCTCTCATTGTTCAAGGCCCTCAAGTTCAAGACACATCAAAATTCCCCACGAGGAACCAATTGAGCAAACTCAACAACCTCATAAATCACAAGAAGTGCCACTAAGGATATCCACTAGAGAGCGAAATAGCGCAATTCCAGATGATTATGTTGTTTTTCTACAAGAACATGAAGATTGAATTGGCATTGGGGAAGATGATCCTGTAAATATTCAACAATCCATGCAGAGTCCTAACTCTCAAAAGTGGATTGATGCCATGAATGAAGAGATGCAATTCCATGAAAAACAATGACGTTTAGGATCTTGTCGAGTTGCCTAAAAGCTCAAAACCTATTGGTTGCAAATGGGTATTTAAAACCAAAAAGGATTTGAGTGGTAACATCGAAAGATATAAGGCTCTTCTAGTCGCTAAAAGATTCACTTAAAACAAAGGTATCGACCACAATGAGACTTACTCTTTGGTTTCCACAAAAGACTCATTTAGAATTTTTATGGCACTTGTGGCTCATTATGATCTAGAGCTACATCAGATGGACGTAAAGACGGAGTTTCTCAATGGAAATATTGGCGAGACAATTATATGGTGTACCCAGAAAACTTTGTCATTGGAGATTCAAAGATTGTGGTTTGTAATTTAAAGAAGTCCATCTATGGTCTCAGGCAGGCTTCTCGTGAATGGTATCAAACATTTCAACATATAATCACATCATATGGTTTCGAAGTGAACTTGGTGGAACATTGTGTATATCACAAGTTCAATGGGATCAAATTTATCTTTCTTCTCTTATACGTTGATGACATCTTACTTGCTATTAATGATATTTGCTTATTGCACGATACCAAGAAATTTCTCACTAGTCAATTTGAGATGAAGGACCTTGGTAACGCCTCTTTTGTATTAGGAATTTAGATATATCGAGATCGCTCTCGATGTATTATTGGATTGTCACAAAAGAGCTATATCGAAAAGATCATAGAAAGGTATGGCATGAAAGATTAGGCACCAATGGATACACCCGTGTCTAAGGGTGACAAATTTAGTCTCAAATAGTTTCATAAGAATGAACCTTAGAAAAGGGGAATACAAAGGATACCATATGCATCGACAGTGGGAAGTCTAATATATGCTCAAGTTTGTACTCATCCTGACATAACATTCATTGTTGGAATGTTTGGAAGATATCTGAGTAATCCGGGAATGGAGCAATGGAAAACAACGAAATGAGTCTTACGATATTTGAAGAAAATAAAAGACTATATGCTCACATACATGAAACCAGATCATATAAAAATCATTGGATATTCAGATTCTAAATTTGAAGGATGCAAAGATGAAAGAAAATCTACTTCGGGCTATGTTTATCTACTGCTTGGTGGAGCGATTCCATGGAGGTCTGCCAAACAGACGCTCATAGCTTCATCCACCATGGCTGCAGAATATATAGCATGTTTTGTGGCATCCAATCAAGCTTTATGGCTGCAAAATTTTGTCACTGGTTTGTGTATCTTTGATGGTGTTGAAAGGCCATTAAAGATATTTTGTGATAATAAATCAGCAATGGAGTATTCAAACAACAATAGGAGCACTACATATGTAAAAAATATAGATATTAAGTTCCTAGTTGTTAAAGAAAAGATTCAGAGTGGACATATTTTGATAGAACACATTGGCACTAAATCCATGATTGCGGATCCGCTCACTAAGGCATTAACACCTAGGGTTTTTCACGAGCATACTGCTCATATGGGTATTACCTTATGTGATACTTTGTTTTAGTGGGAGTTTGTATTTTGATGTTTTATGTAATAAACATTGAGTTTTTTATGTTAAGTAGAATACAGTTGATGGAATTTTATTAAATATCACTCTACTTTTGTTCAATTTTCTTATTGTGGTTTAACATTGAGTTGAGAAAATTAGAATCAATCTCGTTAGAGATTGACTAAGGATTAGATGGAAATAGACAGTATATAGATCACATTATATGTAAATTCCATGCCAGTTATCCATGCATTGATTCATGTTGTTGAATATATTTGTGTGGTGATCATGGAAGGTTTAGTTTGCAGGTAAAGTTTGTGACGAATGCCGCCATAATCTCATGAATATATAGTAGTAGAACCGAATTGTTACGGTAAAATCTAAGCACGATAAATAGCATAAAGTTGTGCACTAAAATTTTGTATAATTGATTCTGGATTCATATGAAGCCCACTTGGGAGATTTTTACATATAAATATATCAATTATATTTTCTATTTATTATATTGCGTTAAATTAAGTGATCAAATAAGAAACCCAATTATATTTTAATTTATTGTATGGACCTAATAAGTGGATACCTAATACAAAGCCCAATTTAATTAAAATGGGAGATTTAATTAGGTGGTATATAAAAAGGGTTATAGTCCCCAATATATCAAGTACTTTACACGGCTTATCTTCTACCCATCAGAGAGAGTTATTGAGAAACCCTAAGGAGTACTGGGTTGAGGAAGATAATAAACAAGAATACTATTCAGATTCAAATACCATTACAATTATAATCTTATGAATTCAGGTATGCTTCTGCCTTCAGTTTAATCCTGATAATTAGATATGATGATTACGGTCCTTATCTCTATTTTAGAGAATTATGTGTTTATAGAATTATTAGATTCTATAAATATAGACATCATAAATCAATCTTGACAATTTTCTTATAATTTGAAATCAACTAAATACTAACCACACCAACATGATCTAGTAAGAAACATACGAGCCTTTTAATTCTATACCAAAATTTAATAAATTACTAGAGAAAGTACTCTTACCTAAATTTCATAAATTTCATAATCTTACAATCCTTATATATAGTAAGATTCTTGCATGAAACTCTCTTCAAAAGTTAATAAGAGAACTGTAGATATAAAATGAGACTCCAATATATTTTTACTGTTAGAAATATATTATAATAACTATATAATAGATATGTAAGAAAGAGAGAGATTAAGAAGAGAATAGTGTATTCATTCAAGTGTATCCTCAAGCCTAACTTTGGCACCTATTTATAGGTGAATAGATGAATGTTACAAGATATATGAAAGTCCAAAGGTCATGAGTTATATGAACTAGAAAGCCAAGGGTTATATTCTAGAAATCTCTAAGGAGTCATGAGTTATATGAACTAGAAAGCCAAGAGTTATATTCTAGAAATCTCTAAGGACATCCATATTATAACACTCCCCCTTGGATGTCCAATTTTCAATAATCGTGCCTCGTTAAAATCTTTCTAGGAAAAAACCCTCTTGGGAAAAAAATCCTAGTAAAGGAAAAAAAGTACATCGATTTTGAAAATTTATTTAAGGTTTCTGAGCTTCTTGAATGAATACACTATTCTCTTCTTAATCTCTCTCTTTCTCACATATCTATTATAATGTTATCATAATATATTTCTAACACGTTATCAACACGATTTGCTTATAAAATAAGGAGATCAGTTTTACTTAAGTATTGAAAGGAGATCATCAAAGTGTAAATAGGTGTTGGAAATCCAAGAAGAAGAAGGATTCTACGAAAATTTTATTATTTCAGTTTGTCCATGAGGTAAGTACACTATTTTTAGTTTACATCATTTCGCTTGCAATAAGATGATCTTTATATGTTTATTATGTGTCTGATTCTTGTATATTTTGTATCTGATTCATTATCCATAGGATTTTGTTGAGATTATACTCTTTGTAAATATTTTTTGATTTTCTACAATCTTTCTTCTTTTTATTTTCCAAAATCTGCTTATAAGTATGTCAAAATCTGCATTTTGTGTAATCTGATTGTATGATTCAAGGTGATATATGCAGTAACTTTGAAAATTCATAATAAATAAAATATTTGTTCAAATATTAAGAGCCATACCATTCTGGATATCTATTTTCGATATCTATATTTTATCGTTACATTCCATTACCATATAATATGATTACGATGTCTTAAATATCAAAATACTATCATAATCAAAAGTTGATTCTGATTTTACAGTCCACAAATATTTATTTTCTGAATTCGTTACTTGTTCATTTTTAACGAGCCTTACTATTCTGGAAAGGTCCCGTAATTTTCTACATTTTTCGTGTTTTATACTTTTTCAGATAAAATCATCTTCATAGAGTAAATTGGTATTCTTTAAAACTGATCAGATTTGACTTTATCATAATTAGTCACTTTGTACGATATTTGATTTGAGATATTGGATCAATATGTTTCATACTTGTTTGCTTTAATAGTTCCCACCTTCCTTGCTTTAAAATACTAGGAAATTATATTTTTTTTTGGAGTGGGGTGAGATAAATTATAAAGGTGAAAATGGGTGCAACGTGCTAAGACGCTACATATACAGTAGATTGCATTCAATGTACCAGTAGATTTAATTCAATGTACCATCAACATGTTATATTGTCATGCGATTTTAAATATTAATGCATATGTATTTTCCTTGCATGTATGAAATATTGACCGAATGTGCTTATTATAAAAGTGTTAACGAAGCATGCACATGAAAGGGAACCAACTTGAGATACAACAAAAATTCATGCCATGAATATAAATTCATGGCCATGAATTTTTTCTGATTTTATATTATGTTTATTATAGTAATATAAGAAATGTTGAATCTTACAAAACATGATTTCAACGCACTTGATGTCACCGGAAAAAATTACTTGACATGGATTTTGGGTTTTGGTGACACAATTAAAAAAGGGAACAAAAACTCTGAGCAAAAAAAAAAAACAAAAGCTATTGAAAACTGAATATTTGGTTATGTTGGAGAAAACTTACTCCACATTCCACGCCAATAATATGCTCCTGCAGCAGCAGTATCGTGAAAAAGAGTTTCAGAAATATTCTGAGCTTATATCAGTCTTGTTTCTTGCTGAGCAAACTAATGAACTATTGATGAAAAATCATCAAGCCCGTCCAACTGGTTCAACACCATTTCCTGAAGTGAATGTTGTGACCAGTAATGATCTTGGGCCAAGTAAGCAATTTGGACGTGGATGAGGACATGCTTGTAGATTTGGGCGTGCTCGTAGATATGCTCGTGGTAGATCATCAAAGGTATGCATTATTTTTACTCCACTTGTGTGATTTTTTTCTGATAATTTCAGGAGTAGTACACATACAAGTATAGTCATCCAACTTTATAATATAACATAAATTCATGGACATGAATATAAATTCATGGCCATGAATTTTTTCTGATTTTAGTTTTTAAAATAGCTCTCTTCCAATAATTCATTGGCATGAATTGACACTCATGGCCATGTCTCTTAAGTGGCTGGTTTATGTTTATATTTGCTATAAATTTTTTGAGATAGTCAAAACTTTATATATTATTGTTTGAAAGAGAAGCCATATGCGCACACACTATGTCACTTGTATTAAGTTGTCTTGCTCACATATTAGAGTGTATTACATATTATGCATGCTTCAAATAAGTAATATTTTGAAATCTTTATATGATATCTTGGTAAATGATAAAATCACTCCGTGCCTCTGTGATTTAATCTTAACATTTGTAAAAGTGTTTTGTATCCCTCTTAAGTTAAATGATGTTGGTATTATCGACAACACCTATTTGACATTTTTATAATAGTTTGACTATATATGTTTGCAACCAAAAGTTGCATCTAGTAACAACCAGAAGTTGTCTCTATATATAAAATTCTTTTATATTTTATCACACATTTTTGATATGTTTAAACACTTGTTTACATTCCAAAAGAATGATATATTAGTCAAATTATGTTTTTATCCCAAATGATATAATCTCCCCAGAGGATGGATCTATATAAAGAATAGTATGATATTTGGATATAATAGAATTTAGTTGAATATATATATATATATATATATATATATATATATATATATTAAATAGTATCCTGCAGATACAGTGTTATGAAATTGGTTTGTTACAATCATAAGTTGATATTGTGACTAATTGTAATTTATTAAATTTGAATTATTGATAGAAAGATTATGTATTGCAACAAATGACACCCTTCCATTCCTTAGAGTATATATGACAAAATTAGAAAATTAAAGGATATCGATCGTGCCTATAGCAATAGTCGTGATATTACAAACACTTTTGATCATATTCTTACCATGTGTATAAGAAATATTTCTCTTAAATGAGATAAATATGACTAATAACAATGCCTAATATCTAATATGAGTCATTCAAAGGGGGAGTATTATATAGAATGACTCATTACATATTTTTCTAGAAATAAGGCTCCTGAAGAGCATGTATAAGACTCCTGAAGAGCATGTACATTTTATTATATTATTCTTAAATATATTTTACCCAAAAGGGTATGTATATTATTGATGTAATCGTCCTCTCCAAGACAATTGAAGAATTATTTTTTTATAAAATTACTGTAATTGATTTTGAAGTAAACCAGAAGTTTTCTGATAACTTTATAGTTGGACATTACCAGCCAAGCCATCAATTTAATAAAAATGCGAGTAATAATTTAAATTTATATGAACTTTTGTTGAAGAACCTGTAGATTCTTCTCAGTGATAAATATTTTATTTGCTTGAAAGGCATAATTAATCATCAGCAAAGATATAGTACAATGAGATACTTTTATATACCAAGTTTTATCAACTCGCAGCCTGAAATATGCGAAATTCATTGTTTAGAATATATGATTATATAATGCTGGTGAATCTCACAATGATTATTATCTTGTCCATGAAAATTGTTGAGTATTTGTTATCAATTATATAATAATTCGCATCATATAAACAAGTTTTCATATTACCTCCCCGTCATAAACAAATTTGGTCATCATAGATTTTCCACCACAATAGTAAGATCGATTCCACCATTGGATATATATTATTGGAATCATAAGTATATTTATTTACGACTTGATTGAAATCAGGGGGAGAAAATAAATAGTCGGTGAATATTTTTATGAGACTGAATTATCGTTACTTCATCTTGATCCTAAAAGGGTTGTTAATATGAACCAGAAGTTTATAAGATAATTCATTTATATATTTGATGACTAGAAATAGTGACTGTGTCACATACACCGGCTACATATGTTCCAATAATATTAATGTCATAGAATGACAACCTCAAGATACTACTGTGTCTAAAGGACGCCTGAAGCGTGATAGGCAAGTTGGTTCCATATCTTATACAAGAAAAAAAGTAAAAAGGAGCAATAATTGATGATGGCTTTTGAAGGATCACAGGAAGAGATTATAGACATGGCAAATTAAAGAGAATAAAAGTAATGAAAAATATTGATATCTTGATATATTATGTCTTGTCCAGAATAAAGTGGAACCATTAATCGAATCGACGTCGATAATATTTATAGAACTTGAGGTTATTGGAATAATGAGGATCATGAAGCAGAATCTGTTAGAAAATATTGACAAAATTGGCCAAAGAATAAAGGATATAATTGAGGCAATTATAAAGAAATTTTATTTGGACTGGTAGTCCTTCCACACCTGAAGTTGTGTAAATAGTGTGCCCTGCTAATCATTTTCTCTTAAAAAATAGAGAAATTTTCTTTTTGAAACTGCAGTTCACACACCTAAAGGTATCAAGTTAGTGGAATATAGATGGTTATTTGTGAAACAAAATAAAATTTATGAATGTAAAGCTCAGATAATCGTAGATGACCTTGTATAGGTTATAAAGAGAAATAGTATCTTATGGTGGATACGGTTATTTGATTTTAAAATAATCTCACCATATGTGAGTGATTTAATTTAAGTTCTATATATGACCACTTGACAATGATTATCCCGGAAGGATCTTAACTGCCGGAAGCAATCCAATAAATTCTCGAGAACATACCCCCCTCAAATGAAAAAGGGGATTTGGACCAGCAGTCCGACATAAAATTATTTAACAAAATACTAAGGACAACTCCTAAAGTCTCTAGCCAGAGCAGATGGAAACTAGAATGTATTTCTAGTTGACATTGAATTGAGTTGCACCTCATAATAAAAATACTCCATGCTATATTATGTGATAAAGTGTTTCTTGGTGTATATATTAAAAGGAATTTCTCTTGGATGAATGATGTATTATAAATACACGATAGTACACTAACTTTTGTGAACACTTGAAAAAAATTCCCGGTCCTGAAGTACCGTATCTAAGTAAACTAAAACATGTTTTAGATGTTTTGACATAATTATAAATTTATTATTTAAAACAAGACTCTGCTTTCGGTTAATGTTTATTGTTAAGGGATCGCTCGCTCTAAGGGCGTGTTAATCTTGAATTTACAATATGATAATTTTATTCAATCTCCACTAACATATTCTATAAACTTCTAACTAATTTTGCAGGAAGAAAGTGATAGGGAATCAAAAATTAAATAAATTATATTGGAGATTTTCTTTTGCTATGAATTTAATTGTTGCAGGAAATTTTTAATGAGGCAGCATCACATGAAAGGAATGATGAATAAAGGAATTCAGCACATTTCTTCACAAAGGCATTTCCTACCACTTCATTTGAGAAACTAGTTCACATGATCAGGATGTGCAGACTTCGAGATCTATGTTGATATTCATAGTCATGTCATAATGAGGGGGAGATATAATACACTCATTATTACATGTGCAACACATGTACTCTTTTTCCTTCACTAGGGTTTTTCCCACAGGGTTTTTCCTAGTAAGGTTTTAACGAGGCATGGTGTTCTCATGAGTCATCTAAGGGCGAGATAAAACTAAACACACATCACCGAAGTTTTTCTTCACACATGAGCTTCAAGAAAATGGAGAAATTAAAGTTCAACAGATTCGCTCAAGTGACAATCTTGCAGATCTATTTATCAAGTCATTATCGCCAATAATTTATGAAAGATTGGTACACAAGATATGGATGCGTCAGCTCAGAGACCTTAAATAAATTTTCAAAATCGATGTACTCTTTTTCCTTTACTAGATTTTTTTTGCCAAAAAGGTTTTTTCCTAGAAAGGTTTTAACAAGGCACGATTATTGAAAATTGGACATCCAAGGGGGCATGTTGTAATATGCATGTCCTTAGAGCTTTCTAGAATATAACTATTGGCTTTCTAGTTCATATAACTCATTCCCTTTGGCCTTTCATATATCTTGTAATATCCATCTATTCACCTATAAATAGGTTCCAAAGTTAAGCTCGTGGACACACTTGAATGAATACACTATTCTCTTCTTAATCTCTCTCTTTCTCTCTCTTTCTCACATATCTATTATATAGTTATCATAATATATTTCTAACATTTACCTTATTTTAAAAGTTAATTTTTGATTAATTTTAATAATCATTGCATAAATTTTAAAATCATGATTTGAATCACATCTATTTATGTAATTTGAAAATATATACTAATATATATGAGATTAAAAAGTAGATTTTAATATTTTTCATGATTTCTTTTAAATATTCAAATAAATTATTGCTTGTAATTAGGTTTATGATGCACTATGAAAATAAATGAAGATTTGTATCATTTTTTAATTTTAAAAATAATTTTCTCGTTCTCTTATGAGCTAAATTTAATAAAAGTTGTAAGTATTTTTTATGTGTATATAAGTAGACTAGGTAACTAAGTACAAAAATACGAGTGACTTAATTATATTTGTGATAACGAATGTGTATCTATTTATATTATATTTATACTATATTATAATAGATAAAATATTAAAAATGTGGTAGTTGGTAAATCAGTAACGACTAAAATTACATTTTTACTCTTGCTAAAGTATTTTTATTAGACTCATTGATAAACTTTTGAGAGACTCAGTCGACAAAACCAATGGCAAGGCGAAGAATGAAACATTTTGAAAGGACCGGATACATGGTGGACCTCATCAATAATTGGAAGGGCCTGGGCTGCAATAGATAGATTTGTTGTATCAGGAACCGATAAGAATTGAGAGATAATAATTTGTGCTCTCAATTACTAAATTTAATTAATTATATTTAATTATTTATTTTAATTAATTTTATTTAATTAATATTTTTTTGTTGAAGACAAATCATATATTAATATAGTAAAAAAGGTGAATACAAACAAGTTCGAAATAATAAAAAACCAATCAAATAATAAGTAGAAACACCAGGAAAACCTAAGTTGAAACCAACCACAAAACAGAACACATCCATGAGACTAGACCTGATAAATTATTTTGTTGTATATAATCGTATCGTTTACTTTTTTGTTTTGCGTACTTTTTTAGCATAATCGAAAATCACACTATTTGAAATTGTGTACACGATTTAAAAACACGAACACGACATGACTTAGAAACGGGTAGACACACACGAATAAGAAATTAGAAAGAAAATTTATGGTAGTTATTCTGCTTACTAATCCTTAAAATGAAAAACTCTAATAAATAGATTAATATTTACAATATCATTATATAAATGCAAATAGATTATAATTTGACTAATGGTTTCAGATTTAAACAAATTAATATATATTATTTCCATGGGCTAAACAAAATATATTATTTATCAAGTCTTAAATAAAAAATAAAAATAAATAAATTATATTTAGTTGGATTTGCTGACTAGCGCTAAAAAAATAATAAATAATACTGATTCGGGTAAAGAAAAACTATACTACTAAATTAGTGTAAAAATAAAATAAATTTATTAGGTAATTCGATGGTTAATATAATATTATTATGCCAAAACAAAGTAATATATATTATTTTGTTAGTCTAAAACAAAATAATATCCACCAGGGCTAAAATTAAATTAAAAAAATTAAATATAATATGATCTAGTTGACATAACAGATTTGAGGTCAAACCTAATAATGTATAGTAAGGACCTACGCTAAAAACAAAACTAAATTTAAATTAAAATCCGGACTAAAATAAAACTAAAGTCTAACTAATTTGTTGATAGATAAAATGACTTAAAAATGAGTGGGACTGGGATCTGCAGAGCCCAAATATTAAAAGGTAGTCAGCCAATGCAATTTTGGGGGTTTATATAATCACCCCTCTATTTCAATTTCTATAATATCTATACTATTTTATTAAAGGGAACTAGGTATAATAGCGTTAAACTAAAACAAATCAATTTACTTTTTAATTAAAATAAAATAATGTTTTGTAAATAATTTATTAGAAGTTTTAGATATATAAATTTCATATATTGAAATTTTCACTTCTATTAAGTTTAAAATATTTTATAATATCAAAAATAATTCGTGCATCGCACGAGTTTTAAATTAATATATTATAATAGATAAAATATTAAAAATATTGATTATGATTCTTTATAAAATTACTCAAGTACCCTTATATTTTAATATTATAATTATTTAATTATCCTTATTTAATTATTCTAAATAATTCTAATTAATATGAAATCCTAACTTCTTTTATGAACCTCTATTTTTCCTCTTAAAATACCAAGCTTCCTACTTTCACGTATTTAACGGAGGTTATTATTATGTGTTTTGATCATGTACAATAATTGCTCAGAGCAACTTCAAAACGCTCCTAAATCACCTTTTAAGTCAAAATTTAAAGTATATATACTGAAAATTAACTCCAACAAACTCCTAAATTATCTTCAAAATTTTTAGGGCCCGCTATTTCCTACTCATTTTTAGGATTCTCTTTACTCTCTTTAATTCAATTTTTATTAGTATATACATATTTTCTTAATTTTATATCAATATGATTTTTTATCCTAATTTTGAAAATAAATTTTATATAAAAATTATTTAGGAAGAAAAGAATAAAAAAATTTCGTGACAAAAAATACATAACTTTTTATATAGTTAAAATTCAATATTTTATACCTTACAAAGTGATAGGGAGTAAAATAAATCCTGATTGCGTAGTTAATATCACATTAATTATACCAGAATTGGGCTGGCAATAAAGCCCATTATAAAAGGCCCAAAACCCTGAATATTAATTAATTTCATCATTGATTAATATGGGATAAATTAGCTGATAAGTAGAGTCCAAATGAAGACACAATTCCTTGGAGATTGGCCTCCAAGAAATCTCATAGGATAAGGAATCCGTTTCCTACTTCCTAAGATTCCAAAATCTATTCTAATTCTGAGACTTGTCCACCAAGTAACCTAATTCAAAGGAATCACATGCCTATATAAGGGGACTCACCCTACAAATCAGAACTATATTTTTTGACTTGATCCTTGGCGAACAGTAAAGTACATAGGCATCTTGTTAGGGTAGATTGAGTCACGAAACACAAGAGCAGTCAAATCAAGCCTTTAAACTCACGAACCCTAGCATTAAATACACCTTAAGTTTTTATCCATAACATTTGGCACCGTCTATGGGAAAGCATAACAACAACCATGGTGAGAACATGGAGTGGAAACAACGCCCCTGAAGGAACACCAGCTGGAACAACTCAAACGATTTCGTCAATGGTGGAGATACCCCCACACTCATCCTACACCGCCACCCAAGGAGGAACCCTGATTGGGACAACTGAGCCTCAGCCACAAGGGACGAATCCCCCTGATCCTCAAGGGGCGAATCCCCAATTTCAACAGGTACATGCACCTGTGAACCCTAAGCCCGTTGGGTATGAGTACTCAACTATTGTGACTACCAACCCCCCTTACGGGATGCCCCTATACCTCGAGGTTGGAGGAAGTGGACATGGTAATCGAAGTGAAGTGCAAGGGCAGACACCCCCTACATACGCGGTTTGGCTCCTATTCCGGAGGACCAAAAATTTTCTGGACCTTACACCGAAAGAGATTCCCAATCTTCGGATGACGATGTGGCTCCAAGGAGGAGGCGTGCTGGTAAAGAACCAATGCCTGATGCTAATCAACGTCCCAGAACCACACGAGGGATAAATACCCAAGAAGTACAGGAGAAGATTAGGGCTCATGAAGCTGAGATGCAAAGGCTGAAGCGTGACCTGGAGGCGCACCTAAGACCCCCATTACCTCCGAGAAGGAGAAATCCTCCTCCCATCATAGACCTGGATGGTCCAACACCAAGAAAGGCTGTTGTCCCAAGGGCTGATCCAAGTGATCTTTTGCCTCTAGGAGATCCTGATGATCCAACTCCACTATTCACTGACGAGATAATGAATGCTCACATCTCAAGGAAGTTTAAGATGCCCACCATCAAAGCTTATAATGGTACTGGGGATCCTGCTAATCATGTCCGGATATTCTCTAATGTGCTGTTGTTGCAGCCCATGAACGACGCTATTAAGTGTTAGGCCTTTCCTCAAACCCTGCCGGGAATGGCTCAAAGATGGTACAGCCGTTTGCCTCCAAATTCTATTGGGTCCTTCCGAGATCTAAGTCAAGCTTTTATCAAGCAATTCATCAGTGGAAGAGTGCATGAGAAAAGTTCAGCATCCCTCATGAGTATTGTGCAAGGAGAATTGGAGTCCATGAGAGACTATCTGCACCGTTTCACCAAAGAAGCTTTGAAGGTCCCAGACCTTGACGATAAGGTAGCTATGATAGCACTGCAGCAGGGAACTAGGGATGAGTGTTTTAAGATGTCATTGGTCAAGCACCCCCTAAAAGCATGTTACAGCTCCAAGATAGGGCTGGGAAGTATATCAAGGTGGAGGAAAGCATGAGGAAGACGGTGGTGAATAACGAGCCCGCTGGTGGCAAGTAGCGAAAGACTGAACTATAATATAATGCTAAGGATCCTAGGACTAAGAAAAACACTGATTCGACCCCGAAGAACGGAGGACCTGGACAAAAGTTCACCGAATATGCTAAACTAAATGCTCCAAGAAGTTAGATCTTAATGGAAATTGAAAGAGATATGGATGTTCGTTGGCCTAAACCCCTGAAGGCTGATCCTACTAAGATAGATAAGAGCAAATATTATAGATTTCACAAAGATACTGGTCATGACACCGATGAGTGTAGGCAACTGAAAGATAAAATAGAATTCCTCATTCGAAAAGGAAGGTTGAGCAAGTATACTGGAGAGGGAGGAGATAGGAAAAATAATGGAAGAAGGAACTTTAATGATCGCAAAAGAGATCAGGATGGTCATGGGCAAAATCCCCAACCCAGGGGACCGGTGATAAACGCAATCTTTGGAGGACCACAACCCCGAGGGCCTGTGATAAATACAATCTTTGGAGGACCGACTGCTGCTGGTTCATCTAAAAACTCGAGAAAATCATACACTAGAGAAGTTATGCATATTGTTGGAGAATTCCCGAAGAGGGCCGGTACAGGAGTAATAATGACATTTGATGATTTTGATTTAGAGAGTGTCAAATATCCTCATGACGATCCTCTAGTCATAACACCGATAATAGGGAACAACCCGGTGAAGAGAATCCTTGTAGACAATGGAGCTTCAGCGGACATCTTACTCCATGATACCTTTATAAGGATGGGTTACAATGATTCTCAATTAACCCCAACTGATATACCGATATATGGTTTCATTGGAGTCGAATGCCCCGTGGAGGGAATAATTAAGTTGCCTCTGACTATAGGTCAGGAACCAAGACAAGCCACACAGATTTGGACTTTGTAGTGGTAAAGGCTGGATCAACTTACAATATAATCATGGGAAGAACGTGAATACATGCTTTCAAGCCAGTCCCCTCTTCTTACCATTCAGTGATAAAGTTTCCCACCCGGAATGGGATTGGAGAAGAGAGAGGAGATCAAAAGATGGCAAGGAGTTGTTATGTAGCCTCTCTTAGGGTAGATGGAGTTGGGGGGCAGGTTTTACCTATTGAAGATCTGGATATCCGTGAGAATAGCGAGAAAAGAGGAAAACCGGCAGAAGACTTCATTCCGATCCCTTTGGCTCCCGAGGATCCTGAGAGAGTAACTTTCATTGGAGCGTCACTAGAGGAGTCCCTTAGAGGGAAGTTGGTGAGCTTTTTACAAGAAAATAGTGATGTATTTGCATGGTCAGCAGCTGATATGCCTGGCATAGACCCGGAACTAATCACTCACAAATTGAATGTGGATCGAAACCGAAAGACTGTAAAGCAAAAGAAAATGAGTTTTTCCCCAGAGAGGCAAGAGGCAATCAAGTAAGAAGTACAGAAGCTCTTATAGCCTGATTTCATTGAAGAGATATAATTTCTGGAATGGTTAGTAAACCCTGTAATGGTAAAGAAGACTAATGGAAAATGGAGAATGTGCGTGGATTTCAGTAATCTAAATGATGCATGCCCAAAGGATTATTTCCCGTTGCCAAGGATTGATACATTGATAGATGCGACCGCGGGTCACGAGATGCTGAGTTTTATGGATATATTTAGTGGATACAATTAGATCAAGATGCATAAAGTTGACATCCCAAAGGTATCATTCATCATCAAATTTGGTGTTTTTTGTTATCTTGTTATGGCGTTTGGTGTCAAGTATGCAGGAGCTACCTATCAAAGGTTGGTGAATAAAATTTTTAAAGATCTTATTTTGAAAAAAATGGAAGTGTATGTAGATGACATGTTAGTCAAGAGTCTTGTGAAGAATGACCACATAACCCATTTGAGGGAAGCTTTTGAGGACCTGAGATACAATAATATGATGCTAATCCCTACAAAGTGTGCGTTCGGAATGAAATCTGGAAAGTTTTTTGGATTGATGGTCTCCAAGAGGGGAATTGAAGCAAATCCTGATAAGATAAAGGCCATTTTGGACATGGAGCCTCTGAAATCTATCAAGGATGTTTAAAACCTAATTGGAAGGGTCGCTGCCTTCACGACGATTCATCTCCAAGTCCGGAGACAAGTGCTTTCCATTCTTTAAATCTTTGAAGAAGGTAAAAGATTTCATATGGACTGAGGAAAGTTAGGAGGCATTTGAAGGATTGAAGAAGTATATGGTTCAAGCCCCGTTGTTGGCTACACCAGTTCTGAATGAAACTTTGTACTTATATTTGGCCGTTTCAGAAGATGCCTTGAGCGCTGTATTGGTTAAAGAGGAACTTAAAGTCCAAAAATCCATATATTATGTCAGTAAGATTCTGCACGGAGCTGAGTTGAATTATTTGACTATTGAAAAGTTTGCTTTAACCCTAGTGATGGATTCAAGGAAGTTGCGTCCTTACTTCCAAGCTCATAAAATTGAAGTGCTATTGAATCAGCCCTTGAGAAACATCATTCACAGTCCCAAAGCTAGTGGGAGACTGATTAAATGGGCAATAGAATTGGGAGAATTCGACATCAAGTACAAGCCGTGAACGGCAATAAAATCCCAAGAGTTAGATGACTTCATGGTGGAGTGTACCATACCCAACCAAGAAGTCGGGGGCCAGGAAGATACTATACCTCAAGACACGGAAGGTAATAAATGAGACAAAGAAGAGGGCGTTAAAGAGACGGAATACTGGATTCTCAATTTTGATGGAGCATCAAAAACAAATTTAAGTGGAGTAGGGCTTGTTTTACAAAGCCTAAATGGGTTCTTGATTGAATATGCCATGAAGTTAGACTTCCCAACCACAAATAATGAAGCTGAGTATGAAGCTCTGATAGTTGGCCTCGGCCTAGCAGGGACATTGACGGTCAATAACTTGAAAGTCTGTGGAGATTCGAAGCTTTTCATATCCCAGGTCAAGGGAGAGTTTGAGGCAAAAGATGAAACAATGGCCAAGTATGTCCTCCTGGTAAGGGCTGTGATGACTCGGTTCGATGAATGCCAGATTGAGCACATTCCAAGAGAGGAAAATGCTAAGGCAGATGCATTATCTAAGTTCGCCTCATCGGAGATAGAGAAAAGTTCAGAAAGTGTGTACTTCCGCATTTTGAAAACACGAAGCATTGATGTTAAGCTTGTAGCCCCTATAGGGCCGGTGACATCATGGATAGATCCTATTAAGGCCCATATTCAAACTGGTTGGCTCCCGAATAATGTGACTGAAGCACGAAAATTGGCTTTGTGAGCAATAAGATATTCCTTGATCGATGGGATTTTGTATAAAAGATCTTATGTGGTTCCTTAATTAAGATATCTCAAACCTGATGAGGCGCGTTTGGCTCTTGAAGAAGTACACGAAGGTATTTGTGGGCAACACTTAGGGGGCAGAGCACTGGCATATAAGATAATCCGTTTAGGCTTTTATTGCCCATAAATGATGGCCGATGCCAAAGACTATGTGAAGAAGTGTGATTGTTATCAGAAACATGCACCAGTGGTTCGACAGCCTCTTGAGATGATGACTTCCATCAATTCTCCCATTCTTTTTTCTATGTGGGGAATGGATATACTTGGGCCTTTACCCATGGCCATTGCACAAAGGAAATTCCTGATTATAGCTATAGATTATTTTACTAAGTGGATTGAAGCTAAACCTTTATCCAAAATCATAACCAAGCAGGTTGCACAATTCCTCTGGGAAAATATCATGTGCGGATATGGAATCCCCCGTATCCTGGTCACCGATAATGGAAAACAGTTCAACAATGAAGAGTTCAGGAAGTATTGTGAGGAGAATGAGATCGAGTTGCTGTTTACCTCTGTGGCTCATCCACAAGCCAACGGGAAAACGGAAGTGGAAGATCGTATAATTCTAGATGGGATAAAGAAGAGGATTGAAAAATCCAGGAATAATTGGGTGGATGAAATACTCCCAATACTTTGGGCTTATCGGACTACTTGTATAGTCACTACTGGAGTAACACCCTTTATGTTGGCATATGGAGCGAAGGTAGTTGTTCCTATGGAGATTTCACACTCATCTCCTAGAATCCAAGCATACAATACTGAAAAAAATGAAGAAGGGCAAAGGTTAGCCCTGGACCTAATTGATGAAGCACGAGATGAGGCACATGCCAAGATAGTGGAATATCAGAAAAATCCTTCTTCCTACTACAACTTAAGGGTGAAAGAAAGGTTCTTCAAATAAGGTGACTTGGTTCTAAGGAAAGTAGAAGCTTCTAGTGTAGGGCAGAAAGGAAAGCTTGCCCCAAGTTGGGAAGGGCCGTACAAGATCAAAAGCGAGGATCCTTTAAGCTGGAAATTACGGATGGTTTTGATGTACCAAGGACTTGACACACGCAGAACCTAAAAATCTACTACGTATGAGCATGATGGGCAAGATTACCGCTTGTCAAAATGGCAAATAGGTTGAAAAGCACTTTGACGCTTTGCTTGCTTAGGATTTCATGTTTTGGTTTTATAAGACTATTATTTTAAGTTTTAGCGTTACAAAGACTTGTGTAAGGGATGAATTCCAAGAGTTTATGAAATTCATAAAGTTTATGATATATGATATCAAGTTCACACATCACACAAAGTTATAATAAATGAACTAAGTGCATGAATTCAAATTAAAAAAACATAAAGTTCGATAAAGGAGATCCCCTCCGCTCTCACTCGACGTCTCAATAGTATCGGTCTCTGAAGAAGAAGAGCTGAGGTCCGCTGCAGCAGGTCTGGAAGACGACTCTGGAGGTGGGAGAAGCTGATCCTGAGGGATATCATCCGAGACAACTACACGGTTACGAAACTTCTGTAGTAGAGTCTCATCATGAGGACACACATAGTCCGCCGGGTTAATGTCAGGACAAGCTTCGTTCATGGTCCCAAGGGTCGTGTCCCAACCAGTCCTGAAAAACTCGAGGAAAACTGAGTCGTCCCCAACCTTCATGGACTGAGCAAACTCATCCGTATCCAAGTAGACATCAATTACTCTGTCTTTTTCCGTCTTTAGAGTAACTAACTCAGCGTTAGCTTCCCCTAGCTCCTCCTCCTTGCGCTTCATCTTTTTTTCCAGTGCAACCTACTTCCTCTGTTGCCTCATGAGGGCGTTATCTGGATTGTACGAGGCATTCTTGCAAGATTTGGCTTGTCTAATAGACACCTGAAAGTATGGGTTGGTCTGAAAGAAAATGAAAATTATAAATATATAAGGCAAAGGAATAAATAACCGGACAATTATGATAAAGGAAGTAAAAGAAGTATATACCAAAGCAATAGACTGAGCCCCCCATAAGCTTAACCCTCTCCAAGTATGGACTAGCCACGATATATGTGAAGTCCTTAGGGGTCATAGAATGGTAGGACCAGTCTCATGAGTGCTTGTTGGAACTAACCACAGTATCCCCTTGACAGAATCCCCAGAGAGGCTGGAAAGCACCAGTAGCAACGGAAGCCAGAGCAGCTGGAGTTTCAGTCCCCCAGAAGAAGCCTCCACCATGGGCTCCTTATGCTTCTTCAGAAAGGTGGGCTCTGTTAGCTTACCGCGAGTATCCAAGCCCGCAAGTCTAGCCTTCTTCATCCTAGTCGTTTCTTCGACAACCAGCATGACTGAATTATTAATCTCCTGGGCCGCTGAATAAGAAACAAAAACAAAAAATAAGTTATGTTATTTACGTCAAAAAGAATGAAGACTTTAAAGAGCGTGAGAAATACTCTTCTGTGTGACTAAAGAAAGTCCCACTTGGATTAAGGAGAACTCCTCCAGTAAAGTTCAGCTGGGAGTCTGGCCATTTTCCTTAATAAATTCATCATGTATAACAATTTCCTCGGGGGATAGGTGGATGGTTTTGGGGCTGCCATCAGTGACCTTCCCGAAGGAGGATCTAAAGAGTGTGCCCTAGTCACCATTCTCCCATCTGAGCCCAACAAAACTATCCCTCCAGTGCTGGTTGTTATCAGGGATATAAACACTTTTGAAGATTTGTGGAGATTTGGGTCTTTGTCTAATATAGACCCAACCAGGCTGGGCACTATTATAACACTGAAAATGTTTCTAAAATACAGCTACGAAAAGGGGAAAACCACTCCTAATGCACAAAACCATGAAACAAAGGATATTTCTCCAGGAATTTGGGGGAAGTTGACAAGGATTAATTTTCAAGTCAGCTAATAATCTAGGAATGAATTCATGAAAGGGAAACCTAAGCCCAGCATAAATGACATCTTCGTAAACAAAAAGGGTATTTGGTTTCCAGTGGCATGTACGATCACCACCTTCAACGTGAATTATTTTAAGAGGAGGATGAACGTTATAAGTGGTATTAAGAAGGTCGATACTAGATGCATCATACCATTTATTACAGTAATCGAATGAATTTAAATGAGCATTAGATATGTATTCATCTCCCCTAGTATTAATCATATCAATCACCGGCATATAAGAGGAGTGAATTTCGATGTCGTTACCTCGCTTGGAAGCTGAAGCGATCTTTGCTGCCCTTTCTGAACCTTTGTCAACCATTAATGGAGGTTGAAGAAAAGTTTGAGACGGAAGAAGGTAGCCAGAAAAGGCTATTTCTCTACCGGAGAACTCTTGGAGGTTAAGAGAGAGGAGGAGAGATTTTAAAAATGAGAAATAAGAAAGTGAAGTGTGGGATTTCACTTCACTCCCCCTCCTTTATATAACCCCCCTAGCCGGTCAATGGGCCGGTAAAACTGGAATTTCCACCGGTTACGACCAGTTAAAAACCCAGCCCAAAGGCTTGGGCCCAAATTCTAGAGAATTCTAGAAGCTTCTTGACAAACAAAATAAAAACAAAAATATAATATATATATAGATATATATATATATATTATATATAAAGTAAATAACTGTTAGGCACAAAACACGCGCTAATAATTCACGCAAGTATACGTGTTCGCAAGTAATATAGAATAATTTCTAGTTCGTTCCCACAGAGACTCAGACTAATTATATTTAATTAACACTCACTCAGCAATGTATGATTACTTCTCAATGTCAAGACAATAACTCTTTAGGTTGATTAACTAATTATTAACTACAATTAACTACGAGAATTAAACACTTAATTAATACTTGAATTAACAATATCAAACACACATGAGATCATAACTCTATTATTACTTCCTTCAATAGTTATTGTTATTACCCTTAGCAGGTAACGGTGATGACATTAATCGAACAACACGAAACTGATAAAAGCCAACTTTCGTTGTACTAATACCATTCTACCAAACATCCACAATTAAGATAGAAGTTGAATAGGCATCAATTATGTTGAGACCCTATATGTCTACAGAATCTGACAACATAACGATTACACAGGTCAAGTAAAACGGTTAGATTTACCCACTAATCATGCATACACATACATGAACCTATGCTAGCATGGCAAGTTCTAAATCTCAAGATCCACTGTCGCTTCACAAGAGATTAACACACTATCTTATATGTTCGCGACGCACATAAGACGAATAAGCACAACCTATGCTAGATATCATATAATCATCACACACCAAGGTATTACACAATTAACTAAAGAAATCCATAATAAATCTGCTACAACCCCATGATCACGATTAGCCCATGATAGAACTCATTGTCACCATGGATTCATATAAAAACATGATAATAACACACAATATAAACTAATAAAAATACATATTAAAAACCAGAGTACGTCACAAGAGTAATAAGGTTCAAAGTAAAGAAAACTAGCATCCACTGTTACAACGAATAAAAGAATCACAAGAAAACATATGCTTCCTCTTCTTAATTACGATGCGCTAAAACAGTCTTCTTCTTTCTCTCCTTGCTCCTTTCTTAATACCACACACCGTGAAACGTCTCTGAAAACTACTTATATAGAAGCCCACAAGAACCAGTCGTCTTAGAAGTCCATCAGAATAAGGATTGTAAAAATCAGTATTTAATTTTACGTCCCCGGACGGCCGCCCCAGCTTCCCAGGCGTGCACCCCAGCTCCCAGGCGGCCGCCCCAGATCCTGAGCGGGCGCCCAGCAGGTTACTGGAAAAAATAATATTCTGCTCCTGGTTTCTACTGCGTTCTGCTCCCAACTTCCCACAACCAATGCCAAGCACTTCCTAGGCTTATTTTCAGATGAAATCTTCCTACATACGCAAGTTATACCCTGAATGCAAAAACACTAGAAAAACGCATCAAATACATAAAATACTTGATTTCAAGACATCAATTCAAGCCATTATAAGACGTTCTAAGTGGTATAAAATGCCACTTATCACACCCCCAAACTTAAATCGATGCTTGTCCTCAAGCGTCACAGACTAAAAAACAAAGCAAAAACATGCATGAGTGCAATCTACATGAAATGCAGTGATCCCCCTCATAATGACTAAACCAACCAACTCATGACATCTCAACAAATGCAATTAGGCGACTAAAGGTCAATCAAATCATGCAAACTAACATACAACTAGAAATGTGGTGTGTGCGGATGCTTAACAGATATGCTTCAAAACTAGATCAATTATCATGACTCGATTATCCTCAAGGCAATCACATGATTATACGAAGAATAAATTCTAGGCACAAATTTACTTATAACACTTCAAGATCACTGGAGCTTATTACGGAATCATGCTTTTATTCAACATAATAACAAATACTTATTTGACCGTGCAATGAGTGAGGTCCACAAAAGACTTATGCAATGACATCCATTTAGCGAGCGTTAGGTTAGAGGATCCCAGACTATAAAAGCCTTAGGTCACTAGGCACATAGTCCCCTAAGAACTTAATAACTCGAAAACCAAAGAGCCAACTCGTGATCAATTATGCATTAAACTTTATTATTTTTTTTCTTTCCTCTTTCTTTTCTTTTTTTTTTTCAAATTTCTGAGCAAGTGCGTTTCGCTCCATCTTGCTCAACCCTAGACTACTCGCATAAAAATACGAGCCGGCTACTAGCCATTTGACACCTAGCCATAATTAACAATGAATTCAAATTTTTACTCCAATTTTTTTCTTTTCATGCCTTTTATCATTAAGAGCCTATCATAAATTCTAAGCATAATTAATAGATTAACCTCAAAAACCATCAAACCATGACAACAATCTAGTCCTTAAGCATACTCTAAGACTTAGTGAAATTACAAGTATTTCTAGCATGCATGTCAACCTACATGATTCAACATTACTCTAACGCTATCACTACACTCGCATCAATATCACAAATCAATCGGTAAAGCAACGCAAAAGGGATCATGGTATATTCATGAGCTAAATAACATGATAAATAAAGCTATAAAATAAAATAAAAAAAACTATATATGGAAAAACTATGCAACTATATGAACTAAATTATCATGAATATGCAACTACATGACACACACACAAATATGCTCCTTAACTACCACCCGAAAACTTAAAATCTTCACTATCCCCAATAAAGGCAGTAGAAAGGAACACAGGGTATACCTACTCGAAGAAATCATCATGAGCACCCTCAGAGGGTGGAGTGTCAGGAGGAGGATAAGCAGAGTCCTCACCAAAAATGGGCCACTGGATGTCAGCTCCAAGGCCTCTGAAAGCACTCCCAAGTGCGAGGGTGAGCTCGTGAGCAAATCTACTCTGCGACTCGTACATCACATCCATCCTCCTCGATAGCCTCCTATACTGAGCATCAACCATCCCTGAACCAGCACCTTCCTGGGCTCTAGAAGAGCCTACGTTATTATGAACCTGACTGGGCCTAGCCATAGTAGCACCAGCTGCTGGACGTCCACCTGGAAAATGATATCCCAAACCATGCTCTTCGGGCTCTCCACCCGTCCACTCCTGCATCGCATTCATAGTCGATGAGTCAATAGGAGCGGCCGGTATCTACAGCTGCTCATAAGAAGGCCAGTGAACTCCAACTGCTCTGCATAACTTCATGACAGTAGATGCATAAGGGATGTTGCTTTAAGTCCTCCCCCTCAAAAACTTCAAAATCCCTTGGTAGAACTCACCAAGGTTCACATAATATTCCTCATTCAAGATCCCCCACAACAACCTGGCTCTCTCAACTGTAACCTCATGTGCATATGAAGAAGGCAAAATATTAGCATAAATAAAGGCATTCCATGCACATGCATACCTGTTCATCGCAACCGCCGGAAAAGAACGATACTCGTTAGATTCCATTTTGAACTTCCACACCGTGCCCTGCTGACAGAGAGTAGCACAAATCAAATCCAAATCAAAATCCTCGGGGGTCTTCTCATTCCAGTTCTCCTCCTCGGGCTTCCTTTGTCGCTGCCCAATAACACGGTGAATCGCCTCAGGCTGATAATCAACAGTAAGCCTCCGAACAACCGTTTACCCATTCTTGTCAGCCTTGGCGTTCTCATAAAACTCGTGAACCACACTCATTGGAACCGCCTCCGGTGACTCACAAAAAGGAATCCACCCCTTTTCCGTAATCATTGGCAATAACTCACCATCCCTCCCCGATGGAAAAAATCCCCTCTCCTTCAGAATCGGCTTAGTCAGAAGCCTAGTATACTCCTCCTCAGCAGCCTTATCCATCAAATGGGGCCTCACAGTAGTTCCTCTCGATAAATCAGCAGTAGGAACGATGCTGCTGCTATCAATAGTTCGAGATCTCTTAGGTGCCATTGAACTGAGAAAAAGTGTTTGGGGGTGTATTTTGATTGTAGGAGAGAGTTTTGGAGTTGAAAGTATATGGGAGTCTATATGGAGGTGTTGTGTGTATATATAGGGTGGAATTTAGGTTTAGAATTAGAGTAGGAGTGGGGTTGATGGGAGAGAAAATGTGGGTTGTGGGTTGTTTGCTGTGGGTTTTTATTTTATTTTGGGTTTTCTGTTTTTTTTTGGTTTTTTATAAGGCCGAAAAAAATTCTGATAGAAGGGTACCAGGCGGCCGCCCGGGCTTTTCAGGCGGGCGCCCCAGGGGTTTCTGGAAAAAAAATTTTCTGCCCAAATTTTCTGAATTTTTTTTAGGTTTTTGGATTTGGTAATAACTTCTAAAGGTTCCTAAAGTCTCAAATCTTGGGTTGCCTCCCAAGAAGCGCTTCTTTTACGTCATTAGCTTGACATAGAGGAGTTCGATCAAGTTGACAATAAAATGGCACTAACCACTTCCCGGTTTGCCATGTCCCCATAATAATGCTTCAATCTCTGACCATTAACCTTGAATGCTTGGCCCCGATCGTTCTCAAAAATCTCCACCGCTCCATGTGGAAACACAGTTTTGACGATAAAAGGTCCAGACCACCTTGATTTCAACTTTCCAGGAAAAAGTTAGAGACGAGAGTTGAATAAAAGAACTTGTTGCCCCGGCATAAATGACTTAGGAGATAGCTTCCTGCATGCCACCTTTTTACTTTTTCCTTGTACATTTTGTTGTTCTCGTACACTTGAAGTCGAAATTCATCAAGTTCATTTAACTGAAGCATTCGCTTCTTCCCAGCTGCATCTAGATCAAGGTTCAACTTCTTCAATGCCCAATAAGCCTTATTCTCTAGCTCCGCAGGTAAATGACATCCCTTACTATAGACAAGTTGAAACGAGAACATCCCAAGTGGAGTCTTGTATGTTGTTCTATATGCCCAGACAGCTTCATCGAGTTTTAAAGACCAATCTTTGCTTGACAGACAAACAACTTTCTCTAGAATCCGCTTGATCTCTCTATTAAACACTTCAGCTTGACCATTAGTTTGCGGATTCAACATGCATGCATGTCAACCTACACGATTCAACATTACTCTAACGCTATCACTACACTCGTATCAATATCACAAATCAATCGGTAAAGCAACGCAAATGGGATCATGGTATATGCATGAGCTAAATGACATGATAAATAAAGCTATAAAATAAAATAAAAAAAAACTATATATGGAAAAACTATGCAACTATATGAACTAAATTATCATGAATATGCAACTACATGACACACACACAAATAAGCTCCTTAACTAACACCCCCAAACTTAAAATCTTCACTATCCCCAATGAAGGTAGTAGAAAGGAACACAGGGTATACCTACTTGAAGAAATCATCATCACCACCCTCAGAGGGTGGAGTGTCAGGAGGAGGATAAGCAGAGTCCTCACCAAAAACGGGCCACTGGATGTCAGCTCCAAGGCCTCTGAAAGCAGTCCCAAGTGCAAGGGTGAGCTCCTGAGCAAATCTACTCTGTGACTCGTACATCGCATCCATCCTCCTCGATAGCCTCCTATACTGAGCATCAGCCATCCCTGAACCAGCACCTTCCTGGGCTCTAGAAGAGCCTGCGTCATCATGAACCTGACTGGGCCTAGCCATAGTAGCACCAGCTGCTGGACGTCCTCCTGGAAGACGATATCCCAAACCATACTCTTCGGGCCCTCCACCCGTCCACTCCTGCATCGCATTCATAGTCGATGAGTCAATAGGAGTGGCCGGCATCTGCAGCTGCTCATAAGAAGGTCAGTGAACTCCAACTGCTCTGCACGGCTTCATGACAGTAGATGCATAAGGGATGTTGCTTTGAGTCCTCCCCCTCAAAAACTTCAAAAATTATTGGTAGATGAACTCACCAAGGTCCACATAATATTCCTCATTCAAGATCCCCCACAACAACCTGGCTCTCTCAACTGTAACCTCATGTGCATATGAAGAAGGCAAAATATTAGCACAAATAAAGGCATTCCATGCACGTGCATACCTGTTCATCACAACCGCCAGAAAAGAACGATACTCGTTAGATCCTGTTTTGAACTTCCACACTGTGCCCTGCTGACAGAGAGTAGCACAAATCAAATCCAAATCAAAATCCTCGGGGGTCTTCTCATTCCAGTTCTCCTCCTCGGGCTTCCTTTGTCGCTGTCCAATAACACGGCAAATCGCATCAGGCTGATAATCAACAGTAAGCCTACGAACAACCGTATACCTATTCTTGTCAGCCTTGGCGTTCGTATAAAAGTCGCGAACCACACTCATTGGAACCGCCTCCGGTGACTCACAAAAAGGAATCCAACCTTTCTCGGCAATCATCGACAATAACTCACCATCCCTCCCCGATGGAAAAAATCCCCTCTCCTTCAGAATCGGCTTAGTCAGAAGCCTAGTATACTCCTCCTCAGCAGCCCTATCCACCAAACGGGGCCTCGCAACAGTTCCCCTCGATGAATCAGCAGTAGGAACGATGCTGCTGCTATCAATAGTTTGAGATCTCTTAGGTGCCATTGAATTGAGAAAAAGTGTTTGGGGGTGTATTTTGATTGTAGGAGAGAGTTTTGGAGTTGAAAGTATATGGGAGTGTATATGGAGGTGTTGTGTGTATATATAGGGTGGAATTTAGGTTTAGAATTAGAGTAGGAGTGGGGTTGTGGGAGAGAAAATGTGGGTTGTGCATTGTTTTCTGTGGGTTTTTATTTTATTTTGGGTTTTCTAATTTTTTTTGGTTTTTTATAAGGCCTAAAAAAATTCTGATAGAAGGGTTCCAGGAGGTTGCCCGGGCTTTCCAGGCGGGCGCCCCAGACTCCAGGCGGTCGCCCGGGCTTTCCAGGCGGGCGATCTAGGGGTTTCTGGAAAAAAAAATTTCTACCCAAATTTTCTGATTTTTTTTTTGGGTTTTTGGATATGGTAATAACTTCTAAAGGTTCCTAAAGTCTCAAGTCTTGGGTTGCCTCCCAAGAAGCGCTTCTTTTACGTCATTAGCTTGACATAGAGGAGTTCGATCAAGTTGACAATAAAACGGCACTAACCACTTCCCGGTTTGCCGTGTCCCCATAATAATGCTTCAATCTCTGACCATTAACCTTGAATGATTGGCCCCGATCGTTCTCAATAATCTCCACCGCTCCATATGGAAACACAGTTTTGACGATAAAAGGTCCAGACCACCTTGATTTTAACTTTCCAGGAAAAAGTCGGAGACGAGAGTTGAATAAAAGAACTTGTTGCCCCGGCACAAATGACTTAGGAGATAGCTTCCTGTCATGCCACCTTTTACTTTTTCCTTGTACATTTTGTTGTTCTCGTACGCTTGAAGTCAAAATTTATCAAGTTCATTTAACTGAAGCATTCGCTTCTTCCCAGCTGCATCTAGATTAAGGTTCAACTTCTTCAATGCCCAATAAGCCTTATTCTCTAGCTCCGCAGGTAAATGAAATCCCTTACCATAGACAAGTTGAAACGAAAACATCCCAAGTGGAGTCTTGTATGCTGTTCTATATGCCCAAACAACTTCATCGAGCTTTAAAGACCAATCTTTGCTTGACAAACAAACAACTTTCTCTAGAATGCGCTTGATCTCTCTATTAAACACTTCAGCTTGACTATTAGTTTGCGGATGATAGGTAGTAGCAATACGATGATTCACATTGTAGCGCTGCATCATAGAAGTGAACTTACGGTTGCAGAAATGCGACCCCCCATCACTTATGGTTACTCGTGGTGTTCCAAACCTTGTGAATATCTGCTTATGAAGAAAATTCAACACTACCTTTGCATCATTCACCGACAGAGCCTTGACTTCTACCCATTTCGAGACATAATCGACTGCCAGCAAGATGTAGTGATTATTGCAAGACAAGATAAATGGTCCCATGAAATCGATTCCCCAAACATCAAAGACCTTGACTTCAAGAATCATATTTAAAGGCATCTCATCCTTTCTAGTAAGATTACCAACTCTTTGGCAACGATCACACCTTAAAATGAACTGATGTGCATCCTTAAACAACGTAGGCCAGAAAAAACCTGCTTGCAGAATACGAGCTGCTATCTTTTCACCACCATAATGTCCACCATAAACTGTGGAATGGCAGTCTCGTAATATCCCCTCCGTCTCACAGAATGGGATACAACTCTTGATGATCTGGTCAGCTCCTTGTCTAAACAAATATGGTTCATCCCACATATACCACTTCACCTCATGCAGAAACTTCTTCTTTTGAGCTGCATTCATATTAGGAGGCATTATATTGCTGACAAGATAGTTCACAATGTCTGCGAACCATGGTTCTTCCTCCTGAACTGCGAACAACTGCTCATCCGGAAAAGGTTTGTTGATCAATGTCTTATCATGTGAAGTAGAATCGGGATTTTCCAATCTAGAGAGATGGTCAGCTACTTGATTCTCAGTACCTTTTCGATCCTTGATCTCTAACTCAAATTCCTGTAGTAAGAGCACCCAACGAATAAGTCTAGGCTTCGAATCCTTCTTTGAGACTAGATAGCAGATGGCGGCATGATCAGTGAATACCGTCACCTTTGTCCCAAGCAGATACGATTAAAATTTTTTGAAACCAAAGACTATAGCCAAGAGCTCCTTCTCAGTAGTGGTATAGTTCATTTGAGCTTCATTAAGCGTCTTACTAGCATAGTAGACCACATGAAAAAGATTATTCTTGCGCTGCCCAAGAACTGCTCCCACTACATAATCACTCGCATCACACATCATCTCAAAGGTTCTGTCCAATCAGGTGCCGTAATAACTGGTGCAGTTATCAAACTCTTCTTGAGAGTCTCGAATGCCGCCAAGCATTCATCATCAAATTTGAAAGGCACATCTTTGTCGAGCAAGTTGCACAATGGCTTAAATATCTTCGAGAAGTCCTTGATGAAACGCCGATAAAAACCCGCATGACCAAGAAAACTATGAATTCCTTTCACAGAAATAAGTGGTGGAAGATTTTCAGTGACTCCCACCTTGGCTTTATCCACCTCAAGGCCCTTGCTAGAGACTTTATGCCCAAGAATAATTCCTTCACGCACCATAAAGTGACATTTTTCCCAATTGAGCACCAAATTAGTTTCCACACACCTTTTGAGCACCGAACGAAGATTATTCAAACATTCATTAAACGAATTTCCAAAGACGCAGAAGTCGTCCATGAACACTTCGACATTGTTTCCATTCATATCAGAGAATATAGCCATCATGCATCTCTGAAAAGTGGCAGGTGCACCACATAATCCAAACAAAACTCTGTGAAAAGCAAATGTGCCAAATTGACAAGTGAAGGTATTATTTTCTTGATCTTCTGGTGCAATGCAAATCTGATTATACCCCGAATAGCCATCCAGAAGAAAATAATACTCATGACCAGCCAACCTGTCAAGCATCTGATCAATAAATGGAAGAGGGAAGTGATCCTTCCTCGTGGCTTTGTTCAACTTTCTATAATCCATGCATACCCTCCATCCTGTGGCTGTTCGAGTGGGGATGAGCTCATTCTTCTCATTTGCTACCACAGTTATACCTCCTTTCTTAGGTACACATTGCACAGGGCTCGCCCAAGAACTATCAGATATAGGATATATTATTCCTGCATCTAGCCACTTCAGAATTTCTTTCTTCACCACTTCTTTCATGATAGGATTAAGTCTTCACTGTTGCTCAACAGTCGGCTTACTACCTTCCTCTAGCAGAATTTTATGCATGCAGTTGAAGGGCTGATACCTTTTGTATCTGCTATAGTCCATCCAATGGCCGATTTGAATTCTCTCAAGATCCTCAAGAGCTTGTCCTCCTCACTACCTGAAAGGTCAGATGCAATAATAACAGGAAAAGTAGATGCATCACCTAAAAAAGCATACCTCAGGTGTTCAGGCAATGGTTTAAGCTCCAAAGTAGGTGCTTCCTCAATAGATGGTTTGAGCTTTCCCTCAGCATTCTTGAGATCAGTATTACCAAGAGATTCAAATGGCATGTCTAGCTTCTGCTTCCAAGGAGAAGTATTTAGATATTGTAGTTGCTCATTGCCTTCCTCATCTTCACTGTCAAATTCCCCCACTAAGGCTTTCTCTAAGGCATCAGACATCAGCACATGATCAAGTTCCGAAGTTACCGCAGAATCAATCAAATCCACCTTGAAGTACTCCTCATCTTCTGTAGGGAATTTCATCGCATTGAATACATTGAATGTCACATCCTGATCTTGCACTCTCATAGTAAGTTCACCTTTTTGCACGTCTATCAAGGTACGACCTGTAGCCAAGAAAGGTCATCCCAAGATTATGGGAATCTTCTTATCTTCCTCAAAATCCAGAATGACAAAGTCTGCAGGAAAGATGAGCTTATCCACCTTTACTAACACGTCCTCCACGATGCCTCGTGGGTATGTAATAGAACGATCAGCCAATTGTAGAGACATGTAGGTGGGCTTTGGATCAGGCAAATTCAACTTTTTGAAGATAGACAATGGCATCAGATTGATGCTTGCTCCCAAATGCACAGTCACTTGTCGAAAGACAACTTGCCAATGGTGCAAAGAATGGTGAAGCTACCTGGATCTTTAAGCTTTGGAGGTAATTTTTATTGCAGCACAGTACTGCACTCTTCCGTTAGAGCAACGGTATCAAGGTCATCCAGTTTCACCTTCCTTGAAAGAATACTCTTCATGAATTTTGCATAACTAGGTATTTGCTCCAGAGCCTCAGCAAAGGGTATGTTGATGTGAAGTTTCTTGAACACCTCCAGAAACTTACCAAATTGCTTATCCAGCTTTTGTTTTTGCAATCTCTTAGGAAAAGGTGGTGGAGGATAGAGTTGTTTCTCCCCTGTATTACCCTCAGGCAGAGTGTGTTCAAAAGTAGTCTTCCTTGGTTCCGTCGCTTTCTCCTTTTGCATACCTTCTTCATCTACAACTTCAGCTTCTCCATCTTTTTCTTTTTCAGCTTCAGCAACTTTTCCAGACCTTAAGGTGACAGCCTTGACTTGTTTCTTAGCTTCCTTCCTGCCTGGCACTTCAGTATCGCTGGGAAGTGCGCCAGGTTGACGATTGAGCAAGGCATTAACTATTTGACCGATTTGATTCTCCAAGGTCTTGATAGAAACAGCCTGACTTTTGCACAATAGCTTTAGCTCCTCGAAATCAGCGCTAGAAGGTGGAGCAACACCTCTTTGTTGAGGATATGATTGCCTTTGAACATATTGATGAGGTTACGTGAATCCAGGTGGATTAAACTGTTTACTTACACCTTGCTGATATGGTTGCTGAACAGCATTCTGATTGTTATTCCAGCTGAAATTGGGATGATTTCTGTTATTAGGATGATAAGTAGCTGGCACAGGCTGCTGCGGTCGCTGATAATTGTTCACATACTAAATAGATTCATTAACGAGAGAACACTGATCCGTAGCATGAGAGCCTGCACAATGATCACAAATCATAGCTATCTGATTGACTCCATAGTTGGCTAAAGAATCGACCTTCAAAGACAGCGCTTGGAGCTGCGCTGCAATAGCTGTAGCTGCATCAACTTCCAGAATACTTGCTACCTTCCCAGGCATCATCCTTTGAGATAGGTTTTGATGCTCATTTGCAGCCATAATTTCAATAAGATTATAGGCCTCAGTATAGCTTTTGGCCCACAAGGCGCCTCCAGCTGCTGCATCGAGCATGGGCCGAGATTGGCCCCCCAAACCATTATAGAAACCAGTGATCACCATCCAGTCAGGCATACCATGATGTGGACACTTTCTCAACATCTCCTTATAGCACTCCCAAGCTTCGCACATAGATTCAGTTGGTTGTTGCGCAAACTGAGTAAGAGCACTCCTCATAGTCGCAGTTTTAGCCATTGGATAGAACTTCACCAGAAACTTTTGCGCAAGATCTTCCCAAGTAGTGATGGACCCAGCTGGTTCAGAATGTAACCAGTCCTTAGCTTTATCCCTCAGAGAGAATGGGAAAAGCCTCAGCTTGATAGCCTCATCAGTAACACCATTATATTTGAAAGTACTACAGATCTCGACAAAATTCCTGATATGCATGTTGGGGTCTTCAGTCGCAGCACCTCCGAAAGAAACAGAATTTTGCACCATCTGAATAGTGCCCGGCTTGATTTCAAAGGTATTAGCCTGAATAGCCGGATGAAGGATGCTTGACTGAATGTCATCAATTTTAGGCCGAGAAAAGTCCATAAGAGCTGGATCTGCTGCTGGAACTATACGATCACCCATGATTACTGGTTCTTTCTGCTCACTCTCATTATCCGAATCTCCAAAATCTATCTTCTCCGGAATATCAAGAACTGAGTCTGTCTCCTCAGCCGTATCTAGAGTTCTCTTGCGAGTACGAGAACGTGTTTGCATAAACGCTCACTAGAGTACCTGAAACACAACCGGAAATAATAAGTGACACGTCTTAATCAATGAGTCCTAATGACCACTGATGGTAAGTACATAAACTAAATAAATATGCCAAGTCCCCGGCAGCGGCGCCAAAAACTTGTTAGGCATAAAACACGCGCTAAAAGTTCATGCAAGTATATGTGTTCGCAAGTAATATAGAATAATTTCTAGTTCATTCCCACATAGACTCAGACTAATTATATTTAATTAACACTCACTCACCAATGTATGGTTACTTCTCAATGTCAAGACAATAACTCTTTAGGTTGATTAACTAATTATTGACTATAATTAACTACGAGAATTAAACACTAAACTAACACTTGAATTAACAATATCAAACACACATGAGATCATAACTTCATTATTACTTCCTTCAATAGTTATTGTTATTACCCTTAGCATGTAACAGTGATGACATGAATCGAACAACACGAAACTGATAAAAGCCAACTTTCGTTGTACTAATACCATTCTACCAAACATCCACAATTAAGATAAAAGTTGAATAGGCATCAATTATGTTGAGACCTTATATGTCTACAAAATTTGACAACATAACAATTTAAGCGCAAGTTATTCATTATGATTACACAGGGCAAGTAAAACGGTTAGAGTTACCCACTAATCATGCATACACATACATGAACCTATGCTAGCATAGCAAGTTGTAAATCTCAAGATCCACTGTCGCATCACAAGAGATTAACACACTATCTTATATGTTCGCGACGCACATAATACGAATAAGCACAAGCTATGCTAGATATCATACAATCATCACACACCAAAGTATTATACAATTAACTAATGAAATCCATAATAAATCTGCTACGACCCCGTGATCACGATTAGCCCATGATAGAACTCATCGTCACCATGGGTTCATATGAAAACATGATAATAACACACACTATAAACTAATAAAAATACTTATTAAAAACCAGAGTACGCCACAAGAGTAATAAGGTTCAAAGTAAAATAACTAGCATCCACTGTTACAACGAATAAAAGAATCACAAGAAAACGTATGCTTCCTCTTCTTCGTTGTGATGTGCTAAATTGGTTATCTTCCTTCTCTCCTTGCTCTTTTCTTAATACCACACACCGTGAAACGTCTCTGAAAACTACTTATATAGAAGTCCACAAGAACCAGCCGTCTCAGAAGTCCATCAGAATAAGGATTATAAAAATCAGTATTTAATTTTACATCCCCGGGCGGCTGCCCCAGCTTCTCGGGCGGGCGCCCCAGCTCCCAAGAGGCCACCCCAGATCCTGAGCGGGCGCCCAGCAGGTTAATGGAAAAAAATAATATTTTGCTCCTGATTTCTGCTGCGTTCTGCTCCCAACTTCCCATAACCAATGCCAAGCACTTCCTAGGGTTATTTTTTGATGAAATCTTCCTACATATGCAAGTTATAGCCTGAATGCAAAAACACTAGACAAACACATCAAATACATAAAATACTTGATTTCAAGACATCAATTCAAGCCATTATAGGACGTTCTAAGTGGTATAAAATGCCACTTATCAATAACCCAGAAGATTCCAGAATATTCTAGATAAATCTTGGGTTAAAAAGCCCGTGTTGATAGGCCCAAGGCTTGGGCCCAATTGTTATAGGTCCAGTACAAAGCCCAGGGAAAAGCCCAATTAATGGCTAGAGCCCAGTTTTCAATTTAAAAATCCTGATAGAAAAATAGGTCAGAATCCTGGTCGAAAGTTCGTGGTCGAAAAAACCCACGACCAGGTTGAAGGAATTTACGGACGAGTGGAAGCATGATATAACAATTATTCCGTAAAACCATGTATCTCACATATAGAAAAAAACATATAATATCAAGGGAGCGGAGGAATCGTAATCATACCTTGAAAATTGAAGCTTTATAACAATGGATGTGTGGCGCCTCAAAATCCGGGGTCAGGGATCTCGGAGGCCACGCCATCTCAATCACTATAAACCATATACCTCGCATCACAATATATAAATACTCACACTTTAAGACCCCACACTTATCACACACACACACTTACAGGCATTGTCTTGGAAACGAACCATTCATTACTAGAGTAGATCAACCACAAAGTGATAAATATAACAACCCAAAAGTAATTAAGTCTTACCGGGGAATAACCTTTAAGTAAGGCTAGTCCGTCGGCCAAATATACGTTTCTTATTTATTACTTTACATAAGTCATACTTATAAATAAGACGAACTAAAAATAACTGAAAACCAATCCAGCTTATTCGGACTACCTGTGGTACAACACCAAACAACCTACGCAACAGCTAGCCATTTCCTACCCATTTCCTGGCTGTGGTTCTCATGGTAGGCATCTTGATTCACTGTTGTGTTGTGTCAATTTAAGAAAACAAGTGTGATCTATAATGCCCAGCATAAAAATGTACAATATGAAAATGACTGTATGATAACTCACTTAAAACATCATATATGATAATTATGTTTTATTTGAAAATAGTTTTCCTTGGTGATACACACCTTCTTATGAAAACAATTCTTTAGTAGATTCTATTATCCTGCAAATTTCTTAATAGTAAACCCAGCACCTAGGCTTGGGTTACGGTATTGCATCACAATTCCAATAGGAAGAATAGGACTTTCACCAGAGCCACCGTATACGATGATCAGTCGTACTACCGAAATAGTAACCTTTTCTACATGTAGATGGACGATTCCCTTTTATTATTGGTTATCACCCTGGCCGCATTTGGGCCTTTTCTGTGTCCGTCCCTTTCAGGTACACACTTCGTGTCTATCCCTCTCAAGACACGGTTTTGCGTCCATCCCTCTCAAGTATGCATACTCTTCATGTTCATTAGTATATAAGATACCTTCTCATGTGGTAGTAAATTGGTAGTCTCCCAAGTCCACGAAGTACTGGAGTCTACCCCTCCTTGTCCTTGTAAGAATCTTATCATCAATCTGGAACTTATATTTTTCCCCAAGCATATTGCTTGTTGATATGTACACTTTGATTTATACGTGTATATATGTACTTCCGAGAATTTTTGGAAGAAGTAGTAGGGATGTGAGTTGACCGTTGTCAATATATTTGTTATATAAGGGGGAGTTTCTTTTGAAACTATAATCCAAATATTTAAAATAAGTCGAGATAATATTCTCCGACGATCTGAAATTATTCGAATGATTTTACGAAAATCAGAAAGTATTTTGAATCAGGTTCTATGCTTTTTAAATAATAACTAAACAATTAAATAACTAATGCTTAATAATCAATTATTAATCGTTGAATAATTAAACCTCAAATAATTATACTTTTAAAAGAATATTTGAAATAATATTCCTCAACTAATTTATGTTTAAGTAATTTAATAATCTTTAATATTTAATCGAGTCTGAAATAAATATTCACTGGAGAATACTTCTCCCATAATAAATGAATAATAAATAGATATTTATAATTCGAATGATAAAGTATAGTTGAGGGAATATGATTTTTAGAAATCGTTTTAATAAAAGTTTGAGGTGTTTAGTATTTTGTAAGTGGACGTTGAGTCCTTTTAAACCGTACTACTATGGACTTTTAATCGTCCTATAATATCACCGGAATGATCACCGGGTTTTTATCTTAAAATCCCGACTGACTCACGGTCTTATACTTATACGTCATGCTTAAAGCGGAATTAAACATTCTACGATACTTACTTATCGTACAACATCGCTATATTATGCAAAAAGTTCAATTACTACGTATCATGGCAAGCATGGTATTTATGCAATAATAATAAAACAATCCTTTCACAACACAACATTAAATGGAGTTGGGTTCGTAAACTTGCCTGGGTATCTCGAGTTGGAGGATGCTCTAGGTTCCGCTCGCAAATCTATAATCATAAACACAATTCGTTTCGTTAGGTCATGTTCTAATTTACGGCTACCCGCACTCATGCGCTAATTATTACGCACCCTCTCAACTTATATTATCCTTATTATTCTTTTAAGTCCTTATTCACATCATGGTCGCTTCCTTTTTCAAAGTATCTTAAGTTCATTTTCATTTTCGTCGTTGCCTCCGCTTATGGATTTTACGGTTTCAAATTGCGCCGTCTCGGCTCCGATATTTTAATAAACTTGAATAATCATTAATTTCACTTAAAATTTTTAAGAAAGTTAGGAAACTCAATATAATACTCTCTGTAAAAATTTGATGATTTATGAACATTCTTAAGTCGGTCCTTTATATTTTTAAAGTTCATAATTCGTAGTAGTTTTTGTCGCGTAAATCACTTTTAGTAAAACGGCCATAACTTTTGATCCGTAAATCGGAATCAAGCTATTCAAGAGCCTAAACGATCCTTATAACATTTTATATCATATTAAAGGGTTATTTTTCAAGAAACTACATTTTACATCTTCGGGACTTTCTGCAGAAATTTAAAGTTATGTTTTGTTCTTTGTAACGAGATTACAGTTATGATCGGAGTTTCGTTTATGACTTAAATCTTTATACTACCACCAATAATTAACATATCATCATCACCAAACTAACTCCTTTAAAGAACATCATGTTCTTGAGGCAACAACAATCATCCTTAAATCTACTTAGCTAAACATCAAGATTACAACAATACTCTCACCAAAACTAGGTTTACAACTATATACTAAAAGGATCTTGAACTTAAATCTTAAATAAGGTAGGGCCAAAGATTTATACCTTTCTTGGGAGCTTGAGATGTGTTCTTGATGATGGTGAAATCTTGGGAGCACTTAGTATAGTTTCTGGAAACTAAAACAACCATTAAAATCAAGAAACCAAAGAAGAGTTACTATTCACACTATTCATTATCAACTTTCTTGATTTTATTTCACCCATCAAACCTTGATAAAAAGAGCTCAAAGATTTATCTTACCTTATTTTGGTTGGTAGGAAGCTTGAGAGTTAATGGTAGGATTTATCCATGGCTAGAGCTTGAAGTTTTCATTTTGATTTCTTTGTTTTAGGGTGAAGGGCCGAATGGAGAAGGTTGGGAGAGAAAGAGAGAGTTTTTGGTGATGCTTCCTTGGTTGCTTCTTGGAAATGAGGCTTGTGATATCTTTTTATTTGATTGTTATTCCTTAGTATCTATCCTAGGATTTGATCTTTGTTGCCAATCTTGGAGATAAATCTAGCTAGCATTGGTAGATTACAAGCTAAGCCACTTGTTTAGCTCTTTAGCTTACTATTTGATAGCCTTGGTTGATCATCCTACACTTTAGCTCACTATTTGATAAAGTAACCATGGTTACTTTTCTACCATGGTTAGTTAGTGCGTTACATTTATTTAATTGTTTACGCGTTCGCTCGGTCGCTTAAACATTTTCGTAATACTTCCTCGTAAATGGTCCGCGACGTAATTCCTCTCGTATTTATTCCTTATGTTTTGAATTATCATACTTGGATATAAATTCGTAGGGTTTTAAATTGATAATTATATTGTGATTCCCGTAATCCTCGATGATTCGTAAATATGGTCGTTTTTCAAAGTTCGTTTTATTCGAAAACTAATAGCGTTTACATACACTCATTTGGTACGTATAATCATAATATCAACTCCGAAACTCATTTTCTCATGCACTACATAGTGTGGGCTAAAACGTTTTCCCCGTTCGTCAGAGTTACTATTCATTAAATGTTTTACAAGGTCTTAAAAATTCGAGTTATTACAGGATACTAGCAGTTGCTCCTCAGAGTGTGAAGCACTCTACTGGTATCCACCAAGAATAATCCTTTGATAAATCTTTTATAAAGATGAAGTTTATACAAATGGTGACCTTTTCTTTTGAGAGAGAGAGAGAGAGAGAGAGAGAGAGAGATGAAGAAGAAGGTGAGGGTGGCAACTAAGTTTTCACAAAAACACAAGTGCATGCCAAAACCCTTCTCATCTCATTCTTTATATAGGGCTCACTAGGTTTTCATATAATTAATATATCAATATATATTATTATATAAATCCCACACTTTATCTTATAAAATGTTTAAATATTAATTAAAACTATTTTAATCATTATTATTTTTCTAAACTCTTTAGAAAATAACTTGATCTCTCAAAATGCCTTCATCAATAAATTAATCTTTTTATGGTGTGACCCTGTAGGTTCAATATCAAGCTGGTAGTAGAAATAAATAATAATAAACCTTCTATTTATTATTTATATGAATTCTAAAATTCATTTAATATAATTAACTGATTAATTATATTTATTCTACATCGTGAGTGATGCTTCTCAACATATCGCGACTATCCAGATAATATGAATTCACTGCTTAGAATACCAAGAACCAGTCAGTGACTAGTTACCGTACAATGAATTCCTTCTACCCTTACAATATCCTGATTAAATACAAGGCATGGATCTCGTGTCAGGCCTATCAAATTTAATCATATGATTTCTTATTCATAATGTAAAGTTCATATTAATGCAAATTAGAAATTCCTTTCTAATTCATACACTATGGCCAGAGATTCCAGAACTCACATACTAAGAATAACATATAATATTCTTTTCCTATACTGGAAGGGGTAGATCCTCTATTGACGTTAACTATCTCCATACACAAATCCCTATGCCCAGAATAGACCTAATTGATGTCTTTGAGACTAAGGACTAAACCAAAGCACAGTTCATTATATACAAGATAACTTTAACGATCTCAAGTCTAAGGACACTTGTACAACTATCACTCAGTGAATAACTATCGACACGTGAGTAATCTCCATTAGTTGTCCAACTTATCGAGTCATGTTCAGTGAACTTATTCCCTAATAAGCACCTACATACCAGTTATAATGTCACCACACAAATACCTATGAGAACAGATATCCTCCTGAAGGGAGCAAGCATAGTATGTACCAATCTTTGTGGATTCACTACCTTCCGATTAGTTATCCTATGATCAGGAACTGTTTAAGTCTAAAGTTATCACCTTCTAGATCTCACTATTACAATTTCATTATAATTCTAGAAGCTTTACTCTAAACTATGGAACATCTTATTCAAAACACTTTAAATTGATAAAGCCCATAATAAAACCAAAACAAATCTTTTATTAATATTAATGAAATCAAATAAGAATAGAAGAAAGTTCTTCCTAACTCATCATGCATGATTGGATTTAGGACAAACACTTTCAATCTCCCACTTGAACTAAAGCCAATCACCCTGGTATCTAATACCCATATTCTCTTTATGACGATCAAAGTAAATATGAGATAATGACTTTATGAGTGGGTCTGCTATGTTGTTATGGTGTCAACTTTCTCAATCTTGACATCTTCTATTTCAATGATTTCCCTATTCAAATGAAAGCGTCGCAAAACATATTTGAAATTTTTATGAGACCTAGGTTCCTTGGCTTGTGCTATTACTGCGTTGTTATCACAATACAACACAATAGGCTCCTTAATGCTAGGAACAACTCCTAACTCAAAAACAAATTTTCTCATCCAGACGGCTTCTTTTGCAGCCTCGCAGCTATATACTCTGCTTCCGCTGTGGAGTCAGCCGTTGTAGACTGTTTGGAACTCTTCCAACTAATCGCACCACCATTCAGAGTAAACACGTACCCTAACATGGATTTGCTATCATCACTTTTTGATTGAAAACTAGAGTCAGTATAACCCTCTATTTTCAACTCAGATCCACTAAAAACAAGAAAAATATCCTTAGTCCTTCACAAGTACTTAAGGATGTTCTTCACTGCTTTTCAGTAGTCTTCTCTTGGATCGGACTAATATCTGCTTGTCACACTAATTGAGTAAGCAACATCAGGCCTAGTACATAACATCGCATACATGATACATCCTATTGCTGAAGCATAAGGAATCTTACTCATACGCTCTCTTTCCTCAGGTGTCTTAGGAGACATCCTTTTGGAAATGGATACTCCATGGCTCATCGGTATGAGACCACTTCTTCTTGGGAGGGTTCCGCTTCCTTTTCTTAGGATTAGAACCTTAACCAATTAGAAGAACATAACTCTTCTTAGAGGGAAAATTCAATTTCGCAGTCTTCAACCTATTGTGGAGTTCAGCCAGACTGACGTTCAGCTTATTCATGTGAAAGTTCACAACAAACTGCGAAAATGAACCCGGAAGTGATTGCAAGACCAAGTCTTGAGTCTGCTCCCCATCCATGGCAAAACCAAGTTGTCCAAAACATTCAATCAAATTGATCATCTTAAGTGCATGGTCATTCACAAATGATCCCTCAGACATCCTACAGCCGAACAACTCCTTTGATATCTCATATCGAGCTATCCTCCCTGCCACATCATACAAATCTTGTAGATGCGTTATGATAGGGTGAGCATCCATATGCTCCTGATGCTTCTGTAGCTCAATGTTCATGAAAGCTAGCATGATACATTGAGCAACATTTGCATCATCTATCCACTTACGATACATAACATGTTCATCATTATGTGCATCGTCAGCAGGTTCAGCAGGCTTAGGTGAGTCAAGAACATATTCTAGCTTCTCAACCCTGAGAACATTTCTCAAGTTTCGAAGCCAGTCAGCAAAATTAGGACCAGTCAATTTGTGAGCATCTAGTATGCTCCGGAGTGATAGTGCAGAAGATATAATGTATATAGTAAATCTGTAAATGATAAACACATAACAACACTTAGCAAATATTCAATTACATTTCAAAATACTTTATGAATCAGGTCTTTATTCATAAGTGGCTCCCACTAGTCTATCTAATATTTATACAACCCCCTAAGTGAAAAATTAAGCATTCATAATGCTAGTGGGAATATGGATCCCACATTCCATCACACAACCTCGGCTATAGCATGAAACGCCATGTGATGTTCAATAGGCAGACAACTCTTGTCAATTACATCTTATGCTATTCCCTGATAAAAATTTAGCCTCTTGAATAATTTGAGTCACGGATGTAGCACGACAAACTCAATATTCTAAGTCAAGTCTAACCCAACATTTCATACAATTGAATTAGTCTCTAACGGCCCACGACGGTAGCACGTAACGACCATTAGATTCTAATTCATTGTACACATCTCTATACAATAGGCAAGTATTTCTTATTTCAAAATCAAAGCCCTCAGCTGTAGCATGAAACGATAATGATTCAAAAATGAGAACTACTTTCTACCATGTTGGAAGGCTATGACCGACACAAGCCCGTTGTGTCATTGGCGAATTAGTACTTGATATTATTTAATTTTAGAGGGATTATATTATATTACAACACTAGTACAGTCTGAACTTTTAGCGTCGGTTAAAACAGCACTAAGACGTCGGTCAAGTGGCGAAGTAAGTGTGGGAGACGCTATAGGTATGGACCTACAACGTCGGTTAAATGAGCGACACAGAAACTTTAATTGTGTCGGTTAAACGACACACATTAAAGGTTAATCAACCGACGCTGTAGGTTGACTTATAGTATCGGTGTTATAGATATAACCGACGCTATTTGTCGCCTTGTAATGCGTCGGTTGGACAAAATGCCGACGCTTTTGGTTTGATTAATTGCGTCGGTTATATCCAATGCCGATGTTATTGGTTCTCACCTGTTGCGTAGGTTCACTAAAATGCCGATGCACTTGCCTGTCACCTGTTGCGCTGGTTCACCTGTTTGTTAACCGACGCTATTGCTTCTCACCAAATGCATCAGTTAGCAGAAATGCCGACACACTTGCTTCTCATCAATAACGCCGGTTAGCTAGAATGCCGATGCTTTTTATCACTGAAAAATTAATTTTTTTCCTGTTTTTCATTGATATTTTATATATTCTATTAACCTGTTTTATTATAACAATTAATACTAAAATCCCAAAAATATAGTACAACAAAAAATTAAATTGTACAACTTAAAAATTATATATTATAATAAATTTAGATAATTTAAATATACTAATCTTGAAAGAAAAGTATATATTGAATTACAAATACAATCCAACTCTTTCTATTATGGTTCCCTTACAGATTAAATAACACATAATGTGTCTCCCCTAACAAGTACTTCAAAATCTTCAAGTCCCCCTTCATAAATGCTTGACCATCCGTTCTCATTTTTCTCTGAAATGTTCAATAAAAAATAAATTCACAATCATGCAAATTATAACCAACATGAAGATTCTATATATCAGCTAAATGTTTGAAATAGCAAGGTAGGAAATGCTTTTATGCTTCTCCACACATATTGTAAACAAATAAAATCAACCAACACATCCAATTATAAAATGGTTATATGCTTCTATCAAGTACTTATAGCACATATGGAGGATCTAAAAATTTAAAAGAATTACCTTGTTAGAAACATTCTAAAGTAAAAAATTGTGCCCAAAGCTCTCGTATCTCTTTAATTTCCTTTTTGGTATAGTTCCTTGAACCAAGACCCTTCAATATATGAAAGACAAAGTATTAGAAAAATCTCTATTTGATCAATATTTGTAAAATAATGTGGACATTATTTTTCTTACCACTTTCCAATTTATAGTGGAATTTTTTTGAGAAAGCATGATTATGTCGTGCATGTACCTCATAACGAAAAAACCACACTCCGTGCCTCCTTCTTGTTGAGGAAACTACGCATAAAGAAACATCATTTTTCAAGTTATGTATATAAAAAAAAGATCAAACATGTAAACAAGTAATACCAGAACCTCAGAATGATGCCAGAAAAATTCTTTTCTATTATTCATTAATCCACCTTCTCGTACGTATAATTTATATGCCCTGTGAATTAAGCATACATCATTATTCACATTTATTATGAAATTAGAACAATACATTATGCAAAACTAAAATTCATATTTAACTTACGTCAGGGCAGGCGTTGCCAAACGTATTTTCCGTTCTTGTTTCAATGGATCAAACACATATATAGTACTTTCCTTGAGACAAAACAGGAGCAACATCCAATGGTTGCTGCAATGATACAAACATATGTAATAAATATTTTGGATTACACTAGTAATAAAATTAGTGATAGAGACTTATTTTGTTCGTACTCTTGGATGTATGGTGCTAGGATAAAAGGTTTTTTTTATTTTCTACCAAAATATTTGTCATGTAATCAGCTGCTTCCCGTTGACGTTGATAGTCACGATTATGTGTTATGTCTAATCTAGATGGCAACATGAATCCAAATGTATCCTTGCACAAAGTGCTAACGTACCTACTAAAATTACTTATCACAATAAGCATGTGTGTTGATAGATTTTAAAGTAATTACGGAAGAAAAAACTTGGTCTTACTTTAGAAATATTTGCAAAACGGATATGTTTAACCAACTCATTTTCAAAAATTGATCAACATCTTCAGGCGTGATGTATGTTGGATCCTCTCCATTTTCTTCATACTTAAAGACCTCACTTTTTTTTTTGTGGGAGGCCTCTTATTAAGCAAGAAACGTAGAGATTGACAATGCTCACTTGAGTGTATGACATCATCAAGCAATGGTGGAGTTTTCTTTATAGGAGTCACTGAACATTTGCTTTCAACTTTTTTTGGCACCTGACCATTTTCTTGAGGCTAGTCTCACTCTTCTTCTCCAATAATATCGGCTCCTATAGTCAAAAACAATTACAAACATGAAAAACTGTAAATGAACGAGAGAAAAAAAATTCTGGAATAAACTTTCACCTCACAAGACTTATACCTGCTCTAATGTAACAAGGTCCTTCGGCCATTGAACAAAGCTACCCGCTGCATTTCCTACCGTCTCATGTTCATCACATGGCATAGGAAGTGGGGTTAGTTGATATTCAGCTACAACATTATCAACTGATACTTTGACATTGTGAGGCACAATCGGGATATTATGAATCATATTAACCCTATTTAATGGAAAAACAGTCCCCCTTGCTGCAATAACTCTCTTTTTCTCCAGATGTATCACCCAAAGACATCAAAGTGTTGGAGTCTGGAATGTATAAATTAACAGAAATACCAAGTAAAAAATATCAATCCGCTAGAATCCTCTTTGTAAATTAAGAATTAACATTTAACCTTGGTGTTTAGATATTCCAAATAGAAAGGTTTATTTATTACCTTGAGATTTGTGAAATGATCTTCTCAATGTACCGAATCATGTACCGACTGGCAACTGCTTTGAATAATTTCATTTTTTGGTGCACCAAAATTATTCACATACTGATCATTTGAAATTAACACACCCATCTACTTCAATTGATTAAATATACCTTCAAGCTTTGAATTCATCATTTCATTCATCTTCTCCTCAAACTCCTTATGAACTTTCCTAGTAATTTCTTGTGTAATTGTGGCCAACTCATCCACCGAGACGAGGCCACTATGTTTAGTTTTCCCTGATCCAAATACATCTTTAATTTTGGCTCCTCCACCAACCCCTCTAACAGGTCCTCCATGCTCCTTCTGACCAAGTGCACGTGACAAAATGTCATCATGGCCTTCTGGAGTCCATGACCCATCTGAAAGCTGCCTCTGCAGCTCTCCCTGTTCATAATATTCATTAGGAAGTGAAGCAACATTAGCCTTCATTACTATATGTAATTTAACACAAGAATAGTTTAGTAATTTACCATTTTGTCAAACACTTCCTTCGTCTTGTCATTTGGAAAGTAATAACCTCCGCCCTCACGAGGTTTTGTACGTGCTCTAATCCAATCATAGCTACGTCCGGTAAGCTCACTCGATAAAGCTGATGAATTAATGGATTCATAACCAGTTAAAGAAGCTATTGGGTCATCAACACACCACTTTGTCCTTCTTTCCGCGTATCCACTAGGTCCAAGATAATTTACATGTTCATTATGTTGTTGACTTAATTTTGCTTTTTCACTTATTTCCTGTTTAACACAAAAAAAGAGAGGTGTGAGTTAACTAGCAACATATGTATAATCTTGGAGGATGCCTGCTGCGAGATATTATCGGTTTAGTTTAATGATTATTTAGTAATCAATCATGTTATACTCACTAACATTTACTACAACATAGTTCAATCTGTGCATGATTAGTTTTAATTATCAATTTTGAATGATAAGTAAAGGCAGAAAATAGGACAGGGGAGAACCATAAACTTCCACAAGTGAACAAGACACCTGAGAATTTTAGGGGCATCATTTTAGTTACCTTAAACTCCTCTATTTCACGTCTTTTTTAAATAATTCCCACATCTCCTCGCTGATAAAATTGTATTTTTTACATGGATCATTCTCTCTGCGCAAGTAATTTTTGGTCAACTTAATCTTGAAATCCCTCCACTGCTTCCCTGCTCTTTCTAAGACGTTCTTTTTATGCGAATCATCCAATTTCCAACGACTCTGAACATAAAGATAAAATTACATATTTAATCTAATATGCAGACATGCAGTGTGCGTGTGAACAAGTATATACCTTATAAAGAAAAAGAAATCCACTGACAGCAAATGGTAACTATGCATAAAAATAATTCACTAAGCTTACTCCACAAAACTAATTTCCAGACTTTAAAATATAATCAAACCTAAGAAAACATTTCTTATGCAAAACATAAGCATTACAGAAAATTAAAAAAAGATCCCTATAAATTTACAAATATCCTGACAGAATATAATGAAAAAATATCCTGACAAAATATCTCAGAATACAAATATCCTGACAGAATACAATTACGCAAATTCCTTGGATAAAATTGAATAAGCCAAATTACAGCAATTATATGTACAATCACGGTCTTAGTAGGTCATTAGGTCTTAATTGTCCATAATTTGGTATGTTGAATCTATTTTATCTTGTTCTTTTTGTTAGGTGATTGCAGTAAGTTGTTTATAAGTTCCAGTTAATTTGCTTAAAGACAAGTATAAAGGTAAAAGGAATCCACTAGCATTTAAAAATTAGATATATCTACCTTCTTAAATGGTTACAAAATTAGAAATACATCTAAAGCTTTTAGCAACATGAATATACTGATATTTTAAGTAGCCTGATCAACTAACATGTTGAAACCTCACAACTGTATTTAGTCAGCTGTATATATAACCCGGTCTGCAAGTGTTACTGGATCAAAATATGAAAACAACAGAGTATTTAGTCAGAGCTTATTGCATAAGGAAACACAATGAAAAATATTTACTTGTATTTAGTCAGAGTATTTAGTCAGAGCTTATGGCATACTTTTTACTTGTAGAGTCATGCTTAATGCAAACAAACATTCACAAAATTTGAACAGCTATTCATCACATTATTCAGATTTCAACCTCTTCTTCAATGTACAACAGTGATCATGTAATATGTAAGAGAAACTAACAAATAACAAGAAATGATTTATGATAGTGAAGCAACAAAAATTATACAGAATTTTGCAGAACTAATTAATACAGTAATATGCAAAAATATTTGGTCAGATTACAGGAAAACATAGAAAAATAATAATCTGCACAGTACAGTTGGAGAGAAATAGAGCAGAAAGAGTAAACTGCTTTGTAGAATTCTGCAGAAATGCAGAAAAGAAAAAACTGCATTTTATATTCGAAATTAGGGATGAAATTTGTCAAAAAGAATTTTGACCGAGTTTTGACTGGGTTTGGGTCTTTAAAATAAAGCAGTTACAGGACAGGAACTACTAGTCGACATGAAGTCAACCAGCCACCCGAAATATGCTGTTTTCTAAAATCTACAAGATCAGTCGACCATTCAATCTCGACTGCTAGACTGTTCGACTAGTCGAGCGCCGTGTCAATTATGGTCTGGTAGCATGTAAGGTCATAATTCATTCTGTCTTCAGCTTCTAAAAAGTTCAAATACAAGAAAAAGTTTATCAAAGCAACATATTTAAACAAAAAAATCTTAAAAAATACGAGCACACTGGATTCAAATATGTATTCTGGATTAAAATGAAATTGGTTTAGTAGGTAAATTTTTGAGATAAGGGCTCCAGAAAATCTAGCAGTCTCATGAGATTAACTTGTGTTTATAATCTAGAAGCTGAGAGTTTAAAGAATAGAACATAATAATAAAAACCAGCAGATATATCATACTTGTGTAATATCAGAAGGTCACACCTACTATTTACAGTAGTTTTAGTTAAATATTAAAGTTTGTACCTTAATGTCATCCCACATGGCATCTTTCAGCCCTTGATCAACTTGATCCCAACTCTCGATATTAATATTGACTTGTACTCTGGCCACTGATCCTATATAACTCCTCAAATCTTTAAGAATGTCCCCGATTGGGTCACCATATTCGTCGAAAGAAATGCTACACTCCAAGTTCTGATTTACCATCCTTCTTTTATGTTTTGTGCACAACGTCGGACCTCTGGTCCTTTTCTTGGATACTCCTTCAGAATTCTGCTCCTCATTATCTTTATCTTGATCCATGTAAAATACCTAAAACATAATAAATGCGACAAGAATCTGTATAGAGTATATGAAAAGATCTATTAAATTTCAATGTGCTAGATTTCAACATATCATTATTGGAAGGAAGAAATATCACTCTTTTATACAAATGACGATAAATAACGCTGCCAAGTATTTTCAATTTAATATGTTAGATATATTTGATAATGTCATGGCTAATATAATTTATGTTTAGATTTCAGATCTTACATAACAGGACAAATCAGTACTTAACCGTTGATCAGTACTTATACTGGAAGTCAGGACTTAAAGATATCAGTACTTATATTATCAGGAGATAATCATCAGAAGTTAGATATCAGAACTTAAGTGCTGAAGGACGATCAGATAAGGACAGTAGCTGATTAAAGGAAAGAAGATCGAGATAAACATAAGAAGAGATATGCATGAAGAAGGAGTTCCGTGAAGAATGGAATACTTGTATGAAAAGATATCTGATTGATATATTTTAGGAAGTAGAATTATATTCCATATCAATTAGCGATTATCTTGTAACTGTGTAGTATATAAACACAGACATAGGGTTTATACTATAAGTGTTATCATATTCAAAAAGATTATTCATTGTAACCCTAACAGCTCTCGTGATATTTGTTCATCACTGAGAGGTAATAGTTCCATACTGTAACGGAGTTTATTATTTCAATAAAGTTTGTTTTCTGTTACTTAATATATTAAATATCGATTTGATTGTATTATACACTGTATTCACCCCCCTCTACAGTGTGTGTGACCTAACAAGTGGTATCAGAGCTTATCTGTTAACACATATACAGTTAAAGATCCAAACACAATCATGTCGGACACAGAAACTCCAACTAAGCCTACCAAAACTGAGGAACCACCAAAGACACAAATTCAGAGTCGGTATGAGACCATTAGATTTCCATACTGAGACCATCTGAATATCCCATATGGAAGGTAAGGATGACCATGTTCCTGGAAGCAACAGATCCAGAATACCTTGATAGAATCAAGGAAGGGCCTCACAAACCAACCAAGCTCACTGTTGCAGTTGCAGGTGAAGCAGCAAAGACCGTACCAAAGGAGAAGAGTGATTATACTGCTGAAGATATAGCATCAATTGCTAAGGATGCTAAGGTACGACACTTACTGCATAGTGCCATTGATAATGTAATGTCAAACAGGGTAATCAACTGCAAGACTGCTAAGGAGATATGGGATGCTCTGGAAACAAGGTGTCAGGGAACTGACACAATTAAGAAGAACAGGGAGACAATACTCACTCAAGAGTAGGAACATTTTGACTCAAGGACTAATGAGTCATTGAATGATTTATATGATACATTTGTCAAACTTTTGAATGATTTGTCATTGGTTGATAAAGAGTATGATCTTGAAGATTCAAACCTTAAATTCCTGTTAGCTCTTCCTGAATGCTGGGATTTGAAGGCAACGACAATAAGAGACAACTACAATCTTGATGAAACAACTCTTGATGAAATCTATGGAATGCTCAAGACTCATGAGCTTGAGATGGAACAAAGAACCAAGAGGAAAGGAGGAAAGTCAAGGACAATTGCTCTTAAGGCTGAAGAAGAATCCCCCAAAGCAGCTTCCTCAAGGAAAGACAAGGGTAAAGCTCTTGTCATAAAGTCTGAAACTGAGTCATCAAGTTCTGAAAGTGATGACGACTCAGATTCTGAAAGCTTGCCTGAGACTGATGCTGATGAGGAGATGATGAAGCTGTGTGCTCTTATGGTGAAATGAATCACAAAGATTGCATACAGGAAGTTCAGGAAGGGAAAGAAGTTTTCCAGGAAAGGCATAAGTTCTGATAAGAAGAATTTCAGAAGATCTGAAGGCAGAGGAGGAAAGTCTAACAGAGGAGATTATACCAATGTTAAATGCTATAACTGTGGTGAGAAAGGCCACATATCTCCTGATTGCAAGAAGGTAAAGGGTGACAAAGGCAAGGCTCTTGTCACAAAGTAGAAAAGCTGGCCAGACACCTCAGACTCTGAAAGTGAGGAGAACTATGCATTGATGGCAAATGCTGATAAAGAAAGTGCTGAGAGCAGTTCTGAAGCTGCTGAAACAAAGGTACCTCAGACTACTTATGCTTTTCATACTGATGATATTAATGAGTTGAGAAGATATCTTAAAACCATGTTTGTTAGTTATAGAGATCAAACTTTAACATGTGAAAGATTAACCTCTGAAAATCTTGCATTTAAGAAAAGAAATGATTTCTTAGAAAAAGAGTTAGTCATGTTCCATCAAACTCAGAAGGATAGAGATGATGCTTTTTATGTTAGGGATGAAGTGCTAAAAATGAATGAATCTCTAAAAACTGAGTTAGAAAAGGAAAGAGAGATTATCAGGACTTGGACTAACTCTGGCAAAACAACTCAAAATTTGCTAAGTAGTGGAAACTGAAAAGAGGGCTTAGGTTATTGAGAAGATAAGAATGATAAAGGAACTGAAGAAATTAAGCCTGTTGTTAAGCAAAAGCCAAAGTTAAAACCTGTTAAGTTTGTAACTGTAAAGTCTGAAAATGAGAAATCAGAAGTTAAAGAGGAATTAACTTCTGAAAAACTAAAACAGGAAAAGACAGCTAAAGTGAACATAGGCTTAATGACAAAGAAGCAGCTTAAGCATAAGCTGAAAGATGTTAAGAATGCAAACAAGGTAAAATCACCTAGGAAAATAGGAATGGAAAGGAAGGTGTGAATAAAAGCAATGATTATAAACCTGTTCCTGATGCTCCTAGGAAAACATGTCATAACTGTGGAAGTTCTAACCATCTGGCTTCTTTTTGCAGGAATAATAAGAATATTAACTCCTTACCTTCAAAATCAGGAGTTAAGAGTCAGTCTGTTAGATACAAACCACAAAATCCTTGTTTTCATTGTGGTAGTTTATGGCATTCCATTTATACTTGTAAGGAATATCATAGTTTGTACTATGATTATTATCAAATAAAACCTTCTTTGAAGAAAGTTTCCATTGTTCCTTCTAGTGTAAATTCTGATTCAAAGTCTGATAGTGTAAGTTCTGATAAGAAAAATGTTAACATAAACTCTGATGCTAAATCCGCTGCAAATGTTAACAAACTTAATAAGGCCAAAGGATCCAAGCAAGTCTGGGTCCTTAAAACTAATAATTAGTGGTCTTTGTGATTGCAGGGCAACAGGAAAAATATTCTAGTTCTGGACAGTGGATGTTCAGGACATATGACTGGAAATAAGGCCCTGCTATCAGACTTTGTGGAGAAAGCTGACCCAAGTGTTTCTTATGGAGATGGCAACATTGGAAAAACATTGGGATATGGCAATATCAATCTTGGAAATGTCATAATTAAAGAAGTAGCTCTGGTCTCAGGACTTAAACACAATCTACTGAGTATAAGTCAAATCTGTGACAGAGGTTATCATGTTGATTTCTTTGAAGAACACTGTGAAATTGTGAGTAAATCTAAAGGCAAAGTTGTTCTGAAAGGATACAGGCGTGGTAACATTTATGAAGCTAAGCTTTCAACAAGTACTGATGGTTCTACAATCTGTCTGATGAGTAGAGCATCAATTGAAGAAAGCTGGAATTGGCACAAGAAACTCTCTCATTTAAATTTCAACAATATATATGACCTGGTCAAGAAAAATCTTGTGAGAGGACTGCCAAAGTCAGTATTTGCTCCTGATGGCCTTTGTGATTCCTGTCAGAAGGCCAAATAAAGAAAATCTTCATTCAAGAGCAAGACTGAATCATCAATTCTTGAGCCTTATCATCTATAACATGTTGATCTATTTGGTCCAGTAAATGTCATGTCTATTGCAAAGAAGAAGTATACGTTGGTCATAGTGGATGAGTTCACCAGATACACATGGGTGTATTTCTTGCACACAAAAAGTGAAACTACATCTATCTTGATTGATCATGTCAAACATTTGGATAAATTGGTCAAAGATTCTGTGAAAATTTTAAGGAGTGATAATGGCACTGAGTTCAAGAATTTGATAATGGAAGAGTTCTGCAAAAACCATGGAATAAAGCAAGAATTTTCTGCTCCTGGAACTCCACAGCAAAATGGAGTTGTTGAAAGGAAGAATAGAACTCTCATTGAAGCTGCACGTACAATGCTTGAAGAAGCAAAGCTTCCAACCTATTTCTGGGCTGAAGCTGTGCAGACTGCTTGTTTTACTCAAAATGCAACACTCATTAACAAGCATGAAAAACCACCATATGAGATGGTGAAGAAAAAGAAGCCAAATCTGAAATACTTTCATATATTTGGATGCAAGTGTTTTGTTCTCAAGACTCATCCTGAACAGCTATCCAAGTTTGATTTAAAAGCTGATGAAGGAATCTTTGTTGGATATCCACTTTCCACAAAAGCCTTAAGAGTCTATAATTTGAGAACAAAAGTGGTCATGGAATCTATCAATGTCTCTTTTGATGAAAAGAAGATTACTGGTCTTGAAGATTTCATTGACCATGATCAGCTGAGATTTGAAAATGAAGACTCAAATTCTGATACTGAAAATCCTGACAGTCTAAGTCCTGATACTGTAAATTCTGATGGATTAAACTCTGATGTTATTGAAACTGTGGTGACTACTTCAAAGGAAGATGCACCTATGCAGGGGGAGCATATTCAAGATCCTACCACATCTCAAGAAACATCAGAACATACATCTGGCTCTTCAAGTTATGATTCGTCAAGTTCTGATAAGCCAAGTTCTGATAGTGCTGAAAATCTAAATACTGAAGAATCCAACTCAGAGAGCATAGTTTCAGGGGGAGCATCAGAAAATGAAAATGAAGACAGTATGGATCATGGGGGAGCATCCAGTTCTAGAGAAAACCTTCCATCTGCAAGGAAGTGGACAAAATCACATACACCTGATTTGATAATTGGAAATCCTGATGCAGGTGTCAGAACTAGAACAGGTACTTCAAATGAATGTCTCTACAATTCTTTTCTCTCTCAGACTGAGCCAAAGAAAGTGGAAGAAGCTCTTCAAGATGCTGATTGGGTGCAAGCAATGCAGGAAGAGTTAAATGAATTTGAAAGAAACAAAGTCTGGACCCTAGTGCCAAGACCAAAGAATAGATCTGTTGTTGGTACAAAGTGGGTATTCAGAAACAAAACTGACAGTGATGGCATAATTACAAGGAATAAGGCAAGGCTGGTTGTAAAAGGATATTCTCAACAGGAGGGAATTGATTATGATGAAACATTTACACCAGCTGCTAGGTTAGAAGCCATAAGGATATTTTTGGCTTATGCTGCTCACAAAAAGTTTACTGTCTTTCAAATGGATGTGAAAAGTGCTTTTCTCAATGGAGAATTGGAGGATGAGGTATATGTTGAACAACCTCCAGGCTTTGTAGATTCCAAACATCCAGATTATGTCTACAGGCTTGATAAAGCACTTTATGGACTTAAGCAAGCTCCTAGAGCATGGTATGAGACTTTAGCTCAGTTTCTTATGGAAAGTGGATTCAATAGAGGAACAATAGACAAAACACTGTTCTACCTCAACCATGGAAAGGACTTACTTCTGGTCCAGATTTATGTTGATGATATCATTTTTGGGTCTACAAATGACAACCTTTGCAAGAAGTTTGCCAAACTAATGCAGTCAAGATATCAGATGAGTATGATGGGGGAACTTAGCTATTTTCTGGGCCTTCAAGTCAAGCAGAATGAAGAAGGCACTTTTATTTGTCAAACCAAGTACACAAGAAACTTGCTGAAGAAATTTGGAATGCAAGATTGTTCTAGTGCATCCACTCCCATGGCCACTGCAACAAAACTGGATAAGGATACTGGTAAATCAGTAGATATTACTGATTACAGAGGTATGATTGGCTCTCTACTCTATCTAACTGCTAGTAGACCTGATATCATGTATGCTACCTGTCTTTGTGCAAGATTTCAAGCAAATCCAAGAGAACCTCACTTAACAGCTGTGAAAAGAATCTTTAAGTATCTTAAAGGAACAGCTGATCTGGGATTGTGGTATCCTAGAGAATCAGATTTTAAACTAATAGGTTACTCAGATGCAGATTTTACAGGTTGCAAAATTGACAGGAAAAGCACATGTGGAAGCTGCCAATTCCTTGGAGGCAGATTGGTTTCTTGGTTCAGTAAGAAACAAAAGTCAATTTCCACATCAACTGCTGAAGCAGAGTATATTACTGTAGGAAGCTGTTGTGCACAGATTCTTTGGATGAAGAATCAGTTACTGGATTATGGGTTAACATACTTCAAAATCCCTATTTACTATGATAATCAAAGTGCTATTGCTATGACAGGTAATCCAGTTCAACACTCTATGACAAAGCACATCAGCATCAGGTACCACTTCATAAGGGAACATGTGGATGAAGGTACAGTGGAATTGCACTTTGTTCCAACAGATCAACAACTAGCAGATATCTTCACAAAACCACTGTGTGAAGCCACTTTTACAAGATTGGTAAATGAACTTGGAATGATTTCAGGTTCTTTATCTAAATCTGCTTAGTCTTGTTCTGTATTATCAGACTTTATGATCAATATTTACAGAATTTAATCTCTTTGTGTATTCTGTGATTAATTGACAAATATTTTTAAGTACTGACTGCTGTCTGATATATGTTTCTAAACTCTGATAAGTGATATGTCTATCTAAGTAACCATTCAATCCTATGAGGATAACTGTGCTAGATACTGACTTACTAGTCTTCAATAAACAAATGATCCCATGTAAGAAGTAATTATTTCTGTGGAAATCTTATGACACTAGCAAATTCTGATAATTGAGCTTAGTTGAGTTTACTTTGTTTATCTTATTACTAAGTCACAAATTAGAATAATGCTACTCTTCTGTTAAGTTCTGATACTAGTAAAACTGCTGAATGTACTAAGTGCTGATAAACCTCACTTATAAAAAGAAAAATCAAAAGGATCAAAGAATAAAATCAGGTACTCCTTTGAGATCTAGAGTAAAAATGTGGAAGGGAAGACCCAAGTGCATTGCTGGTATTAAGTAAATATGCATTAGAAAAGCAAAATATTTTCTTGGTGACTTTTCACACTCTATGATTACTGGAGAAATACTCTGATAATAGCATAAATTCTGATAAGCAGTCGTGACTCACTTACACTGAGGAGCCACTGTAAAATAGAATTTAAAAAGATGCATAAAATTAGCACAAAACAGATGAGGTGGACTCAAGCATGAACTCATTCATCAGTAGGTTTCAGGATAATGACAGCTCTTTAGCAAAATTTTAGTTATGCCTTATTTCTAAGATATACTGAAGTGAATCAGACTTTACTCTTTGTCTGCTATTTAGCTTGATGCACACACTAATCACTCCATCTGAATGATGAAAATTACTGTGGTGGTCTATGTTGTTTTAGATAAACAGTCATTGTGTCATTTTGCACTAACTCTGAGGCCAAGTTCTGGTTGCATATTCTGACGATTAAGTTCTGAAGAGTATAACTCAGCACTTGTATGAGGATTTACTTAGATAGGCATTCATTTTTCGAGTTAAGAAATTATGTTCTGAGGACTGTTAAGTTCTGAAATAAGTCTAAGTTCTGATATTACAGTCTAAATTCTTTACTTGACTTATCTGTGGATAAAATTTGATAACAGTCTCGGTACAAACTAGAACATGTGAAGTGGAAGATTAATAGTCACTATGGTTAGGATTAATGGTACTCGTACTTGAACAGTCAACTTTTACTTGTGTCTTGTGCACATTCAACCATGTTTTCTCTTTCCAATGAATGTTATTCTTTTTCCAAGTCTGGGGAGACGAGATAGAATTAATTCTACCTATCAGCATTAAAAACCTTTATGTCTCTTGGCATTCTCTTGCCTATATAAACAGCCTCTTCACATCAGCCTTCCCATCAAATTCTTTCTCACAAACTTACCTTCATACTTTTTCTTTCAAAAACACAATGGTCAGATACAACATGTTTTTGAACTACCAAAACTTCAATATGGAGCTAAGCTGTGCCGACTAGCAGCAGGAATGGCACGTCACGGCCATTCCTGAGGAGATATGGGACTCTGTCCCACAGGAGGTACTGACCCACCTCCTGTTCTTCTATATGGACTACCATCGCCATCTGGAGCGATTGGAGGACCAAAGGCTGGAAGCTCTCCGCCAGCAAGAGCGAATCATTCGACTCGCCATTTTGTTTGTCCAGAGGAGGAAGAAGAAATGATTTAATCTCATCTTCTTCCTGTTTTTCTTCATCATCAGCTTTGTCAGGCTTCTTAGCTAGGACTAAAGCTGTTGATGTTAGGTTTAGTAGCTTAGGGAAATCTTGTATAAGTACTGATGTAATTTCCATTTCATGAATGTATTCTCTTGATATATTAATGAAATCTATCTTTATTTCAAGATTTTGTCTCTAAGTTATTTTGTAATGCATTGATAAATCCTGATTGATATTCTGATGACCATATAAATTCTGTTTTAATTTAAGTTCTGACTTTCCTTTATCAGTACTTACTCATATGATTTATCTTGGTCATTTTCACTTGATTTCTTTTCAGAATATTAATGATGCAGTGAAAAATAATTAAATCAGTGGGAACAATTTCAATTTTGAATTAAAACTGTTTCACCTTGATTAATGGAATATCTGGGTAAATGGAACGGTTTTTCCTTGAAAACAGGCAAGTGGGCAAGTAATGAATACTGTTTTCTCGCGCCCAGTAACTATCCGTTATTACTGCATGTCTGACAGGTGTCCAACGGTAACATTTTTTTTAGAGTATAAGTACGACAGAGAAAGGATTTCTTTAATCTTTTATTTCCTTCATACTTTTTCTCTCTACTTGCTTTTACTCTCTCTTTCTCTCATGTTGGTTTTTCATACAGACATTTTATCAAACACCTAACAGGCACTTTTGAATCTCAATTTTTCACATGGCACCTAAGGATTTAATTATTGATGGAGCTAAGTTTGTTCCAAACAACTATGCTGCAATTCTTGATCATGCTGAAGTTCCATCTGAATTGCATTTTGTGCAAGATCTTCTTGCACACAGTGAGATTGGGTATGCATTAACCCAGCCTTCAGTCTTTTCGAGTCAACAAGTTCTGACGTTTTGGCGGACTGGGCACTTTGATGATGGTGGTAAACATGGCACTCCCAGTATTGTTTTCGAAGTGGGTGATTCATCTTATGCAGTCACTCCTGGTACAATACGCAAAGCTCTACATCTCCCAGAAGATTATACCTTTTTAATTCCAGAAGAATCAGCTCTTCAGGAGTTAATGGCAAATTTGGGGTATGAAAGGAGTTTGGCAAAACTTGGGCAGTTGAAACGGGCTCATATCAGAAGAGAATGGAGCTTCTTCTTCGACTGCATCACCAAAGCTTTTGGGAACAAATGTTCGAATTTTGATGCTATCCCAATTCTGAGTCAGCACATCGGGTATGCTATTATCAATCAAACTCATTTTGATTTTGCAACTGGTATAATTGGTTTTATTGGGGATAGGATGACAGAGGATAGGAATGTTGTCTATTTTGCTAGATTCTGTCAACTTATTTATACTTTTTGTACTGATGAACCTCAATTAGTCAGTTCCTCAACCCCACCTTTTAAAGTTGCAAAACGATACTTTAATGACCTGGTAAATGCTGACACTAAGAAATCAGTGGTTAGACCAGTACAGATTCCTCAGTCTGTAAAACAGATCTTAGTAAATGCTGATCCTGATACTTATAGATCTGTTTACTCTGATGTCCAACCAACAATAAACACCCAAAAACCATCATCCTCAGCACCTACCACTCATTCTACTCAACCTACCCTCAGGAAATATCTCAAATCCTATCTCTCCACTTCACAGACTGTTCAACACTCATCCTCAGCACCTACTGTGATGCCTTCATCCTCCAAGCCAAAGAGGACAAAGACTGTTCCTCAAACACCTCAAAAGAGAAGGAGGATTGCCTTGAGAGATGAATCTGATATTGAGGAACAGGTACCTTCTTCAGAACCTATTATAGGTGAAGCTGAGAAAAAGACTTCTCAGAAGGATTCTGGAATTGGGGGATCTAGGCTTCTCAAAAGGCTTAGAAGAATGACAGTCCCTGAAACTCCCAAGGAATCCAAATCAACAAAGAGATATCAGAAACAGAGGGCAAAAAGGCCAGTTTCAGATGATGAAGAGGAAGCAGCTAAGGAAGGGGATCAAGAATCTCTGATCTCACAAGACAAGGAATTTGCTCCAGTCACTTCTTCTCCATCAACTCCATCTAAGGAAGCTGCTACTGAAAAGGCCAACACACCATCTGTGTCTCATGTTCAAAAGTCTGTCTCTCCTGTTGATCCAGGCCTAAGTGCTGAAATTGATATTCAGAACCTGGTTGTGCCTGAAATACTTTTCTTAGAAGCTCCACCAACAACTAATCCTTCTACAACAGCTGTTCCTGATGCTGTTCAAACTCCAGAGTTATAAACAACATCTTCTCTGAATCATGATGCTTATGATCAAACTTTAGGTGAGCATCAGGATTTGGCTGTTGATCAGAACTTAAATCAAGATCAGCAATTAGAGGATGCTGAAGCCTCTATTGCTACTCACACTGTTGTCTTATCAGAAGATACTGATTCTTTAAGTTCTGATGCTGCAACTGCTGAGAATACTGGTGATGCTGCTCCAACTGCAGATGCTGATACAGCAGGTCCTTCAGGACATGCTCCTTAACAGACTATTCTAAAGTCTGAACTGGTTAAGAAGTTTGTTATCGGAGAAGCACCAGTACCTTGGAGTGAAACTCCTGTAGGTCAGGAGTGGACTAAGGAATGGAACTCAGTTTCATGTGTTCCAACTGAAAAACATCTTGCTGAGCACTTGACTAAAGCTGATGAAATGTTAAATTTTGATGATTTCAAAACCCAGCTTAGAGTCACTGCATTGAGTACTAAACATCTACAAGGTCTTCATTCAACTACTCATGCAGAGCTACACAAGATTCAGGAGAACTTTATCAAACAGGAACAAGTTTGGAAAATTGATAAGAAAAAGTTCTTCCAACCTACCATTGACAGGATTGCTTATATTGAGAAGACTCAAGATCATCAACAAGCTCAGATTGATGAAATTCTGAAAAATCAAGCTTCTCAGCAATGACAACTAACTGAAATCCAATCCTCAGTGGAATTGCTTATCTCTCTTCTACTACCTGCTGATGCCAAAAAGGGGGAGAAAGTAATTAAGTCCAAATGCAAGACTGACAAGACACTGACAGGAAAGGATAATGAAAAAGATGATCAAGGAAACTCTGGAATGAGTAGAGGTCATAGTCAAGGTAGAGGATTCACATCAAGACAAGCTAGTCACAGGACAAGTTCTGATACTGGGAAGAGAATAAGTTCTGCTACTGGTAAAAGGATAAGTTCTGATGAACTTTTAGATCTTGATGAGGAAATGTCAAGGCAATTATTTCTTCAGGAAAATCCAGGAATGGACTTGGAGAATTTAATGAAAGAAGAAGCCAGGCTTAAATCAGAGAAAGTCACATCTAAATCTGAAGCTTCTGGTAAAAAGCCACTTCCAAAACTCAAAGGCATTGTGATCAAAGAAAGGACACTTACTGAAGCAACATTGGCTAGATCACAACCGCAGATAGATCCAAAATCCAAGGGTAAAGAAAAAGTTGGTGAACCTATCAAGGTTTATGTGCCTCCTGAGGATGAAGAAATTAGTGATGAAAAGGATGATCTTGCTCTGACTTCAAGAAAAGTTCTTAAAACAACCTCTGACATAGCTCAAGTTAACTTGATATCAGAAGATAGACCAAAGACACTCCTACCAGTATTCACTAAAGCAAAACAGACTCAACCTTTGAAGACTAGAGATAAAACTGGATTGGGAAGTGCTGATGAAAGAAGAATACATAACAGTACCAATGATCCAACTTCCTTGAGTGAACCAGGTATTGGAGCAACTCCTGAGAGATTGAATCAACTGGAATCTGTACAGATGGTTTACCATACCTACTTGAAAGAATACATCATGTTGTATTTCATGACAGATGGTAGGGTTTATCATATAAGACAAAATGCCATTCCATTGAAGTATTTTGAAGAATTGGAGCATGTACTTTTCTTACTTCAAGTGGATGACAGAATAACAGGAACTGCTGCAAACTATTTAAAAGAACAGATTCAGAGACAGAAAAGGCTTTATTTTGTTAAGTCTGACAACATATATGTTCCAAAGTACAGAGATCACAATGATGATATAGTTGAAATGAAGCCCAACAATGCTAAGATTATAACTACCTTTCTGGGGTACAGGGCTGTTGAATTCAATCTTGAGTCTGTTAAAGCTTATTTGATCAGACTGGATCAGGATATAAGAAAAGCAAAGATCAATGATCTCAGAGCTGTAATCTTTCAAATTGGTGAAGGTACTGCAGAGCTTAAAGATGCCAAAAGGAGAATGATTGATGAACTCAGATATGCTGAGAAATGTTTGTTGAAGAACTATCTCAGAACAACTCCTGACATCAGAGAGATCAGATGATGAAGCCAAGTCGAAGATCTACAACTGCTTAAATTCTGATATTTGTACAGACTGAAGTTGTTATCAGAAGTTGAATATTGGTAAAGCTTTAAGGACTATAAGTTGTAGTTATCTAGTCTAATTCTCATGCATTTGTACTTAATATTTTTGACATCATCAAATATCTGTTAAACTTGTATATTATGCTAATTTACAAGTTGGGGGAGATTGTTAGATATATTTGATAATGTCATGGCTAATATAATTTATGTTTAGATTTCAGATCTTACTTAACAGGACAAATCAGTACTTAACCATTGATCAGTACTTATACTGGAAGTCAGGACTTAAGGATATCAGTACTTATATTATCAGGAGATAATCATCAGAAGTTAGATATCAGAACTTAAGTGCTGAAGGACGATCAGATAAGGATAGTAGCTGATTAAAGGAAAGAAGATCGATATAAACATAAGAAGAGATATGCATGAAGAAGGAGTTCCGTGAAGAATGGAATACTTGGATGAAAAGATATCTGATTGATATATTTTAGGAAGCAGAATTATATTCCATATCAATTAGCGATTATCTTGTAACTGTGTAGTATATAAACACAGATATAGGGTTTATACTATAAGTGTTATCATATTCGAGAAGATTATTCATTGTAACCCTAGCAGCTCTCGTGATATTTGTTCATCACTGAGAGGTAACAGTTCCATACTGTAACAGAGTTTATTATTTCAATAAAGTTTATTTTCTGTTACTTAATATATTAAATATCGATTTGATTGTATTATACACTGTATTCACCCCCCTCTACAGTGTGTGTGACCTAACATAATATTTAAGCGAGGGAAATTCTTTCAGACATTTAATTTTATCTTAATTGAAGTAATTCAATTATAAGCTAGTAATTAGGATGAGGGTTAACTAGTTATCTTCTAAAAATCCTACATTTTTAAAATAGATATGCCTGAACCTATTATAATAATATCCCGCGTAAAACATTTATTGTATGACTGCACATGTCACAGCTTTTCTGTTTAAAAAAAACAAGGTTGACACTCTTTATCAAAATCCTCCAACTTCTCATGTTATTAAGCACTAACTGAATATTAAATTCAATAGAATCATTCTACTTTATAGGGTAGAACATATATAATCTTATATATACATAGGAGTATAGTAGCATCAAGAGTTGCAAAGTTTAAGATATGAACTCTTGGTCATATTTAGGTTGAAAAGTTTACAAGTAATTCAATGTTTCTTATACTGAATACTGTAGAACTATATCACCTATTAATCCTCTTGTTTTGACCAAAATACAATAACTGCTGGTTAGTTAGATCAAGATGTTTTTATTCTGCAAACTTAGTCGTTATTTATATTTATAATGCTCCAATAGTTTTAATGTACAATTTTGAATTCAATTCCAATTCAAGGTTCATACTTGTAAGTTGGAACATTAAAATCTGTTAGTTAACTTAAATCTTTATAAAAAGCTCCAAACCTGAAAAAGAGAAATTCAACTTGTATAAAAGCACCATTTCCTTTTGTGATGCAAACAATATAAGCAGCAGAAGGAGTACTGGTACCAGCAAGTTGTTTGTTGTATGCATAGTATTACTCATAAAACCTATATGCTTGTTATAGCATGTTTGTAGGAATAGACTTCTTCACATATAATTATTTCAACTCATAATTGACCATCAATCCATTGACCTTCATCATGATCGTTACGTGCATAATTTGTATCTGCATTGTCTTCCCTTAGTGTGGTTGGTATTCCAATTGAGAAAGGGGGATTCTCGTCAAATTGATTATACTCTTCCTCGTCTTCAATATTATCAATACCAACAATACGCCGCTTTGAAAAATAATCGACCACCTATGATCAGCGGGATCTCTTACATAGAAAACCTGCTTAACTTGTGCAACAAATATGAACGGATCATCTTCATGACCAAATCGATCAAAGTCTACCAAAGTGAAGCCCGACTCATCCACCCGAACACCACGACGAATATCGAACCATTTACACCTAAAGAGGGCAACTTTGAAATCTTTGTAGTCAAGCTCTCAAATTTCTTTAATCACCCCGTAGTATGACTTCCTTATATCTCGCGATGTGATAGAATTTCCTCTTTCAAATTCTGTTGATGAAGCTTCTACAGATACTCCGCTATTCTGCACAGTGCTCTTGTCATCTTGACACTTTGTGTGGAAAGTATACCCATTAACATCAAATGTTTGGTAAGATCTCACGGATATGTCAGGGCCATATGCTAACCATTTTAGTGTATTAGAAATTTTGGAATGATTTTCTGAATAATGAGACATCACTCGATTTTTAAACCATTTACTAAATGATCGGTTGTGTTCACTTGTAACCCATTTTCCACCCTTAGAAGTATGCATTTGTCGAATCTCGTCTATGTGCTCTTGTAAGTAAGGATTAACTTCTATCATGTGTTGCAATACAAAGAGATGGGCTTTATCAAGCATTTCGGCACTGGGAGAGATCATTTTGTGGCCCAATGTCCCCTGTCCTTGAAGTCTTCCTTCGTAACGAGATCTTGGAATTCCAACTGAATCGGTAGATGCTAAATAGTCTGTGCAAAATTCAATGGTCTCTTCAACCGAATATCCTTCAACTATGTTGGCTTCAGGAAGATATCAATTTCTCACATATGCTTTTAAGATACACAAGAATCTCTCAAAAGGATACATTTGACGCAAATATGAAGGACCACAAATTTTAAGCTCTCTCACAAGATGCATAACTAATGGACCATAATGTCAAAGAATGAGTGTAGGAAATATATTTCAAATTCACAAAGTGTGACAATAATATCAGCTTGCAACTTATCCAAGGTCATGGGATCAATGACCTTACTGTTTATTGCATTAAAAAGTAACACAGTTTCATGATAACCACTCTCACATGCTTTGGTAATATTCCTCGAATTGTAATCGGTAGTAGATGTTGCATTAACACGTGACAATCATGTGACTCCATACCGACCAGCTTCAAATCTTTCATTGAGACAAAATTTTTAGGCTTTGAGGAATATCCAGATGGAACTTTCACGCCAGATAAACACTCACAAAAGCTAATTTTCTCTTTCCTTGACAAAGTATAACATGTTGGGGGTAGATATGCACGTTTACCAGATTATTGTGGTGTTAACTCTGTTCATACACCCATCTCTTGCAGGTCTAATCTGGCTTTCACCCCATCCTTTGTCTTACCAGGTATATTCAAAAGTGTTCTGATAATGCTTTCAGAAACATTTTTTTCGATATGCATAAAATCAAGACAATGTCTAACTTGCAAGTGCTTCCAATATGGAAGATCCCAAAATATAGATCTTTTCTTCCAAATGCTACTAGTGGTTGGATTTTTATACAGCTTCCCAAGTACAATATCAATATTTTTTACTCGTTCAAATACCTCCTTCCCAGTTAAAGGCAATCGAGCCACGCGAGTCTCGATAGTCCCATCAAAAGACCTTTTCCTCTTACGATAAAGGTGAGCAAGGGGAAGAAATGTACGATGACCCATGTATACATTTTTTTTGCAATTTTTTAGACGAATGTCAATCGTAGCATCTTCACAAATCGGACATGCATTAGCTCCTTTAATACTGTACCCTGAAAGGTTTCCATAGCCAGGAAAATCACTTATGGTGCAAAAAATCATGGCACGCATGGTAAAATCTGCTTGGTTGTATGCATCATACACCTCTCGCCTTGATCCCATAATAACTTTAGATCTTTAATAAGTGGCTGCACATATACATCTATATTATTTCCGGCTTCTTTAGGACCGGGGATTAACAATGTCAACATGATATACTTGCGTTTCATGCAAGTTATTAATCGTTAGAAGAACTGGCCAAGTGCTACGTTGAGAACTTAGAGTGCGATATGGGTTCATGCCATCTGCACAAAGTCCAAGTCGAAGATTTCTAGCTTCTTGACCAAATTCCGGGAACTTTCCATCAATGGTTCTCCACTGTGGAGAGACAGCAGGGTGTCAGAGCATCCCATCTGATTTTCTTCCTTCCATGTACCACCTCATAAGCTTTGCATTGTTCATATTTTCAAACATGCGTTTAAATCATTCCATAATGGGAAAATACCGTAAAACCTTCACAGGAGGCCTCTTCTTATGACTAGTAGAAGAATTACTTGCCTCTCGCTTGTACCCAGAGGCTCCGCATTTTGGACATGTGTGCAGATGTTCATGCTCATTTCGAAATAGCACACAATCATTAGGACATGCATGTATCTTTTTTACGTTCATACCCATCGGACACAGTATCTTCTTTGCCTCATAGGTGGAAGTGGGAAGCTCATTATTTGGAGGAAGCATTTCTGATAGAAGTTTTAGCATTTATGTGAAACTCTTATCACTCCACCCGTTCTTTACTTTGAGCTTACACAACTTCAAGGTTGTTGATAACTTGGTAAACCGATCAGTGCACCCTGGATAGAGAAGTTTTTTGGAATCATCAACCAAGTTCTCAAGAACTTTCGGTTGGTACATTAAAAGATCTTCAACATCGTGGATCATCTCATCAACTATATCATTTTCCTCATCATCTTCTTTATTGATAGGAGTACTATCTCTATTACTTCCATAATCATCATCAGGTTTATTTGTATTTTGAGAATGTATTCCTTCCCCATGCCAAATCCACTTAGTATAATTATTCATGAAACCATGACGAAATAGATGATCACGCACTGTCATAGCATTAGGATACTTTTTTAAATTAAAACAATCACGACATGGACAGGTGATCATGTCTTCTTTTCCTAATTCCATTTTCTTTTTCTCTACATTTAGCTCTGCACATTCAATGAACTTGTCAACTCCATCAACATACTCTTGTTATATACGTGGTATTTTGTACATCCATGTATGCCGATCCATTTTAGATTTCTAAAAAATATACAAAAGGCAAGGCAACATTTATTAATATATCATTTTTGTTAGACTAACACTAGTACAAAATTGAACTTTTACGTTGTCTATTTTACTTCGCATATAAAAGAAACCGACATATATATCTCTTTATACGTCGGATTTTTAACAAGGCTACGTATATAAAGCTTTTGAAATTAAATTTTACGTCGGTTCACAAAATAACTGACGTAAATGATTGTCATATACATCGGTTCAAATTTAGCCGACGCATAAAAATTAAATTTACGTTGGTCGTATTTCCCTCCCTCCCTCTCCCTCTCCCTCTCTCTCCCTCTCTCTCTAATTTCCTTAATTAAATTATGTTTGAAATAATAGAAATTTGGAATTTGTTATAAGTTGGGTACTGGTTGTTATAAGTTGGATAATGGTTTCCATATATTTTAGTAGGAGTTTAGTAAGAGTTTATGTGTTTATGCACATGCCGTATGGTGAATGGATTTCAATATATACTCTCTTCTACAAATGGATTGACAGTACTAACAAATACACAATTTTATATGTTTTATCCTTAAATAAATTTTAAATAAACTTTAGTCTTCCAGTAAAATATTTTGTTTGTTATTTATTAGAGTCATTTGATAGATAAAATACAATTCCAAATTCATATTCTACAATAATAAAAAAATTAAAATATACAAATCTTATTAACAGTTTCCCTTTTAATAATATGAATACGGTAGTGTAACACCCCCAAATCCGAGGTCGGGGATCCGGGTTGTCACGAGTTCCATTTCCCTTAATAACACTTAATCTTAATAAACAACCAACTACTACGTACTGTGACCCCACAATATACGCACACACACCACAAGTTATAGTCTCAGAGATGAATACCAAAAATACTACAAGTCATTTTATTCCACAATTATAAACCATTACACCTTGAAAGGGTTTTTGGATAAATTTATATATTCCTTTCCATTATTACAATTCATAAATATACATAAGTCTGGTACATCAACAGTTGAAAACCTAGCCTTTTGGTAGTTACTACCTCGACTACAACGACATCAACGCCTACAGGAAACTGCGGAACGTTTCCTATCCGCTCACAAATTGGGAGCTTGTTCCTGTTCATCTTGTCTATCTGTTGTTGTGTGATGAAAGAAGAAAGCAAGGGTGAGCAACAAGCCCACCAAAATAACATGTATTGTAATTAACAATATATGAGCCTTCTCATAGTACTCATAAAAGTCTTGGTCAAGCAGATATGAACCAAGTTTGATATCTTAACGCGACCAAGTCGTAAAATATTCAGTATATATGTATATATACTTTTCAAAATCTTGGAAGTCTTCTTCCATGCATAATATACACAGAGTTCCAGTTTATAAATGTATAAAAATATCGTTGCAAGGTGATTTCATATATCTAACCTTGTCTCAACGTTTATCTGAAAATCTTTGTCAAGCATAAGATAATCATTAACCAGATATAAGTTGAAAATTTGAAGTTACAAGATACTCCAATATACTTATATCTTTTTCCGAATACTACTTGAACTACCACCGTTCAAGGTATAAATAGTTCATCCCATAGATGAAGCTACATGACAAACTTATATAAAATCAATCTTTGAAATATCATCAAAATGAAATGAAGTTATGAGATACTTCATTTGATGAAAACATCATTTTGAAAACTCGACCCTGCCAACACTCAACAATCGCCCAGCCGTAGCCTTTCTTTCGAAGTGCTCTGGGTAGTGTTGCAGAAATATCCAACTGGATGATGAACTCATTACAGGAGTTTGCCACGCCAGGAAGACCACTCACGATGATCAGTCGCAGTAGTGCAACCCCACCATTTTCTACATGTAGAGGAGAACAGTCGGATTTACTTGTCGACCGAACGCTGGACTCCTAAGGAATGGACCGTCTTAGCGGAACTTCCGGGCTATTTGGGCCAATATAATAAGGCTGGGCCGGCGCCACTCGACCACTTACGCCACTCCTAGTTCAGATGAAATCCATGACTCTGAAACGTAAAGCTCGTCCCCCCTTCCCCAAGTAGAAACTTGTTAATACGGCTCCACCAAGAAGTCGTATCTAGTTGGAAAGGAAAACTCACCGATATTTCCCAGGCGATGCCTGTTAATGGATTAACTTATTCCAAGAATTTTACTTCCCGAGTGTTGGGTAAATAATCAAAAACTCTTTTATCAAAACAGCAACCTTGTTGCGAATATAAAAATACATCACGGAGCCGGATCCCTCAGATTTTTGAGCGAGTATTTAAATCCCCTTCGAAAGGAAGATCTTAAATTTGAAACGAGTTTGGGGATCCGCTCTAACTTTCCAAAAATAGTTTTGATAAAGTTTGAAAATAATCTCTGGAAATATTTAAAGTAAGAATGATTTGATAGTATCAATCATTTTCCGAATACTTGGCAAATATTGACACATTATTCTTTACGAAAATAAAAAATATTATTTATTAAAATAAGCGGAGTCATAAGTCCTCGAATGAAAATTCAAACTAATATTCATTAAATAAAATAAGCGGAGTCATAAGTCCTCGAATGAATATTCAGGCTAATATTCATTTAATAAAATAAGCGGAGTCATAAGTCCTCGAATGAATATTCAGACTAATATTCATTTATTAATAGAAATAAAATAAGTTTTATAAGTAGAAACTCTATTCAAATAATTAAACTAGTCTTTGATCGTAATAGGAATCTTAAGTGAATATTCAAAAAAATAATATTCACTTATAATATAAAACTATCGAATAAACATTATTCGATTAATAGTTTTGAAAACTATATATATATATATATATAATATATTCGGGAACATGGTCTCCCGTGTTTAGAAAAATGTTCAACTCTGGGTCCCCTATACTAAGGGTATACGCAACTACTGCTTATCTCTAGCATTTGTATTATGCAGTTTATAAGCATTTGAATTGATAATAAAATATCAAGATTTCACAACATACATATATATATCATATCAACATGCTCCAATATATCGCAAGATTTGCTAATAACAACCATGCACTTATCTCAAGATAATGCATCAATATATTTACATCACAACAACAGTATAATGGGTAGAAAACTTGCCTGAGTGTTCCGGGGTAGACTTAAGCTTAGAGTGGGCCCGGTAACCTATGAACAACAACATAAGACCGGAATTAGACCACGGTCGCTTAAGAAACTAGTCAAAACTCACTCATACCCTAACGGTCGCTTATACGCTTAACGATTTGCGTTAATTGCTTGCGTACCCTCGGCTCTACCAATTTTAATAAATTAACCGTTATGAATTTTAAGACGAATCTTTCGCAAATACTCTACCAACTGCCTAACCCACCTTACATAATTGTTTCGTAATCCAATTAGTCTTTTAAGGGCCTTAAACAAGGTCTTAAAGTAAAGCGAGGGGTAAATATTCGTTCGCGAAATGCCGTTACTTAAAACGATCGTTTCTCCTAAATCGTACATCGGAACCAAGCGATCCACATATCAAAATGAAGCTTACGACACGCTCTAGATAAACATGGCAATGTTACAGATTGTTTGTTGAGTTTTCTGTTCTGAACACTAAGAACAAGCAGTTGAATAAAAATTGGGCATTACGACCACTATGTTTACGCGATTACCAATGTTTAAACTACTCCAATTAACCACCAACCAACTCATAACCATCAATACAACAAAACTTCACCTAAACCATACCACATCAGTCCATAACCTCCAAGTTTTTCAACTCAAACAACCACAATCAAGACCTATGAACTATAATCAAGCTTCGATTACCAAAACACTTCCAAATCAAACCAAACTACTAATAATCACAATCCATGCTTCTCATTTCACAAAACCAACCATTAAACTTACTAACAAATAAAGTAAAGGCTAGGATTTGAAGTTTATACCTTTCTTGGGAGGTGTTAAGTTGCTAGGAAGCCTTAGGGAGCCTCCTACAAGCTTGATCTTTCCAATGAAATCAAGAACACAAAGTTAGGCTTTTAAGTTTCTAAAAGTCCGATTGAAAGAACTGTAAAAATGAGGGTCTTACCTGACTTATTTGGATGAAACTTGTGAACGAGAGTTGTAGGCCATCTCAATACCTTTCCAACGAGGTATAGAACACAACATTTGAGTGAGAAATGAAGGAGATACAACAGTTTTAATGTGCTGGTTCTGTTTTGGCCGAGAGCAATGGAAATGGGGGAGAAAATGCTTTTGCTTTCTTGTGTTGGTGGAATAATATGGTGGATAATGATGGGTTGTCCTGATATTTTGCTAGATTAATAATAAACAAAGGAGTTAGTGGAAGATGATCTCACCATTTGCCATGTGTTGGTGATTTGTGGTGAGATGAGATCATCCCTAGTTAACTAGATAATTAACTAGCCATTCCTTCCTAACTATCACTTGGTTTCTTGGTTGATCAACCATCCACTTGTCTTGCCACTTGAAAAGGTAAGCTATGTTATATACCTATTGTGTACAACTATGTAAGCTAATAAGAAAATTGAATCATGTTAGGAAACTTGTTGCCGGCTGAATATGTGTTAAGCCAGATGAGCAGGATGGTGCCAAATGATGGTGGAATATCTGCTGGTTCAGTAATATCAATCCAGGAATGTGTGTCCAAATTTATCAGATTTATGACAACTCAAGCGAACACTAGGTGCATGGAGGAGAAGCGGATAACTTAATAGTAAATATCAACTTATCCTAACTTATTCTACATTATAGACGTGGAGAGTTTTAATTGTTCACATTATAAATATACAACGTTCACCAAATAATACATACAAGCATAGTAGAAGACATATTTCCCACCAGATGCCTAATATTTTTAATGGGTAATAAGGTATAAAATCATACTTCTAATGTACTCAGTGACTCATAGTCTCTATGAACTCAACATTAACTTTAGCAAAAAAAATTCAGCATATTCACCACTTACAATTAAAGAGTATACATTTCGTTCAACAAGTTTAACAATAATAAACCCTATAATGCCCTGTTTAATTTGCCATTTAATTCATCATTTGCCAATTACTTATAGTAATCACCGATTTTATTATTCTAGCAAACTTAACTCAGCAAGTTTGAATAAATAAATTTATATGAACTATTATAAAGGTCAAGAACAGAATATCATATAACTAAGTTTGCTTATCCACTGAACTCAATTTGTTTTCTTCTTGTTGCTAATAAAGTTCTATTATATATTGATAATATCAGGTATAAGTTTATCTGAACTCAGCAAACTGATTTTTTTATTATTAGAAGCAATTGGTAGTCTAGTATGGAGTTTCTCTCTTTAAAAATTATTTTCGATGACTACATGTAGAGCAAGAATATTCACTAAACTATTTCACCTGGTTTTTAGATTACTGATTTGGATATTCCTAAGGAAACAATAGTTTGCTTTCCTGACTCTATATACCAGTGACAAGAAGAAAACTAAGTTTGATACAATAGAACCTCAACAAACTTATAACTTAAAGTTACAATAAAATTGACACTTCTGGTGCCAATTGGGCTAGGTACTAGCTTTTTCAGATCGGGGACAAATGTATCAAGCTCTACCCTGTTATTAATTGTATGAATACTACAAAATACTGGAAAATATCAATAAATACTTACAAATTGTAAATTAAGATAAACCCAATTTAGTACCCAAAAGATAAACCCAATTTAGTACCATCAAATTAAGAACCCTAAACTAAATACCCAAAATTTAGTAATTCACAAACCCTAAAATTAAGAACCCTAAAATACTTACAAATCGTAAATTGGATACTTACAAATCGTGATACGGCCGGAGATGTTGTAAGTTGTTGATGAAATTTCAAGACCCAACGATAATCGACCTAGAGCTTTACAAGAACACCTGATTGAGCTCCCAGAGATATTTTACTCAGAGAGAAAAGGCACATCCAAAGCTTAATTAGCAGAGACTCATCCAAAGCCAAAGATTTAAAGGTCGGGGAAGATGATTTTGTTTGAGAAGACATTGATTTTGTAGAAGATGATTCTCAGAGAAGGCCGATGTCGGGTATCTTTTTTGATGAACCCATGTCCGCTTCTATTTTATTTGATGATAACTAAAATTAAAAAATTAATAAAAAATTTATTTACTTGGATAGCTGTTTTATTAGAGCTATAGTAATGTTTAAATTTAAAAAATAAAAAATAAAAAATAATTAAAATACGCTATTTTACATAGCATTTACAGAAAACGCTGTCTAAGCCGCAACTTTTATAGCGTTCATTGTAATATATTATTACTCAACAAAGTTATATAGTACTTTCATATGATCTCATGTTATTACATTTAATTATATATTATTACTTTTTTCATTATAATATATAATATAATTGTATATATCTATTCTCAACACAATTATATGATTAATTCTCATTATAATATATAATATAATTAATGTAGGTAAAGATGAAAATTATGATTTATGTTTAAAAAAATTATTCTGGAAGATTTTTTCAAAAAATACATGTATTATGGACCCAGCTGGGGGAGTATTTGTATTAGTGCATTATCCACTAATTGTTAACACCTGTGTGTTTACTTATATAAAATTAAAATTTCAATTAATTTTCAAAAATTGAAAAATAACATTTCAAATCTACTAATTATTAAAATTAAAATTAATTAGTTAATTTATTGTTAGATTTTTTGGTGAAATATCAATTCTTTTGTAATTATAAAATTATTTTATTTAATTTCTTTTATATTTTAAAAGAATTTAAATTTTAGTATATCATAGATATTTAATTTTCTACTATTTTTAATGATTTTAATAATTTATCATCCATAATTTATTAATTTTATTTCATATTTTATAGCTATACTTAAAATTTTTATTATTTAAAATTTTTCTAATTTTTTTTAAAAAAAATTCACAACCTATAGCGTCGACATTTAGAAGATGACGCTTTAAACCCATTCTACAGCATCGGCAATTAAATGCCGAAGCTTCAAACCAAATTTGTAGTGTCGACATTTACAAGCCGACGCTTTAGACCAAACCTACAGTGTCGGCATTTTTAATGCCAATGCTGTAGCTTCTACATACAGCATCGGCGTATGTGATTTTAGGCGTCGGCGGTGGAAAGCCCGACACTACAGACTGTCAAAAGCGTCGGCTGTATCAAAGACTGACGCAACAGATCATGGACAAATGCCTTAAGGCGTTGGTTAAAGTTGCAACCGATGCTTTAAGCGTGTTTACGTGTCGGTTCTATATTCAACTGACGCAAAAATGCGACGCAGAAGGATCTTTCTGTACTAGTGCAATCATAATCATATTATAAAGAGATTCTTCCTTTTAAATTAAATATTTCAAATCAATAATCGATAATTGGTTGATTCCCAAATCGGGGGGAGCATTGTCAAGAGGCGTCACTTAATACCCCTTTCTTACAGATCGAAATCCGCTTTTGACAGAATCATCCTTACTCTCAATATTGAAAATTTATATTTAATTATGTATTTCACAAACACAAGAATATCATGATTGTATTCATAATATTATTGTTAAGGAAAGAAACGATTACTGTTCTAGATTTTTGAGAGTACGCCTTATATTGATTTAAGTTCACCTAAATCTATAATCGCATGGTAAACATAGGCATATATCTCATATATAGAAATAAATAAATAAACAAGTAGGCATGCAAGTAATATCATGTCACACATTGATATATATATTGATGTATGGATTTATTATAGTATTTAAAAGCAATTAAAACAAGCTTTAAAACACTTTCGGGAATATAAACAGTTCAAAACTATTATATAAATCCCAAAACAAAAACTGACGAATTCATTTATTGTAGTATTAATAATAACTATTATTATTATTATCATTATTGGCCCCTTTTGTAAATGTTATTGCATTTATGTCCCAAAACAAAAACTGACGAATTCATTTACTGTAGTAACAATTACAAGGTCAGCCTATGGATGGAAGCAAATATTAAATTCATATTTATTCACATGCATATTTATTTTATGAATTATAATTAAAATAATTTTAAAAAAAATCATAACAAATAATCTACATATCACAAAATTATGAATAACAATACCTAGATGATCTACAACACTTGTAGAACCTAGATCAGTGGTCAAAATCCAATACAAAAATTATTTCGAATTAATTCATAATTAAATCTAAATAAACTTGTAAAACTTATAATAAATCCATACATGCATAAAAAAATCTGATTTTTTATATGAATCTCTATATGCGGAACCTGTCTCTGATGCCAATGAAGGAATTTATGGAAAAGCGGAAGCATGATATAACAGTTATTCCGTAAAACCATATATCGCACATATAGAAAAAAATATATAAAATCAAGGGAGCGGAAGAATCATAATCATACCTTGAAAATCGAAGTTTTATAACAATGGATGCTAACAGTTGCTCCTCAGAGTTTGAAGCACTTTACTGGTATCCACCAAGAATAATCCTTCGATGAAGCTTTTATAGAGATGAAGCTTTATAAAAATGGTGCCCTTTTCTTTTGAGAGAGAGAGATATGAAGAAGAAGGAGAGGGTGGCAACTAAATTTTCACAAAAACACAAGTGCATGCCAAAACCCTTCCTCATCTCATTCTTTATATAGGGCTCACTAGGCTTTCATATAATTAATATATCAATATATAATATTATATAAATCCCACACTTTATCTTATAAAATGTTTAAATAATAATTAAAACTATTTTAATCATTATTATTTTTCTAAACTCTTTAGGAAACAACTTACTCTCTAAACATACCTTCATCAATAAATTAATCTTTTTATGGTGTGACCCTGTAGGTTCAATATTAAGCCGGTAGTAGAAATAAATAATAATAAACCTTCTATTTATTATTTATATAAATTCTAAAATTCATTAAATATAATTAACTGATTAATTATATTTATTCTACATCGTTAGTGATGCTTCTCAACATATCGCGACTATCCGGATAATATGAATTCAGTGCTTAGAATACCAAGAACCTGTCAGTGACTAGTTACCGTACAATGAATTCCTTCTACACTTACAATATCCTGATTAAATACAAGGTATGGATCTCGTGTCAGGCCTATCAAATTTAATCATATGATTTCTTATTCATAATGCAAAGTTCATATTAATGCAAATTAGAAACTCCTTTCTAATTTCATACACTCTGGCCAGAGAATCCAGAACTCGCATCCTAAGAATAACATAGGATATTCTCTTCTTATACTGGAAGGGGTAGATCCTCTATTAACGTTAACTATCTCCATACACCAATCCCTATGCCCAGAATAAACCTAATGGATGTCCTTGAGACTAAGGACTAAACCAAAGCACAGTTCATTATATACAAGATAACTTTAACGATCTCAAGTCTAAGGATACTTGTATAACTATCACTCAGTGAATAACTATTGACACGTGAGTAATCTCCATTAGTTGTCCAACTTATCGAGTCATGTTCAGTGAACTTATTCCCTAATAAGCACCTACATACTAGCTACAGTGTCATCACACAAATTCCTATGAGAACAGACATCTTGTTGAAGGGAGCAAGCATAGTATGTACTAATCTTTGCGGATTCACTAACTTCCGATTAGCTATCCTATGATCAGGAACTGTTTAAGTCTAAAGTTATCATCTTCTAGATCTCACTATTACAATCTTATTATAATTCTAGAAGCTTTACTCTAAACTATGGAACATCGTATTCAAAACACTTTAAATAGATAAAGCCCATAATAAAACCAAAACAAGTCTTTTATTAATATTAATGAAATCAAATAAGAATACAAGAAAGTTCTTCCTAACTTATCATATATGATTGGATTTAGGACAAACACTTTCACAGGATTTAAAGAGCCCTTAATTCGGTCTAAATCTATAAGTCAAACGTCAAAATCCTAGTCGAAGTTATGTGATCGAAAATTCCCACGACCAGAGTTAACTGGCCCATAATTCGGTCAGCAAATCATAAGTCAATATTTAAATCCTGACCAAATTTCGGTTATAATTCTGATCGAATCACCCTGGTCGAAACCATGCATGATCAGAAAATAATGAGGCTTAATTCGGTCAGAAACTCCAAAGACAGCCTTGAATCCTATCTGAATTCGATCAGGATTCCTGGTCGAGAATTCCTGATAAAAAATAATCAAGACCAGAGCAATGTTGGGCCCTAATTCGGTCAGAAGTCAGGGTCAACCAGAGGTCCTAATCGAATTCGGTCAGGATTCTGATCGAAACTTCCTGACCGATTAAGGCTTCGACCAGACAATATGGGGAGATAATTCCACTAGGATCCTGGTCGAACGGATTCCTGGTCGAAATTATTTAGAAAAAAAAAAGAAAAAAAGGGAGAAATTTCAGGGAAATACAGAAAAATAATTCTGAAATACTTTCCTATAAATTAAGGAAAAATCCCAGAAATTAGGGAAAAATCCCAGAAATTAAGGGAAAATTCCTATAAATTAAGGAAAAATACCAGAAAATTCCGAAAAAAGTAGGGATGAGGTAATGAAAGGAATAGGGAAGTTCCAAAACAACCCTGAAGCCACGTACAAGGCACATCATTGTAAATGTGTAGGTCGCTCCACACTTTACGGAATAACGATACCCTGTAAAGGAACAAATGAACTTAACTTTCACGATATCTTTTATGGTTTCCCAGAAGTTGGGGGGAAAATAATAGGTAGTAAAATAAACCCTGATTGCGTAGTTAATATCGCATTAATTATACCCGAATTGGGTTGGCAATAAAGCCCATTATAAAAGGCCCAAAACCCTGAATATTAATTAATTTTGTAATTGATTAATATGGGATAAATCAGCTGATAAGTAGAGTCCAAATGAAGACCAATTCCTTGGATATTGGCCTTCAAGAAATCTCATAGGATAAGGAATCAGTTTCCAACTTCCTAGGACTCCAAAGTCCTTTCTAATTCTGAGACTTGTCCACCAAGTCTTCTAACCCTAACCTAATTCAAAGGTATCTCATGCCTATATAAGTGGACTCACCCCATAAATCAGAACTACGTTTTTTGACTTGATTCTTGGCGAACAGCAAGGTACGTAGGCATCTTGTTAGGGAAGATTGAGTCACGAAACACAAGTGCAGTCAAATCGAGTTTAGAAGCTCACGAACCCTAACATTAAAACATTAAATACACCCTAAGTTTTTATCCATAACACAAAGAGAGTGATTTAACATTTTATATTATTTTAGAAAAAAAACGTAATGAAAGTATTTGAATTGGTTTGGCAACAGTGAAAAACATGCCAGAGAAGCGATATATAGTAATAGTGTGTAGATAACCTGTGCACCCTGTTTATGTGAAATATCTATGTTCAAAATATAGTTTAAAAAATAAATGAAGATAAATTTGAGGAGAATTGTCGGAGTGAGAAAACAAATTTCTATCTTAAGTTACAAGTAGCCCATTTATTAATATTTTTTTTGAGGATAGGAGCAAAGGAAATCTTGGAGTTTCTCTTATAATCTACTATTTTAGGGTAATTGCATTAGTAATTAATGTTAAGTAATAGTGACCATTAATTCCTATCGAACTTAACATATTTAGTTATACACTCAAGTCTAATCGAAGAAACAATTAATCTTATATTTGCATAATCTCTGCTTTTTACATGATTATCGAACTAACATTAGAATTAACCTTTTTGGGTAGGAAAAATATGAAAAGGTCAAAATATTAACCTAAAATTTTTGGAGTTAATTTGTTTCCATGACTCTTACAAATTATAAATACTAGCTTACGGCCCGTGCGATGCACGGGTCTTGGTTAATATTTTTTATATATACATAATTTTAATAAAAATTTATATAAATAGTAAAATATTAAATAATAATTATATAATTATAAATTTTATTATGTATTATTTCAAGTTTAGCTCAAATAGTATACGATTGGAGATTTTTTTCATTAATAATAATGTAATTGTTTGTTGTTGGTGAGATTTGAACCTAAAAACATATATGTATCTTTATTAATAACAATATAAATATTTGTTGTTAACGGAATTCAAACCTGAACTTATATATCTATAACCGAGACCCGTGCATTGCACGGCCCGTAAGGTAGTATCTTTATAAATATTAATATAAATGTTTGTTGTTGACGGGATTCGAACCTGAGAATTTGTGGAGTGTATTTTTTTAGTGTTTGTTGTTGACGGCTCTCATTATTTGATGAAAAAGATCTGACGGTCGAGATTGAAAGGGATGACCAAAATGAGGGGTTAACCAAACTACAAATTATATCTCATTACAGTTATTATAGTATAGTATAGATAGCATCATTTTTAGAGTTTATTAACCACTACTAAATTTAGTAGAGTAAGAAATAGATTGAGCCTCATGTTGTGATACAAGTATCTGATTATAGAAATTATTTTATAACCAATCAGCTAAGCTACAATTATGGTTTCTTCCAAATATAAATAGAAATAGGTAAAGAACAGAATAGGCATATATCAACATAAAAGCCTAATAGAATGGGGTTGCTTAAAATCTCTTCTGCAGCTCTTGTTTGTGCCCTATGCATTCTCATGGCTCATTCCTGCCTCGCTCAATCTCCAGATCCACCACCACCCAAACCACGTGACCCCACACCACAAGAGTGAGTTGATGCCCACAATGCACATCGTGCACCCGAGGGTGTAATACTAATGCATTGGAATGAGAGTTTGGCTGCGTATGCAGGGAATTACATCAAAAAGATAGCCCCCAACTGTAAGCATGAACATTCGGGCGGACCATATGGCAAGTGTCTATTTCAAGGTAATGGTGCGGCAACTGCAAAAGAAATTGTGGATTATTGGGCGAGTGAGAAGAAGTATTGGGACCCTAAATCCAAAAGATGTGAAGAAAGGCAGGATTGCGGACACTACCTTCAAGTGGTTAATCCCAACTCGCCCAGCCTTGGTTGTGCTAAAGCTAAATGCGGAAATGATGTCTGGTACCATATTGATATCTGTAGTTATACTTGGTAAATTATCAAACTATAGCAAAGTTCAATATTTAAGCTACAAATGATTATTGTTATATGTATGACCAAACATTGTTGGACGGCAAAATTATAATAGGTTCTGAAATGATCAAATTATCTTTATATGTAAACTACAAGAGATAATTACTTTATCTCAGAATGTTGTATGTCAAATTATTAAGTAGTTATCTTATCCATTTGCTTTATCGTTTTAGGTAGTTGAAAAAAAATACTTCATGACAAGTAGACCTGGCAAATTGGGTCTGAATCCGAATAACCGAACCGAAATCTATGGATCCGAGATCCGATCCGAGATCTGAAATATATAATCCGATAATTATCCGAAAACCAAATTAAACCGATCCGAAAATTACCCGAACCGAAAGTTAACCGAAAATGATCCTAAATACTAGATCCGATTATAAATTGGAACTGAACAAAACCGATTCATATAATATCACAACCGAATATGATTCGAAATAAACAAAATTCATAGTATCTTAAATTCGTGATAATTTAATTATTTAAATATAAATTAATGTAAAAGTACATTATATTATATTAAAAGTACTATATTTAATAAAAAAATATATTTTTAAGTCTCAAAACATGAAAAAATAAATAAAGTATGATCTGAAATTTCCGAACAAAATTTAATCCGAACCGAATTTTGTCCGATTTTTATCCAAATTTCATCCGCTTTTGATCCGAATTAGACCCGAACTGAATCACATCTGATGCGATCCGAATGGTCTCCAGTTATATCATAATCCGACGTGGAACCAATCCGAAATAGATCCAATCCGAAACCGATCCGGTTATCCGATTTGCTAGGTCTAATGACAAGTATAACCAACATGCAATCAGATTGAAATGCCAAATAACTTGACCATATGATGTTTGTATTCACATTTTTGAACCAGTAGTTATATAGTTTTTTTTTCAATTGACCTCAATGATTTATGCAAGAATAATGTCAAAGAAATTTTTTAGCCGGCCCATACGAAATCGAATCATAAACAAAATACCAGTATTTAGTTCTCTCTTTATATTGAGCGTATAAACTCCAAAGTAAATTTTAACTTAACTCCTCTTTAGGGCATGGTACAAACTATGGTAACTAAATGCGTATAATTATTATTCTATTATGAAATAAAGGAGAAAACCTTTGATTTTCATCTTTATGAACTGAAATTCATAGCATACTTTTTTAAATTTCATTAAATCGTGCTAAATTTAGTATGTTAAGAGCATCTTCAATGAAACTAACTAAAATATTTGGATAAAATGATATAAGATACGGATTATTGATATTGTTATATATATTTGTGATGTCATGTCTAATAGTGATTTGTGTTTAGTTTTCAGATCTTGACTAACAGGACAAATCAGGACTTAACTGGAAATCAGTACTTATACTGAAGTCAGAACTTAAGATATCAGAACTTAAGTTATCAGAACTTAAGATATCAGGAGATATACATCAGAAGATAATATCAAGACTTAAGAAGACTTTCAAATAAGGATGACGGCTGATTGAAAGGAAAGAAGATCAAGACTAAAACAAGAAGAGATATGCATGGAGAAGAATTCTATGAAGAATAGAAGACTTGGAGGAAAAGATAACTAATTGATATATTTTAGGATGCAGACTTATATTCGATATCAATTAGAAGATTATCTTGTAACTGTGTGGTATATAAACACATCATAGGGTTTACACTATATGTGTTATCATTATTGAGAATATTATTCATTGTAACCCTAGCAGATCTCATGATATTTGTTCATCACTGAGAGATAACGGTTTCATTGCAATACTATTTTATTAATAAGATTATTCTTTGTTACATACTTGTGTTCTTAATTCGATTTGATTGTATTATACACTGTATTCAACCCCATTCTACAGTGTGTGTGACCTAACAAGTGGTATCAGAGCCAATCTGTTAACATATATACAGTAAAGATCCAAAACAATCATGTTTGAAGAAGAGCAAACTCCAACCAAGCCCACCAAAACTGAAGAAACTCCAAAGACTCAAATCCATAATCGATATGAGACTATTAGGGGGTTCCCATACTGAGACCTTCTGAGTATCCCATATGGAAAGTGAGGATGACTATGTTTCTGGAAGCTACAGATCCAGAATACCTTGACAGAATTAAAGAAGGACCACATAAGCCAACCAAACTCTCTGTTGTAGTTGTAGATAAGCCAGCAAAGACCGTACCAAAGGAGAAAAGTGAATATACAGCTGAAGATATCTCATCTATTGCCAAGGATGCAAAGGTAAGGCATTTGCTGCATAGTGCCATTGACAATTTCATGTCAAACAGGGTAATTAACTGCAAGACTGCAAAGGAGATATGGGATGCCTTGGAGACAAGATGCCAGGGAACTGATACAATTAAGAAGAACATGAGGACTATACTCACTCAAGAGTATGAACACTTTGACTCAAAATCTGATGAGTCATTAACTGGTTTATATGACAGATTTGTCAAACTCTTGAATGATCTGTCACTGGTGGATAAGGAATATGATCTAGAAGATTCTAATCTTAAATTCTTTTTAGCTTTTCCTGAAAGTTGGGATTTGAAGGTAACTACTATAAGAGACAACTATGCTCTTGATGAAACTACTCTTGATGAAATTTATGGAATGCTCAAAACTCATGAACTTGAGATGGATCAAAGAAGCAAGAGACATGGAAGAAAGTTAAGAATAGTTGCTCTTAATGCTGAGGAGGAATCCCCCAATGTGGTTGTCTCAAAGAAAGGAAAAGGAAAGGCTCTCATCACAAAGTCTGATACTGAGTCATCAAGTTCTAATAATGATGAGGATTCAGAAACTGAAAGTCTATCTGAGATGGATGCTGATGAAGAGATGATGAGATTGTGTGCTCTTATGGTGAAGGGTATCACAAAGATAGCCTACAGGAAATTCAGAAGGGGAAAGAAGTTTTCCGGGAAAAGTGGAAGTTCTGATAAGAAGGGATTCAGAAAATCTGAAGGCAAAGCAGGAAAGTCTGACAGAGGAGATTACTCAAATGTTAAATGCTACAATTGTGGTGAGAAAGACCACAAATCTCCTGATTGCAAGAAAGGAAAAGGTGACAAAGGCAAGGCACTTGTCACAAAGAAGAAAAGCTGGACAGACACTTCAGATTCTGAAGACGAGGTGAACTATGCCTTGATGGCAAATGCTGATAGCAGTCTTGATGCTGCTGAGTTAGAGGTACCTCAAACAACTTATGTTTTTCATACTGATGATATTACTGAGTTGAGATCTTATCTTAAAACCATATTCATTAGCTATAGAGATCAGACCTTAATATGTGATAAGTTAACTTCTGAAAATCTGGCTTTTAAGAAACTGAATGAATATTTAGATAGGAGTTAGTTATGTTCCATCAAACTCAGAAAGAAAGAGATGATCCTTTTTATGTTAGAGATGAAGTGTTAAAATTGAATCAATATCGAAAAACTGAGTTAGAAAAGGAAAGAGAGATTATCAGGACTTCGACTAACTCTGGTAGAACAACTCAGAATTTGCTAAGTAGTGGAAACTGGAAAGAGGGCTTAGGTTGTGGAGATGATAAAAATGAAATAAGAACTGAACAAATTAAGACAATTGTTGTTAAACAAATTGTTAAACCAAGGGTAAATCCTATTAAGTTTGTAGCCAAAATTGTAAAGTATTATTCTGAAAAGATGAAAGATATTGAGACAGAAGTTAAGGTAGAGTCAACTTCTGACAAATTAAAGCAGGATAAACCAGCTGAAGTTAACATAGGCTTAATGACAAAGAAGCAGCTTAAGTATAAGCTGAAAGAGATTAAGAATGTAAACAAGGTAAAGCCACCTAGGAAAAATAGGAATGGAAAGGAAGGTGTGAATAAAAGCAATAATTATATGTCTGTTCTTAATGCTCCTAGAAAGAAATGCTATAACTGTGGAAATTCTAACCATCTGGCTTGTTTTTGCAGGAAGAATATGAATATAAACTCCTTATCTTCTAAGTCAGGAGTTAAGAGTCAGTCTGTTAGGTTTAAGCCACAAAATCCTTGTTTTCATTGTGGTAGTTTATGGCATTCCATTTATACTTGTAAGGAATATCATAGTTTGTACTATGATTATTATCAAATAAAACCTTCTTTAAAGAAAGTTAGCATTATTCCTTCTAGTGTAAGTTCTGATTTAAGTCTGATACTGTAAATTCTGATAAACAGCATGTTAACATAAACTCTGAAATTAAATCTGCTGCAAATGCTAACAAACTTAATAAGGCCAAAGGATCCAAGCAATTATGGGTCCTTAAAACTAATCATTAGTGGTCTTTGTGATTGCAGGGCAACAGGAAAAACATCCTAGTTCTGGACAGTGGATGTTCAGGACATATGACTGGAAATAAAGCCCTGCTATCAGACTTTGTGGAGAATGCTGGCCCAGGAGTTTTTTATGGAGATGGCAACATGGGAAAAACTATTGATTTGCCAATATCAATCTTGGAAATGTCATCATTGAAAAAGTAGCTCTAGTCTCAGGACTTAAACACAATCTGTTGAGTATTAGTCAAATCTGTGACAGAGGTTATCATGTGGATTTCTTTGAAGAACACTGTGAAGTTGTAAGCAAATCAAAAGACAAAGTTGTTCTGAAAGGATACAGGCATGGTAACATTTATGATCAAGCTTTTAACAAGTTCTGATGGTTCTGCAATTTGTCTGTTAAGCAGAGCATCAATTGAAGAAAGCTGGGATTGGCACAAGAAACTCCCTCATTTAAATTTTAACAATATAAATGAACTAGTCAAGAAAGATCTTGTGAGAGGACTGCCAAAATCAGTATTTGCTCCTGATGGCCTTTGTGATTCATGCCAAAAGGCAAAACAAAGAAAATCTTCATTCAAGAGCAAGACTGAATCTTTAATTCTTGAGCCTTATCACCTACTACATGTTGATCTATTTAGTCTAGTGAATGTCATGTCTATAGAAAAAAGAAATATGCTATGGTCATAGTAGATGAGTTTACCAGATGCACATGGGTGTATTTCTTGCACACAAAAAGTGAAACTGCATCTATCTTGATTGATCATGTCAAACAACTGGATAAATTGGTCAAAGACTCTGTGAAAATCATAAGAAGTGATAATGGCACTGAGTTCAAGAATTTGATTATGGAAGAGTTCTGCAAAGACCATGGAATAAAGCAGGAATTCTCTACTCCTGGAACTCCACAAAAAAATGGAGTTGTTGAAAGAAAGAATAGAACTCTTATTGAAGCTGCAAGAATTATGCTTGATGAAGCAAAGTTACCAACCTACTTTTGGGCTGAAGTTGTGCAGACTACTTATTTTACTCAGAATACAACACTTATCAACAAGCATGGAAAGACACCATATGAGATGGTGAAGAAAAAGAAGCCAAATCTGAAGTATTTTCATGTATTTGGATGCAAGTGTTTTGTTCTTAAGACTCATCCTGAACAGCTATCCAAATTTAATCTAAAAGCTGATGAAGGAATCTTTGTTGGATATCCACTTTCCACAAAAGCCTTCAGAGTCTACAATTTAAGAACAAGGATTGTCATGGAATCTATCAATGTCTCTTTTGATGATAAGAAGATTACTGGACTTGAAGATTTCAATGATCATGATCCGCTGAGATTTGAGAATGAAGTTTTAAATTTTGATTCTGTAAATTCTGATAGTCTAAATCCTGATACTGCAAACTCTGATGGGTTAAACACTGATGTTATTGAAACTGTGGTGACTACGCTAACGGAAAATGCACCTGTGCAGGGGGAGCATATTGAAGATCCAACCACATCTCAAGGAGCATCTGAACCTAGAACAGGCTCTTCAAGTTCTGATTCATCAAGTTCTGATGGGCCAAGTTCTGATAATTCTGGAAACTCAAATTCTGAAGGATCCAACTTAGAGAGCATAATTTCAGGGGGAGCATCAGAAGATGTTGATGGAGACAGCATGGATCTTGGGGGAGCATCCAATTCTAGAGATCACCTTCCATCTGCAAGAAAGTGGACTAAAGCACATACACCTGACTTGATTATTGGAGATCCTATAGCAGGTGATAGAACTAGAACAACAACATCAAATGAATGTCTCTATCATTCTTTTCTTTCTCAGACTGAACCAAAGAAAGTGGAAGAAGCTCTTCAAAATGCTGATTGGGTGCAAGCAATGCAGGAAGAGTTAAATGAATTTGAAAGAAATAAAGTCTGAACCCTAGTGCCAAGACCAAAGAATAGATCTGTTGTTGGTACAAAGTGGGTGTTCAGAAATAAAATTGATAGTGATGGCATAATTACAAGAAATAAAGCAAGGCTGGTTGCAAAAGGATATTCTCAATAAGAGGGAATTGATTATGATGAAACATTTGCACCAGTTGCTAGATTGGAAGCCATAAGGATATTTTTGGCTTATGCTGCTCACAAAAAGTTTAAAGTCTTTCGATGGATATAAAAAGTGCTTTTCTTAATGGAGAATTGGAAGAAGAAGTATATGTTGAACAACCTCCAGGTTTTGTAGATTCAAAATTTCCTAATCATGTCTACAGACTTGATAAAGTACTTTATAGTCTTAAGCAAGCTCCAAGAGCATGGTATGAGACATTAGCTCAGTTTCTTCTGGAAAGTGGATTTAACAGAGGGGCTATTGACAAAAATTTATTCTATCTCAACCATGGAAAGGACTTACTTTTGGTGCAGATATATGTTGATGATATCATTTTTGGTTCTACAAATGACAGACTTTGTAAAAGGTTTGTCAAGCTAATGCAGTCAAGATATCAAATGAGTATGATGGGAGAACTTAGCTATTTTATGGGCCTTCAAGTCAAGAAGAATGAAGAAGGAACTTTTATTTGTCAATCTAAGTACACCCGAAATTTGTTGAAAAAATTTGGAATGCATGACTGTTCAAGTGCATCCACTCCTATGGCCACTACAACAAAATTGGATAAGGATACTGGTACATCAGTAGATATTACTGATTACAGAGGTATGATTGGCTCATTACTCTATCTAATTGCAAGTAGACCTGATATCATGTATGCTACCTGTCTTTGTGCAAGATTTCAAGCAGATCCAAGAGAACCTCACTTAACAGCTGTGAAAAGAATTTTCAAGTACCTTAAGGGTACAACTGATCTAGGATTGTGGTATCCTAGGGAATCAGACTTTAAGCTAATAGGTCACTCAGATGCAGATTTTGCAGGGTGCAAAATTCACAGGAAAAGCACAAGTGGAAGCTGCCAATTTCTTGGAGGCAGATTAGTTTCTTGGTTTAGCAAGAAACAAAAGTGAATTTCCACATCAACTGCAGAGGCAGAGTACATTGCTGCAGGAAGCTATTGTGCACAAATTCTTTGGATGAAGAATCAGTTACTGGATTAGGGGTTAGAATTTTCTAAAATCCCTATTTACTCTGATAATCAAAGTGCTATTTCTATGACCGGTAATCCAATTCAGCACTCAATGACAAAGCACATCAGCATAAGGTACCACTTCATAAGGGAACATGTGATGGAAGGTACAGTGGAATTGTATTTTGTTCCAACAGATCAACAACTAGCAGATATCTTCACAAAACCACTATGTGAAGCTACTTTTACAAGATTGGTATATGAACTTGGAATTGTTTTAGGTTCTTTCTCTAAATTTGTTTAGTTTATGTTCTGATACATCAGACTTTATGATCAGTATTTACAAATTTTACTATCTTTATGTATTCTGTGCTTAAATTGAAATTTACCTAAGTGCTGATTGTTATCTGATGTGAATTTCTAAACTCTGATAGTGATATGAATTTATTTATGACTATTCAATCCAATGAGGATAACTGTGCTAGATGCTGACCTAGTAGTCTCTTATATACTAAAAATCCCATGTTTGAAGTAATTGTTTATGTGGAAATCTTTTAACATAAGCAAATTCTGATATTGAGCTTGGTTAGGTTTACTTTGTGTATCTTATTACTAAGTCAAAAACTAGAATAGTGCTTCTTATCTGTTAAGTTCTGATGTTGGTAAATCTTATGGATGTACTAAGTGCTGATAAGCCTCACTTATCAAAAGAAAAATAAAGAAAAGAAATAAATATCAGGTACTCCTTTGAGATCTAGAGAAAGATATATGTGAAAGGGAAGACCCAAGTGCATTGCTGGTATAAGGTAATATGCATTAGAAAAGCAAAATAAAATTTTCTTGGTAACTTTTCACATAGTCAAATTTTGATTTTGAGCTTAGTCAAATTTACTTTGTGTATCTTATTACTAAGTCACAAACTAGATTCTTGCTTCTTATCTGTCAAATTATGATGTCAATAAATCTTAAGGATAACCTAAATGCTGATAAACCTCACTTATCTGAAGAAAAGAAAAGAAAAGAAAATTAAAGTCAGGTACTCCTTTGAGATCTAGAGTAAATATGTGGAAGGGAAGACCCAAGTGCATTGCTGGTATTAAGTAATATGCATTAGAAAAGTAAATAATTTTTTCTTGGTGACTTTTCACATTCTCTGATTACTAGAGAAATACTCTGATAATAGCATAAATTCTGATAGCAGTTGTGACTCACTTATACTGAGAAGCCACTGTGAAAAAGAATGGTAAAAGATGTATAAAATGAGCACAAAACAGTTGAGGTGGACTCATACATGAACTCATTCTATAGTAGACTTCAGACTAATGACAGATTTTGAGCAAAGTTCTTAGTTATGCCTTATTTCTAAGATGTACTGAAGTGAATAAGACTTTACTCTTTGTCTGATATTTAGCTTAAATCACACACTTACATTCCATATGAATGATGAAAATTACTATGGTGATCAATGTTGTTTTAGATGAACAGTTTAAGTGTCAGTTGCATAAATTCTGAGGACAAAGTCTGAAGGAAATTTTGATGATTATGTTCTGAGGAAACCATATCAGTATTTGTGTGAAGAATTACAGAAATAAACATTCACTTTTTTAGTAAAGGAGCTATATTCTGATAACCTTTAAATTCTGATAATAATCAAGTTCTTATGTTTACGTGGCAGTATTTATTTACTTGATTTATTTTTGGTCAATACTTGAACGGTTATATTTTATCAGAATATTTATTTAAGTGAGTTAAAGACAGTAATAATCATTTGTTTAGTGGGAACAGTTTTTTTTGAAAAACTGCATGTGCATAGTAATCATTACTTATTTTCCGTGCCCATTAACTTTTGTCTTAATTACTGTATGGCTGATAGGTGTATAGTCTGTTCCACTTCTCAATAATTGTTGTCAAGTGGAGCGTATAAGTAAAAGAGATAAAATATTTTAAAATCTTTTACTTACATTTCTTTCTATACTCTCTCTTTTTGTCTTATTCTCTCTATATTCGCTGACGGTTTTTATACAAGCATTTTATCAAACACCTTTCAGGCACTCTTATTCTCACTTCTTTTTCAATGGCACCCAAGGATATAATCTTTAATGGAGCAAAGTTCGTCCCCAACAACTATGCTGCCATTCTCACTAAGAGTGAAGCTCCTACGGAACTTCATTTTATTCAGGATTTCTTATCTCATAGTGAAATTGGGTTCGCTTTGACGCAGCCATCCTATTTATCTGGAACTCAAGTTATGATGTTTTGGCGTACAGGACTTTATGATGATGGTGGTAAGGATGGGACTCCAAGCATCGTGTTTACAGCAAAGGAGGTTGAGTATGTTGTTACTCAGGAAACAGTTCGAAAAGCTCTACACCTGCCTGAAAACTATCAATTCATTTCTGCTGTGGGGGAGCCATTGCTACAACAAATGATGGCTAATCTTGGGTATGAACAGAGTTTGGCTAAGTTGGGTCAACTCAAATGCCCATATATTCGAAAGGAATGGAGCTTCTTCTTCGATTACATCACGAAGATGTTTGCCAACAAGTCCTCAAATTTTGATGCCATTCATATTCTGACACAACAAATTGGGTATGCACTATTAAACCAGTCTCATTTTGATTATGTAAAGATTGTGTTAGGTTTTATAGGTGATAGAATGAAAGAGGACATGAATGTAGTTTACTTTGCTAGGTTCTCTCAGTTAATGTACAGTCATTGTACTTCAGACGAACCACAATTAGCAAGTGAACAGATAGAACCGTTTAAATTAGCTAAGAGGGATTTTACAGATCTATTAACTGCTGACGACAAGAAGGGAGTTTTGAGACCCCTTAAAATTCCTTTATCAGTAAAGCAAGCCCTTGTAAATGCTGATGCTGCTACCTATTCATTGCTATATCCTGATGTCCAACCCACTAACACACAACAGCCATCAGCACCTACTACTGGCACTCAACAAACACTCATATCTGAACATGCCAACCAATCATCAGCACATAATCAAGTGAAGCCTTCTTCTTCAAGAGCAAGGAGGACTAAGATAGTACTTCAGTCACAACAGAAAAAAAGGAAGATGATTTTAAGAGATGAGTCTGATGATAAGGTACATGTTCAACCATCAGAACCTGTTGCTGAAGTAGTTGAGAAGGTCTCTTCTCAGAAAGCTCAAGAAATGGGAGTTCTAGGCCCCTAAAAAGGCTTAGAAATCTAAACTTTGATAATGAAGCTCCCAGAGTCTCTCCATCAACTAAGAGACTTCAAAAGGAAAGAGCAAGGAGGGCTGTAGAATCATCAATCTCTGAAGAAGGAATAGAAGCAGCAGCTGAGGAAAGAGGTCAGGAATCTCTGATCTCAAAAGAACCAGTTGTGATTGAATCTCTTCCCAGTGCTGAACCAGAACTTACTGAAGCTCCACAATCTCCAATTCAAGAGCCAGAGACTGCTACATCACCAATGCCTACACCTCCTGTGTCTCATATTCACTCTCCAGTACATGTTGATAATCAAGGTACAAGTGCTGAAATAGAAATTCACAACTTGAATGTGCCTGAGGTTCTGTACTTGGAAGCTCCAACCATTCCCCAACAAACTCCACCAACAACTCCACTGCTAGATGTTGATGTCCATGAAGATGAATCTTCTATTGCTTCACATGCAATTATTATATCACAAGATGCTGATACTGAAGATTCTGCAAGTTCTGTTGAAGTAAATGCTGACAATTTTGGTGAAGCTGCTACAAATGAAAATGCTGATGCAGCTGGTCCTTCTAGACATGCACCTCCACAAACAGTTTGTAAAGCTGATTTGATTAAGAAGTTTGTGAGAGAGAATGCACCAGTACCTTGGAGTGAAACCTCCGGAGGAAGAGAATGGATCAAGGAGTGGAACAAAGTTGATTTTGTTCCTACTGTAAATATTCTTGCTGAGCACCTGGCTAAAGCTGATGAGATGCTGATGAATGATGACTTCAAAGCATGACTCAGAGTTACTGCATTGAGTCTTCAAGGTCAACACTCCATAACTCAAGCCAAGTGGACAAAATTCAAGAAACACTGATTCAGCAAGACATGAACTTTAAACTGGATAAGAACATATTTTTCAAGCCTGCCTTTAACAGAGTTGAGACTATTGAGAAAGCTCAGGAGAAACAACAAGCTCAGATTGCTGAAGTACTAAAGAATCAATCTTCTCAACAAGTTCAACTAAATGAAATCCAATCTTCAGTGGAACTACTTCTCTCTCTCCTACTACCTGATGATGCCAAAAAGGGGGAGAAGCTGGTTAAGTCCAAATGCTCTACTGATTTAGCACTGAAGAAAAAGGATGATGAAAATGATGACCATGGAAACTCTGAAAAGGGTAGAGGTCATGGTCAAGGCAAAGACTCTTCATCTAGGAAAGCAAGAACTTCTACACAGAGATCAAGCTCTGATGCTGATAAAAGAATAAGTTCTGATAAACAAGTTCTGACTAAGTCTGATGTTCTGATACAAGGTGAAAGTCATGAATCACAGAAGTTTATGCAGACACTGAAGCTCAAGGGGAAGGAAACAACAGTCTACTATCAAGACCCCAAGATACAAAAGCTGGATAAAGAAATTTCAAAAAGACTATTTCTCAAAGACAATCCAGGAATGGGCTTTAAAAGTCTGAAAGAAGAAGAAGCCAGACTTAAAGCAGAAAATGTCAAATCCAAGTCTAAAGCTTATATTACTGCAAAGAAACCTTCAAAGCCTAAGGGCATTGTGATTAAAGAGAACACAAACTCAAAGGCAATCAAATCCACATCCAAAGACAAATCACAAGTGGAGGTAGATCCAAGGTTCAAGGGCAAAGCTAAAGTTGATGATTCGGTAATAATCTATCTGCCAATCATGGATCTGGAAGCAAAATCTGATAAAGATACTAGTCTGATTTTGAAGAAGAAGAAGAATATTCAAACAACCTCTAATAGAGCTCATGTTGTTCAAGATCAGGACTTAGTAAATTCTGATATTACAATGAAGCAAGCAACCTCTGACAGAGCTCAAGTTGTCTTGACATCAGAAAAAAAGGAAACCTCTGACATTGCTTATGTTAAATCTTCAAAATTCTACTACCAGGGTTTACTAAAGCTCAACAATCTGCTCAACCTTTGAAGACTACATCAAGTGGTTTTGAAGCAAGAGTTATTCTAGGAAAGGAAGCTAAAGACAAATCAGGATTGGGTAGTTCTAATGAAAGAAGAATATATAACACTCCCAATGATCCAACTTCCTTAAGTGCACCAGGAGTAGGAACAATTCTTGAAAGATTGAATCAATTGGAGTCTGTACAAATGGTCTACCACTCTGTGCTAAAAGAAGATATCATGCTATATTTCATGACAGATGGGAAGGTATTCCAGATAAGAAAGGATGTTATTCGTTTGAAGTACTTTGAAGAATTGACATGTGTTATTTCTACTTCAAGTGAAGAACAGATCAACAGATGGTGCTGCCAGATACATAAGGTCTGATATTGAAAGACAGAAGAAATTATACTCTATAAAGTCTGACAGGCTATATTATCCTAAGTACAGAGCTCACAATGGAGAACTAGTTGAGATGAAGCCTAACACTGCCAAAATCACTACATTTTTGGGTATTAAGGGACTAGAATTTAATCTGGAGTCTGAATAAGCTTATCTGATCAAACTGGATCAGGAAATAAGGAAAGCAAAGATTAATGATCTCAGGGCTGCTATCTTTCAGACAGGAGAAGATACAGCTGAACTTAAAGATGTAAAAAGGAGGATGCAGAATGAACTTGAATATGCTGAGATGAGTTTGTTAAAGAACTATCTCAGAACAACTCATGATATTCGAGAGGTCACACACTGAAGCCAAGTCAAGGATTACAACTGTTAAATTTTGAAGTATATACAGGCTAAAGCTGATATCAGACTTTAAGGATGGTAAAAGCTACAAGGACTGTGAGTTGTAGTTATCTAGTCAAATTCTCATATGCATTTGTACTTAATGTTTTTGACATCATCAAATATCTATTGAACTTGTATATTATGCTAATTTACAAGTTGGGGGAGATTGTTAGATATATTTGTGATGTCATTTCTAATAGTGATTTGTATTTAGTTTTCAGATCTTGACTAACATGACAAATCAGGACTAAACTGGAAATTAGTACTTATACTGAAGTCAGAACTTAAGATATCGGAACTTAAGTTATCAGACCTTAAGATATCAGAAGATATTCATCAGAAGATAATATCAGGACTTAAGAAGACTTTCAGATAAGGAAGGCGGCTGATTGAAAGGAAAGAACATCAAGACTAAAACATGAAGAGATATGCATGAAGAAGAACTCTATGAAGAATAGAAGACTTGGAGGAAAAGATAACTAATTGATATATTTTAGGATGCAGACTTATATTCGATATCAATTAGAAGATTATCTTGTAACTATGTGATATATAAACACAACATAGGGTTTACACTATATGTGTTATCATTATCGAGAATATTATTCATTGTACCCTAGCAGCTCTCGTGATATTTGTTCATCACTGAGAGAGAACGGTTCTATTGCAATACTGTTTTATTAATAAGATTATTCTTTGTTACATACTTGTGTTCTTAATTCGATATGATTGTATTATACACTGTATTCAACCCCCTTCTACAATGTGTATGACCTAACAGATATAATTAAGATACTGATTATTTAAATTTAGTGAATGTGTGACGGATAGTACTTTTATGGATGTGACTATAATGGCTGACTTATATTTTAAAAATGGTATATTAATATTAATTCAAATTGTTATATATAGAATATTTAATTTTAATATAATAATAGATGATGTGGAGTTATGTTACAGGTTGGTTCAACAAATTTGATCAATATAATTAGCTTGGCTAAAATTTTAATTAATGAAAATGTCCATTGAATAATAATTGATTTTTTCATAATCTCCATAATTAATGAATTTGGCAATTCTGAAAATATAAACTTACGACAATTGTTTATCACATATTCCGTCGTAAGTTACTAATTTAGGACATATAGTTGTGTCATAAATTTATGTTTTATTTTATCAAAAAGTGGGGCTCATAAGAAAACATCCGACGTTTCCTCCGTCGTAAGTAACTAACATACGACATTATTTTTCGTTGTATGTTTATAACATCCGACGGAATATTCCGTCATAAGTAGATTTATTATTTTATTGAGAACGTGGGCCCCTACTTCCTAACTTATGACACAATTTTATATTGTGACGAAAAATTGATTACTACTCAAGTAAAAACGACAAATTTTTTCCATCGTAAATGCCTCAATTACGACGATTCCAGTTCAAAAAAACCGTCGTAAATGGCCCGATTTCTTGCAGTGACATAAGAAATGTCACCTAAATTTTTAATAAGGGCTTTTACGTAAAAATGCTATAACAATAGATAGAAGAGAATACAGGTGGTAAAAGTTTGGGAGGTGATTTGTGAATAGAGACCAAATGCCCCTACAGCAATTCCTCGTTAATTCATTCATAATCCGTTAATTACCGTACATTTTTAGGTTATCATAACCATACTTGATTATATTTTAAAATATCATAGGTAGATAAATATTAATTTTTAATCTTTTTAAGAGCTTTAACAGGAAATATAAATTTTGATTTATGTATATGATTATAATATTAATTATATCGCCTATAATTATTCTATTTTATTTTTCCAGAGTTACAATTTTGAAAGAACTAAAACACAACTTTATGACATACATTACAATAAGAAATTCAATAAAATAAAAAACTCTAATAAAATATTATGATATACAACATTTACTAATAAACAAAACCGTACAAATTTGTTTTCTTATATTTTTGGTGAGACCCCTTTTCTATTTCTACATCATGTGTTGTGATTCGATATATATTATCTTTCACTTATTTCGTTTCCTCTGGGTCAAACATAAAATATTTTTATTAAATCTTTTTAGAATTATTGAAATCTTATAATATGTGAGTATGATATATAAAAATTATGATTGGATGCGTAAATATTCTTGGCTTGGTAAGAAAAAAATAGTATAGTGATTCTGCAAAATGAGTGGGGAGATCCAAGTGATCATCACAGATGTTTGGTTAAATGCTTAAACTTTAACTTTCTTTGAATTGATCTGTGAAGGAAAAATTGGTTGAAAAGGATTTTTGAAAATTCTTGTATTTTTTATATTAAAAATAATGTGTTTCAAATATTTGGTAATTCAAAAATCATTTAAATCAAAGTAGAATAAATTCAAATTTAATCAAAACATTTTGATAATATAGTTCATATCATTATTAGAGGTTAATCACCTTGTTATAACATTATAATACTTTTCTCAATGACATTAATATAAAAAAAACACTCGTAGTCGCCTCTCTCCTCTCCTAGGATTTGTTATTTCTCGAGTTAATCATGGGGTTTTCACTAGTTTTCTTCGATAGAATGTCCCAACCCCTTCATTTTCTTTTGTTCTTGATAATTTTCTTTGAATAGAATCCAATTTTGTCGGTGTTTGTATGTTAAGGCCTCTCCTTTTGGAGTGTGTGTTTGGTCTCTTTTGTTCGGTATTCTGTTACGTTTTTGTTTAGTTATGGTTGGGCTTATTTGGTGTTAAATCTGTGGAGGATGAGTTTATTGATGTTCTAGTGATCTAGAAAGCTTGCATCGAATATGGGGTAATGGTGATTATTGCAAGAACTCACCTTTCACAACCAAAGACTGTTCATCCTTCACGGGTTTACACTTTCGGCATGTTTGTAACTGCTATCTGGCATATAGATCGGTGAGATGCCTTCAACATATTTATAGATGATATCGGGCATGTAGATAGCTGAGATGTCGCTTCTCTAATCTCGGTTTGTGCGATTGGTATTTTTGAACATTGGTCAAATGATGATTTTATGTGATATGGTCAATCTTGATGTCTATTTTTAGAGTTGTTGGTGTATTTTGGATCGTATCGGATGCCTTTGATTTCGTTTTTAGCTTCAAGAATTTTTAAATTCTATGTGTTAAACGATCATTAAACAAATTATCTAATTGTTTTTAGTATGATATTTGTTTACCCTGGTTGTATCGACAATTGGAAGTTTTTCCCGACTATATAATTTTAAAATTATTGAAAACTACTTTTTGTTTGTAAAAAAAAATATCATGAAATATATGCAATTTTTAACCATTAAACTCTCGACTTAAGTAATGATGTACTTTAATTTTTGAACGGATCAAAATAATACAATTTCATCCCTAAAAAAATATTATTTCTATATTAAAATCAAATTACTCCATTTACTCCCCTCAATTTGTATTATGATTGTTAGATATATTTGATAATGTCATGGCTAATATAATTTATGTTTAGATTTCAGATCTTACTTAACAGGACAAATCAGTACTTAACTGTTGATCAGTACTTATACTGGAAGTCAGGACTTAAAGATATCAGTACTTATATTATCAGGAGATAATCATCAGAAGTTAGATATCAGAACTTAAGTGCTGAAGGACGATCAGATAAGGAAAGTAGCTGATTAAAGGAAAGAAGATCGAGATAAACATAAGAAGAGATATGCATGAAGAAGGAGTTCCGTGAAGAATGGAATACTTGGAAGAAAAGATATCTGATTGATATATTTTAGGAAGCAGAATTATATTCCATATCAATTAGCGATTATCTTGTAACTGTGTAGTATATAAACACAGACATAGGGTTTACACTATAAGTGTTATCATATTCGAGAAGATTATTTATTGTAACCCTAGCATCTCTCGTGATATTTGTTCATCACTGAGAGGTAACAGTTCCATACTGTAACAGAGTTTATTGTTTCAATAAAGTTTGTTTTCTGTTACTTAATATATTAAAGTTCGATTTGATTGTATTTTACACTGTATTCACCCCCTCTACAGTGTGTGTGACCTAACAAGTGGTATCAGAGCTAATCTGTTAACACACATACAATTAAATATCCAAACACAATCATGTCTGACACAGAAACTCCAACTAAGCCTACCAAAACTGAAGAACCTCCAAAGACACAAATTCAAAGTCGGTATGAGACTATCAGAGTTCCCATACTGAGACCATCTGAATATCCCATATGGAAGGTAAGGATGACCATGTTCCTGGAAGCAACAGATCCAGAATACCTTGATAGAATCAAGGAAGGGCCTCACAAACCAACCAAGCTCGCTATTGCAGTTGCAGGTGAAGCAGCAAAGACCGTACCAAAGGAGAAGAGTGATTATACTGCTGAAGATATAGCATCAATTGCTAAGGATGCTAAGGTACGACACTTACTGCATAGTGCCATTGATAGTATAATGTCAAACAGGGTAATCAACTGCAAGACTGCTAAGGAGATATGGGATGCTCTGGAAACAAGGTGTCAGGGAACTGACACAATTAAGAAGAACAAGAAGACAATACTCACTCAAGAGTATGAACATTTTGACTCAAAGACTAATGAGTCATTGAATGATTTATATGATAGATTTGTCAAACTTTTGAATGATTTGTCATTGGATGATAAAGAGTATGATCTTGAAGATTCAAACCCTAAATTCCTGTTAGCTCTTCATGAATGCTGGGATTTGAAGGCAACGACAATAAGAGACAACTACAATCTTGATGAAACAACTCTTGATGAAATCTATGGAATGCTCAAGACTCATGAACTTGAGATGGAACAAAGAAGCAAGAGGAAAGGAGGAAAGTCAAGGACAGTTGCTCTTAACGCTGAAGAAGAATCCCCCAAAGCAGCTTCCTCAAGGAAAGACAAGGGTAAAGCTCTTTTCATAAAGTCTGAAACGGAGTCATCAAGTTCTGAAAGTAATGATGACTCAGATTCTGAAAGCTTGCCCGAGACTGATGCTGATGAGGAGATGATGAAGCTGTGTGCTCTTATGGTGAAAGGAATCACAAAGATTGCATACATGAAGTTCAGGAAGGGAAAGAAGTTTTCCAGGACAGGCATAAGTTCTGATAAGAAGAATTTCAGAAGATCTGAAGGCAGAGGAGGAAAGTCTGACAGAGGAGATTATACCAATGTTAAATGCTATAACTGTGGTGAGAAAGGCCACATATCTCCTGATTGCAAAAAGGCAAAGGGTGACAAAGGCAAGGCTCTTATCACAAAGCAGAAAAGCTGGACAGACACCTCAGACTCTGAAAGTGAGGAGAACTATGCATTGATGGAAAATGCTGATAAAGAAAGTGCTGAGAGCAGTTCTGAAGCTGCTGAAACAAAGGTACCTCAGACTACTTATGCTTTTCATACTGATGATATTAATGAGTTGAGAAGATATCTTAAAACCATGTTTGTTAGTTATAGAGATCAAACTTTAACATGTGAAAGATTAACTTCTGAAAATCTTGCTTTTAAGAAAAGAAATGATTTCTTAGAAAAAGAGTTAGTCATGTTCCATCAAACTCAGAAGGATAGAGATGATGCTTTTTATGTTAGGGATGAAGTGCTAAAAATGAATGAATCTCTAAAAACTGAGTTAGAAAAGGAAAGAGAGATTATCAGGACTTGGACTAACTCTGGCAAAACAACTCAAAATTTGCTAAGTAGTGGAAACTGGAAAGAGGGCTTAGGTTATGGAGAAGATAAGAATGATAAAGGAACTGAAGAAATTAAGCCTGTTGTTAAGCAAAAGCCAAAGTTAAAACCTGTTAAGTTTGTAACTGTAAAGTCTGAAAATGAGAAATCAGAAGTTAAAGAGGAATTAAATTCTGACAAACTAAAACAAGAAACGACAGCTGAAGTGAACATAGGCTTAATGACAAAGAAGCAGCTTAAGCATAAGCTGAAAGATGTTAAGAATGCAAACAAGGTAAAATCACCTAGGAAAAATAGGAATGGAAAGGATGGTGTGAATAAAAGCAATGATTATAAACCTGTTCCTGATGCTCCTAGGAAAACATGTCATAACTGTGGAAGTTCTAACCATCTGGCTTCTTTTTGCAGGAAGAATAAAAATATTAACTCCTTACCTTCCAAATCAGGAGTTAAGAGTCAGTCTGTTAGATACAAACCACAGAATCCTTGTTTTCATTGTGGTAGTTTATGGCATTCCATTTATACTTGTAAGGAATATCATAGTTTGTACTATGATTATTATCAAATAAAACCTTCTTTGAAAAAAGTTTCCATTGTTCCTTCTAGTGTAAATTCTGATTCAAAGTCTGATAGTGTAAGTTCTGATAAGAAAAATGTTAACATAAACTCTGATGCTAAATCCGCTGCAAATGTTAACAAACTTAATATGGCCAAAGGATCCAAGCAAGTCTGGGTCCTTAAAACTAATAATTAGTGGTCTTTGTGATTGCAGGGCAACAGGAAAAATATTCTAGTTCTGGACAGTGGATGTTCAGGACATATGACTGGAAATAAGGCCCTGCTATCAGACTTTGTGGAGAAAGCTGGCCCAAGTGTTTCTTATGGAGATGACAACATTGGAAAAACATTGGGATATGACAATATCAATCTTGGAAATGTCATAATTAAAAAAGTAGCTCTGGTCTCAGGACTTAAACACAATCTACTGAGTATAAGTCAAATCTGTGACAGAGGTTATCATGTTGATTTTTTTGAAAAACACTGTTAAATTGTGAGTAAATCTAAAGGCAAAGTTGTTCTGAAAGGATACATGCGTGGTAACATTTATGAAGCTAAGCTTTCAACAAGTACTGATGGTTCTGCAATCTGTCTGATGAGTAGAGCATCAATTGAAGAAAGCTGGAATTGGCACAAGAAACTCTCTCATTTAAATTTTAAAAATATAAATGAACTGGTCAAGAAAAATCTTGTGAGAGGACTGCCAAAGTCAGTATTTGCTCCTGATGGCCTTTGTGATTCCTGTCAGAAGGCCAAACAAAGAAAATCTTCATTCAAGAGCAAGACTGAATCATCAATTCTTGAGCCTTATCATCTACTACATGTTGATCTATTTGGTCCAGTAAATGTCATGTCTATTGCAAAGAAGAAGTATGCGTTGGTCATAGTAGATGAGTTCAGCAGATACACATGGGTGTATTTCTTGCACACAAAAAGTGAAACTGCATCTATCTTGATTGATCATGTCAAACATTTGGATAAAATGGTCAAAGATTCTGTGAAAATTTTAAGGAGTGATAATGGCACTGAGTTCAAGAATTTGATAATGGAAGAGTTTTGCAAAACCATGGAATAAAGCAGGAATTTTCTGCTCCTGGAACTCCACAGCAAAATGGAGTTGTTGAAAGGAAGAATAGAACTCTCATTGAAGCTGCACTTACAATGCTTGAAGCTGTGCAGACTGCTTATTTTACTCAAAATGCAACACTCATTAACAAGCATGGAAAAATACCATATGAGATGGTGAAGAAAAAGAAGCCAAATCTGAAATACTTTCATGTATTTGGATGCAAGTGTTTTGTTCTCAAGACTCATCCTGAACAGCTATCCAAGTTTAATTTAAAAGCTGATGAAGGAATCTTTGTTGGATATCCACTTTCCACAAAAGCCCTCAGAGTCTATAATTTGAGAACAAAAGTGGTCATGGAATATATCAATGTCTCTTTTGATGACAAGAAGATTATTGGTCTTGAAGATTTCATTGACCATGATCAGCTGAGATTTGAAAATGAAGACTCAAACTCTGATACTGAAAATCCTGACAGTCTAAGTCCTGATACTGTAAATTCTGATGGATTAAACTCTGATGTTATTGAAACTATGGTGACTACGTCAAAGGAAGATGCACCTATGCAGGAGGAGCATATTCAAGATCCTACCACATCTAAAGAAACATCAGAACATACATCTGGCTCTTCAAGTTCTGATTCGTCAAGTTCTGATAAGCCATGTTCTGATAGTGCTGAAAATCTAAATACTGAAGAATCCAACTCAGAGAGCATAGTTTCAGGGGGAGCATCAGAAAATGAAAATGAAGACATCATGGATCATGGGGGAGCATCCAGTTCTAGAGAAAACCTTCCATCTGCAAGGAAGTGGACAAAATCATATACACCTGATTTGATAATTGGAAATCCTGATGCAGGTGTCAGAACTAGAACATGTACTTCAAATGAATGTCTCTACAATTCTTTTCTTTCTCAGACTGAGCCAAAGAAAGTGGAAGAAGCTCTTCAAGATGCTGATTGGGTGCAAGCAATGCATAAAGAGTTAAATGAATTTGAAAGAAACAAAGTCTGGACCCTAATGCCAAGACCAAAGAATAGATATGTTGTTGGTACAAAGTGGGTATTCAGAAATAAAACTGATAGTGATGGCATAATTACAAGGAATAAGGCAAGGCTGGTTGCAAAAGGATATTCTCAACAGGAGGGAATTGATTATGATGAAACATTTGCACCAGTTGCTAGGTTGGAAGCCATAAGGATATTTTTGGCTTATGCTGCTCACAAAAAGTTTACTGTCTTTCAAATGGATGTGAAAAGTGCTTTTCTCAATGGAGAATTGGAGGAGGAGGTATATGTTGAACAACCTCCAGGCTTTGTAGATTCCAAACATCCAGATTATGTCTACAGGCTTGATAAAGCACTTTATGGACTTAAGCAAGCTCCTAGAGCATGGTATGAGACTTTAGCTCAGTTTCTTCTAGAAAGTGGATTCAATAGAGGAACAATAGACAAAACATTGTTCTACCTCAACCATGGAAAGGACTTACTTCTGGTCCAGATTTATGTTGATGATATCATTTTTGGGTCTACAAATGACAAACTTTGCAAGAAGTTTGCCACAATAATGCAGTCAAGATATCAGATGAGTATGATGGGGGAACTTAGCTATTTTCTGGGCCTTCAAGTCAAGCAGAATGAAGAAGGCACTTTTATTTGTCAAACCAAGTACACCAGAAACTTGCTGAAGAAATTTAGAATGCAAGATTGTTCAAGTGCATCCACTCCCATGGCCACTGCAACAAAACTGGATAAGGATACTGGTAAATCAGTAGATATTACTGACTACAGAGGTATGACTGGCTCTCTACTCTATCTAACTGCTAGTAGGCCTGATATCATGTATGCTACCTGTCTTTATGCAAGATTTTAAGCAGATCCAAGAGAACCTCACTTAACAGCTGTGAAAAGAATCTTTAAGTATCTTAAAGGAACAGCTGATCTAGGATTGTGGTATCCTAGAGAATCAGATTTTAAACTAATAGGTTACTCAGATGCAGATTTTGCAGGTTGCAAAATTGACAGGAAAAGCACAAGTGGAAGCTGCCAATTCCTTGGAGGCAGATTGGTTTCTTGGTTCAGCAAGAAACAAAAGTCAATTTCCACATCAACTGCTGAAGCAGAGTATATTGTTGCAGGAAGCTGTTGTGCACAGATTCTTTGGATGAAGAATCAGTTACTGGATTATGGGTTAACATATTTCAAAATCCCTATTTACTGTGATAATCAAAGTGCTATTGCTATGACAGGTAATCCAGTTCAACACTCTATGACAAAGCACATCAGCATCAGGTACCACTTCATAAGGGAACATGTGGATGAAGGTACAGTGGAATTGCACTTTGTTCTAACAGATCAACAACTAGCAGATATCTTCACAAAACCACTGTGTGAAGCCACTTTTACAAGATTGGTAAATGAACTTGGAATGATTTCAGGTTCTTTCTCTAAATCTGCTTAGTCTTGTTCTGTATTATCAGACTTTATGATCAGTATTTACATAATTTAATCTCTTTGTGTATTCTGTGATTAATTGACAAATGTTTTTCAGTACTGACTGCTATCTGATATATGTTTCTAAACTCTGATAAGTGATATGTCTGTCTAAGTAACCATTCAATCCTATGAGGATAACTGTGCTAGATACTGACTTACTAGTCTTCAATAAATAAATGATCCCATGTAAGAAGTAATTATTTCTGTGAAAATCTTATGACACTAGCAAATTCTGATAATTGAGCTTAGTTGAGTTTACTTTGTTTATCTTATTACTAAGTCACAAATTAGAATAATGCTACTCATCTGTTAAGTTCTGATACTAGTAAAACTGATGAATGTACTAAGTGCTGATAAACCTCACTTATAAAAAGAAAAATCAAAAGGTTCAAAGAATAAAATCAGGTACTCCTTTGAGATCTAGAGTAAAAATGTGGAAGGGAAGACCCAAGTGCATTGCTGGTATTAAGTAAATATGCATTAGAAAAGCAAAATATTTTCTTGGTGACTTTTCACACTCTATGATTACTGGAGAAATACTCTGATAATAGCATAAATTCTGATAAGCAGTCGTGACTCACTTACACTGATGAGCCACTGTAAAATAGAATTTAAAAAGATGCATAAAATTAGCACAAAACAGTTGAGGTGGACTCAAGCATGAACTCATTCATCAGTAGGTTTCAGGATAATGACAGCTCTTTAGCAAAATTTTAGTTATGCCTTATTTCTAAGATATACTGAAGTGAATCAGACTTTACTCTTTTTCTGCTATTTAGCTTGATGCACACACTAATCACTCCATCTGAATGATGAAAATTACTGTGGTGGTCTATGTTGTTTTAGATAAATAGTCATTGTGTCATTTTGCACTAACTCTGAGGCCAAGTTCTGGTTGCATATTCTGACGATTAAGTTCTGAAGAGTATAACTCAGCACTTGTATGAGGATTTACTTAGATAGGCATTCCTTTTTCGAGTTAAGAAATTATGTTCCGATGACTGTTAAGTTCTGAAATAAGTCTAAGTTCCGATATTACAGTCTAAATTCTTTACTTGACTTATCTGGGGATAAAATTTGATAACAGTCTCGGTACAAACTAGAACATGTGAAGTGGAAGATTAATAGTCACTATGGTTAGGATTCATGGTACTCGTACTTAAACAGTCAACTTTTACTTGTGTCTTGTGCGCATTCACCCATGTTTTCTCTTTCCAATGAATGTTATTCTTTTTCCAAATCTGGGGAAACGAGGTAGAATTAATTCTACCTGTCAGCATTAAATACTTTTACGTCTCCTGGCATTCTCTTGCCTATATAAGCAGCCACTTCACATCAGCCTTCCCATCACACTCTTTCTCACAAACTTACCTTCATACTTTTTCTTTCAAAAACACAATGGTCAGAGACAACATGTTTTTGAACTACCAAAACTTCAATATGGAGCTAAGTTGTGCCGACTGGCAGCAGGAATGGCACGTCACGGCCATTCCTGAGGAGATATGGGACTCTATCCCACAGGAGGTACTGACCCAACTCCTGTTCTTCTATATGGACTACCATCGCCATCTAGAGCGATTGGAGGAGGAAAGGATGGAAGCTCTGCGCCAGCAAGAGCGAATCATCCGACTCGCCATTCTGTTTGTCGAGAGTAGGAAGAAGAAGAAATGATTTAATCTTGTCTTCTTCCTATTTTTCTTCATCATCGGCTTTATCAGGCTTCTTAGCTAGGACTAAAGCTGTTGATGTTAGGTTTAGTAGCTTAGGGAAATCTTGTATAAGTACTGATGTAATTTCCATTTCATGAATGTATTCTCTTGATATATTAATAAAATCTGTCTTTATTTCAAGATTTTGTCTCTAAGTTATTTTGTAATGCATTGATAAATCCTGATTGATATTCTGATGACCATATAAATTCTGTTTTATTTTAAGTTCTGACTTTCCTTTATCAGTACTTACTCATATGATTTATCTTGGTCATTTTCACTTGATTTCTTTTCAGAATATTAATGATGCAGTGAAAAATAATTAAATCAGTGGGAACGGTTTCAATTTTGAATTAAAACGGTTTCACCTTGATTAATGGAATATCTGGGTAAATGGAACGGTTTTTCCTTGAAAACAGGCAAGTGGGCAAGTAATGATTACTGTTTTCTCGCGCCCAGTAACTATCCGTTATTACTGCATGTCTGACAGGTGTCCAACGGTAACATTTTTTTTAGAGTATAAGTACGACAGAGAAAGGATTTCTTTAATCTTTTATTTTCTTCATACTTTTTCTCTCTACTTGCTTTTACTCTCTCTTTCTCTCACGTTGGTTTTTCATACAAACATTTTATCAAACACCTAACAGGCACTTTTAAATCTCAATTTTTCAGATGGCACCTAAGGATTTAATCATTGATGGAGCTAAGTTTATTCCAAACAACTATGCTGCAATTCTTGATCATGCTGAAGTTCGATCTGAATTGCATTTTGTGCAAGATCTTCTTGCACACAGTGAGATTGGGTATGCACTGACCCAGCCTTCAGTCTTTTCGAGCCAACAAGTTCTGACGTTTTGGCGGACTGGGCACTTTGATGATGGTGGTAAACATGGCACTCCCAGTATTGTTTTCGAAGTGGGTGATTCATCTTATGCAGTCACTCCTGGTACAATACGCAAAGCTCTACATCTCCCAGAAGATTGTACCTTTTCAATTCCAGAAGAATCAACTCTTCAGGAGTTAATGGCAAATTTGGGGTATGAAAGGAGTTTGGCAAAACTTGGGCAGTTGAAACGGGCTCATATCAGAAGAGAATGAAGCTTCTTCTTCGACTGCATCACCAAAGCTTTTGGGAACAAATGTTCGATTTTTGATGCTATCCCAATTCTGAGTCAGCACATCGGGTATGCTATTATCAATCAAACTCATTTTAATTTTGCAACTGGTATAATTGGTTTTATTGGGGATAGGATGACAGAGGATAGGAATGTTGTCTATTTTGCTAGATTCTGTCAACTTATTTATACTTTTTGTACTGATGAACCTCAATTAGTCAGTTCCTCAACCCCACCTTTTAAAGTTGCAAAATGATACTTTAATGACCTGGTAAATGCTGACACTAAGAAATCAGTGGTTAGACCATTACAGATTCCTCAGTCTGTAAAACAGATCCTAGTAAATGCTGATCCTGGTACTTATAGATCTATTTACTCTGATGTCCAACCAACAATAAACACCTAAAAACCATCATCCTCAGCACCTACCACTCATTCTACTCAACCTACCCCCAGGACATATCTCAAAACCTATCTCTCCACTTCAAAGACTAATCAACCCTCAGCCTCAGCACCTACTGTGAAGCCTTCATCCTCCAAGCTAAAGAGGACAAAGACTATTCCTCAAACACCTCAAAAGAGAAGGAGGATTGCCTTGAGAGATGAATCTGATACTGAGGAACATGTTCCTTCTTCAGAACCTGTTTTAGGTGAAGCTGAGAAAAAGACTTCTCAGAAGGATTCTGGAATTGGGGGATCTAGGCTTCTCAAAAGGCTTAGAAGAATGACAGTCCCTGAAACTCCCAAGGAATCCAAATCAACAAAGAGATACCAGAAACAGAGGGTAAAAAGGCCAGTTTCAGATGATGAAGAGGAAGCAGCTAAGGAAGGGGATCAGGAATCTCTGATCTCACAAGACAAGGAATTTGCTCCAGTCACTTCTTCTCCATCAACTCCATCTAAGGAAGCTGCTACTGAAAAGGCCAACACACCATTTGTGTCTCCTGTTTAAAAGTCTGTCTCTCCTGTTGATCCAGGCCTAAGTGCTGAAATTGATATTCAGAACCTGGTTGTGCCTGAAATACTTTTCTTAGAAGCTCCACCAACAACTAATCCTTCTATAACACCTGTTCCTAATGTTGTTCAAACTCCAGAGTTATCAACACCATCTTCTCTGAATCATGATGATGATGATCAGACTTTAGGTGAGCATCAGGATTTGGCTGTTGATCAGAACTTAGAACAAGATCAGCAATTAGAGGATGCTGAAGCCTCTATTGCTACTCACACTGTTGTCTTATCAGAAGATACTGATTCTTTAAGTTCTGATGCTGTAAATGCTGGAGATACTGGTGATGCTGCTCCAACTGCAGATGCTGATACAGCAGGTCCTTCAGGACATGCTACTCAACAGACTATTCTAAAGTCTGAACTGTTTAAGAAGTTTGTTACCGGAGAAGCACCAGTACCTTGGAGTGAAACTCCTGCAGGTCAGGAGTGGACTAAGGAATGGAACTCAGTTTCATGTGTTCCAACTGAAAAGCATCTTGCTGAGCACTTGACTAAAGCTGATGAAATGTTAAATTCTGATGATTTCAAAACCCAGCTTAGAGTCACTGCATTGAGTACTAAACATCTACAAGGTCTTCTGTAATAACCCCAATTTTTGGAAATTTTTGAAACCCTTATGAATAGTGATTTTACAGATTATGCTGAATGAGAAAACTTTTCATGCCACACTATGTAGGGGTTCTGGTATGGATATTCTGAGATTTTATTAGTACTTTATATGGGATATAAGTGTATGTAAAGATCGTCAAAATCCAAATTCCGAACACTTTGATTTTTTCGGAAATCCACTAGATACGGAAAGAATTGAGTATAAGGTAACAGGATAAAAAGGATTTAAATTAAAGGATTATAAGAGAGGATCATAAAAGGAATATAATATATTAAGAAAGGTTAAAGGAACCTAAGTAATAAGATCCCGGGTATGATCCCTCAAACGATAAATGAAAACGAAAGTTAAGCGAACCGTATAACAGATTAGCGGTCATTAGGCAAACAATTAGGAAGTTAATCAAAGGGATTAGAGAGGATGATGTCACCCAACCAATGAGAAGAGGACAAGGAGGGGAAGATGACATCATAGCATGACATAAGCATGACATGGGAAGGAAGGAGATGTGGTTGAAGTAGAACCACACAAAGTCAAGGCTAAAAAGGTAATTAACCAAAACAAAAACAAAATTTCATCCACCAAGCCAATCATTTCATTTTCATCAAACAAAACACAAAATATTTCTCTTTACCAAGGTTGCTCTCGGCTTTTTTTCAATTTCAAAGGGAGAATTTTCAAAATCCAAGATCCAAGCCTCCTAAATTGGTAAGATAATTCCCTAGTGTTCCTGATGCATAGATATGGCTATATTATGAGTTTAAGCCTTCAATTCTTTCTCAATCTTCTTCAAGAAATCAATGAAGAAGACAATGAATAGTGATTTTAAAGTTTTTAACTTGATTTTTTCTTGTTTTCCTTTAAGATCCAAGCATCCCTAAGACTTCTCAAGGCTTCTTAAGGCTTCCTAGCTACTCCCACCACTTCAAGGAAGGTATATCATCTCCAAACCCTAGATTCCTTTGTATAATAAGATGATTTTGATTGTTATGGTGATATAGTAGCTTAATGCTTGTGGTTTAGAGTTTGGGTTGGAGTGGTATTGAAATGGAATGGTGAATCTTATTGTTTTGGTTAAAAGAACTTAAGTATAGTTAAATTCAAGCTTAAGCATAAGTATAAATGTTAATATTGGATTTATTGGGGATGTTATGATGTGATAAGGATGGACTTTGGTTGTATGAATGGATTGGGGTTGAATTGTGATGGTTTTGGAATGGGTTAAATTTGGGAAATCGCGTAAACATAGCCGTCGTAATGTCCGATTTACTTTAGACTGCTTTTGTTCATAACATTAGGACCCGAGAACCCCCTGCTAGATGTTGACCATTGCCATTTTTAGATAGCTCATGTTACGAGCTTCGTTTTGATATGTAGTTCGTTTAATTCCGATGTACAGTTTAGGAGAAACGACCGTTCTAAGTAACGGCGTTTCGCGAATGAAACTTTTCCCCTCGCCTTACTTTGAAACATAGGTTAAAGACCAAAAAGGGTTAATTAGTGTATGAAACAATTATGGTAAGAGTGTTAGGCAGTTGGTAAGACACTCGGGAAAGAATCGCCTTAAAACTCGTAATGGTTAATTTATTAAAAATGGTGGAGCCGAGGGTACTCGAGTGACTTAAGAGAATCAGTAAGCGCAAAACAAGCGTTAGTGTCTAAGTTAGTTAAAGTATAGATTTGCAAGTGACTTTGGTTTAATTCCAACTTACTTGTTGTTTATAGGTTACCAGACTCTTCCCGAGCCTTTTATCACCCCCAGTCGCTCAGGCAAGTTTTCTACTCGTTATACTGTTGTTGTGATGTATATGTGTATATGCATGATCTTGCGATAAATGCATATTTGTTATTAGCAAATTCTTGCGATATATTGTAGCATGTGATATGGTATATATGCATGCCTGTTTCATATTCTTGGATTATATATCTGTTGGTTAAAATGCTTACAGTTGCATAATACCTATGCTAGAGATAAGCGGTATTGAGTTTACCCTTAGTATAGGGGATCAAAAGGTGAACATAATTCTAAACCGGGAGTCGATGTTCCCGAGTATAATATATATATTTTTATATATATATGGTTATAGTTTTCAAAACTATTAATCGAATAAGGTTTATTCGATAACTTTAACTTTATTTTATTATTGAATATTATTTCGAATATTCATCCGAGGACTTATGACTCCTTTATTTTATTATTGAATATTATTTCGAATATTCATTCGAGGACTTATGACACAGTTATATTATTAATGATTATTAATTGAATATTCATTTGAGGATGTATGACTCTGTTATTTTATTTAATGAATATTATTTATAATATTCATTCGAGGTATTATGACTCCGCTTATTATTTAATAATATTCTTTATTTTATTAATGAATAATGTTTCGATATTCAAACTTATTTTCGATTATTCAAATAAAGATAGTACTTTCGTATAAGTATATCTTTGGTTATTTAATACTCATTTCAAGTATAAGTCTTACAACTTCTACTTCAATTATTTGTATAAAGATTATTCTTTATGGGAATATTATTTAAATAATAATATTCAGATATTTTCTAAATATATTGGGACTGATTTACTTCATTAAATCAACATTACTCCAAATACTTTTTAAAGTATTTTCGAGTCTTCAAAATGATTTTTAAAAGTTAGACCGGATCCCAAAACTCATTTTTATATTTAAGATCTTCCTTTTAAAAAGGGGATTTAAATACTCGCTCAAAACCTGAGGGATCCGGCTCTATGGTGTATTTTATATTCGCAACAAGGTTGCAGTTTTGGTAAATGAATTGATTACTTACCCAACGTTCGGGAAGTAAGTCCATCTATCGAGTCGGCATAAGCAACATGGGCTCAGTGGGCGTCCATGATAGTGTAAGTGGCTCAGTGGGAGTCCATCAAATGCATAAGTGGCTAAGTGGCAGTCCAGCATAAGGTCCTATTGCGACCAGGGTGATGACCAGTGGGGAATTCGTCCATCTTCTAGTAGAAAAGGTTATTTATTGGTATCTTTGCCTGATCAGCAAGATATCGAGTTTATGCCATAATTCTGTTCCTTCCAAAAATTTATTGGATGTTACAAATTATGTTCATACTTTACATGACAGAGGTTTTCAGGAGATGTATAAAGAAGATGTATATGTGGATATATATATATATATATATATATATATCAGAACTTAATGAAGTATATCATAACTTCATTTCCTTCAATAATACTTCAAAGTTTTAATCTATTCAAATCTTGTCTTGTAGTCTCATCTATGTGATGAACTTTGAAACTAATTATAACTTGAACGGTGGTAGTTCAAGTAGTATTTGGAAAAGATATAAGTATATTGGAGTATCTTGTAACTTCATCTTTTAAACTTATATCTAGTTAATGGTTGTCTTATGAATGACAAAGACTTTCAGAAACTGGAACTTTGTGTATATTATGCATGGAAGAGGACTTCCCATATTTTAAAAAGTATATATGTATATATATATACTGAATATTTTACGACTTCATCGCATTAAGATATCAACTTGGTTCATTTCTTTTGATCAAGACTTTCATGAGTACTATGAGAAGGCTCATATATTGTTAATCATTATACATGTTATTTTGGTGGGCTTGCCGCTCACCCTTGCTTTCTTCTTTCATCACACAACATCAGATAAATAAGATGAACAGGACCAAGCTCCCAATTCGCAAGCGGATAGGAAACGTTCCGCAACTTTCTGGAAGCGTTGAGGCCGCTGTAGCTGAGGTAGAAATTACAATAGGCTAACTTTTCAAGTAATAATGTACCAGACTTATGTATATTATGAATTGTATTAATGGCAAACAAATGTAAATTTATTCAGAAACCTGTTTAAGGTGCATTGGCATATAATTGTGGAATAAAACGACTTGTGATTATTTTTTGATATTCATCTCTGAGGCTATAACTTGTGGTGTGTGTGTTTAATGGTGGGGTCACAGTACAGAGTAGTTGATTATTTATTAAGATTGGGTGTTATTAAGGGAAATGGAACTCGTGACAACCCGGATCCCCGACCCCGGATTTGGGGGTGTTACAGAAGTGGTATCAGAGCTAAGCGTTATAAACCTCAGAGATGAAGTGACGTTAAGATAATAAGTACACTAAGATAAATAAGAACTCTTGCCAAGTTCATAGTCGGGCTACCTAACGTAGTACTGACAGTTAAAACCCTTACGTAAACCCTTATAAATATCGTGATAGTAACATAGTTCGTTCTCGTATAGGGCAGCGGGGCACCGAACCCTGAGGTTCAGGAGCATCAGCATGAGGATGTTTTATTACAAGCTGGAGATCAAATTGTGAATCCGATGGAGTACCCTAATGAGGGACCGGATGAGATTCATATTGAGAATGTTGTGGTTGAGGATGTTATTCCGGAAAGGATTGTGGCTGAGGAGGATCTCATGGAGGATCCTGATGAGAATGAAGAGAGGACCGCTGAGGAATTGATGACCGTAGTCAGGGCGACTACCAGAGCAAGAATGGACGCGAGGGTGGCACTAGAGGATGAAGAGTTACCAAGGGCACAAAGGTTAATGAGGGCAGAAGGAGTGGGGCCTTCCACGACCCCAATTATACCAGTATCAGACCCTCTTCCAGAGGTTCCTGTAGATATCCATGAGGTTCCACCAATTCCTGTTCCATCCCCGGTACAGAGCCTAGCACCTATTGAAGAAATGCCACCTTAATCTCCTATACCATTGTCACTTGATACCATGCTTGGTTATCCATTTGGATCTCCTGGGTCTGCACCACCTGCACCCCATGGACTGCTAGATGCTACCACACAGGCTTCTCTTATCGCCAATTATCATATAACTTTGGGTGGCCTGTCTGAGGCCCGTAATGTTAGGAGTGATCTGTTGGATCGACTTACTGCACCGAGGATTGAGGGTGGGGTACTTCCGGCAGGATTAGCTCATAGCATGAAAAGGATTGAGGCTACCACCCGTGTTACAGCTAGAGGCCATCTCGAGGGTCAGATTGATCCGGCTCTACTTGCAACAATCTTAGACCTCATCACCTCTTTGATGGAGCAGGTTAGGGATGTCGTGCGTGCTCGCATTTCTTGATCCATGGTAGTGTGCAGAGCCAGAGCAATCAGACAAGAATTTCATGCAGCACCGCTTTTGGAGGATTAGCCTAAGTTATGGATGATTAGTTTTAATGACTAGATGATTATCTATGGTAGTACTTTTGGGTTATAAGCGATCAGATCAAATGATGTAATTCTCTTTAATATGTTCAGTTGTTGTACCCTCGAACAAATGGTTATGTATATATCCGTTAATTTCAGTTCAGATCAGTTTGTTTGTGATAAGATCACATTGTTAAATGCACTATTAACACTTAAGAGAGTGTCATGAAGTTTATCAAACTTAAGAATTCATAATTTGCAATCGTGCAAGGACTAAACGAGGGAAAAACTTAAGCAAAGTAAGTAAGACAAATATCCAGAGATTCTCAATTTTTTTTTCCCAAGTAATATGCCCCCACAAGGAATAAGATTAGGGTCAAACCTTGAATGTGATAATCAGGGAGGTCACAATTAAGATATAAGGAGACCCGAGACGGTACTCCTATACGGAAATTCATGGACCTGTCTAAACAGAACTTATACTTTATTCCCAACCACCACCTTGAGGGAAACAATGTAGTGGGAAATTCTTTCAGGACCTTTAAATCACTAAGCTCTCAGTGTTCCAAGGAACAAGTTGACCTAGTCAAGGCAAGAGCCTGGCTAAAGGAAATACAGGAATCATTTGAGATTCTAAATGATTGACGAATCACAAAAGAGTGTTTTTGTCACTTACCCTCCTAAGAGAGAGACCACCCACTGGTGAAAGACCAAGGAAGGCACGGAGCAAGAGATTATAATAAACTGATTTAAGTTCAGTCAATTGTTTTTAGGAAAGTACTTCCCAAGGTTATGGAGATAGTGTAAAAGCTTTAGAGCCAGAACAAAGGCAGACGAGTATGATGAATTATGAATCTAAGTTGTAAAAGTTGTCAAGATTCGTTCTGAGGACACGAACCCAGAATGACGGGATGTTTGAAATCGATGCTTATGTTGGGTTGGTTCATGAAATAATGATAAGAGAAAGGAAAATAAAAAGAAACTGAAGTGGAAAGGAATATAAAGGCAATAGAGTTTGAGGAATGATAAGGGAGTTGGGTATGAGGAAACCCTAAAAACTCGTAGCAATAGAAATAGAAAAGTATGCATTCGTCAGGATGAGGGTGATTCACCATGAGTTAAAATTGATGGTTGAGGGCATAAGAGATACATATATTTTATCCTCTGTAAGTTGGGAAGATTCGAGGAAACCTTGAGATAATTCGAAGAATAAATAATGAGACACGGATAGACTGAGGAGACAAGAAAGTAATAAATTAAGAAAATTGGATGAAGGAAGTGACCTTTAAGAAGGTGAAGTGTAAGACCGGTGGCATGATACCCAAAAAGGGAGACGCCAGATATGAAAGATATCCCAACATTGAGGTGACTGTTGAGATAAACAACAAAAGTAAATAAGGAATTATTAAGAAGAGGTTCACGTTGAACACGACCAATATCTTCCAGAACATCCTTGTTATCATTACCAAATTAGGCAAGAAAAGCGGATAACCGTTGTTATCTTTTGGAGGCCATATTGATTGACCCCATTTTGTATACAGATGTTATTGTGAAATTAGGCATATACTATCGAGGTGGGAATGATTGAATAAGACACCCTTATCAGGGATATATGACTTGATTTATCCATGGAAGGATGCAGGTACCTTTTAAAGGTGGAATTAAGGATAGAACATCGGTAACTTAAAATGAATCCTAGGGGAATGCATAAAGGTTGGTATTTCACCCTTAATAGGGACAGTATGAGTTTTGACAGTATGATTTGGAAAGGGTTAAGGTAACAACAACCTTTAAGAATCAGTGGAGAAATTTTTTCAGAAGTATATAGACAATGGTTTTAGTATTAGTAAATGGTATTTTGATATGCCCTGTATCTAGGGAATACAGGAGGAACGATTCAAGGATAACCTTAGAGGTTTTACAAGGAGAAAGGTAAAATTCAAAATTCTCAACAATAGAAATGTTGATAAAGGAAAAATAACGTAATTATAATGATGCCAAGTGAGGCACGTGTTAAACCACGAGAAGGTATGGATCGAACCAGTAATGGTCGAAATTGTTCAGGGCAATTAGGACTTAAGATAAAAGATGTTCTAATTATGATTGAGAGTCAGTCATGACAGTGATTAACCTCTAAAGACTGAGGCAATAACTTATGAAAAAATGGTAAAAAAATTTTACTCATCAGATTTTAAGGAAAACATCTTCACATAAGCTGTGATTGAAATAAGGTAGAAAATTTATTTGGAGGTTGTTAAAATGACATTGACTGTAAGGAAATTTTACTATCAGGAAAGGCCAAAGAGGTGGCCGACACTTTAAAGGTAAGAGGATAATTATAGGCGCTTGTGCCAAAGGAATACAGTGATGATGGTTAAAGCTATGCAGGTTGTATTATGGTTTGGAAGATTGACATTCCTTCTGATGACTGTGCAATACCCAACCGTAATAGTAGTTGGTAAAGGTTTAATTCGTGTAATCGCCATGAGCGGGCTATCTATCTCAGAAGGTACTATCTTGAGAATAATCCAGGACCATATTTCAAAAAGGACTAAACGAACCTTGAGTTAAGTCTTCTATTTAAGGCATACGATTAAGAATGGTATTCACCTGCTATCGTTGCTTTGACTGAAACTCTTTTGCAATTTTATCTACTTCATGTCATGAAAGTATGTCAGAGTTTGGATTGTTCTTCATGAATTATGATTGGTGATTATGTTAACTCCTTAGAAGTATTCTATACGACATGTATGGACTCCGTATGGTTAGATATTAAGATTTCATGGAACGTGAATGACGACAGTAGATCAGTAGTGGACCATAGTAATGCAGCAATGATTCTGCGAGTAATGAGCTAATTACAACCGTGAGAGTTGTATTGGAATGGATGTTGAGATTGAGTACCACTAATCGGGTCGTGGTAGTGTATAAGTTATCATTGATAGACTAATTAAGTAGAGTATCTACCTATTGAATATTTATTCCCTCTTATGAAAAGAGAGTCGTATTACTATATGAGGAAGGTTGCGGTGCAAGCATAGAATTCTAGTAACGATGATGTCTAGAATGAGATCCCAGATTCGATTTTCAATATCGAGGGAGTTTCAAAGGTGGTTGTGTATAAGCTCGAGGAAGAGCATAGGTCCATAGAATGATGGACGGAATAGCAAAAATATTTAGGCATGTGAAATACGATGCTATAATATTTGATGTTGATATAAATACATATATGTTTTGTTCTCCTATGACAAACCTCTATAGTTCAGAGGTAGATTCCAAGCCAGATATTTTATGGCAATATTTTTTACATATATACAATTCTCTTCAGTTCGTTCTTTTCTCTTCTTTTCATTTCATGTAAGCTGAGAAGAACAACCCTTCCAGAAGGGGAGGTATTGCCGAATGACTATCTATCTTTGTGATAAAAGCCTCGTAGGATACCACATATTGTTTAATTGCTTGTCAAGTACTAAAGGCTGGCCACCTTATGTACTAACTATGCGATATAACAAGTGTTCATGATCATAGTGATCTCTCAACAAATTCCTTTACTTCTATATGATTGATAAAATTTTGGAAAATAGAAACAGCTGAAAAAAAGGAGTAATAAAGTTGTGGTAGTATTCGGAATGGAAACACATTCGTGATACTAAGGTTGACGAGGTTATTAAAAGGTTATAGAACGCTAAACGAGCAAAAGTATAACCAGTATAATATTAGGAATGGAAGGTAGTAGCGATTACGAACTGGAAAAGAATGGGTATTGAGAAGCAAAAGCTCTAATGCTAAAAGCTATGATGAGAGTCTGTGCAATAGACTTGAAAGGAATTGGAATGATCACTTAACACGGACTGAGTTTTCTCACGATAATAAATCGTATGTCAGGTATCGAGATGTCGTCTTATGAGATTTTTGAGGGAAGACAATGTCGATCCCCCTTATGTTAGGATGAAGTTGTAGAGCGCAAGATGCTCGGACCCGCAGTAGTCCAAAGGACCAAGGATATAATAGATCTAATCAGAGGACGGCTGGTAGTAGCCCAAGATAGACATAAAAAGTATGTTGATTTGACACGAAAGGACAAGGAATGGGAAGTAGGGGACCTACTGTTGTTATAGGTATTCCCTTGGAAGGGGTTAATGAGATTCGGAAAGAAAGGAAAGCTAAGTTCACCAATTGTTGGACCCTTGGATATATTAAGAAGTATTGGGAGGTTAGCATATGAGATAGCCTTACCCTAGAACATGTAGCAAGTCATAACGTGTTTCACGTATCAATGTTAAGGAAGTGTAATTCGGATGCCAGACAAATAGGGGCATATGAGCACATAGACACGCAACCCGACGTAACCTATATGGAGCAACCAGGAAGGGTTAGAGAGTGAAAAGGAACAAGTGCTTAGGAGAAGGGTTATTAAACTAGGCAGAGTTGGTGGTAGGACCACAATGTGGGAAAATTTACTCGAGAGTTAGAAAGTGCAATGCTAAGAGAGTATCCCTATTCATTTTCTATCTGATTCCGGGACAGAATCCTTTTAAGGAGGGGAGACTGTAATAACCCCAATTTTTGGAAATTTTTGAAACCCTTATGAATAGTGATTTTGCAGATTATGCTGAATGAGAAAACTTTTCATGCCACACTATGTAGGGGTTCTGGTATGGATATTCTGAGATTTTATTAGTACTTTATATGGGATATAAGTGTATGTAAAGATCGTTAGAATCCAAATTCCGAACACTTTGATTTTTCTGGAAATCCACTAGATACGGAAAGAATTGAGTATAAGGTAACAGGATAAAAAGGATTTAAATTAAAGGATTATAAGAGAGGATCATAAAAGTAATATAATATATTGAGAAAGGTTAAAGGAACCTAAGTAATAAGATCCCGGGTATGATCCCTCAAACGATAAACGAAAACGAAAGTTAAGCGAACCGTATAACAGATCAGCGGTCATTAGGCAAACAATTAGGAAGTAATCAACGGGATTAGAGAGGATTATGTCACCCAACCAATGAGAAGAGGACAAGGAGGGGAAGATGACATTATAGCATGACATAAGCATGACATGGGAAGAAAGGAGATGTGGTTGAAGTAGAACCACACAAAGTTAAGGCTAAAAAGGTAATTAACCAAAACAAAAACAAAATTTCATCCACCAAGCCAATCATTTCATTTTCATCAAACAAAACACAAAATATTTCTCTTCACCAAGGTTGCTCTCGGCTTTTTTTCAATTTCAAAGGGAGAATTTTCAAAATCCAAGATCCAAGCCTCCTAAATTGGTAAGATAATTCCCTAGTGTTCCTGATGCATAGATATGGCTATATTATGAGTTTAAGCCTTCAATTCTTTCTCAATATTCTTCAAGAAATCAATGAAGAAGACAATGAATAGTGATTTCAAAGTTTTTAACTTGATTTTTTCTTGTTTTCCTTTAAGATCCAAGCATCCCTAAGACTTCTCAAGGCTTCTTAAGGCTTCCTACCTACTCCCACCACTTCAAGGAAGGTATATCATCTCCAAACCCTAGATTCCTTTGTATAATAAGATGATTTTGATTGTTATGGTGATATAGTAGCTTAATGCTTGTGGTTTAGAGTTTGGGTTGGAGTGGTAGTGAAATGGAATGGTGAATCTTATTGTTTTGGTTAAAAGAACTTAAGTATAGTTAAATTCAAGCTTAAGCATAAGTATAAATGTTAATATTGGATTTATTGGGGATGTTATGATGTGATAAGGATGGACTTTGGTTGTATGAATGGATTGGGGTTGAATTGTGATGGTTTTGGAATGGGTTAAATTTGGGAAATCGCGTAAATATAGCCGTCGTAATGTCCGATTTACTTTAGACTGCTTTTGTTCATAACATTAGGACCCGAGAACCCCCTGATAGATGTTGACCATTGCCATTTTTAGATAGCTCATGTTACGAGCTTCGTTTTGATATGTAGTTCGTTTAATTCCGATGTACGGTTTAGGAGAAACGACCGTTTTAAGTAACGGCATTTCGCGAACGAAACTTTTCCCCTCGCCTTACTTTGAAACATAGGTTAAAGACCAAAAAGGGTTAATTAGTGTATGAAACAATTATGGTAAGAGTGTTAGGCAGTTGGTAAGACACTCGCGAAAGAATCGCCTTAAAACTCATAATGGTTAATTTATTAAAAATGGTGGAGCCGAGGGTACTCGAGTGACTTAAGAGAATCAGTAAGCGCAAAACAAGCGTTAGAGTCTAAGTTAGTTAAAGTATAGATTTGCAAGTGACTTTGGTTTAATTCCAACTTACTTGTTGTTTATAGGTTACCAGACTCGTCCCGAGCCTTTTATCACCCCTAGTCACTCAGGCAAGTTTTCTACCCGTTATACTGTTGTTGTGATGTATATGGCATGATCTTGCGATAAATGCATATTTGTTATTAGCAAATTCTTGTGATATATTGTAGCATGTGATATGGTATATATGCATGCCTATTTCATATTCTTGGATTATATATCTGTTGGTTAAAATTCTTACAGTTGCATAATACCTATGTTAGAGATAAGCGGTATTGAGTTTACCCTTAGTATAGGGGATCAAAAGGTGAACATATTTCTAAACCGGGAGTCGATGTTCCCGAGTATAATATATATATTCTTATATATATATGGTTATAGTTTTCAAAACTATTAATCGAATAAGGTTTATTCGATAACTTTAACTTTATTTTATTATTGAATATTATTTCGAATATTCATCCGAGGACTTATGACTCCTTTATTTTATTATTGAATATTATTTCGAATATTCATTCGAGGGCTTATGACTCAAATCTTGTCTTGTAGTCTCATCTATGTGATGAACTTTTAAAACTAATTATAACCTGAACGGTGGTAGTTCAAGTAGTATTTGGAAAAGATATAAGTATATTGGAGTATCTTGTAACTTCATCTTTTAAACTTATATCTAGTTAATGGTTGTCTTATGAATGACAAAGACTTTCAGAAAACGTTGAGACAAGGTTAAATATATGAGATCACCTTGCAACGATATTTTTTTATACAGTTATAAACTGGAACTTTCTGTATATTATTCATGGAAGAGGACTTCCCATATTTTGAAAAGTATATATGTATATATATATACTGAATATTTTGCGACTTCATCGCATTAAGATATCAACTTGGTTCATTTCTTTTAACCAAGACTTTCATGAGTACTATGAGAAGGCTCATATATTGTTAATCATTATACATGTTATTTTGGTGGGCTTGCCGCTCAGCCTTGCTTTCTTCTTTCATCACACAACATCAGATAAATAAGATGAACAGGACCAAGCTCCCAATTCGCAAGCGGATAGGAAACGTTCCGCAGCTTTCTGGAAGCGTTGAGGCCGCTGTAGCTGAGGTAGAAATTACCAATAGGCTAAGTTTTCAACTAATAATATACCAGACTTATGTATATTATGAATTGTAATAATGGCAAAGAAATGTAAATTTATTCAGAAACCTGTTTAAGGTGCATTGGCATATAATTGTGGAATAAAACGACTTGTGATTATTTTTGGATATTCATCTCTGAGGCTATAACTTGTGGTGTGTGTGTTTAATGGTGGGGTCACAGTACATAGTAGTTGATTATTTATTAAGATTGGGTGTTATTAAGGGAAATGGAACTCGTGACAACCCGGATCCCCGACCCCGGATTTGGGGGGTGTTACATCTTCATTCAACAACTCATGCAGAGCTACACAAGATTCAGGAGAACTTTATCAAACAGGAACAAGTTTGGAAAATTGATAAGAAAAAGTTCTTCCAACCTACCATTGACATGATTGCTTATATTGAGAAGACTCAAGATCATCAACAAGCTCAGATTGATGACATTCTGAAAAATCAAGCTTCTCAGCAATCACAACTAACTGAAATCCAATCCTCAGTGGAATTGCTTATCTCTCTTCTACTACCTGCTGATGCCAAAAAGGGGGAGAAAGTAATTAAGTCCAAATGCAAGACTGACAAGACACTGATAGGAAAGGATAATGAAAAAGATGATCAAGGAAACTCTGGAATGGGTAGAGGTCATAGTCAAGGTAGAGGATTCACATCAAGACAAGCTAGTCACAGGACAAGTTCTAATACTGGGAATAGAATAAGTTTTGCTACTGGTAAAAGGATAAGTTCTGATGAACTTTTAGATCTTGATGAGGAAATGTCAAGACAGTTATTTCTTCAGGAAAATCCAGGAATGGACTTGGAGAGTTTAATGAAAGAAGAAGCCAGGCTTAAATCAGAGAAAGTCACATCTAAATCTGAATCGTCTGGTAAAAAGCCACTTCCAAAACTCAAAGGCATTGTGATCAAAGAAAGGACACTTACTGAAGCAACATTGGCTAGATCACAACCGCAGATAGATCCAAAATCCAAGGGTAAAGAAAAAGTTGGTGAACCTATCAAGGTTTATGTGCCTCCTGAGGATGAAGAAATTAGTGATGAAAAGGATGATCTTGCTCTGACTTTAAGAAAAGTTCTTAAAACAACCTCTGACATGGCTCAAGTTGTTCAGAGTCAAGAAATTGTAAGTTCTGATATTCAGAAGAAGCAAGTAACCTCTGACATAGCTCAAGTTAACTTGATATCAGAAGATAGACCAAAGACACTCCTACCAGGATTCACTAAAGCAAAACAGACTCAACCTTTGAAGACTACTGCAAGTGGTTTTGAAGTAAGAGTAGTTACTGGAAAGGAAGCTAGAGATAAGACTGGATTAGAAAGTGTTGATGAAAGAAGAATACATAACACTACCAATGATCCAACTTCCTTGAGTGAACCAGGTATTGGAGCAACTCCTGAGAGATTGAATCAACTGGAATCTGTACAGATGGTTTACCATACCTACTTGAAAGAATACATCATGCTGTATTTCATGACAGATGGTAGGGTTTATCATATAAGACAAAATGCCATTCCATTGAAGTATTTTGAAGAATTGGAGCATGTACTTTTCTTACTTCAAGTGGATGACGGAATAACAGGAACTGCTGCAAACTACTTAAAAGAACAGATTCAGAGACAGAAAAGGCTTTATTCTGTTAAGTCTGACAGCACATATGTTCCAAAGTACAGAGATCACAATGGTGATATTGTTGATATGAAGCCTAATACTGCACAGATCAGAACATATCTTTGTATTAAGGGACTTGAATTCAATCTGGAGTCTGACAAAGTCTATGTCATAAGACTAGATCAGGAGTTGAGAAAAGCAAAGATCAATGATCTCAGAGCTGCAATCTTTCAAACTGGTGAAGATACTGCAGAGCTTAAAGATGCCAAAAGGAGAATGATTGATGAACTCAGATATGCTGAGAAATGTTTGTTGAAGAACTATCTCAGAACAACTTCTGACATCAGAGAGATCAGATGATGAAGCCAAGTTGAAGATCTACAACTGCTTAAATTCTGATATTTGTACAGACTGAAGTTGTCATCAGAAGTTGAATATTGGTAAAGCTTTAAGGACTGTAAGTTGTAGTTATTTAGTCTAATTCTCATGCATTTGTACTTAATGTTTTTGACATCATCAAATATCTGTTAAACTTGTATATTATGCTAATTTACAAGTTGGGGGAGATTGTTAGATATATTTGATAATGTCATGGCTAATATAATTTATGTTTAGATTTCAGATCTTACTTAACAGGACAAATCAGTACTTAACTGTTGATCAGTACTTATACTGGAAGTCAGGACTTAAGGATATCAGTACTTATATTATCAGGAGATAATCATCAAAAGTTAGATATCAGAACTTAAGTGCTGAAGGACGATCAGATAAGGAAAGTAGCTGATTAAAGGAAAGAAGATCGAGAAAAACATAAGAAGAGATATGCATGAAGAAGGAGTTCCGTGAAGAATGGAATACTTGGAAGAAAAGATATCTGATTGATATATTTTAGGAAGCAGAATTATATTCCATATCAATTAGCGATTATCTTGTAACTGTGTAGTATATAAATACAGACATAGGGTTTACACTATAAGTGTTATCATATTCGAGAAGATTATTTATTGTAACCCTAGAAGCTCTCGTGATATTTGTTCATCACTGAGAGGTAACAGTTACATACTGTAACAGTGTTTATTGTTTCAATAAAGTTTGTTTTTTGTTACTTAATATATTAAAGTTCGATTTGATTGTATTTTACACTGTATTCACCCCCTCTACAGTGTGTGTGACCTAACAATGATATATACTCTGTGGCATATTTAGGATCAAAATATACCATCCCCATACCTTAGGTTTATAGTGGAACCCAACTTATAAGTTGTGCCCAAAATATCAATTGGGCTCGATTTAAGGCTCGAAAAGGGGTCTGGGCTTGCTTGGCTCGAATGACAATAATTTTAATACAGTTTTGGCTTATGAAGATGGCTAATTTGGAAAATTCTCAGGTTCCGGGGCGAACCCGGTGTCCTTAAAGCGGGATTCGGGGTCTAACTAACAAGTATGGTCATGATAGTTGCTGATGTGCATGAGGAGAAGCCCAGGAAGGCAGGAGAGGTGCTGGAAGTACCTCTATAATCAATCAGGCTGAAGGGGTGCAGGTGCAAGAGCACCTACGCACCCCCTATTAAGGTATCAGTATTGGACATGGACTTTACCTCCTAAAATAAAGGAGAATATATCTTATCTTCAAGGAATGACTTTTAAATGAAATTTTGTCACTCTAAATGTGATAATTACTTACAATTACAGGATAATTACTTGGATTTAAGCATAATCATAATAATTGATGGATTTAATGGATTTAAGGAGTCTTCCTTCACATGGACACCAGAAGCCCACCTGGGAAGCAGTTGGATCAGTTATGGAATCTGGTTTGGCTTATTATCAGCGTAACTTGTTACTCGAGTACAAGAGTCCAACCCGAAAAGAATTACATCGAGATTGATCCGTATATATAGGGTATGCAGGAAGTTGCAGAGGGGGGTTCAGATTTTCACTATCTACGTGAATTGGCATGTGTAACCACAGTGATCATTTTATGAGTACTTTTTGTTCGGACTGAGAAAAACTTTCTCAGTCACTAGTACATTATAAGTTTGCAGATTCAGATCAAAAACACCATACACTTTCGGCCATGCTATCGCAACCACACTACCACAGTCACGGTTGAAGCAGCGGCTCTAAGTCTGAGAACCATGGATTATTCAGTTATTTAAGCACGATAATCATGGGGTGTTGTAACCAAATTTCACCCACAACATTTTTGGCATTAGAAAGAGGGAATCATCATCATAATCGTTAGAGAAGAAGGATATCCGGCAATGGTCGTACCTTAAAGAACAATTGTGTTAATCGTAAAAATTATCCCAAGAACAATGTCTTAAACAAGGATTTTGTGAATCGAGCTGGTATACGAGAAGGAGAATCAATCTCTCAATAAAGTATTCCCAGAAAGGTGATGAATTGAAAGAGATTTCATGGCTCATCAGAAAAAATAGTTTTAAGTGTAAAAAGTGAAGATATGGCTTTAGTGCGCCTGTGTTATGGTCTTGGTGAAAAGGAACTAAGGAAAATGGTCAGAATGGAGGATTATTTAGTTGGTTTTGAGCTGGAACTGCCGAAAAATAGGTCATCACGACAGGTTCATATGAGCTTCAGGTGCGAATCGGAACCCCAAACTGTTGATGTAGGTAAAGATCATCAGGTATGAGCTTCAAGCGGGAAGCTAAACCCCAAGTAGCTGACGAAGGTAAAGGTCATCCGGATAGGTTTATATGAGCTTCAGTTGCGAAGCTAAAACTCAAGTTACTGATGAAGTAAAGGCCATTTGGAGAGTTTCCAAGAGAGAGGTGTAGGAGTCCTTGACAAGAAGAACCTCAATCTGAAGGGTACCCATAGCAGAAGGTTCTCGAAGCCCAAGAGAGTACCTCATCTCGGAGGTTCAACTGATAAAAGGTTCAAGACTGCATAAGTTCTTATAGTGGAAATTATGGAACAAATATTTGGTTTGCATAATGCTTTAGTTCATATGGGGAGTAAGAAACTGAAGTCGAATGTGCGAACCACATGATTGGTAAATGTAACTGAAGCCAATGATGTAAACCTCTTACGTGATGAGACGCATGATGACCTGGAAAAATACGGGGATGTTAAATTTTTAAGTGGCGAAGGCAGCTGAAGTCAGAGATGTGAACCTCCTGGTTAATGAGTAGCATGTAAATTTGGATGCTAAAAAAGAGGTTCATATGAAGAGACGAACCTCCTGCAAAAGGAGGAACCGAAGGACTTAGAAACACAAAATGTAATATCCGGGATATATCGTGTAGTCATTTTGCTATTAAATAATTATTATATGTGTTCAGTATATATTCTGTGAATTAATTGTTAAGTGTTATCTGTACTTGGATATTCAAAAATATTATTAATTGAGTATTTTAATTTTTATATGTCTAAAATAAAATATGGACAATTGTCATATCTTCCTAATTATTTTTATGTTGATTTATGAATTTATAAGAATCATATGAAATTTATAAAATCTTTTTCAAGGTATTTAAAATATATTTTATAAAAACGGGAACCAACCGACGTCACCCGTTGTTACATTTTTGGAACCCGAAACTCTTCCGAGAACTCTTTCCTAACCTAATTGTAATATTCCGAGCATTTTCCATGTTTTGACTTTTTCGATCCGGCGTACGGTTTGTCCTGCGCGGGTCACGGCGCAACATTTTCGATACAATATTCGTTTCGGTAAATCAATAAAACTCGTATTTTCGATAAACGGGAGCTTTTTATTAAACTATCACAATTATCACTTCGTAATACGTGTAACCAGGCGCTGAGATCAAGACCGCAGTACAAATTGTACTAATTTGGATAATTATCCCGAAAACCGATACCGTTTGGTTCAGTTTTTATAAATAAACGTACCGTTTAATATCCGGAATGATCCAATGGGATACTAATTTTCCGTAAATATAAATATCCTTTTACCGTATTTTATTTCGTATCAAAATTATTTGCAGACAGATAATTATATAACTTTATAGAGAAAATTCATATATTCATAAACCCTTCTGAGAATCAAACCACAAATTCAAGGTGTTAGTGAAATCCGTTTGGAAAGTTGGAGTAACCAAATTGAAGGTCTCAAGGAGTACTATCAGATTCCAGAACTTGTTTTACTGCAGAATTAAAGGTTGATTTTATATATTTTTATTTATTTTCGAATTATTTTGATTAAAAATATGAATTTTTGTTCGGATGATTGTTTGTATGATTTGATGATTACATGTTGTAGAGCTTGTTCTCCTGATGTTTTGATATATTATACGTCTGATTTGGAGTTCAGTAACATGTTCAAATTTGAGTTTGATTTTCGAATTTTAAAATTAGGGTTTATAACCCGTATGAATGTTCTTAATTGAAATTTGGGGATTTCTTATTCTGGAATAGATAGATGTTGTGGTATAGTGGGTTGTGTTCTCTGTGAAATTTGCAATCCAGTCGTACAAGTTTCATGAATCAACGAGGTCTGTAGAAGAGGGAGTTAGGTTTTAAAGTTTTCGTCGAACTCGCCGGAAACCGGCGAGTTTCTTGATCATTTTCCGGCTAACTCTGGGATGATTGGAATGAATTGATGTTATGGTTGTGTTCCTTGTGAAGTGTAGATTAAATCTGGAGTTTGTGGTGGTGGGAGGAGGCCGGAGTTGAGTTCTCCGGCGAACCCGACTATTTTCCGGCGAAGGGCTGGAAAATTGCAGTTTAGTACCCCAACTTTTGAAAATGATGAAGTTCAGTCCCTGAACTTTCCAGAGTTTGCAAAAGTTGGATTCCTGTTTTAAAAATATTTAAAAATCATATTTCCTATTTATTTTTATTATAAAAATTCGTTTTTAATTTCTGAAAATTCTAAAAATTATTATTTTAATTCCGAAAATTATTTTTAATTCAAAAAAATAAATTTGAATTAATTAGTTAATTAATTTCAATTAATTTTTAATTGATTAATTGGTCAATTAATTCGAAAATTAATTGATTAATTGATTTAATTAATTATTTAATTAGATTTAATTATTTAAAAATGATTTAAAAATTCTGAAAAATAGTTTCGAGCTTTAAATTATTATTCTAAATTATTTCCAAGGCTCGATGATTATTAAAAAATTGTTTCGGAGCCAGAATTGGCCAACCGAACCCTGTTTATTACTTCAAAATTGATCCAACGACCCGTTTTAATTCCGAAAAATGTTTTAAAAATCATTTTAATTATCAGAAAGCCTATTTATAACCCGAAACTTCTTTATAAATGATATGTCATTGATTATGCGACGTATTATGTATTATATGTGACTTTTTGGTTGACTGTCGGTCTATATATTCGATGTTTACATGTTTATTGCATAACTTTCAATCCGTTAATCGGATTTGGGTGAAACGAAGGGTAGATAGAAGTATGTGTTGAATAGAATCATATGAGCTGAATATTAATAGACGCTTATGATATGTGAGCAGAAGAGGCAAGAAGTAGGAAAGGGAAACATGTAGTTGAGGAGTAAGGCGGTTGAGATTGGAAGCGAGTGCAGTATAGTAAGCTAATACCAGGCAAGTGTTCTACACTTTCTCGAGATATTGTCGTGATTGATATTCCTGTTTTATATTGCAAGTGCTTTGAAGCACTGAACCCTAACAATGAATCCAGCTATTGATCTTGAGCCGTAAACCTGATTCTTTTTAGACCATTAATTGTTGTATACCCAGATATGAACCACAGATATACGATACTACTCCACAAATACATACAAACTAAATACCATACACTGAATCGAGTTACCTACATACTCAAACCATTGTATTTTATGCTTTAAAAGACCAAATCCTTGAAACCCTGAAGTATTGATTCATTGTTATCCAATTCTTTCATTACCTAGCATCCAAACTTTGAAAATGCTCTTTTGATCCTTATGCAGATTAAAACCATTTCATTATGGAACATCGAATGTCGTTAATGATTCTGGTTATTGTTTATTATTGCTTATTTTGTTATTATGTTAGAATTGGATTGTTTTTATAAAATTGTGGACCAGATTCGTGGTCAGACCATATAATGGTCAAGTTAGGCCAATGTGTGCCTTGGATCCAGTAGTTAGAGCAGTGTTGTGTGCTTTGCTCGGGGTTAGTGCGTGACTGATCAGCAGCCTAACCTTGGTTTTTAACATGAAAATATAATATCCAATTCTAAATCATAATCCATTGTTCACTTGATATCATAACCATGTTCACTAGATGATCATTATTCTCAGTTTTGTCATTGTGACTTGCTGAGCTAGTTAGCTCATTTGTGTGATATTGTTTCTGTTCTTTTCCAGTTAAGAAGGAACCGGTTGGTACCGAGGATCCCCAGTCCAGTGCGAGAGCTAGGGGTTCAGGTTGATTGAGCTGAGCTAGTAGGCTTCTTTTGGGATAATTTAAGTCTGTAAAAGTTTGTAATATTGTTTAATACTCGGTTTCGAGTTTGAATAGATGGGATTTGATCGGTATTTAATATAATAGTGTGTTTGGCTTGTGTGCATACTTTAACCTGTTGCGATCCATGGTAGTTGGTAAGTAGGGTAAGTGCATATTATTATTATCTTTATTATTGTTATAAGCAGGTTATAAATAAGGTGTGTGTGTGGACCCCAAACTTCTGACCCGGGTTTAGAGGGCGCCACAGGTTTGGTATCATAGCTACAGGTTATAAGTCACTGACACAAGCCTAGGTTAACGGGAATGGGTAGAGGGTTAGGATTAGAAGTAAGGAATAGAAAGATAGAACATCGAGAGGTTGAGTGTTTTGGTATAACAGGTATTAGTATAATTCGCGTTATGGTTCAAGATTCTTATATCGCGATATGATTTCAGATAGCAGCGATGGCCGACTCTTTCATTCCCATATCAGCTGATCACTCAGAGCCTTCAGTTGGAGTGCCGTCTTCGGATCCACGTCCTGTTATTCCACCAGTGTTGGCTATACTACATCCACCTGTGTTGCAGCCCGTACCAATGCAGGCTATTCCACCCCCAAGCATGAGGCCACCTGTTAGAGGACCCCCACCTGCTGATTCAGGATTTTCTAGTCACTCAGTTACAGGTGTACCTTTCCAGTTCTCTTCCTATCCTGTCCCATATCATCAGTTTGAGGCTTGCCTTATGGAGCATCGATTCCTACAGGGTCAGATCCAGGAGTTATTGCATATCATGCATACTAGAGAGGTTGGGAGTGGTGAGAGGCGACTTAGAGAGAGGCTCCAGGCGTTTCGTAGAGCAGCTGCTGTGAGGATTACTGAGGCTGCACATCAGGACATCACTCCTGATTTCCTAGTGGAGTGGGCTAAGTGGGTTCTAGAGGAGCTTGAGGAGATTGGAGGTCCAGACTTTCCATGAGCCAGAGATCCTGAGATGGAGATACTGAGTAGTGTTATTATGGTTATGTAGTATGTACAGTAGTGTGTAGTGTGTATCAGTAGACTTTTGAGTTGTATTTATAGACTAGTTATGCTGACTAGTGAGTAGGTTGTTGTATCCCTTTTGCTTTTACTTTCGAAGCGTCTTTACGCTTGTACTACCTAAAACTTTTGATCTATATATATCAGTACCTTTTTCCTTTCCAGCACTGTCATTTACTTTATTGCACATGTTTAATTTACCTTATTTATTGCACCAGTTATACCCCTGTGATACCATGTACCCTGTTTCCCATAACTGCTTATATTCTGTAAAGAAGCATGCAATTTACTTAGTTACAACTGTTGTGAAAAAGAGATATTTCTATTTTACAAAACTTTTCTTTTCTGCAAAGAATTTGGTTTAAAAGCTAAATAAGTTGTTTGATTCTTTACAGAAAAATGCCTCCTAGAAGAAATACCCGCACCAACACCCAAAACGAAGAAACCAACAACAATAACAACCAAGATGATACAAATCCAAATGTGAACCCAGGACCCATGGACCCAGCAATAGCCCATATTCTTCAAATCTTGGCCCAACAAATAGTTCACCTGGCACAACAACAACAAAGAAAGACCAATCCCCAGGTAACTTTCAAAACTTTTCAGGCAATAAACCCACCAGAATTCAAGGGATCCCTAGAGCCGATTGAAGCAAATGTTTGGTTAAAGGAAATAGAGAAGTCATTTGCCTTAGTAAAAGTAAAGGAAGAACAGAAGGTTGAGTTTGCAAGTTACTATATGAAGAACGAGGCCACCTATTGGTGGGAGATGGTGAAGACATTGGAAGGTACAGATGTTATTACTTGGGAGAGGTTTAAGGAATTGTTTTTTGAAAAGTATTTTCCTCAGTTTTTCCAAGATCAAATGGAGCTGAAGTTTTTAGAATTAAAGCAAGGGAACATGTCGGTAACAGATTATGAGGGTAAGTTTGAGGAATTGTCAAGGTATGTGCTGTCGTATGTGGATACTGACAGGAAGAAGGCTAAAAGATTCCAGCAAGGTTTGAAACCATGGATCAGAGGGAATGTAACCATTTTTGAATTGGATACCTATGCAAGAGTGGTACAGAAGGCTATGATCGTAAAGACAGAGAGTGAGATGTCCCAGAAGGAAAAGGAAAGCAAGAAAAGGAAATTTGAAGGGAATGAGGGCCAGTCACAACCAGGTAAGTTTCCAAATTTTAAGAAGGGCAAGTTTCAACTAGGGAGGAATTTTAATCTCAGGAGACAAAATGCAAGTGACGGAGGCCAGGGCAACCGTCCAGTTAATGCGAATCAGCTGAATCATTTAAGATTAACTTTTCCAGATTGTCAAGTATGTGGGAAGAAGCATGGGGGAGTTTGTAATAAGTTGAATGTAGTTTGTTTCAAGTGCAACCAGAAAAGGCACTATTAAAGGGAGTGCCGAAATCAGCCAGCAAGAGAACCACCCAATAAGGATCAGCCTATCCAGAATCCAGCAGTGAAGGTTCCAGCCATTGGATTTACGTGCTTTAAATGTGGGAAACTAGGACATATAGCCAGAGATTGCAAGACACCAGCCCCAGTCAGTAATGCATTAAGGATTATGGGATGTACCCCAACAGTGAATGAGACTCCCAGGGCTAGAGTTTTTGACATGTCTGTGAAGGATGCTATCCAGGATACGGATGTCGTGGCAGATACGCTTAATGTGAATTCTTTATGTGCCAAAGTGTTAATAGATTCGGGAGCAACTCGATCGTTTGTTTCAAAAGATTTTGTTAGCAAGTTAAATTATCCAGTTGAGTATTTAAATGAAATAATGACTGTGGAATTAGCAAATCAAGAATGAATATCTGTTAATCAAGTTTGTGGGAGTTGTGAGATTGAGATTTCTGGTAGTAAATTTTGCGTAGATTTGATACCATTTAAGTTAGGGGAGTTTGACGTTATATTAGGGATGGATTGGTTATCTAAGCACGATGCCCAGATAGATTGTCGAAATAAGAAGGTAATGGTGAAAATGCCAGATGAAAGGATAGTAATGTTAAAGGGTCAGAAGCAAGTAAAGAAGTTCTTAACGATGATTCAAGCCAAGAAGTTATTACGGCAAGGATGCGAGCATTTCGTAGCATATGTGATCGACAGAAGTTAGGAACCATCAAAACTTGAAGATATTCCAGTAGTGAATGAATTTCCAGACGTGTTTCCCGATAAATTACCAGGACTTCTTCCAGACAGAGAAATTGAGTTTGCAATCGACTTAGCACCTGGAGCAGAACCAGTATCCAAAGCCCCGTACAGAATGGCGCCTGTCGAGATGAAAGAGCTAGCGAAGCAATTGCAGGAGTTGTTAGAGAAAGGAGTAATCAGACCCAGTGTATCCCCGTGGGGAGCCCCGGTATTATTTGTCAAGAAGAAAGATGAAAGCATGAGACTGTGCATCGACTATAGAGAACTCAATAAGCTTACAATCAAGAACAAGTATCCGTTACCTAGAACTAACAATTTGTTTGACCAATTGAAGGGAGCCAAGTACTTCTCCAAAATTGATTTAAGATCAGGATATCATCAACAGAAGATTAAGCTAGAAGATATACCCAAGACAGCTTTCAGAACAAGGTATGGACATTATGAATTTTTAGTGATGTCTTTTGGATTGACCAACGCCCCGGCAGCATTTATGGACCTGATGAATAGAATTTTCAAGGAGTATTTGGACAAGTTCGTTATTGTGCTTATAGACGATATTTTAATTTATTCAAAGACGGAAGAGGATCATGCGGAACATTTAAGGACAACTTTGGAGATTTTAAGGAAAAAGAAGTTATATGCTAAATTCTCGAAGTGTGAGTTTTGGTTACAAGAGGTTTAGTTCTTAGGACACATAGTCAGTAACGAAGGGATCAAAGTGGACCCGGCAAAGATCGAAGCAATTACGAATTGGGAGAGACCGAGAACACCCACCGAGGTAAGAAGTTTCTTGGGATTGGCAGGATATTATCGTCAATTCGTCCAGAATTTCTCAAGGATTGCAACACCACTGACAAAGCTTACACGAAAGAATGAAAAGTTTATATAAAATGACAAGTGCGAAGGAAGTTTTCAGGAATTGAAGCAAAGATTAATCACGGCACCTGTTTTGTCACTTCCAGACGATCAAGGGAATTTTGTAATTTATAGCGATACTTTTCACAAAGGACTAGGATGTGTTTTAATGCAGCACGAAAAGGTAATTGCGTATGCGTCAAGACAATTGAAACCACACGAACAAAAGTATCCTACTCATGATTTGGAGCTAGCAGCCATAGTTTTCGCTTTGAAGATTTGGAGACATTATCTGTATGGAGAAAAGTGCAAGATTTTCACGGATCACAGAAGCTTAAAGTACATATTCACACAGATGGAACTTAATATGAGACAAAGGAGATGGTTAGAATTGATCAAGGATTACGACTGCTCGATTAATTATCATCCCGGTAAAGCGAACGTTGTAGCAGACGCGTTAAGTCGGAAGGAAAGGTTAAATGAGTTATCAGTACCTGAAGAGATATATAAGGAATTTCAGAAATTGGAATTGGAGATTAGAGTTTGCAAGCCTGAGGAAGCGAAAGTGTACAGTATGACTTTCCAACCGGAGTTATTGGAGAAAATAAAGAAATGTCAGGAAGATGTAATGGATCAAGATCTAAATCGTTTGGTAGGTGAAAAATTATGTACGCAAAAGGATGATCAAGGTATTTTGAGGTTTTCATCTAGAATTTGGAATCCACCGGTAACGGAATTAAAGAATGAAATTTTACAAGAGGCACATAGTTCAAGATATTCCATCCACCCAGGAAGTACCAAAATGTACAGGGATTTAAAGGAGAATTATTGGTGGCTAGATATGAAGAGGGAAATTGCGGAATGGGTTAGCAAATGTTATACCTGTTAGAGAGTTAAAGCAGAGCATCAGAGACCAAGTAGATTGTTACAGCCATTGGAGATTCCAGAGTGGAAGTGGGAACATATTACCATGGATTTCATAGTTGGATTATCAAGGACAAGGGCTAATCATGATGCCATTTGGGTTATAGTGGATAGACTTACCAAGTCAACTCATTTTCTGCCTATAAATGAAAGATTTTCGCTCGACAAGTTAGTCCATATGTACCTGAAGGAAATCGTAGTTCGTCATGGAGTTCCAGTGTCTATTGTATCTGATCGAGATCCAAGGTTTAATTCAAGATTTTGGAAGAGTTTTCAAGAATGTTTGGGAACGAGATTGAATATGAGTACGGCTTATCACCCGCAGACGGATGGCCAAAGTGAAAGGACGATCCAGACAATCGAGGATATGTTACGTGTTTGTGCTATTGATTTCAAAGGAAGTTGGGACGAGCATTTACCTCTGGTAGAGTTTGCTTACAACAACAGTTATCATGCCAGCATTGGGATGCCACCCTGTGAAGCCCTTTATGGACGTAAATTGTAACACCCCGAAATCCGGGGTCGGGGATTCGGGTTGTCACGAGTTTCATTTCCCTTATCAATACTTAATCTTAACAGTCAACCAACTACTGAGTACTGTGACCCCACAATATACACACACACACCACAAGTTATAGTCTCAGAGATGAATACCAAAAATAACATAAGTCATTTTATTCCACAATTATAAACCGTTACAGCTTAAAAGGGTTTCTGATTAATTTATATATTCCTTGCCATTATTATAATGCATATTATACATAAGTCTGGTTCATCAATAGTTGAAAACCTAGCATATTGGTAGCTCCTACCTCAGCTACGGCGGCATCAACGCTTCCAGGAAACTGTGGAACGTTTTCTAACCGCTTGCGAATTGGAAGCTTGGTCTTGTTCATCTTTTCTATCTGTTGTTGTGTGATGAAAGAAGAAAGCAAGGGTGAGCAACAAGCCCACCAAAATAATATGTATAATGATTAACAATATATGAGCATTCACATAGTACTCATGAAAGTCTTGGTCAAAAGAAATGAACCAAGCTGATATCTTAACGCGACCAAGTCGCAAAATATTCAGTATATATATATATATACATATATATATACTTTTCACAATATTTGAAATCCTCTGACATGTATAACATCCACAGAGTTCCAGTTTATAACTGTATAAAAATATCGTTGCAAGGTGATCTCATATATCTAACCTTGTCTCAACGTTTTTCTGAAAATCTTTGACATGCACAAGGTAATCATTTACTAGATATAAGTTTAAATGATGAAGTTACAAGATACTCCAATATACTTATATCTTTTCCGAATACTACTTGAACTACCACCGTTCAAGTTATAAATAGTTCATCACATATATGGAGCTACAAGGCATAACTTGTATATAATCAATCTTTGAAATATCATTCAAAAGAAATGAAGTTACGAGATACTTCATTCAATGGAAACACCATTATGAAAACTCGACCCTGCCAACACTCAACAATCGCCCAGCCGTAGCCTTTCTATCGAAGTGCTCTGGGTAGTGTTGCAAAAATATCCAACTGGATGATGAACTCATTACGGGAGTTTGCCGCGCCAGGAAGACCACTTACAATGATCAGTCGTAGTAGTGCAACCCCACCATTTTCTACATGTAGAGGAGAACCTGTCGGATTTACTTGTCAACCGAACACTGGACTCCTAAGGAATGGACCGTCTTAGCGGAACTTCCAGGCCATTTGGGCCAATATAATTAGGCTGGGCCGGCGCCACTCGACCACTTACGCCACTCCTAGTTCAGATGAAATCCATGACTCTGAAACGTAAAGCTCGTCCCCCCTTTCCCCAAGTAGAAACTTGTTGATACGGCTCCACCAAGAAGTTGTATCTAGTTGGAAAGGAAAACTCACCGATATTTCCCAGGCGATGCCGGTTAATGGATTAACTTGTTCCAAGAATTTTACTTCCCGAGTGTTGGGTAAGTAATCAAAAACTCTTTTATCAAAATAGCAACCTTGTTGCGAATATAAAATACACCACAGAGCCGGATCCCTCAGGTTTTGAGCGAGTATTTAAATCCCCTTCGAAAGGAGGATCTTAAATATAATAATGAGTTTTGGGATCCGCCCTAACTTTTAAAATCATTTTGAAGACTCGAAAACATTTTAAAGAATGTTTAGAGTAACGCTGATTTAATAAGATAATCAGTCCCGATATGTTAGAAAGTATCCGAATATTATTATTTATATAATATTCCCATAAGGGTGATCCTTATAAAAATAATCGAGGTAGGAGTTTTAAAACTCATACTTGAAATGAATAACAAATAACCAAAGATATACTTATACGAAAGTATGATCTTTATTTGAATAATAAAAAATAAGTTTGATTATCGAAACATTATTCTTTAATAAAATAAAGAATATTATTTAGTAAATAAGTGGAGTCATAAGTCCTCGAATGAATATTCAAAAATAATATTCATTAATATGAATAAACGGAGTCATAAGCCCTTGAATAAATATTCAAAATAACATTCATTAATAAAAATAAAGTTATCGAATAAACCTTATTCGATTCATAGTTTTGAAAACTATATCTATATATATATAAATAAATATATATATATATATATATATATATATATATATTATACTCGGGAACATCGACTCCCGGTTTTAGAAAATGTTCACCTTTGGGTCCCCTATACTAAGGGTATACGCAATTATTGCTTATCTCTAGCATATGTATTATGCAACTAATAAGCATTTGTATCAACAGATATATATCAAGATTACGAAACAGACATGCATATATACCATATCACATGCTCCAATCAATCCACAATTCAACCCACAATCAACATTACAACCAAAATCCCTCCATACCTCACCACATCAGTCCATTACTTCATGTTTTATCCAACTTATTCAATCACAACAAAAGCTACTAACCATACTAAGGTTCATTAACTAATAACCAAGATTCAACCATCAAAATCTCTACAAACTCAACCAAACTTTAAACAAACAAGCATCATGCTTCTCATATACTATATCAATCATAACCATTCCTAATTACTCAAAACTAAAGCTAGGGTTTGGAGTTTATACCTTCTTGAAGCTTCTTAACACAACACAAGAGCTTTGAATGCCTAAAAGAACCTTGATCATTGCTTGTATAACCTTAAACTTTCATAAAAATTCAAGAAAACTAAAGTTATTTTTTGAAAGTTACTATTCACCATTTTCTTCCTGGAATTATTGGAAGAGATTGTGAAGGAAATTAAAGCTTAGATTCATAGAATAGCTATATCTATGTATAAGGAACCTTGGATAATTACCTCATGATTTAACAATGCTTGGATCTTGGATTTTGATTTTTTTCTCCTTGAAAATGAAGAAAAGCCGAGAGCTTCTTGTTGGATAATGATGGTCAACTTTGTGTTTTGTGTTTTTTATTTGTTTTGCTTGGTTGACATCCTTTTGTTTGTTTAATTAACTTTTTACCATGGTGAAGAATGAATGGTTCACAATCAACCAACTAATCCCTCTTTTTTTGTCATGCTTAAGTCATCCCCTTATGTCATCATCCCACACTTGTCCTCTTCTTGTTGGTGAGATGACATCACCCTTCACTAACTCTTTGATTTACTCCTAACACTTGGCTAATGATCGCTGATCTGTTATACGGTTCGCTTAACTTTCGTTCTCGCTTATTGTTTGAGGGATCATACCCGGGATCTTATTACTTGGGTTCCTTTAACCTTTCTCAATACATTAAATTCCTTTTTATGATCCTCTCTTATAATCCTTGAATTCAAATCCTTTTTATCCTGTTACCTTATACTCAATTCTTTCTGTATCTGGTGGATTTTCGGGAAAAATCAAAGTGTTCGAATTTGGATTCTGACGATCTTTACATACACTTATATCCCATATAAAGTACTAATGAGATCTCAGAATAAGAATAGAAGAACCCCTACATAGTGTGGCATGAAAAGTTTTCTTATTCAGCATAATCAGCAAAATCACTATTCATAAGGGTTTCAAAAAAATTCCAAAAATTGGGGTTATTACAGTCTCTCCTCCTTAAAAGGATTCCGTCCCGGAATCAGATAGAAAATGAATAAGGATACTTTCTTAGCATTGCACTTTCTAACTCTCAAGTAAATTTTCCCACATTGTGGTTCTTCCATCAAACTCTGAATAGTTTGATAACCCTTCTCCTAAGCACTTGTTCCTTTTTCAATCTATAACCCTTCCTGGTTACTCCATATAGGTTACGTCTGGTTGCATGTCTATGTGCTCATATGCCCCTATTTATCTGGCATCCGAATTACACTTCCTTAACATTGATACATGAAATACGTTATGCCTTGCTACATGTTCGGGGGTAGGGCTAGCTCGTATGCTAACTTCCCAATACGTCTTAATATATCCAAGGGTCCAATAGATTGTAGACTTAGCTTTCCTTTCTCTCCGAACCTCATCAATCCTTTCCAAGGGATACCTATAACATTACTAGGTCCCCTATTTCATACTCTTTATCCTTTCGAGTCGAATCAGCATACCTCTTATGTCCATCTTGGGTTACTACCAGCCGTCCTCTGATTAGATCTATTATATCCCTGGTTCTTTGGACTACTGCGGGTCCGAGCATCTTGCGCTCTACAACTTCATCCTAACATAAGGGAGATCGACATTTTCTTCCCTTAAGGATCTCATAAGGCGACATCTCGATAATGACATATGATCTATTATCGTAAGAAAACTCAATCCGTGTTAAGTGATCATTCCAAATTCTTTCAAGTCTATTGCACAGACTCTCATTATAGCTTTTAGCATTAGAGCTTTTGCTTCTCAATACCCATTCTTTTCCAGTTCGTAATTGCTACTACCTTCCATTCCTAATATTATACTGGTTATACTTTTGCTCGTTAGCGTTCTATAACCTTCTAATATCCACGTCAACCTTAGTATCACGAATGTAATAACCCCAATTTTTGAGAAATTTTGGAAACCCTTATGAATAGTGTTTTTGCTGAACGAGAAAACTTTTCATGCCACGCTATGTAGGGGTTTTGTTATTGATCTTATGGGATATTATTAGTACTCTATGTGGTATATAAGTGTATGTAAAGATCGTCAGAATCCAATTCCGAACACTTTGATTTTTCCCGGAAATCCACAAGATACGGAGAGAATTGAGTATAAGGTAACAGGATAAAAAGGATTATAAGAGAGGATCATAGAAGGAATACAATATATTGAGAAAGGTTAAGGGAACCTAAGTAATAAGATCCCGGGTATGATCCCTCAAACGATAAACGAGAACGAAAGATAAGCGAACCGTAAAACAAATAAGTGACCAAGAGACAAGCTTGTACAAGAAGCCAGGGATTGTGACATCATCAAACCACAAGGTGTGGACAAGTGGGAGCATTATGACATGTGCAAGGTGACACAAGCATGACATGGGAAGGAAGGAGGTGTGGTGGCTTTTTAACCACACAAATTCAAGGGCAACAAGGTAATTAACTAAAGCAAACAACAAAAATCAACCAACCAAAAGCAAATCAAGCCAAAACACAAAAATCTCTCTTCTTCTTCTTCATGCTCTCGGGTGCTTTTCTTAAAAAATGAAAGTCCAAGCTCCTCCACTTACTATTTAGCAAGGTAATTATCTAAGCTTCCCCATGGATAGTTACATACTTCTTATAAGTTTAAGCTTCTAATTCCAAGCCAATCTTTTTCTATAAATCATGAAAGAAGATGGTGAATAGTGTTTTCAAGAACTAAAATTTGTGTTCTTGAAGTTTTGTTTAGATTAAGCTTGGATAAGGACTTTAAGGGTGATTCCAAGCCATTCTCTTGATTCTCCACTCTCCAAGGAAGGTATAAACTACTAACCCTAGCTTTAGTTTTGAGTAATTAGGAATGAATATGATTGATATAGTATATGTGAAGCATGGTGCTTGATTGTTTGAAGTTTGGTTGAGTTTGTAGAGATTAGTTGGTTTTGTGGTATTGTTGGAGTTGTAAATCTTGATAATTAGTTAAAGAACCTAAGTAAAGCTTTTAGTTCATGTGGGGAAATAAGTATAAATGGTTAATGTGGATTTGTTGGGGCTGTTATGATGTGGTTTGGATGGGTGTTGGTTGTATGATTGATTTGGGGTTAAATTGTGGTTGGTTTTGAATGGTTTAAATTGGGAAATCGCGTAAATATAGCCGTCGTAACGTCCGATTTTCTTTAGACTGTTTTTGTGCATAACATTAGGACCCGAGAACCCCCTGCTAGATTATGACCATTGCCATGTTTAGATAGCTCATGTTACGAGCTTCGTTTTGATATGTAGTTCGTTCGATTCCGATGCACGGTTTAGGAGAAACGACCGTTTCAAGTAACGGCGTTTCGCGAACGAAACTTTTCCCCTCGCCTTACTTTGAAGCATAGGTTAAAGACCAAAAAGGGTTAATTAATGTATGAGACATTTATGGTAAGTGTGCTAGGCAGTTAGTAAGACACTCGCAAAGGAATCGCCTTAAAACTCATAAAGGTTAAATTATTAAAAATGGTGGAGCCGAGGGTACCCGAGTGACTTAAGCGAGTCAGTAAGCGCAAAGCAAGCGTTAGAGTCTAAGTGAGTTAAAGTATAGATTTACAAGTGACTTTGGTTTAATTCCAACTTACTTGTTGTTTATAGGTTACCAGACTCGTTCCGAGCCTTTTATCACCCCAAGTCGCTCAGGCAAGTTTTCTACCCGTTATAACTGTTGTTGTGATGAATATATGTATTTGCATTATCTTGCGATAGATGCATGTTGGTTAATTAGCAAATGTTGCAATATATTGAAGCATGCTGCTATGGTATATATATATGCATGCCTGTTTCGTATTCTTTCCATATATATCTGTTGTTTCAGTTGATAATACCTATGCTAGAGGATAGCGGTAATTTGCATATACCCTTAGTACAGGGACCCAAAGGTGAAAATATTTTCTAAAATCGGGAGTCGAGGATCCCGAGTAGATTTTGTATATATGGATATAAATATATATATATATATATATATACTTATATATATATGGTCATAGTTTTCAAAACTATTAATCGAATAAGGTTTATTCGATAACTTTAACTTTATTTTATTATTGAATATTATTTCGAATATTATTCGAAGGCGTATGACTCCTTTATATTAAATGAATATTATTTTGAATATTCATTCGAGGACTTATGACTCCTTTTATTTTATTAAATGAATATTATTTTGAATATTCATTCGAGGACTTATGACTCCTTTTCTTTTATTATTTGAATATTATTTGAATATTCATTTGAGGGCTTATGACTCCTTTATATTATTTATTGAATATTATTTGAATATTCATTTGAGGATCTGTGACTCCGATTATTTGCTGAGATATATTCTTTATTTTATTAAAGAATAAGGTGTCGATAATCAAACTTATTTTCGATTATTCAAATAAAGATAGTACTTTCATATAAGTATATCTTTGGTTATTTAATACTCGTTTCAAGTATAAGTTTTAATACTTCTACTTCAATTATTTTTATAAAGATTATTCCTTATGGGAATATTATTTAAATAATAATATTCAGTCATTTTCTAAATATTCCGGGGACTGATTTACTTCATTAAATCAGCTTTACTCCAAACACTCTATAAAGTATTTTCGAGTCTTCAAAATGATTTTTAAAAGTAAGAGCGGATCCCAAAACTCATTTTTATATTTAAGATCTTCCTTTTTAAGGGGATTTAAATACTCGCTCAAAACCTGAGGGATCCGGCTCTGTGGTGTATTTTATATTCGCAACACAGTTGCAGTTTTGGTAAATGAATTGATTACTTACCCAACGTTCGGGAAGTAAGTCCATCTATTGAGTCGGCATAAGCAACATGGGCTCAGTGGGCGTCCATAATAGTGTAAGTGGCTCAGTGGGAGTCCATCAAATGCATAAGTGGCTGAGTGGCAGTCCAGCATAAGGTCCTATTACGACCAGGGTGATGACCAGTGGGGAATTCGTCCATCTACTAGTAGAAAAGGTTACTTATGGGTATCTTTGCCTGATCAGCAAGATATCTGGTTTATGCCAAATTCTTTTCCTTTCCAAATTTATTGGATATTGCAATTCTGTTCATACTTTACATGACAGAAGTTTTCAGGAAATGTATAAAGAAGATGTATATGTGGATATATATATATATATATATATATATATATATCAGAACTTAATGAAGTATATCATAACTTCATTTCCTTTAATAATATTTCAAAGATTTAATCTATTCAAATCTTGTCTTGTAGTCTCATCTATGTGATGAACTGTTGAGAGCTCATTATACTTTGAATAGTGGTAGTTCAAGTAGCTTTATAAATGATATAAGTATAGTGAAGTATTTGGTAACTTCATCCCTTGTTTTTACTTATATCTAGTAAGTAATTATCTTACTCATGATAAAAGATTCTATAAGTATCCATTTAGATACTTATATTATTGTTATCACTATATATTATCTTGCGAGCTGTAAGGCTCACTCTTGCTTTATTTCTTCATCACACAACAACAGTTAGGAAAGATGGCCAGACTCCAGCAGACCCAGCGCAAGCGCGTGAGAAGCGTCCCGCGTCTTCCCGATGATGTTGTGGCTGCTATAGCTGCAGAGGTAGATCTATTGGTAGATCAGGCATTCTATTTTTGAGAATCAAATTATGTATAATTATAATTTGTGGCAGATAATGGCAATTAACTGTAAATTTATCAAGTAATCATTTTGGGTTGTAATAACTTTTAAATTGTGGATTCAAAGACTTGTACTTATTTAAATTTCATCTCTGAGACTATAACGGGTTGTGGTGTGTGTTAGTGTGGGGTCACAGCATAAGGTTATTATTATTAATTAAGTGAAGTGATATTGTGGAAAGAAAGACCGTGACGACCCGGATCCACGACCCCAGATCTAGGGGTGTTACAGAAATGGTATCAGAGCTAAGCGTTATAAACCTCAGAGATGATGTGACGTTAAGATAATAACTAAGATAATAAGAACTCTTGCCAAGTTCATAGTCGGACTACCTAATGTAGTACTGACAGTTAAAACCCTTATGGGAACCCTTATAAATGTAGCGATAGAAGCGTAGTTCGTTATCGTATAGAGTAGCGGGACTCCGAACCCTGAGGTTGAGGAGCAACAACGCGATGATGTTTTATTACTAATTGGAGATCGGATTGTGGATCCGATAGAGTGTCCTAATGCAGGACCGGATGATGTTGATATTGAGGATGTAGCGGTTGAGGATGTTGTCCTAGATGGGATTGTTGCTGAGGAGGATCTCGTGGAGGATCCTGACAAGAATGAATAAAGGACCACTGATGAATTGATGACCATGGTTAGGGCAACTCCCAGAGGTAGGATTGGCCGGTCACTACCGGAGGTTCGTTCAAGTTTGTAAAGATAGTAGCCCCTTTAACGCGGCTTACTCGTAAGACTGAGAAGTTTGAATTATGCGAGAACAACTTTTAAGAACCGAAGCAAAGGTTGGTGATGTTCCCTATGTTGGCGTTGCCGGATGGAAAATGAGATTTTGTGAAGTGTAGTGACGCTTCGCATAAGGAATTAGGGTGCTTCTCATACAGCACAGCAAGGTAATCGCGTACGCGTCAAGACAATTAAGGTAATATGAAATTCGATATCCCCGCCCATGAGCTTAGGCTCGTGGCAATAGTTTTACCCTAAAGATTGGAGGCACTACTTGTATGGAGAGAAGTGCGAGAATTACCTAAGCCATAAGTGCTCTGGTACATTTTCACGTAGAAAGAGCTCAACATATGCCAGAGGAGGCAGTTAGAGCTAATCAAGAATAATGATTGGGAGATTCTTTATCATTCGGGGAAAGCCAATGTGGTGGCTGATGCCCTTAGTAAAAAGGAGAGACTCAAGATGATAATGTCTTTGGGAGAGTTTATAAGAGATTTTGGAAATAGTAGTGAAGGTAACCGGAGCCGGTACCGAAAAGCTGTTTGAGATTGCAATAGAGACCGAATTATTGGAAAAGAGCATACGGTGCCAGAGAAAGGTGATGAATGAAGGCAGAGAGCCAACAAATAAATATGAGATTAATACCGAGAAAGATGATAAGGGAATAATGAGGTATTCCTATAGAATTTGGGTTCCTAAAGTTCAAGAGCGTAAGGATGAGAACTTAGATGAGAGCCATAGTTTGAGGAATAAGATTTAGAGCAAACCCTGAACGTGATAGTCAGGGAGGTCGCCATCAAGATAGAAGGAACCCATGACATAATGGAGTGGAAAATGAGGATTTTAAATTAAAAGATGACCCCAATTATGGGGAGTAGGATGAAACATTTCATACTAAGGAAACAGAAAGTCGAGTAAGGAAAGGAGACCCGAGACGGTACTCCTATACGGCAATTCATGGACCTGTCTAGACAGAACTTAGACTATTATCCCCAACCACCACCTTGAGGAAACAATGCGATAGGAAATTATTTCAGGACCTGTAAGTCTCTAAGCTCTCAGAGTTCCAAGGAACAGGTTGACCCAGTCGAGGCAAGAGCCTGGCTAAAGGAATAGAGGAATCATTTGAGATTCTGAATGATTGACGAATCACAAAAGACTGTTTTTGTCACTTACCCTCCTAAGAGAGAGACCACCCGCTGGTGAAAGGCCAAGGAAGGCACGGAGCAAGAGATTATAATAAACTGATTTAAGTTCAGTCAATTGTTTTCAGGAAAGTACTTCCCAAGGTTATGGAGATAGTGTAAAAGCTTTAGAGCCAGAACAAAGGCAGACGAGTATGATGAATTATGAATCTAAGCTGTAAAAGTTGTTAAGATTCGTTCTGAAGACGCGAATCCAGAATGACGGGATATTTGAAATCAATGCTTATGTTGTGTTGGTTCATGAAATAATGATAAGAGAAAGGAAAATAAAAAGGAATTGAAGTGGAAAGGAATATAAAGGCAACAGAGTTTGAGGAATGATAAGGGAGTTGGGTATGAGGAAACCCTAAAGACTCATATTAATAGAAATAGAAAAGTATATGATCGTCAGGATGAGGGTGATTCACCATGAGTTAAAGTTGACGGTTGAAGGCATAAGAGATGCATATATTTATCCCCTTTAAGTTGGGAGGATTCGAGGAAACATTGAGATAGTTCGAAGGATAAACAATGAGACGCGGATAGACTGAGGAGACAAGGAAGTAAGAAATTAGGAAAATTGGATGAAGGAAGTGACCTTCAAGAATGTGAAGTGTAAGACCGGTGGCTTGATACCCAGAAAGGGAGACGCCAGGTATGAAAGATATCCCAACATTGAGATGACTGTTGAGATAAATAAAAGAGGTAAATGCGTAGTTAGAACTAAAAGGTTCACGTTGAACACGACAAACATCTTCTAGAACATCCCTATTATCATTACTGAATCAGGCAAGAAAAGCGGATAACCGTTCTTATCTTTTGGAGGCCATATTGATTGACCTCATTTTGAATACAGATGTTATTGTGAAATTAGGCATATACTATCGAGGTGGGAATGATTGAATAAGATACCCTTATCAGGGATATATGACTTGATTTATCCATGGAAGGATGCATGTACCTTTTAAAGGTGGAATTAAGGATAGAACATCGGTAACTTAAAATGAATCCTCGGGGAATGCATAAAGGTTGGAATTTCACCCTTAATAGGGATAGTATGAGTTTTGACAGTATGAATTGGAAAGGATTAAGGTAATAATAACCTTTAAGGATTAGTGGAGAAATTCTTCAGAAGTATATAGACAATGGTTCTAGTATTAGTAAGTGGTATTTTGATATGCCCTGTATATAGGGAATCCAGGAGGAACGATTAAAGGATAACCTTAGAGGTTTTACAAGGAGAAAGGAAATATTCGAAATTCTCAAGAATAAAAATGTTGATAAAGGAAATATGACATAATTATAATGTTGCCAAGTGGGGCACGTGTTAAATCACGAGAAAGTATGGATCGAACCAGTAATGGTCGAAATTGTTCAGGGCAATTAGGACTTAAGATAAAAGATGTTCTAATTATGATTGAGAGTCAGTCATGACAGTGATTAGCCTCTAAAGACTGAGGCAATAACTTATGGAAAAAAAATGGTGATATTTTTTTTCCCATCTGACTTTAAGGAAAACATCTTCACTCAAGCAGTGATCGGAAATAAGGTAGAAAATTTATTTGGAGGTGGTTAAAATGACATTGACTGTAAGGAAATTTTACTATCAGGAAAGGCCAAAGAGGTGGCCGACACTTTAAAGGTAAGAGGATAATTATAGGCGCTTGTGCCAAAGGAATACAGTAATGATGGTTAAAACTGTGAAGGTTGTATTGTGGTTTGGAAGATTGACATTCCTTCTGATGACTGTGCAATATCCAACCGTAATAGTAGTTGGTAAAAGTTTAATTCGTGTAATCGCCATGAACGGGCTATCTATCTTAGGAGGTCCTATCTTGGGATAAGCCAGGACCATGTTTCAAAAAGGACTAGATGAACCTTTGAGTAAGTCTTCTATTTAAGGCATATGATTTAGAATGGTATTAACCTGCTATCGTTGCTTTGATTGAAACTCTTCTGCAATTTTATCTGCTTCATGTCATGTATGTATGTCAGGATCAGGAGTGTTCTTCATGAATCATGAATGGTGATTACATTACCTCCTTAGAAGAATTCGATGCGATATGTATGGACTCCGTATAGTTAGCTATTAAGACTTCAAGGAAAATGAATGACTACAGTAGGTCAGTGGTGGACCATAGTAAGGCAACAATGATTCTGCGAGTAATGAGTTGATTACAACCGTGAGAGTTGTATTGGAATGGTTGTTGAGATTGAGTACCACTAATCGGGTCGTGGTAGTGTATAAGTTATCCTTGATAGACTAATTAAGTAGAGTGTCTACCTAATTGAATATTTATTCTTTCTTATCAATAGAGAGTCGTATTACTATATGAGGAAGGTTGCGGTACAAGCATAGAATTTTAGTAACGGTGATGTCTGGAATGAAAACCCGATTCGATTTTCGATATCGAAGGAGTTTCAAAGGTGATTGTGTACAAGCTCGATGAAGAGCATGGGTCCATAGAATGATGGACGGAATAGAAATATTTAGGCATGGGAAATACGATGCTATAATACATGATGTTGATATAAATACATATGTTTTGTTCTCCTATGACAAACCTCTATAGTTCAGAGGTAGGTTCCAAGCCAAATATTTTGTGGCATTATATTTTTCATATATACAATTCCCTTCCATTCGTTCTTTTCTCTTCTTTTCATTTCATGTAAGCTGAGAAGAACAACCCTTCCAGAAGGGGAGGTATTGCCGAATGACTATCTATCTGTGTGATAGAAGCCGAGTAGGATACCAGCTATTGTTTAATTGCTTGTCAAGTACTAAAGGCTGGCCACCTTCTGTACTAACTATGCGATATAACAAGTGTTCATGATCATAGTGATCTTTCAACAAATTCTTTTACTTCTAATTGATTGATCAAATTTTGGAAAATAGAAACAACTGAAAAAGGAGTAATAAAGTGGTGGTAGTATGCGGAATGGGAACACATTCGTGATACTAAGGTTGACGTGGTTATTAAAAGGTTATAGAACGCTAACGAGCAAAAGTATAACCAGTATAATATTAGGAACGGAAGGTAATAGCGATTACGAACTGGAAAAGAATGGGTATTGAGAAGCAGAAGCTCTAATGCTAAAAGCAATAATGAGAGTCTGTGCAATAGACTTGAAAGAATTTGGAATGATCACTTAATTCGGATTGAGTTATCTTACGACAATAGATCATATGTCATTATCGAGATGTCGCCTTATGAGATCCTTGAGGGAAGACAATGTCGATCTCCCTTATGTTAGGATGAAGTTGTAGAGCGCAAGATGCTCGGACCCGCAGTAGTCCAAAGGGCCATGGATATAATAGATCTAATCAGAGGACGGCTGGTAGTAACCCAAGATGGACATAAGAGGTATGCTGATTTGACTCGAAAGGACAAAGAGTATGAAATAGGGGACCTAGAAATGTTATAGGTATCCCTTGGAAAGGATTGATGAGGTTCGGAAAGAAAGGAAAGCTAAGTCCACAAATTGTTGGACCCTTGGATATATTAAGACGTTTTGGAAAGTTAGCATATGAGCTAGCCCTACCCCCGAACATGTAGTAAGTTCATAGCGTGTTCCACATATCAATGTTAAGGAAGTGTAATTCGGATGCCAGACAAATAGAGGCATATGAGCGCATAGATATGCAACCCGACGTAACCTATATGGAGCAACCAGGAAGGGTTATAGAGTGAAAAGGAACGAGTGCTTAGGAGAAGGATTATCAAACTAGGCAGAGTTTGGTGGTAGAACCACAATGTGGGAAAATTGACTCGAGAGTTAGAAAGTGTAATGCTAAGAAAGTATCCCCATTTGTTTTCTATCTGATTCCGGGACGGAATCCTTTTAAGGAGGGGAGACTGTAATAACCCCAATTTTTGAGAAATTTTGGAAACCCTTATGAATAGTGTTTTTGCTGAACGAGAAAACTTTTCATGCCACGCTATGTAGGGGTTCTGTTATTGATCTTATGGGATATTATTAGTACTCTATGTGGTATATAAGTGTATGTAAAGATCGTCAGAATCCAATTCCGAACACTTTGATTTTTCCCGGAAATCCACAAGATACGGAGAGAATTGAGTATAAGGTAACAGGATAAAAAGGATTATAAGAGAGGATCATAGAAGGAATACAATATATTGAGAAAGGTTAAGGGAACCTAAGTAATAAGATCCCGGGTATGATCCCTCAAACGATAAACGAGAACGAAAGATAAGCGAACCGTAAAACAAATAAGTGACCAAGAGACAAGCTTGTACAAGAAGCCAGGGATTGTGACATCATCAAACCACAAGGTGTGGACAAGTGGGAGCATTATGACATGTGCAAGGTGACACAAGCATGACATGGGAAGGAAGGAGGTGTGGTGGCTTTTTAACCACACAAATTCAAGGGCAACAAGGTAATTAACTAAAGCAAACAACAAAAATGAACCAACCAAAAGCAAATCAAGCCAAAACACAAAAATCTCTCTTCTTCTTCTTCATGCTCTCGGGTGCTTTTCTTAAAAAATGAAAGTCCAAGCTCCTCCACTTACTATTTACCAAGGTAATTATCTAAGCTTCCCCATGGATAGTTACATACTTCCTATATGTTTAAGCTTCTAATTCCAAACCAATCTTTTTCTATAAATCATGAAAGAAGATGGTGAATAGTGTTTTCAAGAACTAAAATTTGTGTTCTTGAATTTTTGTTTAGATTAAGCTTGGATAAGGACTTTAAGGGTGATTCCAAGCCATTCTCTTGATTCTCCACTCTCCAAGGAAGGTATAAACTACTAACCCTAGCTTTAGTTTTGAGTAATTAGGATTGAATATGATTGATATAGTATATGTGAAGCATGGTGCTTGATTGTTTGAAGTTTGGTTGAGTTTGTAGAGATTAGTTGGTTTTGTGGTATTGTTGGAGTTGTAAATCTTGATAATTAGTTAAAGAACCTAAGTAAAGCTTTTAGTTCATGTGGGGAAATAAGTATAAATGGTTAATGTGGATTTGTTGGGGCTGTTATGATGTGGTTTGGATGGGTGTTGGTTGTATGATTGATTTGGGGTTGAATTGTGGTTGGTTTTGAATGGTTTAAATTGGGAAATCGCGTAAACATAGCCGTCGTAACGTCCGATTTTCTTTAGACTGTTTTTGTGCATAACATTAGGACCCGAGAACCCCCTGCTAGATTATGACCATTGCCATGTTTAGATAGCTCATGTTACGAGCTTCGTTTTGATATGTAGTTCGTTCGATTCTGATGCACGGTTTAGGAGAAACGACCGTTTCAAGTAACGGCGTTTCGCGAACGAAACTTTTCCCCTCGCCTTACTTTGAAGCATAGGTTAAAGACCAAAAAGGGTTAATTAATGTATGAAACATTTATGGTAAGTGTGCTAGGCAGTTAGTAAGACACTCGCGAAGGAATCGCCTTAAAACTCATAAAGGTTAAATTATTAAAAATGGTGGAGCCGAGGGTACCCGAGTGACTTAAGCGAGTCAGTAAGCGCAAAGCAAGCGTTAGAGTCTAAGTTAGTTAAAGTATAGATTTACAAGTGACTTTGGTTTAATTCCAACTTACTTGTTGTTTATAGGTTACCAGACTCGTCCCGAGCCTTTTATCACCCCAAGTCGCTCAGGCAAGTTTTCTACCCGTTATAACTGTTGTTGTGATGAATATATGTATTTGCATTATCTTGCGATAGATGCATGTTGGTTAATTAGCAAATGTTGCAATATATTGAAGCATGCTGCTATGGTATATATATATGCATGCCTGTTTCGTATTCTTTCCATATATATCTGTTGTTTCAGTTGATAATACCTATGCTAGAGGATAGCGGTAATTTGCATATACCCTTAGTACAGGGACCCAAAGGTGAAAATATTTTCTAAAACCGGGAGTCGAGGATCCCGAGTAGATTTTGTATATATGGATATATATATATATATACATATATATATATATATATGGTCATAGTTTTCAAAACTATTAATCGAATAAGGTTTATTCGATAACTTTAACTTTATTTTATTATTGAATATTATTTCGAATATTATTCGAAGGCGTATGACTCCTTTATATTAAATGAATATTATTTTGAATATTCATTCGAGGACTTATGACTCCTTTTATTTTATTAAATGAATATTATTTTGAATATTCATTCGAGGACTTATGACTCCTTTTATTTTATTATTTGAATATTATTTGAATATTCATTTGAGGGCTTATGACTCCTTTATATTATTTATTGAATATTATTTGAATATTCATTCGAGGGTTTATGACTCAGTTTATATTATTTATTGAATATTATTTGAATATTCATTTGAGGATCTATGACTCCGATTATTTGCTGAGATATATTCTTTATTTTATTAAAGAATAACGTGTCGATAATCAAACTTATTTTCGATTATTCAAATAAAGATAGTACTTTCATATAAGTATATCTTTGGTTATTTAATACTCGTTTCAAGTATAAGTTTTAATACTTCTACTTCAATTATTTTTATAAAGATTATTCCTTATGGGAATATTATTTAAATAATAATATTCAGTCATTTTCTAAATATTCCGGGGACTGATTTACTTCATTAAATCAGCTTTACTCCAAACACTCTATAAAGTATTTTCGAGTCTTCAAAATGATTTTTAAAAGTAAGAGCGGATCCCAAAACTCATTTTTATATTTAAGATCTTCCTTTTTAAGGGGATTTAAATACTCGCTCAAAACCTGAGGGATCCGGCTCTGTGGTGTATTTTATATTCGCAACACGGTTGCAGTTTTGGTAAATGAATTGATTACTTACCCAACGTTCGGGAAGTAAGTCCATCTATTGAGTCGGCATAAGCAACATGGGCTCAGTGGGCGTCCATGATAGTGTAAGTGACTCAGTGGGAGTCCATCAAATGCATAAGTGGCTGAGTGGCAGTCCAGCATAAGGTCCTATTACGACTAGGGTGATGACCAGTGGGGAATTCGTCCATCTACTAGTAGAAAAGGTTACTTATGGGTATCTTTGCCTGATTAGCAAGATATCTGGTTTATGCCAAATTCTTTTCCTTTCCAAATTTATTGGATATTGCAATTCTGTTCATACTTTACATGACAGAGGTTTTCAGGAAATGTATAAAGAAGATGTATATGTGGATATATATATATATCAGAACTTAATGAAGTATATCATAACTTCATTTCCTTTAATAATATTTCAAAGATTTAATCTATTCAAATCTTGTCTTGTAGTCTCATCTATGTGATGAACTGTTGAAAGCTCATTATACTTTGAATAGTGGTAGTTCAAGTAGCTTTATAAATGATATAAGTATAGTGAAGTATTTGGTAACTTCATCCCTTGTTTTTACTTATATCTAGTAAGTAATTATCTTACTCATGATAAAAGATTCTAGTAAGTATCCATTTAGATACTTATATTATTGTTATCACTATATATTATCTTGCGAGCTGTAAGGCTCACTCTTGCTTTATTTCTTCATCACACAACAACAGTTAGGAAAGATGGCCAGACTCCAGCAGACCCAGCGCAAGCGCGTGGGAAGCGTCCCGCGTCTTCCCGATGATGTTGTGGCTGCTATAGCTGCAGAGGTAGATCTATTGGTAGATCAGGCATTCTATTTTTGAGAATCAAATTATGTATAATTATAACTTGTGGCAGATAATGGCAATTAACTGTAAATTTATCAAGTAATCATTTTGGGTTGTAATAACTTTTAAATTATGGATTCAAAGACTTGTACTTATTTAAATTTCATCTCTGAGACTATAACGGGTTGTGGTGTGTGTTAGTGTGGGGTCACAGCATAAGGTTATTATTATTAATTAAGTGAAGTGATATTGTGGAAAGAAAGACCGTGACGACCCGGATCCCCGACCCCGGATCTGGGGGTGTTACAACGAATGTGTTTCCATTCCGAATACCACCATAACTTTACTACTCCTTTTTCAGCTGTTTCTATTTTCCAAAGTTTGATCAATCATATAGAAGTAAAGGAATTTGTTGAGAGATCACTATGATCATGAACACTTGTTCTATTGCATAGTTAGTACAGAAGGTGGCCAGCCTTTAGTACTTGACAAGCAATTAAACAACATGTGATATCCTACTAGGCTTCTATCACACAGATAGATAGTCATTGGGCAATACCTCCCCTTCTGGAAGGGTTGTTCTTCTCAGCTTACATGAAATGAAAAGAAGAGAAAAGAACGAACTGAAGAGAATTGTATATATGTAAAAAAAATTTATTGCCATAAAATATCTGGCTTGGAATCTACCTCTGAAATATAGAGGTTTGTCATAGGAGAACAAAATATATATGTATTTATATCAACATCAAGTATTATAGCATCGTATTTCATATGCCTAAATATTTTTGCTATTCCGTCCATCATTCTATGGACCCATGCTCTTCCTCGAGCTTATACACAATCACCTTTGAAACTCCCTCGACATCGAAAATCGAATCTGGGATCTCATTCTAGACATCATTGTTACTAGAATTCTATGCTTGCACCACAACCTTCCTCGTATAATAATACGACTCTCTATTGATAAGAATGAATAAATATTCAATAGGTAAATAATCGACCTAGTTTTTCTATCAAAGATAACTTATACGTCCACACGACCCGATTAGTGGTACTCAATCTCAACATCCATTCCAATACAACTCTCATGCTTGTAATCAGCTCATTACCCGCCGAATCATTGCTGCATTACTATGGTCCACCACTGACCTACTGTCGTAATTCACTTTCCATGAAATCTTAATATCTAACCATACGGAGTCCATACATGCCGTATAGAATTCTCCTAAGGAGGTAACATAATTACCATTCATGATTCATGAAGAACACTCTAGATCCTGATGTACATACATGACATGAAGTAGATAAAATTGCAGAAGAGTTTCAATTAAAGCAATGATAGCAGGTTAATACCATTCTTAATCATATACCTTCTATAGAAGACTTAACTCGAAGGTTCGTTTAGTCCTTTTTGAAACATGGTCCTGGATTATCCTCAGGATAGTTCCTTCTAAGATAGATAGCCCGCTCATGGCGATTATACGAATTAAACTTTTACCAAACTACTATTACGGTTGGGTATTGCACAGTCATCAGAAGGAATGTCAATCTTCCAAACCATAATACAACCTTCACGGCTTCAACCATCATCACCGTATTCCTCTGGCACGAGCGCCTATAATTATCCTCTTATATTTAAAGTGTCGACCACCTCTTTGGCCTTTCCTGATAGTAAAATTTCCTTACAATCAATGTCTTTTAACCACCTCGAACTAAATTTTTTACCTCACTTCAATCACTGCTTATGTGAAAATGCTTCTCTTAAGTCCTGGTGAGAAAAAAAATCACCATTTTTCCATAAGTCATTGCCTTAGTCTTTAGATGTGAACATTGCCACGACTGACTGTCGATCATACTTATGACGTCTTTTATCTTGGGTCCTTCTTACTTTGACAGTTCTGACATCCGTTGGTTCAATCTATACTTTCTCATGGTTTAACATGTGCCCCACTTGGCATTATTATAATTACGTCACAATTCATTTATCAAAATTTCTATTCTTGAGAACTTTGAATATTACCATTCTCCTTGTAAAACTTATAAGGTTATCCTTGAATCATTCCTCCTGTATTCCCTAGATACAGGGCATATCAAAATACCATTTACTAATACTAGAACCATTGTCTATGTACTTCTGAAAAATTTCTCTACTGATCTTTAAAGGTTGTTATTACCTTAATCCTTTCCAATTCATACTGTCAAAACTCATACCATCCCTATTAAGGGTGAAATGCCAACTTTTATGCATTCCCCTAGGATTCATTTTAAGTTACCGATATTCTATCCTTAATTCCACCTTTAAAAAGGTACATGCATCCTTCCATGGATAAATCAAGTCATATATCCCTAATACGGGTGTCTTATTAAATCATTCCCACCTCGATAGTATATGCCTAATTTGGTAATGATAACAAGGATGTTCTGAAAGATATTGGTCGTGTTCAACGTGAACTTCTTCTTAATAATTCCTTAGTTACTCTTGTTGTTTATCTCAACAGTCATCTCAATATTGGGATATCTCTCATACCTGGCGTCTCCCTTTCTGGGTATCATGCCACCGGTCTTACACTTCACATTCTTGAAGGTCACTTCCTTCATCCAATTTTCCTAATTTCTTACTTTCTTGTCTCCTCAGTCTATCCGCGTCTCATTATTTATCCTTCGAACTATCTCAAGGTTTCCCCGAATCCTTCCAACTTGAAGGGGGTACAACATATATATCTCTTATACCTTCAACCATCAACTTTAACTCATGGTGAATCATCATCATCCTGACGATCATATACTTTTCTATTTCTATTACTACAAGTCTTTAGGGATTCCTCATACCCGACTCCCTTATCATTCCTCAAACTCTATTGCCTTTATGCTCCTTTCCACTTCAGTTTCTTTTTATTTTCCTTTCTCTTACAATCATTTCACGTACCCACTAATCATTGACTTCAAACATCACGTCGTTCTGGGATTCTTGTCCTCCAGACGAATCTTGACAACTTTTACAATCTTAGATTCATAATTCATCATATTCGTCCGCCTTTGTTCTGGCTCTTAAAGCTTTTACACTATCTCCATAACCTTGGAATTTACTTTCTCGAAAAAATTTTGACTGAACTTTAATCAGTTTATCATAACCTCTTGCTTCGTGCCTTTCTTGGTCTTTCATCAGTGGGTGGTCTCTCTCTTAGGAGGGTAAGTGACAAAAATAGTCTTTTGTGATTCGTCAATCATTTAGAATCTCAAATGATTCCTGTATTTCCTTTAGCCAGGCTCTTGCCTCGGTTGGGTCAACTATTCCCTTGGAACTCTGAGAGCTTAGCGACTTAAAGGTCCTGAAAGAATTTCACACCACATTGTTTCCTCAAGGTGGTGGTTAGGGGTAAAAGTATAAGTTTTGTTTTAGGCAGGTCCATGGATTTCCCAATAGGAGTACCATCCTGGTTCTTCCTATCTTGCTCGACTTCTGTTTTCTCAGTTTAAATATTTCTTCCTACTCCCCATAATTGCGGTCATCTTTTAATTTAAAATCCTCATTTTCCACTTCATTATATTCTAGGTTCCTTATATCTTAATTACGACCTCCCTGATTATCACATTCAAGGTTTGCCCCTAATCTTATTCCTCGTGGGGGCATGATGCTCGGAAAAATTTTGAGAATCTCTGGATATTTGTCTTACTTACTTTGCTTTAATCTTTCCCTCGTTCAGTCCTTGCATGATTGCAAATTATGAATTCTCAAGTTCTATAAACTTCATGACACTCTCTTAAGTGTTAACAGCGCAATTAACAATATGAACTTATCACAAACAAACTGATCTGAACTGAAAGGAACATATATATACATAATCATTTATTTGAGGTACAACAACTGAACACATGAAAGAGAATTACATCATTTGGCCTGATCGCTTCTATCCCAAAAGTACTACCACATATAATCATCTAGTCATTAAAAACTAATCTTTCATAACTTAGGCTAATCCTCCAAAAGCGGTGTTGCATGAAATCCTTGTCAGATTGGTCAGACTCTGCACACTATTATGGATCAAGAAATGCGGGCACGCACGACATCCTTAACCTGCTCCATTAAAGCGGTGATGAGGTCTAAGATAGTTGCAAGTAGAGCTGGATCAATATGACCCTCAAGATGGCCTCTAGCTGTAACAAGGGTGGTAGCCTCAATCCTTTCCATGCTATAAGCTAATCCTACCGGAAGTACCCCGCCCTCAATCATCGGTGCAGTAAGTCGATCCAACAGATCACTCCTAACATTACGGGCCTCAGAAAGGACACCCAAAGTCATATAATAATTGGCGATAAGAGAAGCCTGAGTGGTAGCATCTAGCAGTCCAGGGGGTGCAGGTGGTGCAGACCCAGGACATCCAAATGGATAACCTAGCACGGTATCAGGTGACAATGGTGCAGGAGATAAAGGTGGCATTTCCTCAGTAGGTGCTGGGCTCTGTACAGGGAAGGGAACAGGAATTGGTGGAACCTCATGGATGTCTTCAGGAACCTCTGGAAGAGGGGCTGATACTGGTATAATTGACGCTGTGGAAGGTCCCACCCTGTAATATCCGGGATATATCGTGTAATTATTTTTGCTAATAAATAATTATTATGCATGTTCAGTATTTATTTTGTGAATTATTTGTTAAGTGTTAAATGTGTTTGGATGTTTAAAAATGATATCAATTAAGTATTTTAATTTTTATATGTCCAAAATAAAATATAGATAATTGTCATATCTTCCTAATTATTTTTATGTTGATTTATGAATTTATAGGAATCATATGAATTTTATAAAATCTTTTTCCGGGTATTCAAAATCTATTTTATAAAAACGGGAACCAACCGACATCATCCGTTGTTACGTTTTTAGAACCCGAAACTCTTCCGAGAACTCCTTCCTAACCTAATTGTAATATTCTGAGCATTTTCCATGTTTCGACTTTTTCAATCCGGCGTACGGTTTGTCCTGCGCGGGTCCCGGCGCAACATTTTCGATACAATATTCGTTTCGGTAAATCAATAAAACTCGTATTTTCGATAAACGGAAGCTTTTTATTAAACTATCACAATTATCACTTCGTAATACGTGTAACCAGGCGCTGAGACCAAGACCGCAGTACAAATTGTATTGATTTGGATAATTATCCCGAAAACCGGTACCGTTTGGATCAGTTTTTACAAATAAACGTACCGTTTTATATCCGGAATGATCCAACGGGATACTAATTTTCCCTAATTATAAATAGCCTCTACCGTATTTTATTTTGTACCTGAAATCATTTGCAAACAGTATTTACAGAGTTTTTACAGAGAAAATACTATAATTATATTATGTTCTTCATAATCAAACACAAATTCGGAGGCGTTATCGATATCCGATTTTGGCATACATATACTCAAAACGAAGCTACTGAAATCTAGAATCCAAATCTTCCATCAATTTCAACCCAGAAACATCAGAGTAAGAAAGGCATAGGCAAGAGAAGCAGGTGATCAGAAAATAGAACTTACATGTAGAAAATACAGCAAGTAATTAGAGGATAGAAGCAAAGAATAGGAGAAGCAGACGAGTGATTGTTGAATGGAGTCATTAGACGAGTACAAAGTGAAGTTGAAATCGATTATGATAAGGCAAGTACTTCTAAACCTTTCTCGAGATATATTGCAAATATTTATAAATTCTCTTGTGACATATTGTTAATATTCAAAATAGCTCTGTTTTATATTGGAAATACTTTGAATCCTTCAGCCCTGAACCTGAGCCACATCATTTGATCTTTGAGCCGTAAGCCGTATTCTTTGTGAACCATTTCTTGTGGATTTACCAGATATTAAACCACACAAATACGATACTACTCCACAAATATATAACCATCATATACCAAACACTGGAACATAATTGTTTAAACATACAGAAACTTTTATACTCAACCATACCTTGTGACATCAAAGTATTAAAACCCTGTAAAAACATTATGCATTTAATACCCGATTATCCTACAGGCTGGAGGCCATTTCTTTTATATACTTTGACATACCCTTTCTGGTACCCATGAATTTTCACCATGCTCTTATACAAATGTTTTATTGCTATTGATTATGATCTGGTTCTATTGAATTATACTGTTTATCATATTGAACTGCTTTAGAATTGGATAGTTTCCTTTATGTAGATCAGATTCGTGGTCAGACCATATCGATGGTCAAGTTAGGCCAATGTGTGCCTTGGATCCAGTAGTTAGAGCAGTGATGTGTGCTTTGTTCGGGGTTAGTGCGTGACTGATCAGCAGCCTAACCTTGGTTTTAAAAATTTAAAATGAATATCCAATTTCTATTGGTTGTTTAGCAAGAAACTTGATTCCTTTAAATCACCTCATTTATTATTGTTTAGCCTCAGTTATTGATAATATGACTTGCTGAGCTAGTTAGCTCACTCTTGGGAATCTTTTTATGTATTCTACAGTTAAGAAGGATACGGTTGATAGCGAGGTTTCCCAGTTCAAGGTTTGAGCTAGGATTCCAGATTATGATTGATCGAGCTAGCAGGAGCTTAATGCAGTAGTGAGATAGTAAGGTTGTAAGAATAATTTCATATCAGTTGTAAATTAAATTAGTTGGGATTTGGTATGTTATAATAAAAGTTAAGGTTATGGCTTGTTTTCATACTTTAACCTGTTGCGATCCGTGGTTAAGTAAAGCAGGGTCATTACAAATAATATTTTATATACAGGTTCATATATTGAGTATGTGTTGTGGACCCCAAACTTCTGACCCGGGTTTGGAGGGCGTCACAGGTTGGTATCAGAGCTATAGGTTATAAGTCACTGAAACAAGCCTAGATTGTCGGGATTGGGTAGAGGGTTAGGATTAGGAATAGGAAATAGAAAGATAGGTCATTGTGAGGTTGAGTGCGACTGTATAGTAGGTCTCTGGCACAGTTCGTGTTGCGATTTGGGATTCTTAACTAGCGACGTGATATCCAGGCAACGACAATGGCAGATCCTGATTTCTCTGCATCAACTGATCATTTGGAGCTTTCCATTTAAGGATCGTCATCTTCTCTCAGATTCGATTTGCACCTCGTTCCTCCATCAGTATTAGCGGTATTACCTTCTGTTATGACAGTTGCGCCTCTCTAAGTTATTCAACGCTATTCTATCATCTCTCGATATGAGACTACCTATTCAAGAACCTTTATTTGCTTATTCTTGTTCTTTTAAACATTCAACTATGAATGTATCTTTTCTGTTTACTATACACCATATTCTATATCCTCAGTTTAAAAAACTTTCCCAATGAAACAACAGCAATTGTGAAAAAGGACACGATAGCTGTAGTAAATGGTGAGTATTGCGATACAAATTAAGGTGAGAAGGAGTTTAGAAAGAAGATTCAAAGTGTTCTGGAGGATGGCTGTTATCAGGTTGCAAGAAGTTATTAGTAATTAAGCCACTCATGACTAGCTTGTGGAATGGAGTAGATAAGTGTTGAAGAGAGAGAGTTAGAGGAGATTAGGGATCTGAAGATTTCTTGAAATTAATAGTGTTGTAATAATGTGATATATATTTTAACAAGATGATGTGACATTAGCTGATTTGTCGATTATTGGATAGTCTGTTTTACTTAATGATTGCAAAGTGGTTAACGGGAGTACTACCAGTATGGGAGTCTTAAGGTGAAGCTACGAATAAGATAACGTGCAACGACAGCGGAAGTTTTTATTGATTAAGGAAAGTAATAGACCCAATGAAGGAGAGAAGATAAATGGAAGTGAATGGACCCTTGAGTGATCGTTTCTTTAACTTGGTATCTGGTCATAAGAAGGACAACAACCGACTCATACAGTAAGGACAGCCGGAGGTGTGATTTTTTAAAAAATTTCAAAATTTTTAACAAGTTTTCGAAAAAGATTTTCCTTACAAAATTTCTAAAAGCCTTTTTGAATAAAATAAGTTTTAAACATCGGTTGTCAAGTTACTACTTGAGTTTCTTGTCTGTCAAAAGACTCAGATTAGCTAAAAGGATATTATTTTAGATTTAGTATTGTTAATTCAGGGGACGAAGTAATCCGCGATTATGAGGAAGTTGGTTATTCCTAACAGAAATGTACAAATATTGTTTGATAAGATTAACACCAAAACCAGCGTACAGAGTAACTATTCATCCAATTACTGGGATTATCAAAGTTCGAAGAATTCATTGATTTAACGAAAGCTTGAGCATGACCAAAGAATATTGGGAAGATTTCCAGATTTTTTTAAGAAGAATATTATCAATAAAAGATCCCTATGTTGAATGATTCATCATTATTCCAAATTAAAAAGAGGAAACTCAAGGTTATCTGATAAGAACGCTATTATGATCGAATTGTTGAAGTATTATACGTGTAGGTGCGACGTTACAAATGCGAGACTTGACAAGTAAGAACCTGCCATAATGCTTAGTTGTGAAGGCATTTTAGCATACTTCTAAAGTTGTTATAGGATACAATTGGGATATGATCGATCAAACTCGAAAGATGAATACAAGTGAAATGTGGATGGTGACCAATGGTATCATTCTTGTCCTTAACATTACAGCGTATATTTTTTTTTTATTCCCAAAAGTGTATGAACTCCTTTTCTTAATAAATTCTTTCTGATGATATCAGAATGGAGGATTTTGCATTCCTTTCAAATTTAATTGTTCCCCTCAAGTTTTGCTTTCTGATTGGGACAAACAGTGTTATGATGAGACACTTTGTCGGAATGACGAAGAGTCGGGTGGGACGCCACCTAATCATGTGCTGTATGCCATACAGTATGAAAGACTGGCCATCTTAAGTACCAATGTGGTTGTCTCATTCATATTCAAATCACTACTTCTTCTTTCTCTTCAACCCTAACTTTATTAAAATTATGAATCTTTCTAATTGTTTCGTTGTACTGTTGTTCCTTCCGAGAGCTTTTCAAACAAAAGTCAACATATTATACACCCAGCGGGCAAAGTCTCATCTACCTCTCATGCATGGAAAGGAAACAAGGGCATATGGTGAGAATTGCAAATCACTGGCCCTAGCCAGGGATGCATTAAGAGCCAATGGAATCTACTTCAATAAGGAATACATCTCCGAGAACGAGAATTTGAGATATTCCTGAGAAATATGTTATTTAAAATAGGGATGTGATGACGTGGAAGATTATTGCGGATACCTTATGCGTTAAAGTATTGAAAGATGTGGGAGAAACTTGATCGTATATCTCTCAAGGTTTTATTGATAAGATGAATTATCCTGTCGAATCAATAAGCTTATGACCAAAGGACTAGCAAGTTAAGAACGTGCAGTTATTGAATAAGTAAGTACCAATGGAGGAATCGATATTTCTGGAAATAAGTTGTGAAGAATTGATATCATCTGAGATAAGAGGATTTGACATTATTCTAAGGAATGGATTAACTATTCAAGTGTGATGCCCAGGTAGACCGTCGTGATCGAAGATAGTTCCAAAGATGCCAAATGAGAACATGAAGAAGTTTAAAGGACAAGGGAAAGTAAAGAACTTGTTAAGAATGATTTAGGATTACAGTGACCAAAATATACGTGCTATGGCGATTATAAATAAGAGTCAGGAGCAAACCGAACTTGAAGATTTTACAGTCTCAAGATATGTTTTCAGATGAGTTACCAATATTTTCTTTAGATAAAGAAAATGCGTTTATGATTGATTTAGCACCTGAAATGAAGCCAGTGTCCAACGCCCCACACAGAATGGCACTAGATAAAATAAAGGGGTTACCAGAGCAAACGCAGGAGATAATTAGAAGAAAAAGCAATTGGACCTAGCATACCCCCTAAAATGCACCGGCACGATGTGTTAATAAGAAAAATGGAAGTGTGAGATTATGCGTTAACGAAAGCTCAACAAGTTTACTCTCAAGAGCAGATATCTGTTACCTCGAACCAATGGTTTGTTTAATTAAATGAATGAAGCAAAGTATTTTTATAAGATTGATTTACGACTGGGTATATTACCAAGTGAAGATTGAACTTATGGACATATCCAAAGATAATTTTCAGAACTCAATACTGCTGTTATAAAATCTTAAAAATGTTAGTTGGGCGAACTGAAATACCAGTGATATTTAAATTGGGTGAGTAGAATCTTGAAGGAGGAATTTGGACAAGATATACTTGTGTTAATAAAGAAGAACCATAAAACCTATACAATGATAGCTGAGCAGTCAAAAAAAAGAAAGAAAGAAAGAAGCAGTATAAAAAGTTTACCAGGTGAACACTTTAGTGGCAGGAAATATAATTCTTAGAAACCTTATAAGCAGAAGTACCCTACTCATAACTGGGAATTAAAAGCAAAAATAATACTTGTTTTGAAAGATTGGAAAATATTATAAGTATAGAGAAAGATGTGAGATATATACGGACCATAAGAGTTGAAGTATGAACTCCCGAGGAAAAGCAAATGTAGTGACAAGAGATGAGTAAGAAGGAGAGAGAATGAACATAGAGACCGTACCAGAAGAATTATCTATGGAACTCTAGAAGTTGGAATTGGAAGTCAGGGTTCATGATCCAAAATGGAGTAAGAATGTATAAGTATAACTTTTCAGTCGGGATTGTTAGAGAAGATAAAGAAGTGTCAGGAAGAGGTAATGAATCAGGATATAAATTATTTAGTAGGTGAAGAATTGTGCACACAAAAAGAACGATCAAGGTATTCTTAGGTTTTCTTCTAGAATTTGAATTACACCAGTGACGGAGTTGAAGAATGAAATTTTACAGAAAGCTCATAATTTAAAGTATTCAATCCATTTAAACAGTACCAAGATGTATAGAGATTTAAAGGAAAATTATTGGTGACCAGTTATGGATAGGGAAATTGCGGAATGAATTAGCAGATGTTATATATGTCAAAAGAGTTAAAGTAGATCATCAGAGATCAAGTGGATTGCTACAGCCATTGAAGGTTCCAGAATGGAAGTGGGAGCATATCGCCATAGATTTCATAATTGGGTTACCAAGCACAAAAGCTAATCATGATGCCATTTGGCTTCTAGTGGACAGACTTACCAAGTCAGCTCATTTTCTGCTTATAAACGAAATCTTTTCGCTCAATAAGTTGGTCCATAGATACCTGAAGGAAATTATAGTTCGTCATGGAATTCCTGTGTTTATCGCATCTAATCGAGATCCAAGATTTAATTCGAGATTTTGGAAGAGTTTTCAAGTATGTTTGGGGAACGAGATTGAATATGAGTACGACTTACCACCCAAAGACGGACGGCCAAAGTGAAAGAACGATCCAGACAATAGAAGACATGTTACATGTTTGTGCTATAGATTTCAAAGGAAGTTGGGGAGAGCATTTACCTCTGGTAGAATTTACTTGCAACAATAGTTATCACGCCAGTATTGGGATGTCACCCTAAGAAGCCCGTTTTATGGACACAAATACTGATCTCCAGTGTATTGGGACGAAGCAGTAGAACGCAAAATACTTGGACCTGAATTAGTACAGCAGACAAAAGAAGTTGTTGAAGTTATCCAGAAGAGATTGATAGCCGCCCAATATTGTCAAAGGAAATAGGCAGATCAATCAAGGAAAGACATGGAATGCGAAGAAGGAAGCTTAGTATTACTAAAAGTATCACCGTGGAAGGGATTAACGAGGTTTGGAAAGGAAGAAAAACCGAACCCAAGATATGTCGGACCTTTTGAAATTTTAAAGCACGTTGGCAAAGTAGCGTACGAGTTGTCGTTACCTTCGCACATAGAGCACATTCACAATGTTTTTCACATATCGATGATTAGGAAATATAATCCAGACTCCAAGCATGTAATAGATTAGGAGCCAATAAAGCTCCATGAAAATTTGTCATATGTAGAAAGTCCGATAGAGATTCTAAAAGGAAGAGAGAAAGTATTGAGAACTAAAGTGATAAAGTTAGAAAAAGTATTGTGGAAAACCCAAAGGTTGAAGAATCAACTTGGGAGTTAGAATCAACTTGGGAGTTAGAAAGTGATATGCAAGAAAAGTGCCCTCATTTATTTTCTTAGGAGATTCTGAGGACAGAATCCTTTTAACGGGGGAGGATGTAATATCCGGGATATATCGTGTAATTATTTTTGCTAATAAATAATTATTATGCATGTTCAGTATTTATTTTGTGAATTATTTGTTAAGTGTTAAATGTGTTTGGATGTTTAAAAATGATATCAATTAAGTATTTTAATTTTTATATGTCCAAAATAAAATATAGATAATTGTCATATCTTCCTAATTATTTTTATGTTGATTTATGAATTTATAGGAATCATATGAATTTTATAAAATCTTTTTCCGGGTATTCAAATTCTATTTTATAAAAACGGGAACCAACCGATGTCATCCGTTGTTACGTTTTTAGAACCCGAAACTCTTCCGAGAACTCCTTTCTAACCTATTGTAATATTCCGAGCATTTTCCATGTTTTGACTTTTTCAATCCGGCGTACGGTTTGTCCTGCCCGGGTCCCGGCGCAACATTTTCGATACAATATTCGTTTCGGTAAATCAATAAAACTCGTATTTTCGATAAACGAGAGTTTTTTTATTAAACTATCACAATTATCACTTCGTAATACGTGTAACCAGGCGCTGAGATCAAGACCGCAGTACAAATTGTATTGATTTGGATAATTATCCCGAAAATCGGTACCGTTTGGATCAGTTTTTACAAATAAACGTACCGTTTTATATCCGGAATGATCCAACGGGATACTAATTTTCCGTAATTATAAATAGCCTCTACCGTATTTTATTTTGTACCGGAAATCATTTGCAAACAGTATTTACAGAGTTTTTACAGAGAAAATACTATAATTATATTATGTTCTTCATAATCAAACACAAATTCGGAGGCGTTATCGATATCCGATTTTGGCATACATATACTCAAAACGAAGCTACTGAAATCAAGAATCCAAATCTTCCATCAATTTCAACCCAGAAACATCAGAGTAAGCAAGGCATAGGCAAGAGAAGCAGGTGATCAGAAAATAGAACTTACATGTAGAAAATACAACAAGTAATCAGAGATAGAAGCAAAGCATAGGAGAAGCAGACGAGTGATTGTTGAATGGAGTCATTAGACGAGTACAAAGTGAAGTTGAAATCGATTATGATAAGGCAAGTACTTCTAAACCTTTCTCGAGTTATATTGCAAATATTTCTAAATTCTCTTGTGACATATTGTTAATATTCAAAATAGCTCTGTTTTATATTGGAAATACTTTGAATCCTTCAGCCCTGAATGGAGTCATTAGACGAGTACAGAGTGAAGTTGAAATTGATTATGATAAGGCAAGTACTTCTAAACCTTTCTCGAGATATATTGTAAATATTTCTAAATTCTCTTGTGACATATTGTTAATATTCAAAATAGCTCTGTTTTATATTAGAAATACTTTGAATCCTTCAGCCCTGAACCTGAGCCACATCATTTGATCTTTGAGCCGTAAGCCGTATTCTTTGTGAACCATTTCTTGTGGATTTACCAGATATTAAACCACACAAATACGATACTACTCCACAAATATATAACCATCATATACCAAACACTGGAACATAATTGTTTAAACATACATAAACTTTTATACTCAACCATACCTTGTGACATCAAAGTATTAAAACCCTGTAAAAACATTATCCATTTAATACCCGATTATCCTACAGGCTGGAGGCCATTTCTTTTATATACTTTGACATACCCTTTCTGGTACCCATGAATTTTCACCATGCTCTTATACAAATGTTTTATTACTATTGATTATGATCTGGTTCTATTGAATTATATTGTTTATCATATTGAACTGCTTTAGAATTGGATAGTTTCCTGTATGTAGACCAGATTCGTGGTCAGACCATATCGATGGTCAAGTTAGGCCAATGTGTGCCTTGGATCCAGTAGTTAGAGCAGTGATGTGTGCTTTGCTCGGGGTTAGTGTGTGACTGATCAGCAGCCTAACCTTGATTTTAAAATTTTAAAATGAATATCCAATTCTATTGGTTGTTTAGCAAGAAACTTGATTCATTTAAATCACCTCGTTTATTATTGTTTAACCTCAGTTATTGATAATATGACTTGCTGAGCTAGTTAGCTCACTCTTGCGAATCTTTTTATGTGTTCTATAGTTAAGAAGGATACAGTTGATAGCGAGGTTTCCCAGTTCAAGGTTCGAGCTAGGATTCCAGATTATGATTGATCGAGCTAGCAGGAGCTTAATGCAGTAGTGAGATAGTAAGGTTGTAAGAATAATTTCATATCAGTTGTAAATTAAATTAGTTGGGATTTGGTATGTTGTAATAAAAGTTAAGGTTATGGCTTGTTTTCATACTTTAACCTGTTGCGATCCGTGGTTAAGTAAAGCAGGGTCATTGCAAATAATATTTTATACACAGGTTCATATATTGAGTGTGTGTTGTGGACCCCAAACTTTTGACCCAGGTTTGGAGGGCGTCACACACCCCTTCTGCCCTCATTATCCTCGGTGCCCTTGGTAACTCTTCATCCTCTAGTGCCACCCTCGAGGCCATTCTAGCTCTGGTAGTCGCCCTGACTATGGTCATCAATTCCTCAACGTTCCTCTCTTCATTCCCGTCAGGATCCTCCACGAGCAGATATCTGTTACCTCGAACCAATGGTTTGTTTAATTAAATGAATGAAGCAAAGTATTTTTATAAGATTGATTTACGACTGGGTATATTACCAAGTGAAGATTGAACTTATGGACATATCCAAAGATAGTTTTCAGAACTCAATACTGCTGTTATAAAATCTTAAAAATGTTAGTTGGGCGAACTGAAATACCAATGATATTTAAATTGGGTGAGTAGAATCTTGAAGGAGGAATTTGGACAAGATATACTTGTGTTAATTAAGAAGAACCATAAAACCTATACAATGATAGCTGAGCAGTCAAAAAAAAGAAAGAAAGAAAGAAGCAGTATAAAAAGTTTACCAGGTGAACACTTTAGTGGCAGGAAATATAATTCTTAGAAACCTTATAAGCAGAAGTACCCTACTCATAACTGGGAATTAAAAGCAAAAATAATACTTGTTTTGAAAGATTGGAAAATATTATAAGTATAGAGAAAGATGTGAGATATATACGGACCATAAGAGTTGAAGTATGAACTCCCGAGGAAAAGCAAATGTAGTGACAAGAGATGAGTAAGAAGGAGAGAGAATGAACATAGAGACCGTACCAGAAGAATTATCTATGGAACTCTAGAAGTTGGAATTGGAAGTCGGGGTTCATGATCCAAAAAGGAGTAAGAATGTATAAGTATAACTTTTCAGTCGGGATTGTTAGAGAAGATAAAGAAGTGTCAGGAAGAGGTAATGAATCAGGATATAAATTATTTAGTAGGTGAAGAATTGTGCACACAAAAAGAACGATCAAGGTATTCTTAGGTTTTCTTCTAGAATTTGAATTACACCAGTGACGGAGTTGAAGAATGAAATTTTACAGAAAGCTCATAATTTAAAGTATTCAATCCATTTAAACAGTACCAAGATGTATAGAGATTTAAAGGAAAATTATTGGTGACCAGTTATGGATAGGAAAATTGCGGAATGAATTAGCAGATGTTATATATGTCAAAAGAGTTAAAGTAGAGCATCAGAGATCAAGTGGATTGCTACAGCCATTGAAGGTTCCAGAATGGAAGTGGGAGCATATCGCCATGGATTTCATAATTGGGTTACCAAGCACAAAAGCTAATCATGATGCCATTTGGCTTCTAGTGGACAGACTTACCAAGTCAGCTCATTTTCTGCTTATAAACGAAATATTTTCGCTCAATAAGTTGGTCCATAGATACCTGAAGGAAATTATAGTTCGTCATGGAATTCCTGTGTTTATCGCATCTAATCGAGATCCAAGATTTAATTCGAGATTTTGGAAGAGTTTTCAAGTATGTTTGGGGAACGAGATTGAATATGAGTACGACTTACCACCCAAAGACGGACGGCCAAAGTGAAAGAACGATCCAGACAATAGAAGACATGTTACATGTTTGTGCTATAGATTTCAAAGGAAGTTGGGGAGAGCATTTACCTCTGGTAGAATTTACTTGCAACAATAGTTATCACGCCAGTATTGGGATGTCACCCTAAGAAGCCCGTTTTATGGACACAAATACTGATCTCCAGTGTATTGGGACGAAGCAGTAGAACGCAAAATACTTGGACCTGAATTAGTACAGCAGACAAAAGAAGTTGTTGAAGTTATCCAGAAGAGATTGATAGCCGCCCAAGATTGTCAAAGGAAATAGGCAGATCAATCAAGGAAAGACATGGAATGCGAAGAAGGAAGCTTAGTATTACTAAAAGTATCAGCGTGGAAGGGATTAACGAGGTTTGGAAAGGAAGAAAAACCGAACCCAAGATATGTCGGACCTTTTGAAATTTTAAAGCACGTTGGCAAAGTAGCTTACGAGTTGTCGTTACCTTCGCACATAGAGCACATTCACAATGTTTTTCACGTATCGATGATTAGGAAATATAATCCAGACTCCAAGCATGTAATAGATTAGGAGCCAATAAAGCTCCAGGAAAATTTGTCATATGTAGAAAGTCCGATAGAGATTCTAAAAGGAAGAGAGAAAGTATTGAGAACTAAAGTGATAAAGTTAGAAAAAGTATTGTGGAAAACCCAAAGGTTGAAGAATCAACTTGGGAGTTAGAAAGTGATATGCAAGAAAAGTGCCCTCATTTATTTTCTTAGGAGATTCTGAGGACAGAATCCTTTTAAGGGGGGGAGGATGTAATATCCGGGATATATCGTGTAATTATTTTTGCTAATAAATAATTATTATGCATGTTCAGTATTTATTTTGTGAATTATTTGTTAAGTGTTAAATGTGTTTGGATGTTTAAAAATGATATCAATTAAGTATTTTAATTTTTATATGTCCAAAATAAAATATAGATAATTGTCATATCTTCCTAATTATTTTTATGTTGATTTATGAATTTATAGGAATCATATGAATTTTATAAAATCTTTTTCCGGGTATTCAAATTCTATTTTATAAAAACGGGAACCAACCGATGTCATCCGTTGTTACGTTTTTAGAACCCGAAACTCTTCCGAGAACTCCTTCCTAACCTAATTGTAATATTCCGAGCATTTTCCATGTTTCGACTTTTTCAATCCGGCGTACGGTTTGTCCTGCCCGGGTCCCGGCGCAACATTTTCGATACAATATTCATTTCGGTAAATCAATAAAACTCGTATTTTCGATAAACGAGAGTTTTTTTATTAAACTATCACAATTATCACTTCGTAATACGTGTAACCAGGCGCTGAGACCAAGACCGCAGTACAAATTGTATTGATTTGGATAATTATCCCGAAAATCGGTACCGTTTGGATCAGTTTTTACAAATAAACGTACCGTTTTATATCCGGAATGATCCAACGGGATACTAATTTTCCGTAATTATAAATAGCCTCTACCGTATTTTATTTTGTACCGGAAATCATTTGCAAACAGTATTTACAGAGTTTTTACAGAGAAAATACTATAATTATATTATGTTCTTCATAATCAAACACAAATTCGGAGGCGTTATCGATATCCGATTTTGGCATACATATACTCAAAATGAAGCTACTGAAATCAAGAATCCAAATCTTCCATCAATTTCAACCCAGAAACATCAGAGTAAGCAAGGCATAGGCAAGAGAAGCAGGTGATCAGAAAATAGAACTTACATGTAGAAAATACAACAAGTAATCAGAGATAGAAGCAAAGCATAGGAGAAGCAGACGAGTGATTGTTGAATGGAGTCATTAGACGAGTACAAAGTGAAGTTGAAATCGATTATGATAAGGCAAGTACTTCTAAACCTTTCTCGAGATATATTGCAAATATTTCTAAATTCTCTTGTGACATATTGTTAATATTCAAAATAGCTCTGTTTTATATTGGAAATACTTTGAATCCTTCAGCCCTGAATGGAGTCATTAGACGAGTACAGAGTGAAGTTGAAATTGATTATGATAAGGCAAGTACTTCTAAACCTTTCTCGAGATATATTGTAAATATTTCTAAATTCTCTTGTGACATACTGTTAATATTCAAAATAGAGTACCCTAACGAGGGACCGGATGAGATTCAATCTGTTCTGGGATAACATCCTCAACCGTAACATTCTTAATATGAATCTCATCCGGTCCCTCGTTAGGGTACTCTATCGGATTCAAAATTTGATCTCCAACATGTAATAAAATATCCTCATGCTAATGTTCCTGAACCTCAGGGTTCGGTGCCCCGCTGCCCTATACGAGAATGAACTATGTTACTATCACGATATTTATAAGGGTTCCCGTAAGGGTTTTAACTGTCAGTACTACGTTAGGTAGCCCGACTATGAACTTGGCAAGAGTTCTTATTATCTTAGTGGACTTATTATCTTAACGTCACATCATCTATGAGGTTTATAACGCTTGGCTCTGATACCATTTCTGTAACACCCCCAAATCCGGGGTTGGGGATTCGGGTTGTCACGAGTTCCATTTCCCTTATCAATACTTAATCTTAATAGTCAACCAACTACTGAGTACTGTGACCCCACAATATACACACACACACACCACAAGTTATAGTCTCAGAGATGAATACCAAAAATAACACAAGTCATTTTATTCCATAATTATAAACCGTTACACCTTAAAAGGGTTTCTGAATAATTTACATATTCCTTGCCATTATTACAATTCGTATTATACATAAGTCTGCTTCATCAATAGTTGAAAACCTAGCCTATTGGTAGCTCCTACCTCAGCTACGGCGGCATCAACGCTTCCAGAAAACTGCGGAACGTTTTCTAACCGCTTGCGAATTGGAAGCTTGGTCTTGTTCATCTTTTCTATCTGTTGCTGTGTGATGAAAGAAGAAAGCAAGGGTGAGCAACAAGCCCACCAAAATAATATGTATAATGATTAACAATAAATGAGCATTCACATAGTACTCATGAAAGTCTTGGTCAAAAGAAATGAACCAAGCTGATATCTTAACGCGACCAAGTCGCAAAATATTCAGTATATATACATACATATATATATATATATACTTTTCACAATATTTGAAATCCTCTGACATGTATAACATCCACAGAGTTCCAGTTTATAACTGTATAAAAATATCGTTGCAAGGTGATCTCATATATCTAACCTTGTCTCAACATTTTTCTGAAAATCTTTGACATGCACAAGGTAATCATTTACTAGATATAAGTTTAAAAGATGAAGTTACAAGATACTCCAATATACTTATATCTTTTCCGAATACTACTTGAACTACCACCGTTCAAGTTATAAATAGTTCATCACATATATGGAGCTACAAGGCATAACTTGTATAGAATCAATCTTTGAAATATTATTCAAAAGAAATGAAGTTACGAGATACTTCATTCAATGGAAACACCATTATGAAAACTCGACCCTGCCAACACTCAACAATCGCCCAGCCGTAGCCTTTCTATCGAAGTGCTCTGGGTAGTGTTGGAGAAATATCCAACTGGATGATGAACTCATTAAGGGAGTTTGCCGCGCCAGGAAGACCACTTACGATGATCAGTCGTAGTAGTGCAACCCCACCATTTTCTACATGTAGAGGAGAACCTGTCGGATTTACTTGTCAACCGAACACTGGACTCCTAAGGAATGGACCGTCTTAGCGCAACTTCCAAGCCATTTGGGCCAATATAATTAGGCTGGGTCGGCGCCACTCGACCACTTACGCCACTCCTAGTTCAGATGAAATCCATGACTCTGAAACGTAAAGCTCGTCCCCCCTTTCCCCAAGTAGAAACTTGTTGATACGGCTCCACCAAGAAGTCGTATCTAGTTGGAAAGGAAAACTCACCGATATTTCCCAGGCGATGCCTGTTAATGGATTAACTTGTTCCAAGAATTTTACTTCCCGAGTGTTGGGTAAGTAATCAAAAACTCTTTTATCAAAATAGCAACCTTGTTGCGAATATAAAATACACCACAGAGCCGGATCCCTCAGGTTTTGAGCGAATATTTAAATCCCCTTCGAAAGGAGGATCTTAAATATAATAATGAGTTTTGGGATCCGCCCTAACTTTTAAAATCATTTTGAAGACTCGAAAACATTTTAAAGAATGTTTAGAGTAACGCTGATTTAATAAGATAATCAGTCCCGATATGTTAGAAAGTATCTGAATATTATTATTTAAATAATATTCCCATAAGGGTGATCCTTATAAAAATAATCGAGGTAGGAGTTTTAAAACTCATACTTGAAATGAATAACAAATAACCAAAGATATACTTATACGAAAGTATGATCTTTATTTGAATAATCGAAAATAAGTTTGATTATTGAAACATTATTCTTTAATAAAATAAAGAATATTATTTAGTAAATAAGCGGAGTCATAAGTCCTCGAATGAATATTCAATATTCATTAATATGAATAAACGGAGCCATAAGCCCTTGAATGAATATTCAAAATAACATTCATTAATAAAAATAAAGTTATCGAATAAACCTTATTCGATTCATAGTTTTGAAAACTATATTTATATATATATAAATATATATATATATATATATATATATATATATTTATATATTATACTCGGGAACATCGACTCCCGGTTTTAGAAAATGTTCACCTTTGGGTCCCCTATACTAAGGGTATACGCAAATACTGCTTATCTCTAGCATATGTATTATGCAACTAATAAGCATTTGAATCAACAGATATATATCAAGATTACGAAACAGACATGCATATATACCATATCACATGCTCCAATCAATCCACAATTCAACCCACAATCAACATTACAACCAAAATCCCTCCAAACCTCACCACATCAGTCCATTACTTCATGTTTTATCCAACTTATTCAATTACAACAAAAGCTACTAACCATACTAAGGTTCATTAACTAATAACCAAGATTCAACCATCAAAATCTCTACAAACTCAACCAAACTTTAAACAAACAAGCATCATGCTTCTCATATACTATATCAATCATAACCATTCCTAATTACTCAAAACTAAAGCTAGGGTTTGGAGTTTATACCTTCTTAAAGCTTCTTAACACAACACAAGAGCTTTGAATGCCTAAAAGAACCTTGATCCTTGCTTGTATAACCTTAAACTTTCATAAAAATTCAAGGAAACTAAAGTTATTTTTTGAAAGTTACTATTCACCATCTTCTTCCTTGAATTATTGGAAGAGATTGTGAAGGAAATTGAAGCTTAGATTCATGGAATAGCTATATCTATGTATAAGGAACCTTGGATAATTACCTCATGGTTTAACAATGCTTGGATCTTGGATTTTGATTTTTTTCTCCTTGAAAATGAAGAAAAGCCGAGAGCTTCTTGTTGGATAATGATGGTCAACTTTGTGTTTTGTGTTTTTGATTTGTTTTGCTTGGTTGACATCCTTTTGTTTGTTTAATTAACTTTTTACCATGGCAAAAGAATGAATGGTTCACAATCAACCAACTAATCCCTCTTTTTTTGTCATGCTTAAGTCATCCCCTTATGTCATCATCCCACACTTGTCCTCTTCTTGTTGGTGAGATGACATCACCCTTCACTAACTCTTTGATTAACTCCTAACCACTTGGCTAATGACCGCTGATCTGTTATACGGTTCGCTTAACTTTCGTTCTCGCTTATTGTTTGAGGGATCATACCCGGGATCTTATTACTTGGGTTCCCTTAACCTTTCTCAATACATTAAATTCCTTTTTATGATCCTCTCTTATAATCCTTGAATTCAAATCCTTTTTATCCTGTTACCTTATACTCAATTCTTTCTGTATCTGGTGGAATTTCGGGAAAAATCAAAGTGTTCGAATTTGAATTCTGACGATCTTTACATACATTTATATCCCGTATAAAGTACTAATGAGATCTCAGAATAACAATAGAAGAACCCCTACATAGTGTGGCATGAAAAGTTTTCTTATTCAGCATAATCAGCAAAATCACTATTCATAAGGGTTTCAAAAAAATTCCAAAAATTGGGGTTATTACATAAATGTAGATCTCCAGTGTATTGGGACGAAGTAGGATAACGTAAGGTACTTGGACCTGAATTGGTACAGCAGACAAAAGAAGTGGTTAAAACTATCCAGAAGAGATTAATAGCCGCACAAGATTGTTAGAGTAAATATGCAGACCAGTCAAGAAAAGACATGGAATTTGAAGAAGGAAGCTTGGTATTACTGAAAGTATCACCATGGAAAGGACTAGCGAGGTTTGGGAAAAAAGGGAAGCTAAACCCAAGATATGTCGGACCTTTTGAGATCCTAAAACGCGTTGGCAAAGTAGCTTATGAGTTGGCGTTACCACCGCACATGGAGCACATTCACAATATTTTTCACGTATCAATGCTTAAGAAGTACAATCCAGACTCCAGGCATGTAATAGAATATGAGCCAATAGAGCTTCATGCAGATTTGTCATATGTAGAGAGTCCGATAGAGATTCTAGAGGAGAGAGAGAAAGTATTGAGAAATAAAGTGGTAAAGTTAGTAAGAGTATTGTGGAGAAACCCAAAGGTTGAAGAGTCAACCTGGGAGTTAGAAAGTGATATGAGAGAAAAATATCCTCATTTATTTTCTTAGGAGATTCTGAGGGCAGAATCCTTTTAAGGGGGGGAGAATGTAATATCCGGAATATATCGTGTAATCATTTTGCTATTAAATAATTATTATATGTGTTCAGTATATATTCTGTGAATTAATTGTTAAGTGTTATCTATACTTGGATATTCAAAAATATTATTAATTGAGTATTTTAATTTTTATATGTCTAAAATAAAATATGGATAATTGTCATATCTTCCTAATTATTTTTATGTTGATTTATAAATTTATAAGAATCATATGAAATTTATAAAATCTTTTTCCGGGTATTTAAAATCTATTTTATAAAAACGGGAACCAACCGACGTCACTCGTTGTTACATTTTTTGAACCCGAAACTCTTCCGAGAATTCCTTCCTAACCTAATTGTAATATTCCGAGCATTTTCCATGTTTTGACTTTTTCGATCCGGCGTACGGTTTGTCCTGCGCGGGTTCCGGCGCACCATTTTCGATATAATATTCGTTTCGGTAAATCAATAAAACTCGTATTTTCGATAAACGGGAGCTTTTTATTAAACTATCACAATTATCACTTCGTAATACGTGTAACCAGGCGCTGAGACCAAGACCGCAGTACAAATTATACTGATTTGGATAATTATCCCGAAAACCGATACCGTTTGGATCAGTTTTTATAAATAAACGTACCGTTTTATATCCGGAATGATCCAACGGGATACTAATTTTCCGTAAATATAAATAGCCTTTTACCGTATTTTATTTCGTATCAAAATCATTTGCAGACAGATAATTATATAATTTTACAGAGAAAATTCATATATTCATAAACCCTTTTGAGAATCAAACCACAAATTCAAGGTGTTAGTGATATCCGTTTGGAAAGTTGGAGTAACCAAATTGAATGTCTCAAGGAGTATTATTAGATTCCAGAACTTGTTTTACTGTAGAATCAAAGGTTGATTTTATATATTTTTATTTATTTTCAAATTATTTTGATTAAAAATATGAATTTTTGTTCGGATGATTTTTTGTATGTTTTGATGATTACATGTTGTAGAGTTTGTTCTCCTGATGATTTTGATATATTATACGTCTGATTTGGAGTTCAATAACATGTTCAAATTTGAGTTTGATTTTCGAATTTTAAAACTAGGGTTTATAACCGGTATGAATGTTCTTAATTGAAATTTGGGGATTTCTCATTCTGGAATAGATAGATGTTGTGGTATACTGGGTTGTGTTCTCTGTGAAATTTACAATCCAGTCGTACAAGTTTCATGAATCAACGAGGTCTGTAGAAGAGGGAGTTAGGTTTTAAAGTTTTCGTCGAACTCGCCGGAAACCGGCGAGTTTCTTGATCATTTTACGGCTAACTCCGGGATGATTGGAATGAATTGATGTTATGGTTGTGTTCCTTGTGAAGTATAGATTAAATCTGGAGTTTGTGGTGGTGGGAGGAGGCCGGAGTTGAGTTCTCTGGCGAACCTGACTGTTTTCCGGGGAAGGGCTGGAAAATTGTAGTTTAGTACCCCAACTTTTGAAAACGATGAAGTTCAGTCCATGAACTTTCCAGAGTTTGCAAAAGTTGGATTCCTGTTTTAAAATATTTAAAAATCATATTTCCTATTTATTTTTATTATAAAAATTCGTTTTTAATTTCTGAAAATTCTAAAAATTATTATTTTAATTCTGAAAATTATTTTTAATTCAAAAAAATAAATCTGAATTAATTATTTTTATTTGATTAATCGGTCAATTAATTCGAAAATTAATTGATTAATTGATTTAATTAATTCTTAATTGATTTTACTTAATTATTTAATTAGATTTAATTATTTAAAAATGATTTAAAAATTCCGAAAAATAGGTTCGAGCTTTAGAATATTATTCTAAATTATTTCCAAGGCTCGATGATTATTATAAAATTGTTTCAGAGCCAGAATTGGCCAACCGAACCCTGTTTATTACTTCAAAAGTGATCCAACGACCCGTTTTAATTCCGAAAAATGTTTTAAAAATCATTTTAATTACCAGAAAGCCTATTTATAACCCGAAACTTCTTTATAAATGATATGTCATTGATTATGTGACGTATTATGTGTTATATGTGACTTGTTGATTGATGGTCGATCTGTATATTCGATGTTTACATGTTTATTGCATAACTTCAATCCGTTAATCGGATTTGGGTGAAAGGAAGGGTAGATAGAAGTATGTGTTGAATAGAATCATATGAGCTGAATATTAATAGACGCTTATGATATGTGAGCAGAAGAGGCAAGACGTAGGAAAGGGAAACAGGTAGTTGAGGAGTAAGGCGGTTGAGATTGGAAGTGAGTGCAGTATAGTAAGCTAATACCAGGCAAGTGTTCTGAACTTTCTCGAGATATTGTCGTGATTGATATTCCTGTTTTATATTGCAAGTGCTTTGAAACACTGAACCCTAACCATAAATCCAGCTATTGATCTTGAGCCGTAAACCTGATTCTTTCTAGACCATTGATTATTGTATACCCAGATATGAACCACAAATATACGATACTACTCCACAAATACATACAAACTAAATACCATTCACTGAATCGAGTTACCTACATACTCAAACCATTGTATTTTATGCTTTAAAAGACCAAATCCTTGAAACCCTGAAGCATTGATTCATTATTATCCAATTCTTTCATTACCTAGCATCCAAACCTTGAAAATGCTCTTTTGATCCTTATGCAGATTAAAACCATTTCATTATGGAACATCAAATGTTGTTAATGATTCTGGTTATTGTTTATTATTGCTTATTCTGTTATTATGTTAGAATTGGATTGTTTTTATAAAATTGTGGACCAGATTCGTGGTCAGGCCATATAATGGTCAAGTTAGGCCAATGTGTGCCTTGGATCCAGTAGTTAGAGCAGTGCTGTGTGCTTTACTCGGGGTTAGTGCGTGACTGATCAGCAGCCTAACGTTGGTTTTTAACATGAAAATATAATATCCAATTCTAAATCATAATCCATTGTTCACTTGATATCATAACCATGTTCACCTGATGATCATTATTCTCAGTTTTATCATTGTGACTTGCTGAGCTAGTTAGCTCATTTGTGCGATATTGTTTCTGTTCTTTTCCAGTTAAGAAGGAACCGGTTGGTACCGAGGATCCCCAGTCCAGTGCGAGAGCTAGGGGTTCAGGTTGATTGAGCTGAGCTAGTAGGCTTCTTTTGGGATAATTTAAGTCTGTAAAAGTTTGTAATAATGTTTAATACTCAGTTTCGAGTTTGAATAGATGAGATTTGATCGGTATGTAATATAATAGTGTGTTTGGCTTGTGTGCATACTTTAACCTGTTGCGATCCATGGTAGTTGGTTAGTAGGGTCACTGTATATTATTATTATCTTTATTATTGTTATAAGCAGGTTATAAATAAGGTGTGTGTGTGTGGACCCCAAACTTCCGACCCGGGTTTGGAGGGCGCCACACAAAAAGGTATGGACCTCTCGAAAGTTAAGGTTCATGGAGAAGAACCCTAAGGTCAAGAAGTTTCATCTACTAGAAGCATTGAATGAGGTTAAGGTTCTGGTATAGTTTAGGCTTATCAGAACATATATTTGGAACATGTTCAGTGTCTGGTGAGATCCCAGGGTCCATAAAGTGGGGTTCTACTGGTTGTGTGAACATCGAGGGTACTTATACGAAGCTGGAGCTTCTTGGTAAAGGTCCAGTTGGTAGTGAATATTGTTATGGAATCCCTAAAGGGGCATGAAAAATGCTAGAAGTACCTTGGTAGTTAATCAGGTTGGTAGGTGTACGGGTGCAGGTGCTTCTGCGTATCCTGGTGGAGTATTCAAGGGGTAACTCTCCCTAAGGAGATGTCGTTAACAACTTCATCTGTAAAGGTTTTTCAAGGAACCTCACCCCAAAATAAATAGGCATATAAATGTGGTTTTGGTTCACTAACATTTGCGAACCTTCAAAGGTTATTAAGTTCAATTTGTTTTACCAGATTAAGAAGGATGCCTACTTTTGGAAGGTTCACTTGTAGAACCTCATCATAAGTTCAAGTACATGTGAGTACCCTGGAAATTGGGTGGCAGGAGGTCCATACAAATATAAGGAGGTGTAGTTGACTCAAAGGTACTTCGATAGTTATGTTCAAGCTCCTCATTTGAAGGTTAACTGGCATTAAGAATGGAAGGTTCCGTTCTACGTGAAGGGTCAAGGAAGGGAAGCTCTTCTTCCATGTTCTTGGCGTAAATAAGAAAGGTTCGAGGTATGGATTTTTATTCTTGATATCACCTATCACCTTAATATGGTACATGTATGAGAAATTTTATTCTCTCTTCAATTTCATGAGTTAATTTTACATAAGAAACATGTTGGATGATTTGGTGATGTGCTTACCTGGTTGAAATAATTGCATGCGTAGGAAGATTTAGTATGCTTATAGTATTTGACTAGGCTTCACAAGGATAAAATGCTTCAAACTAATTTGAATAATCTGCTACTTGGTATACTCTATATAGTTAAGGTTAAACATGCGGTTTGTATATATTTCATATATTGGGGTACGACTGCGCACTTGAACCTAGTTCTTTACTATAAGTTTTAACTATATTAAAGAGCTCGGGGGTACTACGTGTACATATCACGAAGACTTATAACTTGAAAATAGCAAAATTTAAAGGAAAATTTGATATTTAATTGAAATTAAAATGAATGGGTATGCTTAGATTTATTTATATTTGGGTTATACATGAACCTAATGCTCTGATTATAGTGCATTTCATTTATGCTATGACGTGTTGTAAAGGAAAATGTCATAATTATTTGCATGATCTACTCATTATGTGGCATGTATATATTTTCTAAGTTATAATGCTTAACCATGCATGAACGCGGGTATTAACTAGATTTAGATGGATACATGTACCTATTATTAATGGCATATTGGCTAGAATATGTGTAAAAGGATATCAGGATATTTACTTTGTTGTATATTATATGAATAGTAGTGCATGAATGCCAAAGCTCCAAGAAATAAATGTACAGGTTCTACTGCGCATGTGAACATTCATCATAGCAAGATCATTGGGAGTAAGAAGCAATTTCAGAGGTTCAATAAAAATTTTAGTTTCCTAGGGGTCAGGTGAAGCTCACCCGAGCTTCACAGGTTCAACTGAAGCTCACTCGAGTTTCACATATGTAACTAAAGCACATCCCAGCTTCACAGGTTTAGCCAAAGTGCACCCGAGCTTCACAAATTATAGCTGAAGTGCACCTGAGCTTCACATGTTTGACAATAGCTCACATGCACTTAACAAGTTCAATGATGTATATTGGCGATGCAGATTTATCCACCTCAACACTTGATGCAGAAAATATACCTGTAACTAACATCTTGCAGGTTTATGGCTATTTATATGAAGATAATATCCCCTCGGCTTCACCTATATTCATAAGTGTCTTCCAGCTTCAAGTTTGGAGTCAATAAAATGAAGTTTACTTCACATGCTTGGTTATATATATATATGGTTTGGTTTTGACTTGGAAATACATGCATATATGAATATATTTGCATAGGAAGTACTGCTTTAGTTCTTCACCATAACATGTTAGTGATAAAGAACTAGGGGGTTGTAAGGATATGAAACTCGTAAAATTGATAAATATTTAAACAAATTTATTGATGTGAACTATGGAAATATATGATTATGATGAAAAATTAAAGGGTGAGTATGAGTACGCACCTTACAATGGACTTAACTTTATATAGGTACGTGTGGATGGCCGTACCCTAGACAATTTTATACAAATGATATGTCATGAATTTTACATAAAACCATAAATGAAATTGATATGTACATCTATAATTAACTTGTCTATTTTTTGGCATTACTTTTTAACATATTAGGTATGTATAAGAGTAGATTGTTTATTATGTTAGGTCACACACACTGTAGAAGGGGGTTGAATACAGTGTACAGCACAATCAAATCGAATTCAAATAACACAAGTAACAGAAAACAGACTTTATTCAAAGCAATAAACTCTGTTACAATATGGAACTGTCCTCTCTCAGTGATAAACAAATATCACGAGAGCAGCTGGGGTTACAATGAATAATATACTCGATAATGATAACACTTATAGTGTAAACCCTATGTCTGTGTTTATATACTACATAGTTATAAGATAATCGCTAATCGATATGGAATATAATTCTGCTTCCTAAAATATATCAATCAGATATCTTTTCTTTCAAGTATTCTATTCTTCATAGAATTCCTTCTTCATGCATATCTCTTCTTACATTTGTCTCGATCTTCTCTCTTCAATCAGCTGCCTTCCTTATCCGAACGTTTCCTTTAAGTCCTGATATTATCTCCTGATAAATATCTCCTGAACCTTAAGTACTGATGACTTAAGTTCTGACTTTAGTATAAATGCTGATTTCAGTTAAGTACTGATTTGTCCTGTTTAAGTAAGATCTGGAAACTAAACATAAATCATATTAGTCATGACATTATCAAATATATCTAACAATCTCCCTCAACTTATAAATTAGCATAATATACAAGTTTAACAGATATTTGATGATGTCAAAAACATTAAGTACAAATGCATGAGAATTTGACTAGATAACTACAACTTACAGTCCTTAAAGCTTTACCAACTTTAACTTCTGATAACAACTTCAGTATGTATACATATCAGAATTTGAGCAGTTGTAGATCTTGACTTGGCTTCACTTTCTGATCTATCTGATGTCAGGAGTTGTTCTGAGATAGTTCTTTAACAAACATCTCTCAGCATATCTGAGTTCATCAATCATCCTCCTTTTAGCATCTTTAAGTTCTGCAGAATCTTCACCAATTTGGAAGATAGCAGCCCTGAGATCATTTATTCTAGCTTTCCTTATGTCCTGATCTAGTCTGTTCAAATACGCCTTGTCAGACTCAAGATTGAATTCTACAGCCTTATAACCCAGAAAGGTAGTTATAATCTTAGTAGAGTTAGGCTTCATCTCAACAATATCTCCCTTGTGATCTCTGTACTTTGGAAGATATGTGCTGTCATACTTTACAGAATAAAGCTTTTTCTGTCTCTGAATCTGAGTCTTCAAATAGTTTGCAGCACTTTCTGTTATTCTGTCATTCACTTGAAGTAAGAATAATACATGTTCGAGTTCTTCAAAATACTTCAGCGGAATAGCATTTTCCCTTATATGGTAAACGCTATCATCTGTCATGAAATATAACAAGATGTGTTCTTTCAAGTAAGTATGGTAAACCATTTGTACAGATTCTAGTTAATTCAATCTTTCAAGAGTTGCTCCAACACCTGGTTCACTTAAGGAAGTTGGATCATTGGTTGTGTTATGTACTCTTCTTTCATCAGCACTACCCAATCCAGATTTATCTCTTGCTTCCTTTCCAGTAACCACTCTTGCTTCAAAACCACTTGTAGCAGTCTTCAAAGGTTGAGTCTGTTTGGCTTTGGTGAAACCTGGTAGGAGTATCTTTGAAGATTTAACATGAGCAATGTCAGAGGTTTCCTTTTCCTTATCTTCTGATATCAAGTCAACTTGAGCTATGTCAGAGGTTACTTGCTTCTTTGTAATATCAGAACTAACTAAATCTTGACTCTGAACAACTTGAGCCATGTCAGAGGTTGTCTTAGAAATCTTTCTTGAAGTCAGAGTAAGACCAGCATCTTCAACAGTAATTTCTTCATCCACAGGAGGCACATAAACCTTTATAGGTTCACCAACTTTTTCTTTGCCCTTGGACCTTGGATCTATCTGCAATTGTGATTTATCCTTGGTTGCTTCAAGATTTGTCCTTTTTTTATCACAATGCCTTTGGCCTTAGGAAGTTTCTTTTTACCAACAGAAGCTTCAGATTTAGAATTTACTTTTTCTGACTTAAGTCTAGCTTCTTCTTCCATCAGACTCTCAAAGTCCATTCCTGGATTTTCTTTCAGAAATAACTGTCTTGAAATTTCTTCATCAAGATACAAAAGTTCATCAGAACTTATCCTTTTACCAGTATCAGAAGTAATTCTTATTCCAGTATCAGAACTTGTCCTATGACTTGTAGTTTCAGCTCTTCTTGATGAGAGACTTCTACCTTGACCATGACCTCCACCCATTCCAGAGTTTCCCTGGTCATCTTTTTCATCATCCTTCCCTTTCAGTGTCTTAACAGTTTTGCATTTGGACTTAATTACCTTCTCCCCTTTTTTGGCATCAGCAGGTAAGAGAAGGGAGACAAGCAATTCCACTGAGGATTGGATTTCATCGAGTTGAGATTGCTGAGAAGCTTGATTTTTCAAAATTTCATCAATCTGAGACTGTTGTTTCTCTTGGGTCTTCTCAATGTAAGCAACTCTGTCAAAGGTAAGTTGGAAAAAAGTTTTCTTGTCAATTTTCTTAGTCATTTCTTGTTTGAGCAATTGTTCCTGAATTTTATGCACCTCTGCATGAGTTGTTGAATGTAGACCTTGAAGATGTCTAGTACTCAATGCAGTAACTCGAAGTTGTGTCTTGAAATCAGCATTAGCTAGCATCTCATCAGCTTTTGCCAAGTGCTCAGCAAGAATTGATTGAGAAGGAACAAAAGTAACTGTGTTCCACTCCTTAGTCCACTCCTCTCCTCTAGGAGTTTCACTCCAAGGTACTGGTGCATCTCCTCGAACAAACTTTTTGACTAGTTCAGATTTAGGAATAGTTTGTTGAGGTGCATGTCCTGAAGGACCGGCTTCATCAGCATCTGCATGTGTAGCAGCATCACCAGTATCATCAGCATTTGCAGCATCATAACTTACAAAATCAGCATCATCTGATAAAAGAACAGTATGAGAGGCTATTGAGGCTTCAACATCATCCTCTAAGTGCTGATCTGCTTCCAAGTTCTGATCAACAGCCATAGTCTGATGCTCACCTATATTCTGATCATCAACATCTAGATGCAGAGAAGGTGTTGTAGACAATTCTGGAGTTTCATTAGCATCAGTAAGTGGTGTTGTTGATGGATTAATTGCATTGGAGCTTCTAAGTAGAGAACCTCAGGCACAATTAGGTTGTGAATATCAATCTCAGCACTTGTGCTTGGGTCTGCAGTAGATACTGGTTCATGTACAGGAGACACAGGTGGTGTAGTAGCTTTATCTGTAGCAGCTTCCTGAGGTGATGACAATGGAGATGGAGATGCGGTAGCTTTAGCAAATTCTCGCTCTTTTGAGATCAGAGATTCCTGACCTCCTTCCTTAGCTTCTTCATCCTCATCCTCTGAAACTGGCCTGTGAGCTCTCTGTTTCTTTCTTTTATTTGAAGATGGAGATTCCTTGGGAGTTTCAGCATAAGACATTCTTCTAAGCCTTTTGAGAAGCTTAGATTCCCCAATTCCAGTATCCTTCTGAGAAGAGACTTTCTCAGCTTCTTTTATAACAGGTTCTGATACGGGAACCTGTTCCTCACTGTCTGACTCATCTCTCAGAACAATCCTCCTTCTCTTCTATGGTGTCTGAGGTACAGTCTTTGTCCTCTTAGGCTTGGAAGATGAAGGCTTCACAGTATGTGCTGATGATGAAGGTTGAGGTATCTGTGAAGGTTTGATATATGTTCTGATAGAGGGTTGAGTAGATTGAGGTGTATGTGCGGTATGTTCTGAAGGTTGTTGTGGTGTCTGGGATGTGACAGTGGGTTGAACATCAGGGTAAACAGATCTGTCGGTTAGAGGATCAGCATTTACCAAGATCTGTTTTACAGACTGAGGTATCTGTAAGGGTCTAACCGTCGTTTTCTTAATGTCAGCATTTACCAAATCATTAAACGCCCGTTTTGCAAGTTTAAAGGGTGGAAATAAAGAACTGGATGGTTAAGGTTCATTAGCACAGCAGAAAGTATATATAAGCTGATAGAATCTAGCAAAGTATACTACATTTCTATCCTCTATCATCCTATCCCCTATAAAGCGTAGCACAGCACTTGCAAAATCAAAATGAGTTTGGTGAATAATAGCATACCCGATGTGCTGACTCATAATAGGAATGACATCAAAGTTGGAACACTTATTGCCGAAGGCTTTAGTGATGCAGTTGAAGAAAAAGCTCCATTCCTTTCTGATATGTGCTTATTTCAACTGTCCAAGCTTGGCCAATTTCTTCTCATACCCCAAATTGGCCATGAGCTGTTGTAGAACTGGTTCCTCTGTTGTTGAGAAAATGTAGCCTTTTGGTAAGTGTAGAGCTTTACGAACTGCTCCAGGAGTTACCACATGCTCAACATCATTTACTTCGAAAATAATGCTTGGAGTACCAGTAATATCACCATTATCAAAATGCCAAGTCCACCAAAACGTTAGAACTTGTTGGCTGGAAATGACTTGAGGCTGGGTCAATGTATACCCAATTTCACTGTGTGCTAGAAGATCTTGCACAAAGTGCAAATCAGATGGAGCTTCATCATGGTTTAAGATTGCAGCATAGTTGTTGGGTACAAACTTGGCTCCATCTATAATCAAATCCTTAGGTGCCATGAGAAAAAAATTGAGAAATAAGATTGCCTGTAAGGTGTTTGATAAAATGTCTGTGTGAAAAAAAATGTCAGGAGATGAGAGAGAATAGAAGTAAAGAAAAAGAGACAAAGTGTGAAGTAAATAAAAGATTGTAAAATCTTCTCTCTCTTTTACTTATACACGGTAGAAAAAGTAACCGTTGGACACCTGTCAGACATGCAGCTGTAAAGAATAATTAATGGGCACGGGAAAACAGTAATCATTACGTATCACATGCAGTTTTTCAAGGAAAAACTGTTTCATTTATCAAGTAATCCCATTATTTAAGTAGTTCAGTTTTAATTTAAAATTTAAACTGTTCCCACTTATTTAAATCATTTTCACTGTGAAACCAATATCCTGTAAAAATATACAAAGTGAGAGAATGACCAAAAAAAAAATCAAGTAAACTGGTACTACCACGTCAGAATCAGAACTTGATTTTTATCAGAGATAAAATGGTCATCAGAATATAGATAAATCAGGATAAAAAAACGCATCAAAATACTAAACAACTCAGAGATAAAATCTTGCAAAAATAGAAAATTTCATTAATATACTGAGTGAATACATTTCATGAAATTTAAATTACGTTACAAAAGTACAAGATTGTCCTGAACTATAAATCCTAACACCAACAGCTATTGTCCTAAGCTAAGAAGCCTGACAAAGCTGACAGTGAAGAGAAACAGGGAGCAGAAACTATTTCTTCTTCCTGCTCTCAACAAAAAGAACAGCGAGTCGAATGATTCGCTCCTGCTGTCGAAGATGACGGAGATGTAGTTCCTTACGAACTATCAACATATCACGTTTAATAATCTCAGGAAATCTAATCCAGAGATTGTGAGGGATGTTGTTGATAGGGTATGGAGTTGGTATCCCATTTTAAAAAACATGGACAGTCTCGTCGCCATAATTGTAAAACCAGCCAAACGCAGCCATTTTTGGTGTTTAAAATAAAATGAGAGTGAGTTTGTGAGAGAGTGAGATATGTGTTGGCTGGAATGAAGTGTTGGTTTTTATAGCCAATGGAATGTCAGGAGACGCAAGAAAAATTTAATGCTTATAGGTAGAAATAATTCTACCTCGTCTCCCTAGACTGAGAAGAATAAAAACAGTCATTAAAAGTGTAAAACAGGATTTAATGCGCACAAGAAACAAGTAAACACTACTTGGCATGGACGTGTACCACTAACCCTAATTGTAGTGACTGTTAATATCTCACCAAAACATATTCTGATTTAAAATAAAACTGTTTCAGATTTTAACCACAAATAAGTCAGGTAAAGGTTCAGAATTTAATATCAGTACTTAGACTTATATCAGAACTTAACAGTCATCAGAACATGATTTCTTAACTCGAAAAGTGAATGCCTATCTCTGTAATTCTTCACACAAATTCTAATTTCGGTTCTTCAGAACTTAATCATCAGAACTTTCATCAGAACCTGTCCTCAGAATGTATGCAATCTGACACATAAACTGTTCATCTAAAACATCATTTATCTCCACAGTAATTTTCATCATTCATATGGAGTGTACATGTGTGCAGTCAGCTAAATATCAGATAAAGATTAAAGTCTGATTCACTTCAGTACATCTTAGAAATAAGGCATAACTAAGAACTTTGCTCAATATCTGTCAAAATTCTGAAGCCTACTATTGAATGAGTTTATGCATGAGTCCACCTCAATTGTTTTGTGCTTATTTTATGCATCTTTTGAAATTCCATTTTACAGTGGCTTCTCAGTGTAAGTGAGTCACGACTGCTTATCAGAATTTATGCTATTATCAGAGTATTTCTCCAGTAATCATAGAGTGTGAAAAGTCACCAAGAAAAATAATTATTTGCTTTTCTGATGCATATTACTTAATACCAGCAATGCACTTGGGTCATCTCTTCCACATTTTTACTATGGATCTCAAAGGAGTATCTGATTTTTATTCCTTGTTCTTTTCCTTTTTCTTTTGATAAGTGAGGTTTATCAGCACTTAGTACATATACCAGATTTATCAGAACTTAACAGAGGAGAAGCATTATTCTAGTTTTTGAATTAGTAATAAGATAGACAAAGTAAACTGAACTAAGCTCAATATCAGAATTTGCTTGTGTTAAAAGATTTCCACATAAAAAATTACTTCAAACATGGGATCTTTAGTATATTAAAGACTACTTGGTCAGCATCTAGCACAGTTATCCTCATTGGATTGACTAATCACAGAAATATTCATATCACCATCAGAGTTTAGAAGTACACATCAGACAACAATAAGTACTTAAGCAATTTTAAATTAAGCACATAATAGACAAAGACAGTAATATCTGTTAAAACTGATTCATAAAGTCTGATGCATCAGAACAAAAGCTAAGCAGATTTAGAGAAAGAACCTGAAACCATTCCAAGCTCATTTACCAATCTTGTAAAAGTAGCTTCACACAGTGGTTTTGTGAAGATATCTGCTAGTTGTTGATCTGTTGGAACAAAGTGCAATTCCACTGTACCTTCATCCACATGTTCCCTTATGAAGTGGTACCAAATGCTGATGTGATTTGTCATTGAGTGTTGAACTGGATTACCTGTCATAGCAATGGCACTTTGATTATCACAGTAAATAGGGATTTTAAAATGTGTTAACCTATAATCCAGTAACTGATTCTTCATCCAAAGAATCTGTGCACAACAGCTTCCTGTAGCAATGTACTCTGCTTCTGTAGTTGATGTGGAAACTGACTTTTGTTTCTTGCTAAACCAAGAAACCAATCTGCCTCCAAGAAATTGGCAGCTTCCACTTGTGCTCATCCTGTTAATTTTGCAACCTGCAAAATCTGCATCTGAGTAACCTATAAGTTTAAAATCTGATTCTCCAGGATTCCACAATCCTAGATCAGCTGTTCCCTTAAGATACTTGAAAATTCTTTTCACAGCTGTTAAGTGAGGTTCTCTTGGATCTGCTTGAAATCTTGCACAAAGACAGGTAGCATACATGATATCAAGTCTACTAGCAGTTAGATAGAGTAAGGAGCCAATCATACCTCTGTATTCAGTAATATCTACTGATTTACCAGTATCCTTATCCAGTTTTGTTGATGTGGCCATGGGAGTGGATGCACTTGAACAATCCTGCATTCCAAATTTCTTCAGCAAATTTTTGGTGTACTTGGTTTGACAAATAAAAGTTCCTTCTTCATTCTGCTTGACTTGAAGGCCCAGAAAATAGCTAAGTTCCCCCATCATACTCATTTGATATCTTGACTGCATCAGTTTGGCAAACTTCTTACAAAGTCTGTCATTTGTAGAACCAAAGATGATATCATCAACATATATCTGAACTAGAAGTAAGTCCTTTCCATGGTTGAGGTAGAACAGTGTTTTGTCTATAGTTCCTCTATTTAATCCACTTTCTAGAAGAAACTGAGCTAAAGTCTCATACCATGCTCTAGGAGCTTGCTTAAGGCCATAAAGTGCTTTATCAAGCCTGTAGACATGATTTGGATATTTAGGATCTACAAAGCCTGGAGGTTGTTCAACATACACTTCTTCCTCCAATTCTCCATTGAGAAAAGCACTTTTCACATCCATTTAAAAGACAGTAAACTTTTGTGAGCAGCATAAGCCAAAAATATTCTTATGGCTTCTAATCTTGCAATTGGTGCAAAAGTTTCATCATAATCAATTCCCTCCTGATGAGAATATACTTTTGCAACCAACCTTGCTTTATTCCTTGTAATTATGCCATAACTATCAGTTTTGTTTATGAACACCCACTTTGTACCAACAACAGATCTCTTCTTTGGTCCTGGCACTAGGGTCCAGACTTTGTTTCTTTCAAATTCATTTAACTCTTCCTGCATTGCTTGCACCCAATCAACATCTTGAAGAGCTTCTTCCACTTTCTTTGGTTCAGTCTGAGAAAGAAAAGAATTATAAAGACATTCACTTGAAGTAGCTGTTCTAGTTCTGACACCTGCATCGAGATTTCCAATTATTAAGTTAGGTGTATGTGATTTAGTCCACTTCCTTGCAGATGGAAGGTTTTCTCTAGAACTGGATGCTCCCCCATGATCCATACTATCTTCTTCAACATTTTCTGATGCTCCCCCTGAAACTATGCTCTCTGAGTTGGATCCTTCAGAATTTAAGTTTTCAGAACTATCAGTACTTGGCTTATCAGAACTTGATGAATCAGAACTTGAAGAGCCAGTTGTATGTTCTGTTGCTTCTTGAGATGTGGTTGTATCTTCAGTATGCTCCCCCTGCACAGGTGCATTCTCCTTTGATGTAGTCACCACAGTTTCAATGACATCAGAGTTTAATCCATCAGAGTTTGCAGTATCAGGACTTAGAATGTTAGGGTTTTCAGTATCAGAATTTAATTCTTCATTTTTGAATCTCAGCTAATCATGATCATTGAAATCTTCAAGTCTAGTAATCTTCTTATCATCAAAAGAGACATTGATAGATTCCATGACCACCCTTGTTCTCAAGTTGTAGACTCTGAAGGCTTTTGTGGAAAGTGGATATCCAACAAAGATTCCTTCATCACCTTTTAGATCAAATTTGGATAGCTGTTCAGGATGAGTCTTAAGAACAAAACACTTGCATCCAAATACATGAAAATAATTCAGATTTGGCTTCTTTTTCTTCACCATATCATATGGTGTCTTTCCATGCTTGTAAATGAGTGTTGCATTCTGAGTAAAACAAGCAGTCTGCACAGTTTCAGCCCAAAAATAGGTTGGTAGCTTTGCTTCATCAAGCATAGTTCGTGCAGCTTCAATGAGAGTTCTATTCTTTCTTTCAACAACTCCATTTTGCTGTGGAGTTCCAGGAGCGGAAAATTCCTGCTTGATTCCATGGTTTTTGCAGAACTCTTCCATTGTCAAATTCTTGAATTCAGTGCCATTATCACTTCTTATTATCTTCACAGAATCTTTGACCAATTTATCCAGTTGCTTGACATGATCAATCAAGATAGATGCAGTTTCACTTTTTGTGTGCAAGAAATACACCCATGTGTATCTGGTGAACTCATCCACTATGACCATAACATATTTCTTCTTCGCAATAGACATGACATTCACTGGACCAAATAGATCAACATGTAGTAGGTGATAAGGCTCAAGAATTGATGATTCAGTCTTGCTCTTGAATGAAGATTTCCTTTGTTTAGCCTTTTGACAAGAATCACAAAGGCCATCAGGAGCAAATATTGACTTTGGCAGTCCTCTCACAAGATCTTTCTTAACTAGTTCATTTATATTGTTGAAATTTAAATGAGAGAGTTTCTTTTGCCAGTTCCAGCTTTCTTCAATTGATGCTCTACTCATTAGACAGATTGCAGAACCATCAGTGCTTGTTGAAAGTTTGGCTTCATAAATGTTACCATGCCTGTATCCTTTCAGAACAACTTTGTCTATAGATTTACTTACAACTTCACAGTGTTCTTCAAAGAATTCCACATGATAACCTCTGTCACAGATTTGACTAACACTCAGCAGATTGTGGTTAAGTCCTGAGACCAGAGCTACTTCTTTAATGATGACATTCCCAAGATTGATATTTCCATATCCCAATGTTTTTCCAATGTTGCCATCTCCATAAGAAACACTTGGGCCAGCCTTCTCCACAAAGTCTGACAGCAGGGCTTTATTTCCAATCATATGTCCTGAACATCCACTGTCCAGAACTAGAATGTTTTTTCTGTTGCCCTGCAATCACAAAGACCACTAATGATTAGTTTTAAGGACCCAGACTTGCTTGGATCCTTTGGCCTTATTAAGTTTGTTAATATTTGCAGCGGATTTAGCATCAGAGTTTATGTTAACATTTTTCTTATCAGAATTTAACCTTTCAGACTTTGAATCAGAATTTACACTAGAAGGAACAATGCTAACTTTCTTTAAAGTAGGTTTTATTTGATAATAATCATAGTACAAACTATGATATTCCTTACAAGTATAAATGAAATGCCATAAACTACCACAATAAAAACAAGGATTTTTTGGCTTGTATCTAACAGACTGACTCTTAACTCCTGACTTTGAAGGTATGGAGTTTATGTTCTTATTCATCCTGCAAAAAGAAGCCAGATGGTTAGAACTTCCACATTTATGACATGTTTTTCTAGGAGCATTAGGAACAGGTTTATAATCATTGCTTTTATTCACACCTTCCTTTCCATTCCTATTTTTCCTAGGTGATTTTACCTTGTTTACATTCTTAACATCTTTCACCTTATGCTTAAGCTGTTTCTCAGTCATTAAGCCTACGTTTACTTCAGTCGTCTTTTCATGTTTTAGTTTGTCAGAAGTTAAGTCGTTTTTAACTTCTGATTTCTCAGTATCAGACTTTATAGCTACAAACTTAACAGGTTTTAACTTTGGTACAACTATAGGCTTAATATCTATAGTTCCTTTATCATTCTCATTATCTCCATAACCTAAGCCCTCTTTCCAGTTTCCACTACTTAACAAATTCTGAGTTGTTCTGCCAGAGTTAGTCCAAGTCCTGATAATCTCTCTTTCCTTTTCTAACTCAGTTTTTAGAGATTCATTCATTTTAAGTACTTCATCCCTAACATAGAAATCATCATCTCTATCTTTCTAAGTTTGATGAAACATGACTAACTCTTTTCTAAATAATCATTCCTCTTCTTACAAGCAAGATTTTTAGAAGTTAATCTTTCACATGTTAAAGTTTGATCTCTATAGCTAATAAACATGGTTTTAAGATATCTTATCAACTCATTAATATCATCAATATGAAAGGCATAAGTAGTTTGAGGTACCTTTAACTCAGCAGCTTCAGGACTGCTATCAGTATTTGCCATATCAGCATTTGCCATCAAGGCATAGTTTTCCTCACTTTCATAATCTGAAGTGTCTGTCCAACTTTTCTTCTTTGTGACAAGAACCTTGCCTTTGTCACTCTTCACTTTCTTGCAATCAGGAGATATGTGGCCTTTCTCACCACAGTTGTAGCATTTGACATTGGTGTAATCTCCTCTATCAGACTTCCCTCCTTTACATTCAGATTTTCTGAAATTCTTCTTATCAGAACTTGCACCTTTTCTGGAAAACTTCTTTCCCTTCCTGAACTTCCTGTATGCAATCCTTGTGATTCCTTTCACCATAAGAGCACACAGCTTCATCATCTCTTCATTAACATCCATCTCAGGAGAGCTTTCTGTTTCTGAGTCACCATCACTATCAGAACTTGATGACTCAGTATCAGACTTTGTGAAGAGCGCTTTACCCTTGCCTTTCCTTGAGGTAGATGCCTTGGGAGATTCTTCTTCAGCCTTAAGAGCAACTGTCCTTGTCTTTCCTCCTTTCCTCTTGCTTCTTTGTTCCATCTCAAGTTCATGAGTCTTGAGCATCCCATAAATTTCATCAAGAGTTGTTTCTTCAAGATTATAGTTGTCTCTTACAGTTTTTGCCTTCAAATCCCAGCTTTCAGGAAGAGCTAAGAGGAATTTAAGGTTTGAATCTTCAAGATCATACTCCTTATCAACCAGTGACAAATCATTCAGGAGTTTGACAAATCTGTCATATAAATCAGTCAATGACTCATTGGGCTTTGAGTCAAAGTGTTCATACTCTTGAGTGAGTATTTTCTTCATGTTCTTCTTAATCGAATCAGTTCCCTGGCACCAAGTTTCCAAGGCATCCCATATCTCCTTTGCAGTCTTGCAGTTTATTACCCTGTTTGACATTACATTATCAATGGCACTATGCAGCAAGTGTCGTACCTTAGCATCCTTAGCAATTAAAGCGATATCTTCAGCAGTGTAATAACTCTTCTCCTTTGGTACAGACTTTGCTGCTTCACCTGCAACTGCAACTGCGAGTTTTGTTGGATTGTGAGGTCCTTCCTTGATTCTATCAAGATATTCTGGATCTGTAGCTTCCAGAAACATAGTCATCCTCACCTTCCATATGGGATATTCAGATGGTCTCAATATGGGAACTCTAATAGCCTCATATCGACAATGGATTTGTGTCTTTGGAGGTTCTTCAGTTTTGGTGGGCTTAGTTGGAGTTTTTACTTCAGATATGATTGTTTTTGGATCTTAAACTGTTTGTGTGTTAACAGATAGGCACTGATACCACTTGTAGGTCATACACATTGTAGAAGGGGGTTGAATACAGTGTACATCACAATCAAATTGAATTCAAATAACACAAGTAACAGAAAATAGACTTTATTCAAAGCAATAAACTCTGTTACAATATGGAACTGTCCTCTCTCAGTGATGAACAAATATCACGAGAGCTGCTAGGGTTACAATGAATAATATACTCGATAATGATAACACTTATAGTGTAAACCCTATGTCTGTGTTTATATACTATACAGTTACAAGATAATCGCTAATTGATATGGAATATAATTCTGCTTCCTAAAATATATCAATCAGATATCTTTTCTTCCAAGTATTCTATTCTTCATGGAATTCCTTCTTCATGCATATCTCTTCTTACTTTTGTCTCGATCTTCTCTCTTCAATCAGCTGCCTTCCTTATCTGAACATTTCCTTTAAGTCCTGATATTATCTCATGATAAATATCTCCTGAACCTTAAGTACTGATGACTTAAGTTCTGACTTCAGTATAAATGCTGATTTTAGTTAAGTACTGATTTGTCCTGTTTAAGTAAGATCTGAAAACTAAACATAAATCTTATTAGTCATGACATTATCAAATATATCTAAAATATTAAATTATGATGAGTTTACATGCCGATATGATAATTAATATCGATTGATAAAATAAATAGCATTTGCAAGTGGTGGTGAGTAAGTTGGCTTAGCTTTTATGTTACAATTAGATACTCCGCGTCCACTACTAGGGGTACGAGATTAGGTAAGTACCTCAGGTGTCAAATCTGGCTTAGGGTTAAGGAACCATAATGGCGTGTTATATTGGAAAAGATTAAACAAAAGGTGTAACAAAAGTATTGTTTATATCATTAAGTGAAAAAAATCCTTATAAAATATGATTTAAGGATATGATTGCATTTATTATGGTAATGATAGCGTCTTAAGGATGGGTACCCCAGGTACTCTAAGGTACCTAGAGGTTCAGGTTTAAATATATTTTAAGGTATTAGGAAAAAAATGGTTATAAAGGAAAAATGGATCATAGATTAGATTCAATGAATTAAATTGCTTTATGACAAAAATTAGATTTCCCCCTTACGAATAAGGTTAATAAAGTCTCTTACAAATTTAAATTTCGGACATGTTTATATGTGCGATAATAACTTATATGTGCCTATATCCAATATCGTAGTTGCAATGTAATATATTTATACCGGTGATTTCTTATGTATGTGAACTTTTGATATATAACATGTTGTGTCTGGAATATGGTATATTATTATTTTCTCGGTTATTAGGCATGTTATATATTTTATTACTTGTTGAACTACCCAACCTATGGGATGAGCTATATGTGCAGACCACTAACATGGCAGGTTCAAATAAGACCATAAATCCTAAAGAAAAATATGGAAAAACGGGTACGGAAGGATATTAGATGTATTTGATTGCATCAACTTTCGCAAAATGAGCTTCTAAAATGGAGAAAAATGGAAACAAGTTTTGCTCTCGCCTTTTTCTTATATTTATTACATGCTTAATATGCATATTTGAAATTGTTGTATTATTTCGTAAGAGGTTCCCAGTACGAACCTCACCTTTTCAAATAATTCATTATCTTTTATCTTACATGCACTCATGTTGATTTAAAATATGCATGTGATATGATTTCAAGACATGAAAAATATGTGGATTTACAGAAATGAACCATTAGACCGTTAATATTTACTTACCTTACTTTCTAGCTAAAACTGCTAGTAGGTACCTACGTGCGCTATATGCCCCATAATATAACTAATTGGAAAGACATAACAGCAGTTTAAGGAGGTTTCCATGACTTCCCTTTGAAACTCCACATAGTTATTCAATGTCCCATGATATGGCACGATTTTATAAAGTCCTATCGCAGGACGTGGTTTTTGCCAAAGTCCCATAACATTTGGGCTGGTTGGAAGGTTCTTGGAAAATTATATAACATCTTAATGGGTACATCATGATGAAAAATTGGAAATTTCTGCAGGTTGCAGCATTATGTCTCGAAAAGTGTGTTCGCCTAGGTTCTACTTGATTGTTAAAGTATCACTGGTTTTCAATTTGTACATGTATAAAAATTCATTTGCGCTTGCATATTCGTACTTGCATCTAGGCATTATATATGCTTGAGCTACGTTTGTTATACTTGTGAGCTACTTGGCTCATGAATCTAATCACTTCTCCTATTAATTTTGATAGTAAGGGTTTTGGAAGAGAGAAGCATCTTTACAATGGTTGAAGCTTAAGGTGCTACTCATAAGAAAATTCTCAAAAGAAGATTAACGTGAAAGAGGAGGGGAACATCTCAATGAACAATGGAAAATAAGGTCAAACAACGTCTCAGAAATAACTCGGTTCATGGAGGCATTAATTGGGGGTCTTTTTAATGGAATCGACCTTCAACTCCAGCTCAAACTTGACGAGCGTGGGATAAGGCTAGGAAAAAAATGATACGAACAGGTATGGTATAAATGGATTAACAGAGTGCTGGACCTTACCCCCAGTACAGCTGCTTGTATTTGGAAACAAAAGGGAGTAACTGGAAGGAACATGGATTGAAAGTTTAAAGTTAAAGTTTTCTATTAGGAAAATTTTATGAATAATTATCTTAAATTTTACAGGAAAAATGGTTGTTCAAGGTGACTGAATCGCACCTCGAACTGGGTGTGAGTGTTCACATGCGAAGCAGGAGCTCTGAAGATGGCGAATGTTAGCACAAAGGTTTCATTTGAAAACCTATTACAAATGATTGGAGTTTCCTGGAGGGTTGACACTGTGCCCTGACGGCTATTATCAATGCCCTTTTCTAGCCCAATTTGGATTCACTCTATGCCCTATACAGGATTCCCAAAGCGCCCAATGTGGATTTGCTCTATGCCCTAAATAGGATGCCCGTAGCGTCCACTTTGGAATTGTTGTTATGCCCTGACCAAGCTGATTGAAAACCCCGAAAAAGGATTCACATGTCATCCAAAAGAAATTCAGCAATTGTTCGTTTCTCGAGGAAGTGCTTAGGTATACAACAATCTGGTGTGCTTGGACTGAATATATTCACATGACGTGACCGGAAAAATGGATATGTAAAGTAGTTGAACCTCATCACGGAGTGGGTGTAAGGGTTCACCTGCGGAGCTGGAGCCCTCGGAGCTAGAAATACAAAAAGGAAAGGCTACTTGGCTTCTTTGGTTCCTCTTGCATTCTATACTACAAGGAACCAGTGGTAGTTGTTGTGCCCAAAATCTCACTTGGGCTCGATTTAAGGCCCATAAAGGGTTCGGGCTTGCTTGGAATTAAAGTACAATGATTTCGATACATCTTAGGCTCGTGAACATGGGTAATTGGAACATTCTTAGGTTCCGGGGTGAACCTGGGGTCCTTAAAGCGAGGTTCTATCAAACGTGCAAACTTCGCGGTTCTTACAAGGAACGGAAGCTCCTCTTTCGGGGTCCATGTAACAACAATTATGATCACAGTAGATGCTGTTGTGCATTAGGAGAAGCCCAGAAAGGCAGGGGATGTGTTGGAAGTACCTTTATATTCAATTAGGGCGGGAGCACCTACGCACCCCTTATAACGGCATCAGTGTTAGACATGGACCTTACCTCCTAAAATAAAGCATAATATATCTCATATTCAAGGAATGACTTTTAAATGGAATGACTTCTATTAATCCATATATAGGGTATTTATGCAGTTGACAACGGGGTCGGATTTTCACTATCTACGCGGATTGTCATGTGTAACCACAGTGATCATTTTCTGAGTATTTTTGGCCGGAGTGAGAATAATATTCTCAGTCACTAATACAAGATATCTTTGTTGATTCAGCTCCTAAATATCATATACTTTCAGCCACGATACCGCAACCAGACCACCATAGCCACAGTTGAAGCAACACCGCTTCTGTTATTTCAGAACGATAATCACGGGGTGTTATAACGAAATTTCTCTCACAACATTATATATATTATAGTATAGTTTTATGTCAGTTTGACAAATTTTTCTCCGGTTAGTAAGTTAGTAGGGGATAAGGACAAACGTTGAGAATTCATTATAACAAATGCATGTTGCAGGGTGCATAACGAATTTTACATGTGTACTAAAAATTAATCTTAATTCCTAGGAAAATTGAACTCCATGTACCCCCGGATCGCTAGCTGTGCCACATACACCAAATTGCCACGCATATACTATCAAACATACCTTGCTATTTTTATTTGGTGGCAAAAAATAGATGCAGTATCATGCGGTAATAATAGTTTCTCGAAATAGAAATACTTTCTTAACCAATCGGCTAAGCCGAATCGTGGAATCTTACTATTACTAATATACACAATAGGCATGATAAATTAACAATCCAGGAAGAAAAGAAGAAAAGATTGAATAAACACAAACATATGCGTTAATTAGATACATTTTGAGAGGTTCTAAGTTTGTGAACATCGTAAACATATTAACATATATCAAAGGATAGTGCCTAGAATGGGGTTGCCTAAAATCTCTGCAGTGCTTGTTTGTGCCCTGTGGTTCCTCATGGTTCACTCCTGCCATGCTCGTAACGTTCTAAACACCCTAGACGTTCTAAACTCCCTACCACAAGACGATGGTCCAACGGATGAGCAAGACTCCGCACCCCAAGACTATGGTGATGCGGAAGACTCCTCACCCCAAGACGATAGTGATGGGCACTCCGAACCCGAAGACTACGGTGATACGCCAGACTCCCCACCACAAGACACGCCACAAGACCCACCACCACCCAAACCACATGATCCCACACCACAAGAGTGGGTTGATGCCCACAATGTAATTCGTAAACCCGAAGGTGTAGTACTAATGCATTGGAACGAGAGTTTGGCTGCGTACGCTCAGAATTACATAAAAAAGATAGCCCCCAACTGTAACATGGAACATTCGGGCGGACCATACGGGGAATGCTTATTTCAAGGTGATGGTGCGGCAACTGCAAAAGAAATTGTCGATTATTGGGCGAGCGAGAAGAAGTACTGGGACCCTAAATCCAAAAAGTGTGCAGAAGACCAGGATTGTGGGCACTACCTTCAAGTGGTCAATCCAAACTCACCCAGCCTTGGGTGTGCTAAGGCTAAGTGCGCAAATGACGTTTGGTACCATATTGATATATGTAGTTATACTTGGTAAATTATCAAACCAGGAAAGTTCATTATTTAAATTACAAATGATAACTGTTATATATATCAGGAAATATTGTTGTACGACGAATTAATAATAAATTTTTTTTAATGGTGACTTAAATCTTGATGTACGACGAATTAATAATAAATTTTTTTAAATGGTGACTTAAATCTTGATGATCGAACTTTATTACTCCCTTTCGTCAAAAAAAATTATATAGTAGTGGTGAAAAGTTAAAAAAATTAGTAAAATAGTGGGACCAGTTAATATTTTATGTATAAAGTGGATATAGTGGAGGTAAGCAGTAGAAGAGTTTAGTTTTTATATTATTAAAACTTTACTACTTTTGGAAAAAATTTGAAATGTAAAGAATCGGAAGATACGTCCCAAAAAAGAAAGTGTAAAGAAATGATTAGAATATAAGGAGTAATATATTTAAAGTAGAAGAGATTACTTGTACCCAGTGTTCTAAAAATCGGCCGATTAACCGATTAATTGGCCGATTAACCGATTAATCGGCCGATTAATCGGAGTTCGGACGGGTCCCGTCTCGATTAATCGTTAATCGGGTCAAAGTACGATTTTTTGAAAAATCGGTCAAAAGTCGGGCAGTTCGGAAAAAATCGGCCGAATCGGTCAAAGTTTGAAATTAATAAAAAAATTATTATTTTTTTAAAAAATATGGTTTTTTTTAAATAATCATTAACATTTAACATTTAACATTTAATATTAATAATAATATATTAATATCTTGACTCTTTTACTCACAGAAACAATCGTATATTCTTATGTTCCTAAATCCTCTATACAAATCCCTAATGAATTATTCTCAAATCTCAATTCTCAACTTACTTACTCAGTAGATTCACAATTTTGAGGTATTCTAAATTTATTCAATAATGTCACTTAAATATCAAGTAGGTAGTAATTTAAAATCTTAAGATTTGAATTTGTACGTAGTAATTTTCAATTATCAAGTAATATTAGTGAGTAGTCAATAGTAATTAATTAGTATAAATTACTTAAATATCAATTATGGACTCCTAATAGTAGTTTTTTTTATAAATCTTATTAAAACCTCAATACGGAATTAATGATATGTGGGTTTATTTTGTAAATCTTATGGAAGGGTAATGACATTTAAATAGAATTATTTTTTATTATTTATTAAATAAATTTATTTCGATTAAAGCTCTGATTAATCAATCCGATTAATCACCGATTATCCGATTAATCACCGATTATTCGATTAATCACTGAAAGGTTCCTTCACCGAACAATTCCGATTCCCACTTTTTAGAACACTGCTTGTACCTTACGAAGTTGTGGCGTACGTTAATTATTATATCTCATCCATCTGTTTTATCGTTTTGAGTACTTATATAAATATTGAATAGCTCTCGTGGATAAAAATACTTTTAATTCGAGTAATAACCAACATGCAATCAAGTCACTCTTTCTGTTGGTTAATAAACGATGTTTTAAACATCTACTTCTATTTTTTATTAATCGACGTTTTTAGATTTTCTCTCGAATGAGAGTTTTGTTCTCTCGATAGAATCTAATAATTCTATAAATATATAATTCTCTAAAATAGAGACAAGGACCGTAATTTTCATATCTAATTATTGAGATTAAACTGAAGGCGGAAGCGTACCTGAATCCATAAGGCGATAATTATAACGGTATTTGAATCTGAATAATATTCTTGGTCATTGTCTTACTCAACCAAGTACTCCTTAGGGTTTCTCAATGGCTCTCTTTGATGGGTAGAAGACAAGCCGTTACGTGTGTACTTGATATATTGGGGACTATAACCCTTTTGTATACCACCTAATTAAATCTCCCATTATAATTTAATTGGGCCTGATATTAGGTATTCACTTATTAGGTCCATAAAATAAATTAAATCTAATTGGGTTTCTTATTTGATCACTTAATTTAACCATATATAATAAATAGGAAATATAATTGATATATTTATATGTAGCCCATAAATTATTTATTATTATTAATATAATAATAACAATCTCCCACTTGGGCTTCATTTGAATCCAGAATTAATTATACAAAAGTTTAGTGTGCAACTTTATGCTATTTATCATCCTCAGATTTTACCAAAATAATTCGGTCCGTCTACTATATATGCATGAGATTCTGGCGGCATTCGTCACAAAATTTACGTGACTATATTCAACGACATAAATCAATGCATGGATAAGTGGCATGGAAATTACATATAATGTGATCTATTTAATGTCTATTTCCAACTAGTCCTTAGTCAATCTCTAACGAAATTGATTCCAATTTCCTGAACTCAATGTTAAACCACAATAAGAAAATTGAACAAAAGTGGAGTGACATTTAATAAAATTCCATCAACTGTATTCTGCAGAACATAAACAACTCAATATTTATTACATAAAATACCAAAATACAAACTCCCACTAAACCAAAGTATCACATAAGGTAATACCCATATGAGTAGTATGCTCGTAAAAAACCTTAGGTGTTAATGCCTTAGTGAGCGGATCCGCAATCATGGAGTTAGTGCCAATATGTTCTATCGAAATCTGTCCACTCTGAATCTTTTTTTTAACAACTAGGAACTTAATATCTATATGTTTTGCATCTGTAGTGCTCCTATTGTTGTTTGAATACTCCACTGCTGATTTATTATCACAAAATATCTTTAATGGTCTTTCAATATCATGAAGGATACGCAAACCAGTGACAAAGTTTCGCAGCCATAAAGCTTGATTGGATGCCACAAAAGATGCTATATATTCTGCAGCCATGGTGGATGAAGCTATGATCGTCTTTTTGGCAGACCTCTATGAAATCGCTCCACCAGCCAGTAAACATAGCCCGAAGTAGATTTTCTTTCATCTTTGCATCCTCCAAAGTCAGAATCTGAATATCCAATGATTTCTAGATGATCTAATTTCTTGTATGTGAGCATATAGTCTTTTGTTTTCTTCAAATACTGTAAGACTCGTTTCACTGCTTTCTATTGCTCCATTCTCGGAATACTCAAATATCTTCCCAATATTCTAATAATGAATGTTATGTCAGGACGAGTACAAACTTGAGCATACATTAGGCTTCCCACTGCCAATGCATATGGTATCCTTTACATTTCCCTTATCTCAAGTTCATTCTTGGGACACTGTTTGAGACTAAATTTGTCTCCCTTAGACATGGGCGTATCCATTGGTGCACAATCTTTCATGCCATTCCTTTCCAGGATCTTTTCGATATAGCTCTTTTGTGACAATCCAAGAATACCTCGAGAGCGATCTCGATGTATCTGAATTCCTAATACAAAAGAGGCATTACCAAGATCCTTCATCTCAAATTGATTAGTGAGAAATTTCTTGGTATCGTGCAATAAGCCTATATCATTAGTAGCAAATAAGATGTCATTAACGTATAAGAGAAGAAATATAAATTTGCTCCCACTGAACTTGTGATATACCCAATGTTCCACCAAGTTCACTTCGAAACCATATGATGTGATTACATGATGAAATTTGTGATACCATTCACGAGAAGCCTGCCTGAGACCAAAGATGGACTTCTTTAATTTGCAAACCACAGTCTTTGGATCTCCAATGACAAAGTTTTCAGGTTACACCATATAAATTGTCTCGCCAATGTTTCCATTGAGAAACACCGTCTTTACGTCCATCTGATATAGCTCTAGATCATAATGAGCCACAAGTGCCATCAAAATTCTAAATGAGCCTTTCGTGGAAGCCGGAGAGAAAGTCTCATTGTAGTCGATACCTTTCTTTTGAGTGAATCCTTTAGCGACTAGATGAGCCTTATATCTTTCGATGTTACCACTCGAATCCATTTTGGTTTTAAATATCCATTTGTAACCAATAGGTTTTAAGCCTTTAGGCAACTCGAGAAGATCCCAAAAGTCATTGTCTTTCATAGATTGCATCTCTTCATTCATGGCATTAATCCACTTTTGAGAGTTAAGACTCTGCATGGCTTGTTGAAGATTTACATGATCATCTTCCCTAATGCCAATTCCATCTTCATGTTCTTGTAGAAAAATAACATAATCATCTGGAATTGCGCTCTTTCGCTCTCTAGTGGATCTCCTTAGTGGCATTTCTTGTGATTCATGAGGTTGTTGAGCTTCCTCAATTGGTTCCTAATGGGGAATTTTAGTGTTGTCTTGAACCGGAGGGCCTTGAACAATGATAGGTATCATAATCTAATCATTGCTCTCGGCAGAGTCATAAATAGGATCATGACTATCTTCTTCAAAGACAATACTTTTACCAAAATCTTCCCTTCCAAAATCAACATCCTCAAAAAATCTTGCATTATCAGTCTCAAAGAAGGATCTAGTAGCGGGATCATAAAATTTAAATACGCGAGTAGGTTCCGGATACCCAACAAAATAACAAATGACCGTCCTAGAGTCCAGTTTCTTTTCATTTGGCCTATATGGCCTTGCCTCAGCTGGACAACCCCAAACATGTAAATGCTTAATACTAAGTATTTTCTTAGTCCAAAGTTTGTAAGTAGTTTCGTCCACTGCTTTAGTTGGAACCCGGTTAAGGATATAAATTACAGTCTTTAGTGCATCTCCCCAAAGTGACTCAGGCAAGGAAGAATGACTTATCATACTTCTTACCATATCTTTAAGAGTACGGTTTTGCCTCTCAGCAACACCATTCATATGTGGTTTTCCTGGCATAGTGTACTGAAGGACAATTCCACACTCCTTTAGGAAGTTAGCAAAGGGTCCTGGACATTGCTCACCTGATCCATCATATCTATTGTAGTATTCACCACCATGATCAGATCTGACAGCTTTAATACTACTATTTAGTTGAAGTTCAACTTCAGCTTGATACTCTTTAAATACGTCTAGAGCTTGTGACTTCTCATGTATCAAGTATAGGTAACCATACCTAGAGTAATCATCTATGAACATGATAAAATACCGTTGACCATTCCAAGAGGCCGTAGGGAATGGTCCACATATATCGGTATGAATCAGTTCCATGACACTTGTAGCTCGATTGGCACCTAACTTTCTCGAGTTTGTTTGTTTTCCCTTAATGCATTCAACACAGACTTGGAAGTCACTTAAATCTTAGGGATCAAGAATTCTATCATTCACAAGCCTCTGAATTCGCTGTTTAGAGATATGACCTAATCGCTTGTGCCACAACATAGCAGAATTCTCAGTTAACTTACGCTTTGTACCTCTTGCACTTAAGTGCAAAATTTCATTATTAAAAGCAATAGTATCAAGCGTATGAAGATTATCAATCAAAGAACTAGTGGCAACCACATTTGAATTTAAAGAGAAACATACTTTATTATTTCCAAAAGAATAAGTATAGCCATATTTGTCCAAACAGGAAATAGAAATAAGATTCCGTCTAAAAGGCGGTGCAACAAATGTCTCAAATAAATCCAAATAAACACCAGTTTTTAATAATAATCTAAATGTTCCAACAGCTTCAACTGAAACTTTATTTCCGTCTCTTACATAGATGAATCTTTCGGCATCAATTGGAGGTCGGCTCCATAGGCAACCCTGCATAGATACACTTATGTGAGTAGTAGCACCAGAATCTACCCACCAAGTATCCTTAGGTACAGAAGCCAAATTAACTTCAGAACAAACAAAGACAGAAGTCTTACCCTTCTTCACACGCCAAGCAACATATTTGGAACACTCTTTCTTCATGTGTCCAGCCTTCTTACAAAAGTAGCAGGTTGTTTCCTTATCCTACTTCTCTTGCAACTGATGCTTGGGTTTTCCACTTGCAATATCCTTACCTCTCTTTCTTTTCTTATCATGAGAGCTTGATGCCAAGTGAGCACTCTCAGTCTTCTCTCGCAAAACCCTCTCTTCTTCTTGCACACAGTGTGAAATGAGCTCATTAAGAGTCCATTTTTCCTTTTGAGTATTATAAATCACCAAAAAGTGTCTGAACTGAGGAGGCAGAGAAATAAGAACCAAGTGAACAAGTAACTCATCCGAAAGTTCTAACTTGAGTTCTTTGAGTTTGCCAGCAAGATTAGACATCCCAATGATGTACTCCCTTATGTTCCCCTTTCCTTTATACTTCATGGTCATGAGTTTTGACAGAAGATTACTCGTTTCTGCTTTCTCATTCTTAGCAAAATATTGCTCAATCTCGTACAGGAACTTCTTGGCACTTGTGCTTTCAACAATAGAGCCCCGAAAGCTAGTTGGAATCGTTCACTTCATGATCGCCAGACACATGCAATTAGAGCGTTCCTATTTCTAAATTTGATCCGTTTTGGGATCATCCGTAGTGGGAACTGGCTGTTTTTGCCTTAGCGCAAGGTCGAGATCCATACACCCAAGAACGATCTCAACATTCTCTTTCCACCTGACATAGTTTGTCCCATTCAACATTGGAATCATGCTTAACTGAGCGGAAGCAGAATTAACACTAGTAGTAACTGAAATAGAAAACAAATATACGATAAATGCTCAAAACTAGAATATACAATAATGTGATAAATTTTAAATATTGGCAACACCATCACAAGATACCTAGCACAATATTAAATTTTATTCTTTGGACATAAAATTTAATTTACAATTGGTACTCTCCACGCAATAATCATGTATTAACAATTAATTTCAGTCAAATAAAATACCATTCTTTGGACCGACTTATTATTCACATGAAAAACTTAATATTGTTACATACTTATTATCACAAGAATATATTAATTTTGGCCAAACGTTACCTTCCTTTGGGCCAATAAAATTTGCATAAAATTAAATATTCTACCGTCACAATAATAATTTTAAATTAATTAATCTACACAAAAGAGATCACTTTGGCGACATATTGCTTCAATCAATCAACTTAAAAATATTCGATCACTTAAATAAATAAGTTAATAATAATTTGCCAACTATTAAATTTAACTCACAAATATAATATATTCTTTACATGCAACTTACTAACCAAATTATATAGGCGCAATCCTACGGTACATCTAAATTGCAGCAACTAAATTCAAAGAGTAGTCGGGGATTTCATGTACCAGTAAATAAAAGTGTATTACAATTACATAAGGTGAAACTATGCATTGGTTCAAATGATTAACATGAGTGGTTTGCCACATAAATAAAACCAGTCTAATGAACCAGATGTCGCCTCATGCTGTTATCTTATATACAATAATAGTAACAAACTAGTAATTCTTATAGAATGTACCAATACAAAAGAATAAAGCATAATGGTGGGCTGATGGCACTTTTATATTATCAAATACTTAACCTTGATTATAAATAAAAGAAACATATCTGTAGTACGTAAAGTAAACAAAACTTTATCTAAACATTAAATAATGATTATATATGATAAAAGTTTCATATCCATATCAAATTTAGAGGCTCTACCTTATGCACATAACACAGACAAAACAAAAAATCTAATCGGCCAAGAGACAGGCAATGAACTAACTTGCGGATAGGAAAAAAAACATAATCCATATATACAATTCATCTCCGAAAAAAATAAAATAAAAAAATGCCAAATGATTGAAAAATAATATGTATAAAATTAGCTTAAATCAATTCCAAATAAAAAATATGAAGAGGCTCTGATGCCAATTGATAGAATCTAATAATTCTATAAACATATAATTCTCTAAAATAGAGACAAGGACCGATACTTCATATCTAAGTATCAAGATTAAACCAAAGGCAGAAGCGTACCTGAATCCATAAGGTGATAATTGTAACGGTATTTGAATCTGAATAATATTCTTCGTCATTATCTTCCTCAACCAAGTACTCCTTAGGGTTTCTCAATAGCTCTCTCTGATGGGTAGAAGACAAGCCGTTACGTGTGTACTTGATATATTGGGGACTATAACCCTTTTGTATACCACCTAATTAAATCTCCCATTATAATTTAATTGGGTCTGGTATTAGGTATCCACTTATTAGGTCCATACAATATATTAAATCTAATTGAGTTTCTTATTTGATCACTTAATTTAAACCAATATAATAAATAGCAAATATAATTGATATATTTATATGTAGCCCATAAAATAATTATTATTATTAAAATAATAATAACACTCTCTCCTTGTTTGATAATATCTTGTTCACGTGACGAGTATTTTCATTTTGTCTTTCTTAAAGTAAATTTTTTGAAGAGCATACGGAGCAATCCAAATCTTCATTAGACGAATTATATACAAAATTAACAATGGAAGTCGAAGAAGAAGGGTGGTTATTGTCGGTAGTGATGCAATTGAACAAAGTAAATTAAAGAATGTTTTGTTTTAGTTGGGAGGTCTCTTACGGAGAAGAATATTAATTTCAATGCAGTATTAAACATGTTGTAGAAGACATGCATGTACAATAACAAAATTAAGTCACATTGATAGTCCTAATATTATACTACAAGAAAACAATCAATAGACATCACCCCTTTAACATCGGTTGTGTTTATGACCGTTGTTAAAGGGTTTTTTTACATCACTTTTACTAAAACCGAAGTTAAAGTAGTTTATAGACATCACTTATAATCGAAACCGATGTCTCAAACACTTTAAAAGAACACGCGGAACTCTCTTTCCCCCTTACTTAGTAAAATTTTCACACCCCCTTCAAACATTTTCATTCCCCCTCCCTCTCTCAACAATTCCATTCCCCCGCTCCTTAAGCTTAGTCACCATAGTTTCCATTTACAAACTCACTCACAAACTAAATTCACTAACTCACAAATTCACTCAAGAACCCTAAATTCAAACCCCCAAATTTATACCTTAGATTTCAAAACTCCTAAATTCGAATCCAATTAGGTCGAACACTACATTTCAATTTTTGTTTGTTGGATGCATATGAGGCTTTAAATTGATGTACTGGTTACAAAAGAGGTTTCATCTATCTCGAATCCCTCTAAATTAGTAAGTAGTTTTCTAATCATTGTTTTAAAATTCAAATTTTGGTTTTTAATTGACCTTCCTTTTACGGATTTATTGATTCTCAGTATGGGTCATTTCTAAATTAAGTCATTCTTCAAATTTAGTGTACAGATCTATGCTTGTTAATTTTGGTTTTTAATTGAGTTTCGTATAGTTTTATAATTACAGTGTCTGATTATTGTTGATCGTAGGGTTGTTTGTTTTGTAATAATAGTTTTGTAATTATAGTGTCTGATTATTATTTACAGGGTGACCTTTTGGCTCCTGAAGATGTTCTTTATGTGCTGTGTTATAACACGGATAAATGGGACTTAATTTTAAGTATTCGAAACGATTTATCAGGGAAGGGGTAAAACTACATGTGACTTCCTTTGAGGCGTGGATGGAGTTTTCTGCTCAGAGAGGTCCTTGCAAGTTTCTTTGTCATTAAACATCTCTCGCATTGAAAGTATTCTTGTGTTAAGTATTATTTTTCTAGTAGCTGATGGGTTGGTGATTGGCTCTTGTTTTTACTCACAAAATTCGATTCACCTTTTGTTGTAGATATTCAAAGATTTTGGTCCATTAAGAAGCTAATGATAGATACATGGAGGTGATACAGTCTTTCAACTGGTTTTTCATGTGAAGGTATGCTTTTATGTTATACTCTCAGTCTCTTCTCCAATTACTTGTAACAATGATGTGGTCTGTTATGCAAAAAGGGTAAAATGGACATGCTTAATGATATTGTACATTACTTATGAAATTTGAAGGAATTCAACTATTGAAACTAAGACCAGCATGATATTTCAAATTTCACAAGGACCCTTTACAAGCATTCTGCCAAATGGTTGGTTGTGTTTCTTCTAGAAATAAACTGAGAGACACTTAAATTATTAGAACATAACTCTATTTGTTTAAATAAATAGTGGTTTATAAATAAATAAATAAATCTTTATATTTACATTATTAAATAATATAAATACCCAGAAATAACTTAAATTATTTGTGGAGGATCCTGATCTGTTTGCTTGTACTCAGAGACAAATGGACTAATTGATTGTTTTCTTGAAGGATTGCCATCCAGGCAGAGTACTCACCCTCGCGTACCAGTCATTAGAATTGGTGATAATGGTACTTTTTACTTATAAAGAATCAAAAATAAACACCATACGTGCAACTTTTCTGGTTACATCATGTTCTTTTTAACTACTTTGGCACTAGTACTGGTAAATATATCGACTTTTTGCACATTTCTTCTCTGGATAGTCGATAAACATTTGCATGAGTACCATTATAGTCTTTTTATACAGTTGGATTTACTTATATCAGGAAAAGGGGCACTCAAAACTATATTGTTATATGTAAATTTGTTGCTGCTTTAGGAGTAGCGGATGCTCACGTTCAAGGCGGAATGGTAGGAGACCTATCTTTAATGTTTAAAGATTTATTAGCAAACGCGAGGTTTATTTATATTATTATAAATATAAATTTAAAAATTTTTTGTGGGTAGGTAAACCAACGGCTACCTGTGTCCGTTTCTTTGGCTGTTTTCCACTGTAAGTTAATATTATTTTCAAGCTAGTTGTTTGTTCTGATACAAGGTATAGCGCATTCTCCCTTGCTTTATTGCTTTTGATGATTGAAGTACCACTTCTTTCAATTTGTTATTGCTTTATTTTTTGCATGCTTCTATGTTTGATATATATATTAACAACATTAAAAAGCTAAATATTTGTTATTATGACAATCGAAAGAGGCATACATGTGCATTAACCTATTTGATTTGTAGAATTAATTATCCTCCAGCAGTAGAGCATTTGAATCTCAGCAACAGATCCAATGCTAATCTTGTGGAAGCTTTTAAAAACATGCAAATGGACGAAGAGGAAACACTTGAGAATGGAGGCTCAGATTATGAGATATACTGAAGATGCATGCTCATAAAAATAGTTGTATTTTGCGTGTCTCTCATATCATGGTCCAGGGAATGTTAATGTACCAAATCCCTCAATGTCGTGCATCTATCTCATGCTTTGGACCTATAAATAGTTATGTTAACTATTAAAATGCTAAATAGATGCTCCAGAATAATCTACTTATGAAGATCAATTGATCAGTTATAAAAGCTATTAGATTTATGAGGTGTTTTTGTAATAAATGTTAGGAGATAAGATTATTTTGTTTTAATGCCTGAATATTGTTTATGGTTGCGTGTTACTTTGATGACAAATTGTGTTTACTGGGATTTCTTGAATATTGTAAGGGGTTGTGCAAGGAGAGGTTGATGTGAACATTGGTGCAAACCCTTCTGCTAAGGGTGGTGATGAAGATGAAGGTGTTGATGATCAAGCTCAGAAGGTGGTTGATATTGTACAATGGACACTAAGTTGCATCTTTTTGATAGGCCACTGTCTCTCCTGTTCTCTCGTATTCTACTTGGTTTCACAAGCACCGGTCCTGGGGAAGTAACTCGCTAGATAATATATGTTGTACATTTAAGAATTATATATGTTTTTAATTTTTTCAAATTTGTATATTGGAATACATTGTATTAGTTTTGATATTGATAATCAAGATTTTAGTTATTTATATGTGATTAAAGTGTTTGTTTTGTTTATGGTATTTATTTATTTATTTATTTATTTATAAAATTTTCAAATATGTAGGCATAGACATCAGTTGCTGACTGATATTTAAGTATGTCTAAAACATTGTTTTTATTTAAAGAGGCGTTGATTTATAGTTTAATTAACATCGTTTCTTAATTTTCACATCGGTTACTCACTGAGGTTCTAGTATGTCTAATACATCGGTTATTTATATAAAAATGATGTAACATGTTGTCTTTCACATCAGTGTAGAACCAATGTGAAAAACAAGGACCTTTTACTACACCCACGTAGACATCAGTTTTTTGCATTTTTCACATCATTGAATAACCGATGTCTATTGACGTTTTTCTTGTAGTGTTAAGTTGTTTGATAATCAATTTTGTATTATATATTGTATATTTTGAGTGTAAAATGGTTAGAAATTAGACTGGGGGATTTTTCCATGAACAAATTAATGTTAAGGAATAAACCCTGGAAGAAGTTCAAGCCATGATCATCCCTCAGAGAAAAGATGTAAAAGTTTGGAGTTGAATAAAGTTGTTCAATGAAAAATATTCCAATTCAAGATATCGACAAGTCACATATCAAGTTATACCGAGAAATCATTTGAGAAGTCCAGAATGACTTGTAGAGAAGTCCAAAATGGCTTATAGAGAAGTCTCAGAGATATCTACAAGTCAAATCAAGATGTAGAGAATTGGAGATATCGACAAGTCAAATGAAGATGTGAAGAATTGGAGATATTGACAAGTCAATTTCTCGTATAGAGATCTCAGAGATATTGATAAGTCAAATTATGTATATAGAGATCGCAGAGATATCGGCAAGTCATTTCTTCATGTAAAGATCTCAGACATATCGACGAGTCATTTCACATGCAAGGATCTAGAGACCTCGACAAGTCAAGTATAACTATAGAAAACTCAGAGATCTCGATATTCATTATGCTTATCGAGATGTCACTTCTCTATATAACAAACTTGAGATCACGACATACTTCTCAAATTCAGAATGCAGACAAGTTCAAGATTCGAGATTACCAGTCAACAAATGATCTATTCACTAGATTGAAAAGTCTACAAGATCAAAGGCCAAGATTAACTGGACAAAGGGTGGTCACAGATCTACAAGATTCTTCACAGATTTAGTAAGCTAGAAATGGAAATAGAAAAAGGTTTCTTTAGAAAGTAGTTTAGTACGTTTTAGTGCAAGTCTTATAAACTTGTGCTGCTAGTCTATAAAGCATGCATGGGTCCTTAGTTCACAAGTAACAAACATATTTAGATTTTCTTATAAAATCTCAAGATAGAAGTTGAGTTCTTGTTTTCTTAAGAAAACAGAATTTGTAGTAAGACAATCTTAATTAATACAATTAAGTGAGTTTTTAAAAATATTGTGGTTGTTGATTAATTCTGTAAACATAATATCTCTACAATATCTTAACTGCTTTGTTCACCCACAATCCAAACAATTTTAAAAAGGCTAAAAATCCAACAAATACATTCACCCCTGTGTTGCAATTCAATATCCAAAAAGTGGTATCAAAGCAAAATAAAAGTAAACAGATAAAGATCTTGGAAGAATGAGTGCACAAAAGATAAGCAGTATCAAGATACGAGCCTTTGATAAAATCAACTATACACTATGAAAGAAAAAGATGATGTTGTTCATAAGGATTGCGCTAGGGCGAAAACAGGCGCTAAAATTCACACAAGTATACGCATTCGCAAGTAGTATAAGATATAATTCAAATTCGTTCCCACAGAGACTGGTTTATGTTAAGTTCAATTTATGCACCTAAGCAACAATGTATGGTTATCGCTCAATGCTAAGATAAATAACAATTTGGGTTTTGATTAAACTAAGAGATTATACTAAATAGCATTAACTAAGAGAATTGAGGTTGAATTACTTATATGAGATAAACATGGAGTTCTAACTTCATTACTACTTCATTCAAAGTCATTGTTCTTAACCTTGGTATGCAATGGTGATGACAACTAATCAGATAACACGAAACTAGTAATTGCCAACTTTCATTGTACAAATACCCTACTACCAGACAACCACAAAAGAGATAAAAGGTGAATAGACACCAATTATGTTGAGACCCTATATGTCTATAGAATTTGACAACATAAAGGTTTGATGCGCAAGTTATCGATCGTGATTACATAGGGCAAGTAAGATGGTTAAAATTACCTAAGAATTATGCATAATAATTATACATGAACCTATGCTAGCATGGCAAGTTCTAAATCTCTATATTCACTATCGCTTCAATAGAGATTAACATGTTATCTTATATGTTAGCTACGCACATAAGACGAATAAGCACAATCAATACTAGGATATCAATCAATCACCACACACCAAGATATTGAAACAAATTAACTATAGAAATTCATAAGTAAATCCGTTAGAACCCCACGATAACGATTAGTTCAAAACCGAACTCATCATCACCATGGGTTCCAATAAAAGCATGATATAAAATAATATAAGAGTACTAGGGTTCAAAGACAAATCGAAAACAAGCATCCAAGTATCAACTATATTAGAGAATACAAAAGTATTCTTCTCCGTAGGCGTTTCGTGCTCTCTAGGTCTTCTTATTGCTCTCCCTGGTCTCCTTCTTTTTAAAAACATCTTTTTATTGATATATATAGGCTCCAGGATGACCAGGACTCTCAAAATCTTCAATTTTGACTAAAATCAGGATTCTGGTGCAGAAACTGGGCACGGGCGCGCTACTTTCTTCTGGAAATTTTCTGACAATTCTTCTTTTGGCCGTATCTTGAGTTCTGCTCGTCAGAATTAGGCGATTCAACTGCTACGCAAAGCTAACAAGATTATCTACAACTTGAGAATGGACTAGGATTCCAATTATGATATATTTTCAGTTTTTTTCCTTGAAAAAGCTCATTTCTTCATTTAACTGATGCCTGAAATGCAATAACACAAAAACATATCAAAAATACCAACTTGAGTCCAAAACACCAACTTAAGAATGTAATTAAGCATTCCAAGTAGATATAAAATCCACTCATCAGATTTTCAACCCTATATACATTCAGATTCTCAAGAATGGACCTTTTATTCCCCGAAAGACCCCTCAAAATACTGAAAAAGAAAAGGGCTCTCTAGAAAGTGGCCTGCAACTAATACTAATAGAGTCACTTGACAATGTTATGTACAACAATATTGTCAAATGTGACACAACCAAACAGATTTGAGAGAAAACTGAAATTCTGTGTGAGGGTACAGAGGAAGTAAGATCCAATCAAAGGAGAATACTGGTGTCTCAGTATGATAGTTTCATGGCTAGACCTAAGGAAAGGATTACTGAAGTTTTTGAGAGATTTAATAAGTTGATAAATGACTTGAAACTTCATGGTAAGTATTATGAAGCTGAGAAGGTAAACTTGAAGTTTTTGCTCACACTTCATGACCACCTTTAACAGAAAATATCAACTATTAGATAAAGAAGAGACTTGAGCAGAATGACACTAGAAGTCTTGTATGGGATTTTGAAAATATATGAGCTTGAAATATTATAAAGGAAGTCATTAACAGAAAACCAAGGACATGTGGTTGATGAATCAAGTGCCTTAATGGTCAATAACAGTGCAGAAAGTGAAGATGAACAATATGCTCAAATTCCAGTCATTTATTTTGTTGAGTATAAGAACAAGGGACCTCAGAAACAAGTTCTTTTAGAGCTAGAGGAAGATGAATTCTTCACCCTTGATGAGCTAGATGAGATGGATCAATTAATGGCTTACCTGGCTAGAAAATTCTCTAACATCAGGGTTAAAAAGCCAAGGTTTTTCAAGAACAAGGGACAGTCCACAAACAGCAACAACTGGAAATCAAAAACTTAGTTCAACTCAGCTAGTAAAGGTGGCTACAAAACTGGATCTGTTTATAGATAAAAAATAATGTGCTTTAACTGTGATAAGTTGGGCCACTTTGCAACTGAGTGCAGCAAGCCAAAGTAAGTGAAGAAGGATAAAGCCTATCTGGAATTAGAAGCAAAGTATGAAGCTCTCTTGAAGAAACAACAGGGAAAGGCTTACATAGATGAAGGAAAGAGTTGGGATAAAACTGATGAAGATGATGATGATAATGAAGAATTTAGGAATTATGCACTCATGTCTCTTGAGCAAGGAGAGTCATCCTCATCAAAATTAGAGTTACCAACTTTAACTACCATTGATTTAAATATAAGAAAATATAAAGAAACTGTTGAAAAGATGAGTGGAGAGATGTTTCATATCTACACAAGCATGGTGGCAGCTAGTGAGGAAGTTAGTAGACTATTAAAGATTAATGAGAAGTTTGAGATTGAAAAACAAAAATTGGAGCTGCAGCTTATTAAACTTGAAAAAGGTAAGCAAGACAATGAATATCTGAATAACAAGCTAAAGTGTGCAAGTGAAATTGAAGCCGTGTTGAGGGAAAAATTGGAAAAGAATGAGGTGAAATTAAAGTCTTTCAGAAATGTATCTCAGTTGATTGGACAATACCATGAGAGAAGCAAACCATGTTCTAATATTGCTATTGGTTTGGACTATGATGACTTGAACAATAACAAGAAAATTGAAGGTGACAAAGGTAAGGCAATTACAGATCAAGATGTCCCAGTTATACTGAGAAAAGTAGATGTACCTTTGTTCAAGGCATGTGAGGTTAATTTTAGTGAGGTTAAGTTGGTCATCAAACAAGAATTTACGGATGAAGACAGTGGAAAGAAGGATGAAGAAACCACTCCTATTGTTGAAATTAAGAAGATGCCCATATTCAATCAAAATACAAAGACACCAACCAAGGAAATCAAAATTGAGAGTGCTAGCAAAAAGAAGAAAAACATAAATGGGAAGATAGGTGTGAACAAAAACAGCAACTATGTCTATGCTGCAGATGCTTGTTGAGTGGCATTAATGACACTTTATTACGCTCCGTAAAGATTTGAATTGGTGTATTTGTACTCAAGTTGTTGGCGTTTTTACGTATTTTTGTAGTATTTTTGCATTACAGGTAATTTCCAGGTAATCAGGTAAATTAGCATGGTTGTAGTGCTAATTTGGTATTTGGATGGTATTGGAATAAAGGCTCGTGAAAAGATCGGCTCAAATCATCAAGGAGAAGAAAAGAAATCAAAATTTTATTCAGGAGGACGGCGCACCCGCGCTTAAGTAGCGCGCGTCCGCGCCCAATGAGCAGAAACTCAGCGTGCCCGCGCTGGTCAAGCGCGCGGCCGTGCCAGGTCGGGGTAGCAGAATTATGTTTATATTGGGATTTTGAGAGTTTGAAGCCCTGGTCAATTCTACAGCATATATATACGTAAATAAAGACATTTTTCATAAGGAGAGACATAACAGAGCTGAAGGAGAAGACGACAATAAGACCTATAGCACAATTCAACGAAGGTGAAGAAGATCTAGTTTATTTTTATGAATCTTTGTTATAAGTATTAATCTTGGATGCTCGTTTCTTGTTTTTTTGAACCTAATACTCTGGATTTCGTACTTTGTTTATTATTCGTTTATAAAGGCTATGTTTATTATACCATACTTTTATCGGAACCCACATTGATGATGAGTCCGATTGTGGGCTAATCGTTATTATGGGGTTCTAGCGGATTTATTTATGTATTTCTTTAGTTGATTTGTTTCGATGCCTTAGTGTGTGGTGATTGTATGATAACCTAGTATTGGTTGTGCTTATTAATCTTATGAGCGTCGCGAACTTATAAGTAGGTTATTAATTCTTAAAGAAGCAACAGTGAATTTAAGGGTTTAGAAGTTGCCATGCTAGCATAGGTTCATGTGTCATTGTTATGCATGATTCGTAGGTAATTTTTACCATCTTACTTGCCCTATGTCATCACGATAGAGAACTTGTGCATTAAACCGTTATGTTGTCAAATTCTATGGAGATATAGGGTCTCAATATAATTGGTATCTATTTAGCTTCCATCTCTTTTGTGGATGTCTTGTAGTATGTTATTCATGCAACGAAATTTGGCATTTAGCAGTTTCGTGTTATCTGAAATGTGTCATCACCATTACATGCTAGGGTTAAGAATGAAAAGGCTATTGAATGAAGTATTTAATGAAGTTAGAATCCCATATTTGTGTTATATATTATTCAACTCTTTTTACTCTCTTTAGTTAATGTTCTCTAGTATAATTCTCAATAGTTAATCGTAGTATAATCAAAATCCAATTTGTTATTCATTTTAGCATTGAATAATAGCCATATCATTGTTGCATAAGTGCATAAATCATAAAGTTAATCTAAGCCTGTCCATGTGGGAATGAACTAGAAATAATTCTATATTACATATGAACGCATATACTTGCGTGAATTTTAGCGCGTGTTTAGCGACTAACAAGTTTTTAGCGCCGCTGCCGGGGACACGGTGTTAACTTTTAGTTTATGTGTTTGTCATTAATGATCATTAAAGTCCATTGACTCAGACATTGTTACTTACTTACTCTTTTCCTTGTCATGTTTCAAGTACTCTAGCGAGCGTGTATGCATACGCGTTCACGGACTCGTAAGAGAACTCTGGATCAAGCCGAGGAAGAAGCTGTAGTGATTCGAAAGGAAGTTTTTGAGGACGAAGAGAAAGTAGAAGAAGAGGAGAAAGTCGAGGAACCAGGTTTAGTAGTGATGGGAGATCAAGCAGAAAATCCTAAGGCTCTGATGGACTATTCTCAGCCTAAGATCAATGATATTCAGTCGAGCATCATCAGACCATCCATCTCGGCTAACACCTTTGAGATCAAGTCAAGCACGATTCAGATGATACATAACTTAGTTCAGTTTGGGGGTTCTCTTATAGAAGACTCCAACATGCACATCAGGGATTTCATCGAGATATGTGACACTTTCAAATTCAATGGGGTGACTGAGGATGCTATCAAGTTGTGACTCTTCCCATTTTCTCTGAGGGATAAGGCAAAGTGCTAGTTATATTCTCTACCACCAAGGTCTATCACCAAATGGGAGGATCTAGCTCAAAAGTTTCTCACTAAATTCTATCTTATGGCGAAGACTGCTGCAATCAAGATGCTCTTACTCAGTTTGCTCAATAAACTGGAGAATCTTTGTGTGAGGCTTGAGATCGATATAAGGAGATTCTAAGGAAGTTCCCACACCATGGCATGCCTGATTGGATGATTATAAACTGTTTCTACAATGGTTTTGGCGCTCAATCTAGACCTATGCTTGATGCAGTGTCTGGTGGAGCCTTATGGGCCAAAAGCTATAATGAAGCTTATGAGTTGATTGATCTCATGACAGCTAATGAATACCAGAATCGTACGCAAAGAATGTTTCAAGGAAAGGTCGCAGGTTTCTGGAAGTTGATATAGCTACTGCTATAGCTGCTCAACTTCAAGCTTTGACGATGAAAGTGGAATCTTTGTTGAATTATGGAGTTAATAAAATCACTAGTGTTTGTGAGCTTTATGAGGGAGCACATGAAACTGAGAAGTGTGCTATTTCTAGCGAATCAGCTCAATTTGTGAGCAACTTTCAGAGATCACAGCAACAAGCTCCAGCCACTTATCATCCAAATAACCGCAATCATCCTAACTTCAGATGAAGTAACAATCAGAAAGCGGTGCAAGAATCTTATCAGCCATATACAGCAAAGTAGTATAACCCTCCTGGTTTTCAGCAACCACAATATGCCCCTAGGCAACAACTTCAACTTCAGCAGTTACTGCAAGCTAATGAAAAATCTGAATTGGAGGAGTTAATGCGTATGTGTAAGAGCTAAGCTGTGTCTATCAAGACCTTGGAGAATCAGATTGGGCAATTGATAATGCATTAATGAATCGTCAACCCGGCACGCTTTCAAGCGATACTGAAGTTCCAGGCAAGAAGGAAGCTAAGGAGCATGTTAAGGCAATTATATTGAGGTTTGGTAAGGTTGCAAATCCTGAAAAAGCTAAGACTCCAGAAGCTGAAGTTGAGGCTGAAGAAGAAGAAGTGTAGAAGGAAGCAGAAGTGGAACCAAGGAAGACTACTGTTGAGCACACTCCTCTTGAGTGTAATATAGGGGAGAAACAGATCTACCCTCTACCTCCTTTTTCCTAAGAGGCTACAGAAGAAAAAGCTGGATAAGCAGTTTGAGAAGTTTATGGAGGTGTTCAAGAAACATCACATCAACATACCTTTCGCTGAAGCTCTTGAAGAAATGCCTAGTTATACAAAGTTTATGAAAGGTATTCTCTCTACGAAGGTGAAGCTTGATAACTTAGAGACCGTTGCTCTCACAGAGGAATGTAGTGCTGTGCTGCAACAAAAGTTGCCTCTGAAGCTTAAAGATCCTGGAAGCTTCACTATTCCTTGTACCATTGGAAATGTATCATTTGACAAGTGTCTCTGTGACTTTCGAGCTAGCATCAATCTGATGCCCTTGTTAATCTTCAAGAAGTTGAACTTGCCTGATCCAAAACCTACTTATATGACTTTGTAGTTGGCCGACCGTTCTATTACATATCTGCATGGTATTGTGGAGGACGTCTTGGTCAAGGTGGATAAACTCATCTTCCCTGCTAATTTTGTAATTCTTGATTTCGAGGAGGATAAGAAGATTCCTATAATCTTGGGAAGACCTTTTTTGGCTATTGGCCGAACCTTGATAGATGTGTAGAAAGGTGAGCTCACCATGCAAGTGATTAATCAGGATGTAACTTTTAATGTGTTCAATTCCACGAAGTTCCCTACGGAAAACGAGGAGTGCTTAAAAGTTGAGTTGGTTGATTCTGTGGTTACTTTAGAACTTGATCAATTGCTAAGGTCTGATGCCTTAGAGAAGGCCTTATTGGGGAATTCTGATAGTAAAGATGATGAAAGGGATTAGCAGTTCCAATATCCGAATGCTTCTCCCTGGAATAGGAAGATTAATATGCTTTTTGAATCTTTGGGAATGAAGGAGTTGAACAAAGCTCCTAAGCGCCTCAAGCCATCTATTGAGGAAGCTCCTACTCTTGAGCTTAACCCTTTACCTGAACATTTGAGGTATGCATTTTTAGGTGATGCATCTACTTTGCCTGTTATTATTGCATCTGACCTTTTAGGTAGCGATGAGGAGCAGCTTTTGAGAATTCTTAGAGAATTCAAATCGGTAATTGGTTGGACTATAGAAGATATCAAAGGAATCAGCCCTTCGTATTGCATGCACAAAATTTTGATAGAGGAAGGAAGCAAGCCTGCTGTTGAGCAACAGAGAAGGCTAAATCCAATCATGAAAGAGGTTGTGAAGAAGGAAATCCTCAAGTGGCTGGATGCAGGGATCATTTATCCTATTTCTGACAGTTCATGGGTAACCCAGTGTAGTGTGTGTCAAAGAAATAAGGTATCTTTGTGGTCGCTAATGAGAAAAATGAGCTTATTCCTACACGAACAGTCATAGGGTGGAGAGTTTGCATGGATTATAGGAAGCTAAACAAGGCCACGAGAAAAGATCACTTTTCTTTGCCGTTTATTGATTAGATGCTTGACATATTGGCAGAGCATGAGTACTACTGTATTCTGGATGGTTATTATGGTTATAATCAAATTTGCATTGCTCCAGAAGATTAGGAGAAGACTACTTTCACTTGTCCATTTGGTACTTTCACCTTTCGCAAAGTTTCTTTTGGGTTATATGGAGCACCAGCCACATTTCAGAGATGCTTGATGGCTATCTTCTTTGATATGATTGGTCAGAATGTGGAGGTGTTCATGGACGATTACTCTGTGTTTGGTGATTTATTTGATGAGTGCTTGCAGAATCTAGGAGACGTTCTCAAGAGGTGTGTTGAGACCAATTTGGTTCTCAATTGGGAGAAATATCATTTTATGGTGCGATAAGGCATTATTCTTTGGCACAAGGTCTCTAGCAAGGGTCTTGAGGTGGACAAAGCCTAATTGGGGGTCATCAAAAATCTTCCCCCACCAATTTCTGTTAAGGGAGTTCGTAGTTTTCTTGGCCATGCGGGCTTCTACAGGAGGTTCATCAAGGACTTCTAAAAAATTTCTAACCCTTTGTGCAATCTTCTGGAGAAGGATTTCCCGTTTAAGTTTGATGACGAGTGCGTGGCTGCTTTCAAGTTCTTAAAGAAGAGTTTAATCACGGAACCTGTCATAACTGCACCTTATTGGAGTGAACCTTTTGAGATGATGTGCGATGCAAGTGACTATGTAGTTGGAGCAGTTCTTGGGCAGAGAAAGAACAACATATTTCATGTGTTCTACTATGCTAGTAAGACCCTAAATGGTGCACAACTGAATTATACTACTATGGAGAAAGAACTTTTAGCTATCGTCTATGGTTTTGAGAAATTTTGATCTTATCTGCTTGGGATAAATGTGACAGTTTTCACTGATCACGCTGCAATTCGATATCTCGTCTTGAAGAAGGACTCGAAGCCTAGATTGATGATATGGGTTCTTTTACTTCAGGAGTTTGAGTTACAGATCAAGGACATAAAAGGGACTAAAAATCAAGTCGCTGATCATCTCTCGCGTTTAGAGGATCCAATTATAACTTCACAAGATAAGACATTAATAAATGAGTCTTTTCCCGATGAGCAGCTGTTTGGAGTGCAAGAGGAAGAACCGTGGTTTTCCGATATTGTGAACTACCTTGTGAGTAATATCATGCCTTCCGACTTGACATACGCTCAAAGAAAGAAGTTTCTGCATGAAGTGAAGTGGTATAAGTGGGATGAGCCGTTTCTTTTTGACAAGGAGCGGACCAAATCATCAGGAGATGTATTCCTTACAGCGAAACGGGGAGGATCTTGTGAGATTGTCACTCAACGGCTTATAAAGGACATTATGGTCGAGAAAAGACAGCAGCTCGTATTCTTCAAGCAGGTTTCTTTTGGCCGACCTTGTTTAAATATGCTCATCAATTCGTTTTGAAACATGATCGATGTCAACGTGTTGGTAATATGTCCAAGAAGGATGAGATGCCTCTTAATGTGCTTCTCGAGGTTGAAGTCTTCGATGTTTGGGGAATTGACTTCATGGGGCCATTTGTCTCATCTTGTAACAATCAGTATATTTTGTTGGCGGTTGATTATGTGTCGAAATGGGTTGAAGTGAAGGTGTTTCCAACAAACGATACGAGAGTAGTGCTTAATTTTCTTCACAAGCAGATATTCACAACTAAGAGTCATAATCAGTGATGAGGGGTCACTTTTTTGCAATCGCAAGTTCCCTGCTATGATGCAAAGATATAATGTGAATCATCGCATTGCTATGGTTTTTCATCCTCAGACGAATTGTCAAGCTGAGGTATCTAACAGACAGATCAAGCGCATTTTAGAGAAGGTGATAAGTGGATTTTATATCACCTTGGAATGCTTTATTACAAGCTTAAATTGTTGTTTTAGACTCAAGTTGTTGGTATTTTGATGTGTTTTTGGGTTATTATATTTCAGGTATCGGTTAAATGAAAAAATGAGCTTTTAAAGGAAATATGATGAACATTTATCAGATTTGGAAGTCAAGGCCATTGTCAAGTTGTAGAAAATCTCATTAGTTTCACGTGGATAGTTGAATCGCCTAATTCTGACGAGTAGAACTCAAGTTATGGGCAAAATAAGATTCATTAGAATTTTCCACAAAGGCTGCACCCGGCCGCGTCAGAAGTGCACGCGACCGCCTGATGACACGCGGCCGCCTCTAACCCGTACGCGACCGTGTGCTGATGCGCGGCTGACTTCGCTGATTTCGCTGAAAAGGCCTTTTTTGAGTGGAATTTGACGATTTTAAGGGTCCAGGTCCAATATGGGCTTCTATATACTTAAAAAAGGGCTTTCATCAACCGGGAAGATTGGGAGATCAAGGAGAAGACCTGGAAGCATAAAACAACTTCGGAAAAGAAGATCTTGTTTTCTACTTGTGATTCTTTGAAAATAGTTGTAACTTTGGATGCTCGTTTTCACTCTTGTTGAATCTTGACCTTTTTTTATTCGTACTTTGATTATTATTCAGTTTATTAAGACCTTGTTTATACTATGCTTTCATTGGAACCCATGATGATGATGAGTTCAATTATGGGCTAATCGTTATCATGGGATTCTAGCGGATTTACTTATGGATTTCAATAATTAATTTGTTTCGATATATTGGTGTGTGGTGATTGATTGATATCCTAATATTGGTTGTGCTTATTCATCTTATGTGTGTAGCTAACATATAAGATAGCGTGTTAATCTCTATTGAAGCGACAGTGAATATAGAGGTTTAGAACTTCCCATGCTAGCATATGTTCATGTATTTGTCATGCATGATTCGTAGGTATTTTTAACCATCTTACTTGCCCTATGTAATCACGATAGATAACTTGCGCATTAAACCGTTATGTTTTCAATTCTTATAGACATATAAGGACTAAGCATAGTTGTTGTCTATTCAACTTCTATCTCTTTTGTGGATGCTTGGTAGTAGGGTATTCGTACAACAAAAGTTGGCGTTTACTAGTTTCGTGTTATCTGATTAGTGTCATCACCATTACATGCTAAGGTTAAGAACAATAAGGCTATTGAATGAAGTATTTAATGAAGTTATAATCCCATGTTTGTCATATATAGTAATTCAACCTCAATTCTCTTAGTTAATGTTATATAGTATAATCTCTTAGTTTAATAAAAACCCAATTTGTTATTTGTCTTAGCATTGAGCGATAACCATACATTGTTGCATAGGTGCATAAATTGAACTTAACCTAAACCAGTTTCTGTGGGAACAAATCAAATTTATATCTTATACTACTTGCGAACGCGTATACTTGCGTGAATTTTAGCGCGTGTTTTCGCCCTAACAAGTTTTTGGCGCCGCTGCGGGGACTCGGTGTTAATTTTTAGTTTATGTGTTTGTCATCAGTGGTCGTTAAAGTTCACTAACTCGGATTCTGTTACTTTCACGATTTATTTGTTTGTGTTTCAGGTACTCATTACAATGGGAGATCCAGCAGCACAAACCAAAGCCTTGATGGATTTTTCTCAACCCAAGATCAATGACATTCAATCTAGCATTGCCAGGCCCGCTATCACAGCTAATACCTTTGAGATCAAGCCTGGCATAATTCAATGGGTACAGAATTCAGTCCAGTTTGGGGGTTCTCCAACGGAAGATCCCAATACGCACATTAGGGATTTTATTGAGATCTGCGACACCTTCAAGTTCAACGGTGTTTCTGAAGATGCTGTGAAGCTGAGACTGTTCCCATTCTCTATGAGGGACAAGGCTAAGAGCTGGTTACACTCTTTACCAGCTGGTTCGATTACTATTTGGGAAGATCTTGCTCAGAAGTTTCTTACTAAATTCTTCCCTATGGCGAAGAGAGCTGCACTCAAGAATGCTATTACTCAATTTGCGCAGAAAACGGCAGAATCCCTATGTGAAGCTTGGGAGCGCTACAAGGAGATGTTAGGAAGTGTCCTCATCATGGAATGCCTAATTGGATAATCATCAATTGTTTTTATAATGGGTTGGGAGCACAGTCCAGACCCATGCTCGATGCAGTATCAGGCGGAGCATTATTGGCAAAGAGCTATGAGGAAGCTTATGATCTAATTGAATTGATGGCTGCTAATGAATATTAGTATCCAACCCAGAGATGTCCACAGGGCAAGGTAGCAGGAGTTCTTGAAGTGGATACAGCTACGGCTATCACTGCTCAACTAAAGGCGTTGTCTATGAAGATCGATTCTCTGGCTAACTATGGTGTTAAGTAAATAATTAGTGTTTCTGAGCTGTGTGCAGGACCGCATGTGACAGAGCAATGCACTATATCTAGTGACTCAGCGCAGTTTGTGAGCAACTTTCAGAGATTCCAGCAACCAGTTCCAAACACTTATCATCCTGACAACTAGAATCATCCTAACTTCAGCTAGAGCAACAATCAGAATGCGATACAACAACCGTTCCAGCAGTTTGGAAATAAGCTATTCAACCCTCCTGGTTTTCAGCAACAAATTACACCAAAACAACAAACTCATGGTGCATGTCTATCTTCGAATGAAAAAATCTGAATTGGAGGAGTTGCGGCTTATGTGCAAAAACCAGGCTCTTATATGCCAAAGCCAGGTTGTTTCTATCAAGACTCTGGAGAACCAAATAGGGAAAATTATTAATGCCTTATTGAATCGACCACCAGGAACGCTTCCTAGTGATACAGAAACAAATCCAGGCAAGAGGGAAGTTGAAGAACAGGTGAACGCCATCACCTTAAGGTCTGGAAAGGTCGTAAGCCCTCAAATTCAGCAAAAGGAAGAGCCTGAAAAATCTCAAGTTTCAGAAAATGCAGTTGTGGCTGAAGAAGAAGTGCAGAAGAAAGCAGAGGTGGAACCAAGGAAGACTACTGTGGAACACACTCCTCCTGAGGGTAATACAGGGGAGAAACATATCTATCCTCCACCTCCTTTTCCTAAGAGGCTGCAGAAGAAAAAGTTGGATAAGCAGTTTGAGAAGTTTTTGGAGGTGTTCAAGAAACTTCATATCAACAAACCTTTCGCTGAAGCTCTTGAACAGATGCCTAGCTATGCGAGGTTTATGAAAGGTATTCTCTCTCGGAAAGTGAAGCTCGATGACTAAGAGACCGTTGCTCTAACGAAGGAATGCAGTGCTGTGCTGCAACAGAAGTTGCCTCCGAAGCTTAAAGATACTGGAAGCTTCACTATTCCTTGCACCATCGAAAACTTGACGTTCGACAAGTGTTTATGTGATTTAGGAGCTAGCATCAATCTGATGCCCTTATCTATCTTCAAAAAGCTTGGTCTGCCTGATCCGAAACCAACATACATGTCATTGCAACTAGCTGACCGTTCCATCGCTTATCCACGAGGTATAGTGGAGGATGTCTTGGTCAAGGTGGATAAACTCATCTTTCCTGCGACTTTGTAATTCTTGATTTTGAGGAAGATAAGAAGATTCCCATCATCTTGGGAACACCATTCTTGGCTACAGGTCGAACTATGATTGATGTACAAAAAGGAGAGCTTACAATGAAGGTTCATGATCAGAAGGTCACTTCTAATGTGTTCAAGGCAATAAAGTTACCCACAGCTAAAGAGGAGTGCTTTAAAGTAGAGTGGGTAGACTCTGTCATGAATTCGAAATTTGAGCAATTGCCAAAGTTAGAGACCTTAGAGAGATCCTTAAAGGGGAAATTAGTTATTGATGACAAGGAAGGAGCAGAGCAACTGCAGGTTTTGAATGCACTTTCGTGGAAGAGGAAGTTGGATATGCCATTCGATTCTCTTGGGTTAGCAGACCTCAAAATTTCTCAGGAGCGTCTCGAGCCGTCTATTGAAGATGTTTCTACACTTGAGCTTCACCCACTACCAGATCACTTGAGTTATGAATTCTTAGGTGCACCACATGATAAGGGTTTGGGATATATTTTTGATGATGTAGAGGGTAGCTGAACGAACCCTCCAATGCTACAGAGGGTTCTTCTCATGTGCGGTAGGCAATTGATAGGACTGATGTTGGTGATGAGCAGTACAGGCGAGTAATTAGGCACATGGAGGCCATGCACGACATTCACCATCGTTTTGCTGCAGATTTAACACGGGCTGTAATATCCGGGATGTATCGTGTAATTACTTTTGCTAATAAATAATTATTATATGTGTTCAGTATCAATTCTTTAAATTATTTGTTAAGTGTTAAATGTGTTTGGATGTTTAAAAATAATGTTAATTGAGTATTTTAATTTTCATATGTCCAAATTAAAATATAGATAATTGTCATATCTTCCTAATTATTTTTATGACGATTTATGATTTTATAGGAATTATATGGATTCTATAAAATCTTTTTCCGAGTATTTAAAAACTATTTTATACAAACGGGAACCAACCGACGTCATCCGTTGTTACGTTTTATAACCCGAAACTCTTCCGAGAACTCTTTCCTAACCTAATTGTAATATTCCGAGCATTTTCCATGTTTCGACTTTTTCGATCCGGCATACGGTTTGTCCTGCGCGGGTCCCGACGCAACATTTTCGATACATTATTCGTTTCGGTAAATCAATAAAACTCGTATTTTTGATAAACAGGATCTTTTTATTAAACTATCACAATTATCACCTCGTAATACGTGTAACCAGGCGCTGAGACCAAGACCGCATTACAAATTGTGCTGATTTGGATAATTATCCCGAAAACCGGTACCGTTTGGATCAGTTTTTATAAATAAATGTACCATTTTATATCCGGAATGATCCAACGGGATACTAATTTTCCGTAATTATAAATAGCCTTTACCGTATATTATTCCGTATCAAAAATCATTTGCAGTCAGTAATTATATAAATTTCCAGAGAAAATTCATATATTCATAAACCTTTCTGAAAATCAAAGCAACAATCGGAGGTGTTACCGGAGTCCGTTTGGAAAACTCGAGTACTCAAAACGAAGGTCTTTAGGTGTACTATCAGATTCTTTGAACAATATACCTGCAGAAATCAAGGTTTATTTTCTGGAAATTTGTTTATTTTCGAATTATTTTTATTAAAAATATTAATTTTTGTACGGATGATTGTTTGAATGATTTGATGATTGCATGTTGTAGAACTTGTTTTCCTGATGATTTTCATATGTCATATGTCCGATTTGGAGTTCAATAACATGTTCAAAATTGAGTTTAATCTTCGAATTTTAAAATTAGGGTTTATAACCCGTATGAATGTTTTCAATTTAAATTTGGGCCTTTTTGATTTAGGGTTATTAGCTATTGATTTATAGTGGGTTGTGTTCCTTATGAAATTTGCAATCGATTGGTATATAGCTCGTTAACAGAGGATGTCTGAATCGAAGGGAGTTGTGTTTTGAAGTTTTCGATGTTTCGCCGGAAACTGGCGATGTTCTTGGCCATTTTCCGGCCAGGACAGGGTTGATTGATGTGTTTTGATTGCATAAATAGGTTCCAGGTATTGTGTAGAGTATATCTAGAGCAGATGATAAGGTGAGGATTCCGGAATCGTGTTCTCCGGCCACCCCTGTGTTTTCCGGCGACTGGAACTGTAAAATTACAGTTTAGTACCTCAATTATTGGGGACGATGAAGTTCAGTCCCTGAACTTTCCAGAGTTTGCAAATTTAGGATTCCTGTTTTAAAAATATTCAAAAATCATATTTTCTATCTATTTTAATTATGAAAATTCGTTTTTAATTTCTGAAAATTCTAAAAATTATTATTTTAATTAAAAAAATTATTTTTAAATCAAAAAAAATCTGAATTAATTAGTTAATTAATTTCAGTTAATATTTAATTGATTAATTGGTCAATTAATTCGAACATTAATTGATTAATTTATTTAATTAATTATTAATTAATTTAATTAATTATTTAATTAGATTTAATTATTTAAAAATGATTTAAAAATTCCGAAAAATAGTTTCGAGCTTTAAAATATTATTTTAAATTATTATCAAGGCTCGATAATTATTATAAAATTGTTTTAAAGCCAGAATTGGCCAACCGAACCCTGTTTATTACTCTGAAATTGATCCAACTACCCGTTTTAATTCCGAAAAATGTTTTTAAACTCATTTTAAATACCCGAAAGCCTGTTTATGACCCGAGACTTCTTTATAAATGATATATCATTGATTATTTGACGTGTATGTGCTATATATGACTTGTTGGTTAACCGTCGGTCTATATATTCGATGTTTACTTATTTATAGTATAACTTTCAATCCGTTAATCAGATTTGGGTGAAATGAAGGGTAGATAGAAGTATATGTCTAATAGAATCGTATGAGTTGAATATTGATAGATGTTTATGATATGTGAGCAGAAGAGGCCAGGCGTAGGAAAGGGAAACAGATAGTCGAGGAGTAGACGGTTGTGATTGAAAGTTAGAGAAGTATAGCAAGCTAATACCAGGCAAGTGTTCTGAACTTTCTCAAAATATATTGTAGTAGATTGATAGTCATGTTCTATATTGCAAGTGCTTTGAAGCACTGAACCCAAAACCCTAATTCCAGTTATTGATCTTGAGCCGTAAAGTTTATTCATTCTAAACCATTGATTGTTGTATACCCAAATACGAACCACAGATATACGATACTACTCTACAAATACATACTAACTAAATACCAAACATTGAACCGAATTACTTATATACTCAAACCATTGTACCTTATGATTTAAAAGACCAATTCCTGGTAACCCTGAAACATTGATTCCTTTATTATTCAATTCTTTCATTACCTAACATCCAAGCTTTGAAAATGCCATATTGATCCTTATACAAATTGAAACCATTTCATTATTGAACATCCAATATTGTTAATGATTCGGTTTATTGCTTATTACTGTTTATTCTGTTATTATGTTAGAATTGGATTGTTTTTATAAAATTATGGACCAGATTCGTGGTCAGACCATATAATGGTCAAGTTAGGCCAATATCTGCCTTGGATCCAGTAGTTAGAGCAGTGTTGTGTGCTTTGCTTAGGGTTAGTGCGTGACTGATCAGCAGCCTAACCTTGGTTTTTAAAATGAAAATATAATATCCAATTCTAAATCATAATTCATTGTGCACTCGATATCATAACCCTTTTTATTGATGATCATTATTCTCAGTTTTGTCATTGTGACTTGCTGAGCTAGTTAGCTCATTTGTGCGATGTTGTTTATGTTCTTTTCCAATTAAGAAGGAACTAGTTGGTAACGAAGATCCCCAGTCCAGCGCGAGAGCTAGGGGTTCAGGTTGATCGAGTTAAGCTAGTAGGCTTCTTTTGGGATAATTTGAGTTTGTAAAAGTTTGTAATAATGTTTAATACTTAGTTCTAAGTTTGAATAGTTGGGATTTGAACATTTATAATATAAGTAGGTGTGTTTGGCTTGTGTGCATACTTTAACCTGTTGTGGTTCGTGGTATTTGGTAAGTAGGGTCACTGCATATTATTATTATCTTTATTATTGTTATAAGCTGGTTATAAATAAGGTGTGTGTGTGGACCCCAAACTTCTGACCCAGGTTTGGAGGGCGCCACAGGTTTGGTATTAGAGCTACATGTTATAAGTCACTGATACAAGCCTAGATTGACGGGATGGGTAGAGAGCTAGGATTAGAAGTAAGGAATGGAAAGATAGAACATCGAGAGGTTGAGTGCTACGGTATAATAGGTATTAGTATGATTCGCGTCGTGGCTCGAGATTCTTATACTGCGATATGATTTCAGATAGCAGCGATGGCCGACTCTTTCATCCCCGTATCAGCTGATCACTTAGAGCCTTTAGTTGGAGTACCATCTTCAGATCCACGTCCTGTTGTTCCACCAGTGTTGGCTATTCTACCTCCACCCGTGCTGCAGCCCGTACCACTGCAGGTTATTCCACCTCCAGGTATGAGGCCACCTATCAGAGGACCTCCACCAGCTGATTCAGATTCCATTGGGCATTCAGTTACAGGTGCCCCATTCCAGTCCACATTGTACCCAGTTCCTTATTACCGGTATAAGGCTCTTTTACTAGAGCGTGATTCCTTATTGGCCCAGATCCGAGAGCTGCAGCATATCATCAGGACTACAGATGTTGATCGTGGTGTGAGGGAGCTTCGGGAGGAGATTCATGTGACACACAGGATTCTTGAGGCTAGGCTACATGGAGCTACACTACCTAGCCGTGGCCTTGATGCACTTATGGGATGGGCTACTGAGGTGATGGAGGACTTTGAGAGGATGGGAGGATCAGAGTTTCCTTGGAGTTGAGTCAGAGATCCAGAGATGGAGATGCTGATCAGTGTTATTATGGTTGTGTAGTATGTATAGTAGTGTGTAGTATGTATCAGTAGACTTTTGAGTTGTACTTATAGATTAGAGCAGCTGACTAGTGAGTAGGTTGTTGTACCCTTTTGCTTTTACTTCCGAAGCGTCTTTACGCTTGTACTACCCAAAACTTTTGATCTATATATATATCAGTACCTTTTCCTTTTCAGCATTGTCATTTACTTTACTGCACTTATTTTACTTTACCTTATTTATTGCACCAGTTATACCCCTGTGATACCATGTACCCTGTTCCCTTAACTGTTTATATTCTATAAAGAAGCATGCAATTTACTCAGTTCAACTATTACAACTGTTTTCAAAAAAGAGATATTTCTGTTTTACAAAACTTTTCTTTTATGCAAAGGATTTGCTTTAAAAGCTAAATAAGTTGTTCGATTCTTTACAGAAAAATGCCTCCCAGAAGAAATACCCGCACCAACACCCAGAATGAAGAAACCAACAACAACAACAACAATAACAACCAAGAAGGTAAAACCAGAATGTAAACCCAGAACCCATAGGCCCAGCAATAGCCCAGATCCTTCAAATCTTGGCCCAACAAACATTTCACCTGGCACAATAACAACAAAGACAGACCAATCCCTAGGTAACTTTCAAAACTTTTCAGGTAGTAAACCCACCAGAATTCAAGGGTTCCTTAGAGCCGATTGAAGCAAATGTTTGGTTAAAGGAGATAGAGAAGGCATTTACCTTAGTGAAAGTAAAGGAAGAACAAAAGGATGAGTTTGCAAGATACTATTTGAAGAATGAGGCCACCTATTGGTGGAAAATGGTGAAGACATTGGAAGGTACGGATGTTATTACTTGGGAAAGGTTTAAGGAATTGTTTTTAGAAAAGTATTTTCCCCAGTTTGTCCAGAATCAGATGGAGTTAAAGTTTTTAGAGTTAAAGCAAGGAAATATGTCGGTGGCAGATTATGACAGTAAGTTCGAAGAGTTGTCAAGGTATGTGTCGTCATATGTGGATACTGACAGAAAGAAGGCTAAAAGATTCCAGCAAGGTTTAAAGCAATGGATTAGAGGAAAGGTAGCCATTTTTGAATTGGATACCTATGCAGGAGTTGTACAAAAGGCTATGATTGCAGAGACAGAGAGTGAGATGTCACAAAAGGAGAAAGAAAGCAAGAAAAGGAAATTTGAGGGAAATGAAGGTGAGTCACAACCAGGGAATTTCCAAATTTTAAGAAGGGCAAGTTTCAGCCAGGGAGAAATTCTAATTTCAGGAGACCAAATGCAGGCGACGGAGGCCAGGGTAACCGTCTAGTTAATGTGAATCAGCCGAATCAGTTGAGATTAACTTTTCCAGATTGTCAGGTATGTGGGAAGAAGCATGGAGGAGTTTGTAATAAGTTGAATGTAGTTTGTTTCAAGTGCAATCAGAAAGGGCACTATTCAAGGGAGTGCCGAAATCAGCTAGCAAGAGAGCCAGCAAATAAGGATCAACCTATCCGGAATCCAGCAGTGAAGGTTCCAGCCATTGGATTTACGTGCTTTAAATATGGAAAGCCAGGACATATAGCCAGGGATTGCAAGACACCAGCCCCAGTCAGTAATGCATTGAGGATTATGGGATCTACCCCAACAGTGAATGAGACTCCAAGGGCTAGAGTTTTTGACATGTCAGTGAAGGATTCTGTCCAGGATACTGATGTTATGGCAGGTACGCTTAATGTGAATTCTTTATGTGCCAAAGTGTTAATAGATTCGGGAGCAACTCGATCGTTTGTTTCACAAGATTTTGTTAGTAAGCTAAATTGTCCAGTTGAGTATTTAAATGAAATAATGACTGTGGAATTAGCAAATCAAGAATGAGTATCTGTTAATTAAGTTTGCGGGAATTGTAAGATTGAGATTTCTGGTAGTAAGTTTTGTGTAGATTTAATACCATTTAAGCTAGGCGAATTTGACGTTATCTTAGGAATGGACTGGTTATCTAAGCACGATGCCCAGATAGATTGTTGAAATAAGAAGGTAATGGTGAAGACGCCAGATGAAAGGATAGTAATGTTCAAGGGCCAGAAGCAAGTAAAGAAGTTCTTAACGATGATTCAGGCTAAGAAGCTACTACGGCAAGGATGCGAGCATTTCGTGGCATATGTGATTGACAGAAGTCAGGAGCCAGCAAAACTTGAAGATATTCCAGTAGTCAATGAATTTCCAGACGTGTTTCCTGATGAGTTACCAGGACTTCCTCCAGACAGAGAAGTTGAGTTTGCAATCGACTTAGCACCTGGAACAGAACCAGTATCTAAGGCCCCGTATAGAATGGCGCCCGTTGAGATGAAAGAGCTAACGAAGCAATTGCAAGAGTTGTTAGAGAAAGGAGTAATCAGATCCAGTGTATCCCCGTGGGGTGTACTGGTACTATTTGTTAAAAAGAAGGATGGAAGCATGAGACTGTGCATCGACTATAGGGAGCTCAACAAGCTTACAATAAAGAACAAGTATCCGTTACCCAGAATTGACGATCTGTTTGACCAATTGAAGGGAGCCAGGTACTTCTCCAAGATTGACTTAAGATCGGGATATCATCAACTAAAGATTAATCCAGAGGATATACCGAAGACAGCTTTAAGAACAAGGTATGGACATTACGAATTTTTAGTGATGTCTTTTGGATTGACAAATGCCCCGGCAGCGTTCATGGACCTGATGAATAGAATTTTCAAGGAATATTTGGATAAGTTCGTTATTGTGTTTATAGACGACATTTTGATTTATTCAAAGACGGAAGAGGATCACGCAACATATTTGAGAACAACTTTGGAGATTTTAAGGAAAACGAAGTTATATGCTAAATTCTCGAAGTGTGAGTTTTGGCTACAGGAAGTTCAGTTCTTAGGACTCATAGTCAGTAATGATGGGATCAAAATGAACCCAGCAAAGATTGAGGTAATTACAAATTGGGAAAGACCGAGAACACCCACCGAGGTAAGAAGTTTCTTGGGATTAGCGGGATATTATCGTCGATTCGTTCAAAATTTCTCAAGGATTGCAACACCATTGAAAAAGCTTACACGGAAGAATGAAAAGTTTATATGGAACGATAAATGCGAAGAAAGTTTTCAGGAATTGAAGCGAAGATTAATCACGAAACCTGTTTTGTCACTTCCAGACGATCAAGGGAATTTCGTAATTTATAGCGATGCTTCTCATAAAGGACAAGGATGTGTTCTGATACAGCACGATAAAGTGATTGCATATGCGTCAAGGCAACTGAAGCCACACAAACAGAAATATCCTACTCATGATTTAGAGCTAGCAGCCATAGTTTTCGCTTTGAAAATTTGGAGACATTATCTATATGGAGAAAAATGCGAGATTTACACGGATCACAAAAGCTTGAAGTACATATTCACACAAAAGGAGCTTAATATGAGGCAAATGAGATGGTTAGAATTGATCAAGGATTACGACTGCACGATAAATTATCATCCTGGTAAAGCGAACGTTGTAGCAGAGGCGTTGAGTCGGAAGGAAAAGTTAAATGTGTTATTAGTACCCGAAGAAATATATAAAGAATTCCAGAAATTGGAATTGGAGATTAGAGTTTGCAAGCCTGATGAAGCAAAAATGTAAATTATGACTTTCTAGCCGGAGTTGTTAGAGAAGATAAAGAAATGTCAAGAAGAAGTAATGGATCAAGATATAAATCGTTTGGTAGGTGAAGAATTGTGTACGCAAAAGGACGATCAAGGTATTCTTAGGTTTTCTTCTAGAATCTGGATTCCACCAATGACAGAGTTGAAGAATGAAATTTTACAGGAAGCTCATAACTCGAGGTATTCAATCCATCCAGGGAGTACTAAAATGTACAGGGATTTAAAGGAAAATTATTAGTGGCCAGATATGAAAAGGGAAATTGCGGAATGGGTTAGCAGATGTTATACATGTCAAAGAGTTAAAGCAGAGCATCAGAGACCAAGTGGATTGCTACAGCCATTGGAGATTCCGGAGTGGAAGTGGGAACATATTGCCATGGATTTCATAATTGGATTACCAAGGACAAGGGCTAATCATGATGCCATTTGGGTTATAGTGGATAGACTAACCAAGTCAGCTCATTTTCTGCCTATTAATGAAAGATTTTCACTTGACAAGTTGGTCCATATGTACCTGAAGGAAATTGTAGTTCGTCATGGATTTCCTGTGTCTATCGTATCTGATCGAGATCCAAGATTTAATTCAAGATTTTGGAAAAGTTTTCAAGAATGTTTGGGAACAAGACTGAATATGATTATGGCTTACCATCCACAGACAGACGGCCAGAGTGAAAGAATGATCCAGACAATTGAAGATATGTTACGTGTTTGTGCTATTGACTTCAAAGGGAGTTGGGACGAGCATTTACCTCTGGTAGAATTTTCTTACAACAACAGTTATCACGCCAGTATTGGGATGCCACCCTATGAAGCCCTTTATGGATGCAAATGCAGATCTCCAGTGTATTGGGACGAAGTAGGAGAACGCAAAATACTTGGACCTAAATTAGTACAGCAGAAAAAGGAAGTTGTTGAAGTTATCCAGAAGAGATTGATAGCAGCACAAGACCATCAAAGGAAATATGCATATCAGTCAAGGAAATACATGGAATTCGAAAAAGGGAATTTGGTATTACTGAAAGTATCACCGTGGAAGGGACTAACGAGGTTTGGAAAGAAAGGAAATTTGAGCCCAAGATATGTCGGACCTTTTGAGATTCTAAGGCGCGTTGACAAAGTAGCTTTCGAGTTGGCGTTACCTCCGCACATGGAGCACATTCACAATGTTTTTCACGTATCAATGATTAAGAAGTATAATCCAGACTCCAGGCATGTAATAGAATACGAACCAATAGAGCTTCAGGCAGATTTGTCATATGTAGAGAGTCCAATAGAGATTCTAGAGGAAAGAGAGAAAGTATTAAGAAATAAAGTGGTAAAGTTAGTAAGAGTATTGTGGAGAAACCCAAAGGTTGAAGAGTCAACCTGGGAGTTAAAAAGTGATATGAAAGAAAAGTACCCTCATTTATTTTCTTAGGAGATTCTGAGGACAGAATCCTTTTAAGGGGGGAAGGATGTAATATCCGGGATATATCGTGTAATTACTTTTGCTAATAAATAATTATTATATGTGTTCAGTATCTATTCTGTGAATTATATGTTAAGTGTTAAATGTGTTTGGATGTTTAAAAATAATGTTAATTCAGTATTTTAATTTTTATATGTCCAAAATAAAATATAGATAATTGTCATATCTTCCTAATTATTTTTATGATGATTTATGATTTTATAGGAATTATATGGATTTTATAAAATCTTTTTCCGAGTATTTAAAAACTATTTTATACAAACGAGAACTATCTGACGTCATCCGTTGTTACGTTTTTATAACCCGAAACTCTTCCGAGAACTCCTTCCTAACCTAATTGTAATATTCTAAGCATTTTCCATGTTTTGACTTTTTCGATCCGGCGTACGGTTTGTCCTGCGCGGGTCCCTGCGCAACATTTTCGATACATTATTCGTTTCGGGAAATCAATAAAACTCGTATTTTTAATAAACGAGATCTTTTTATTAAACTATCACAATTATCACCTCGTAATACGTGTAACCAGGCGCTGAGACCAAGACCGCAGTACAAATTGTACTAATTTGGATAATTATCCCAAAAACCGGTACCATTTGGATCAGTTTTTATAAATAAACGTACCATTTTATATCCGGAATGATCCAACGGGATACTAATTTTCTGTAATTATAAATAGCCTTTACCAGTATATTATTCCGTATCAAAAATCATTTGCAGTAAGTAATTATATAAATTTCCAGAGAAAATTCATATATTCATAAACCTTTCTGAAAATCAAACCAACAATCGGAGGTGTTACCGGAGTCCGTTTGGAAAGCTCGAGTACTCAAAACGAAGGTCTTGAGGTGTACTATCAGATTCTGTAAACCATATACCTGCATAAATCAAGGTTTATTTTCTGGAAATTTGTTTATTTTCGAATTACTTTATTAAAAATATGAATTTTTGTACGGATGATTGTTTGAATGATTTGATGATTGCATATTGTAGAGCTTGTTTTCCTGATGATTTTCATATGTCATATATCTGATTTGGAGTTCAATAACATGTTTAAAATTGAGTTTAATCTTCGAATTTTAAAATGAGGGTTTATAACCCGTATGAATGTTTTCAATTGAAATTTGGGGATTTTTGATTTAAGGGTTATTAGCTCGTTAACAGAGGATGTCTGAATCGAAGGGAGTTGTGTTTTGAAGTTTTCGATGTTTCGCCGGAATCGGCGATGTTATTGGCCATTTTCCGGCCAGGACAGGGATGATTGATGTGTTTTGATTTCATAAATAGGTTCCTGGTATTGTGTAGAGTATATCTGAAGCAGATGGTAAGGTGAGGGTTCCAGAATCGTGTTCTCCGGCCACCCCTGTATTTTTCGGCAACTGGAACTGTAAAAATTACAGTTTTGTACCTCAATTATTGAGGACGATGAAGTTCAGTCCCTGAACTTTCCAGAGTTTTCAAATTTAGGATTCATGTTTTAAAAATATTCAAAAATCATATTTTCTATTTATTTTAATTATGAAAATTCGTTTTTAATTTTTGAAAATTCTAAAAATTATTATTTTAATTCCAAAAATTATTTTTAAATCAAAAATAAATCTGAATTAATTAGTTAATTAATTTCAGTTAATATTTAATTGATTAATTGGTCAATTAATTCAAAAATTAATTGATTAATTGATTTAATTAATTATTAATTAATTTTAAATAATTATTTAATTAGATTTAATTATTTAAAAATGATTTAAAAATTCCGAAAAATAGTTTCGAGCTTTAAAATATTATTTTAAATTGTTATCAAGGCTCGATAATTATTATAAAATTGTTTCAAAGCCAGAATTTGCCAACCAAACCCTGTTTCTCAAAAATTGATCCAACGAGCCGTTTTAATTTCGAAAAATGTTTTAAAACTTATTTTAAATACCCGAAAGCCTGTTTATGACCCGAGACTTCTTTATAAATGATATATCATTGATTATTTGACGTGTTATGTGCTATATGTGACTTGTTGGTTAACTGTCGGTCTATATATTCGATGTTTACTTGTTTATAGTATAACTTTCAATCCGTTAATCGGATTTGGGTGAAACGAAGGGTAGATATAAGTATATGTCGAATAGAATCGTATGAGTTGAATATTGATAGATGCTTATGATATGTGAGCAGAAGAGGACAGGCGTAGGAAGTTAGAGAAAGTTAGAGAAGTATAGCAAGCTAATACCAGGCAAGTGTTCTGAACTTTCTCAAGATATATTATAGTGGATTGATAGTCCTGTTCTATATTGCAAGTGTTTTGAAGCACTGAACCCAAAACCCTGATTCCAGTTATTGATCTTGAGTCGTAAACTTTATTCGTTCTAAATCATTGATTGTTGTATACCCAAATACGAACCACAAATATACGATACTACTCCACCAATACATACAAACTAAATACCAAACACTGAACCGAATTACTTATATACTCAAACCATTGTAACTTATGATTTAAAAGACTAATTCCTAGTAACCCTGAAACATTGATTCCTTTATTATCCAATTCTTTCATTACCTAACATCCAAGCTTTGAAAATACCATATTGATCCTTATGCAGATTGAAACCATTTCATTATTGAACATCCAATATTATTAATAATTCAGTTTATTGCTTATTACTGTTTATTCTGTTATTAGGTTAGAATTGGATTGTTTTTATAAAATTGTGGACCAGATTCGTGGTCAGACCATATAATGGTCAAGTTAGGCCAATGTGTGCCTTGGATCCAGTAGTTAGAGCAGTGTTGTGTGCTTTGCTCGGGGTTAGTACATGACTGATCAACAGCCTAACCTTGGTTTTTAAAATGAAAATATAATATCCAATTCTAAATCATAATTTATTGTGCACTCGATATCATAACAATTTTTATTGATGATCATTATTCTCAGTTTTGTCATTGTGACTTGCTGAGCTAGTTAGCTCATTTATGCGATGTTGTTTATGTTCTTTTCCTGTTAAGAAGGAACCAGTTGGTAACGAAGATCCCCAGTCCAGCGCGAGAGCTAGGGGTTCAGGTTGATCGAGTTAAGCTAGTAGGCTTCTTTTGGGATAATTTGAGTTTGTAAAAGTTTGTAATAATGTTTAATACTCAGTTCTGAGTTTGAATAGTTGGGATTTGAATGTTTGTAATATAAGTAGGTGTGTTTGGCTTGTGTGCATACTTTAACCTTTTGCGGTCCATGGTATTTGGTAAGTAGGGTCACTGCATATTATTATTATCTTTATTATTGTTATAAGCAGGTTATAAATAAGGTGTGTGTATGGACCCTAAACTTCTGACCCGGGTTTGGAGGGCGCCATACAGGCTTTGGGCACTATTTTCCAAGCTATTGGTGTTGAGGTTGATTGGCCACCTGATCCTCCACCAGAGGAGGGTGATCTTTCCGACGACAAGGTATGCCTGAAATCCTTATTATTACCTTCAATGAGGATATTGAAATTTTAAGTTTGGGGGTGATAATGTAAGGATTAGTAGTGTGTGTGTCCATATAGATTCATATAGATTCATATTGCATGTTTAGTTGTATTTCATTCATATTTTTACATGATTGTTCTTTTAGGACATATTTGTTTTTTATGTGATTTCATATAGTTGCATTTGCATGCATATTTATCATGATCTCTTAAGATGAACTATGATATTTGATAAGTTGATGTTGATTTGAGTCTGGTGATGACGATCAGAGGGATGTTTAAGTCCTAATGAATTGATTTGCATGCCAGAAACAAATATTTTCATAAAGTCTTATAGGGTTGCTTTTGATCTAGATCATGATCATACTTGTTTGTTGTTGAGATTTAATCACTTGGTTATATTGAGAATTTGGGATGTTCTTGTAATGACGTAAAAACACTGATTTTTTTAATCTGGAGAAAAACTTGGATTTCATTGCTAGTTGTTGTAAGGCTAGGCGTCAAATGGCTAGTAGTTGGCTCATATTTTTATGAGTAGTCTCGGGTTGAATGAGATGGAGCGAAATACACTCATTAAGAAATTATTGAAAGAAAAAAGAAAAAAGAAAAAAATGAAAAAAAGTATGTGTGTTATGCATAATTGATCAAGAGTGATCTCTTTAATACTCGATTTATTAAGTTCTAGGGGACTTTGTGCCTAGTGACCTAAGGCTTTTATAGTCTGGGATCCGCTAACCTAACGCTCGCTATATGGGTATTATTACATAAGTATTTTGGGACCTCATTCATTACACGGTCAATAAGCATCTTTGTTATGTGTCCAATAATAGTGTGAATCTTTGTATAACTCTAGTAGAAAGGAGGTGTTGTGAGTCATAATGCGTTTATTGTCTATTCTGTTTATAAACTTTTGATTGTTTTGATGATAGATAACTTACGTTTATTGATCTAGTATCGAGAGATATCTGTTAAGCATTCCACACACGCACATTTCTGGTTTGTGAGTTGGTTTATGGGATTTATTCGAACTCTGTTTTAAGTCATTGCATTCTTAGAGGCATTGGTTTAGTCATTTGGTTATGGTTATTCGGAGGGGATCGATTACATTATTATTTAGTTGCATTCACGTAGTTGCATTCATGCATTAGGTTTGTTTTGTAGTTTTGAGTCTGTTTATGCTTGAGGATAAACATCGATTCAAGTTTGGGGGTGTGATAAGTGGATTTTATATCCATTTGGAACACTTTATTACAAGCTTAAATTGGTGTTTTGGACTCAAGTTGTTGGTATTTTGATGTGTTTTTGTGTTATTACATTTCAGATATCAGTTAAATGAAGAAAGGAGATTTTAAAAGAAATATGATGAAAAGTGATCAGATTTGGAAGCCAAGGCCAATGTTAAGTTGTAGAGAATCTTGTTAGCTTCGCGTGGACAGTTGAATCGCCTAATTCTGACGAGTAGAACTCAATTATGGGCAAAATAAGATTCATCAGAATTTTCCAGAAAGGCTACACGTGGCCGCGTCAGAAGTGCACGCGACCGCCTGTTGACACACGACCGCCTCCGACCCGCACGCGATCGCGTGTTGATGCGCGGCTGACTTCGCTGTTTTCGCTGAAAAGGCCTTTTTTGAGTGGAATTTGACTATTTTAAGGGTCCATGTCTAATATGGGCTTATATATACTTAAAAAAAGGGTTTTCATCATCCGGGAAGATTGGGAGATCAAGGAGAAGACCTAGAAGCACAAAATAACTCTAAAAAAAGAAGAGTTTTCATCATCCGGGAAGATTTTTTGAAAATAGTTGTAACTTTCGATGCTCGTTTTCATTCTTGCTGAACCTAGACCTTTTTTTATTCGTACTTTTAATATTATTCAGTTTATTAAGAACTTGTTTATACCATGCTTTAATTGGAACCCATGATGACGATGAGTTCAATTATGGGCTAATCGTTATCAGTAGATTCCAGCGGATTTACTTATGGATTTCAATAATTAATTTGTTTCGATATCTTGGTTTGTAATGATTGATTGATATCCTAGTATTGGTTGTGCTTATTCGTCTTATGTGCGTAGCTAACATATAAGATAGCGTGTTAATCTCTATTGAAGCGACAACGAATATAGAGGTTTAGAACTTGTCATGCTAGCATAGGTTCAGGTATTTGTCATGCATGATTCGTAGGTAATTTTAACCATCTTACTTGCCCTATGTAATCACGATAGATAACTTGCGCATTAAATCGTTATGTTTTCAATTCTTATAGACATATAAGGACTAAGCATAATTGGTGTCTATTCAACTTCTATCTCTTTTGTGGATGCTTGGTAGTAAGGTATTCGTACAACGAAAGTTGTCGTTTACTAGTTTCGTGTTATCTGATTAGTGTCATCACCATTACATGATAAGGTTAAGAACAATAAGGCTATTGAATGAAGTATTTGACGAAGTTAGAATCCCATGTTTTTCATATATAGTAATTCAACCTCAATTCTCTTAGTTAATGTTATTTAGTATAATCTCTTAGTTTAATAAAAACCCAATTTGTTATTTGTCTTAGCATTGTGCGATAACCATACATTGTTGCATAGGTGCATATATTGAACTTAACCTAAACTAGTCTCTGTGGGAACGAATCTGATTTATATCTTATACTACTTGCGAACGCGTATACTTGCGTGAATTTTAGCACGTGTTTCTGCCCTAACAGAAGGTAGTATGTCCACCGAGAAAAGGTTGGTCTTTGAAGTTTGACGAAGTTGTTTGGGCATATAGAACAACATACAAGACTCCGTTGGGAATGTCGTCGTTTCAGTTGGTTTATGATAAGGGGTGTCATTTGCCGGTGGAGCTAGAGCATAAAGCGTATTGGGCTTTGAAGATGTTTAATCTTGATTTGGATGCAGCTGGAAAGAAGAGGATGCTTTAATTGAATATACTCGACAAGTTTTGACTTCAAGCATATGAAAACAACAAAATGGATAAGGAGAAAGTCAAGAGGTGGCACAATAGGGGTCTAGTTCTCAAAGCATTTGTGCGGGGCAACAAGTTCTCTTGTTCAACTCTCGTCTCCGTCTTTTTCCTGGAAAGTTGAAGTCAAGGTGGTTAGGGCCATTTGTTGTCAAAACTATGTTTCCACATGGAGCGGTGGAGATTTTTTAGAATGATCCGGCCAAGCATTCAAGGTAAATGGTCAGAGGTTGAAGCATTACTATGGTGACACGGCAAACCGCGAGGTGGTTAGTGCCGTTTTATTGTCCGTTTGATCTCAGATTTCTACATCAAGCTAATGATGTGAAACAAGCGCTTCTTGGGAGGTAACCCAAGTTTGTTGTACATTAGTAGGTAGAAGAAACAAGAAGAAAGAAGAAAAACATAAAAAAAATCAGAAAAACAGAAAATTTGAGGGCCAACTTCAGAAGCTGAGCGCGCCCGCGCTGATCTAGTGCGTGGCTGCGCTGGAATTCTAGAAACCAAGCACGCCCGCGCGGATCTAGTGCGCGCCTGTGTCGAATTGGCAGAAGATGAGTGCGCCCGCGCTAGTCTAGCACGCGGCCGCGCTGGGGTCCCGATTCAGGAAAAAAAACAGCAGTTTGTGAAGAGAAAATCGTGGACTTCTTTTAAAAATCAATTTCTACCCGAATTTTACTCTTCCACATCCCAAATTTCCCTCTCCAAATCAAACCCATTATTCCCACTATTCCCAAAATAAAATCCCACTTCTATTCGATATATAATTCTCTTCTCACCTCCTATATACACATACACTTATACACAAACTTCTCCACCACTTCTCAAATTCTCAAACACAATTCTCTCTCAAACAGTTATCTTTTATTCTCTCTTATTCAATCCCAATGGCACCCAAGAGACAAAGGACTCAAGTAAGCAGCAGCATCACTGATTCTTTGAGTGGAGGTTGTGTGAGGCCGAGGTTTTTGACTCCCGAGGCTGAAGCAGAGTATACGAGACTTCACTCGAAGCATATATCAAAGGATCGAGGTTTTCTGCCATTAGGGAAAGATGGTAAGTTATTGGAGATGATCTTGGATATGGGCTGGATTGCTTTTTGTGAGGCACCTACTGCTGTGCCCATGAGTGTTGTTCGTGAGTTCTATGCTAATGGAAAGGTCGAGAAGAACGGTTTCACGGTGGTTAGGGGGATGATGGTGGAGTACAGTGCAGACGCGATAAGGAGGGTGATTGAGCAGCCCGCGAGGAACCTTGGTCAGGACATCTGGAACGATAAGACTCTGTTGGATTTTGATTTGGATTTGGTAGTTGCTACTCTGTGTGTGCCTGAGACTCATTGGAAGTTCAAGAGGGACACGAATGATTATTCCACATTCCCAGCTTCGTGCATGAACAGGTTTACACGTGCTTGGAATTCATTTATTTATGCTTACATCATGCCATCTTCTCATGTGAATGAGATTACTGTGGAGCATGCTCGTCTGTTGTGGGGTATTCTTCTGGGAGACTATGTGCATTTGGGGATAGTTATTTACCAGGGTATTTTGAGGTTCTTGCGAGGAGGTACTACGGGTTCTATACCCTATGTGTCTGTTGTGACGAAGCTGGGCGTGGCAGTTGGTGTTTATTGGCCCGCACACGAGCAGCTGCCACTTCTCAGTGCTCCTATCGATAGTTCTACACTGCTGAACATGACAGAGTGGTATGGTAGGAAGCCGGATCCTAAGGGGCTTGGTTATTCTTATGACCATCTGCCAGGCGGAAGCCAGTAGATCAGACTTATGCTGGTGGGACTTCGCAGGCTCGTCGAGCAGTATGGAGAGCTCAATTGGGAGAGGAGGCTGGTCCTTCGGGATCGTAGTAGCAGCAGAAGGAGGAAGCACAGGGTGGTGCTGGTTTGAGTACGACGTAGTATAGGCGTCTAGCGAGGAGGATGGATGCGATGCATGACATCCATAGTCAATTTGCACGTGATCTCACCCAGGGACTTGGGACTGCATTCAGAGCCACATGTGTTGACATCCAGTGGCCAGTATTTGGTGAGGACTCCGAGTATCCACCTCTAGACATGCCTGATACTCCACCTGTTAAGGGTGATGATCCTGATTCCGAGTAGGTATGCCTGATTCCTTACTATTACCTTCACTGAGGACAGTGAAAATTTTAAGTTTGGGGGTAGTAGTTGAAGGAATATATTTTGTGTGAGTCCCATATAGTTTGCATATAGTTTGCATATTCATGATAGTTTAGTGCATATAGTTTCATATTTTGCCTAGTTGCATATATTTTACCATGGTAGTTTTTTTATTTTATTTTTATAATTTTCATGATAGTTTGTTCATATATTTCATGCATTTGCATAACATGATCCCTTAGATGATTTTTCCGATTGATTTGTGATATTGATGCTAGTGTTGTGATGTCGTATTTAGTGATGTTAAGTCTTGTCGAATTGATTTGCATGCTAGACATAATTGTATTTCACTAAGTCTTATAGGTTCCTTGAGTGATAGATCTTGATCATGGTTTGTTTGTTGTCGAGGTTTAATCGCTTGTTTATATTTAGAATTTAGGATATTTTCTTAATATTAAGTTCTTAGGGGACTTTGTGCCTAGTGACCTAAGACTTTAATAGTTTGGGATCCGCTAACCTAACGCTCGCTACATGGGTACTATTGTATAAGTCTTTTGTGGAGCTCACTCATTGCACGGTAAAATAAGCATATTTGTGTTATCTTGTTGTGAATAAAAGCATGAATCCATATAAAACTCCATTATAAAAATTGAAGTGTTATAAGTTATTTTGAGTCTAGCTTTATTTTATCTATAACCTTGCGATTGCTTTGATGAGTAGTGAGTCATGATTATTGATCTAGTTGCAAAAGAATATCTGTAAGCAGTTGCACACACGTACGTCTCTCGTTTATAGGTTGATTTGTGAGGTTTGATTGAGCTTTATGCGAATAACTGCATTTGTTGAGATGTTGGTAGTTGATTGGTTTAGTTATTCTATTGGGGATCGTTGCATTCATTTAGTTACATTCATTGTTAGGAATATGTTGTGAACTTGATGATAAGTTAAACAATTCACCTTAGTAGATTTAACTTAGTGAATTTTGTAGCACCCGGCGGATGATCTAATATAGTCCTGACGGATAAACCTTACAGTCCCGACGGATGACAGATTAACATCCATCGAGTGAGTAGCTTATGTAATAATAAGAATTGTAGCACATTTCTGCAAACAACTTTGTGTATATTCTGTAGGAGTATATAAGTCATGTTGACTACTAGTGGATATGCAGAATATGTTGATTAATTATAAATATGAGATGTCTTGTAATTCTGTATAAGTAAAATGGAGTCAAGTGACAAATAGCTACCGGACGGATGATCAACAAAGCTACCTAACAGATGATCAACAAAGATTCCCCACGAATGATAAACATGTATCCGAAGGATGATCAAATTCAAATATCTGTTGATAGTGACAACACAGACACATGCGTTGGGTGTTTGCAAACGGAATGTGGCAGCCTGTTAAGCAGGAATTTGAGAAGAAAGAAGCATTACCATTTCCATGCAATTATGATGATATTCAAAGATAATGGAATAGAGTAGTGAACTAGCATGGAGTTAGACTAGATATGTTTTGTTTTATTATCTTGTCTTATTATCATGTAAACTTGGTGATATATAAACCAAGTGTAGCTAGTAGAACATTCAACTAAGCAAACACATTTTAAAAGAGATAGAAAAAGTTGTACTTGTCAAGAATTTCTCTGTAGTTTGTTTGTTCTACTTGTAAAGTAGCTGTGAGCCATTTTAAGCTAGACATAGTTCTCAAACTGATATATATATATATATATTTGGTGGATACATTCAAATCCACCAGAAAGTTTTAAAGCTTGTGTTTTATTACTTAGTGTTTTGATTTCAATTATCTTTCTATTCCGCACCTTAGCAAAATCAAATAGTGTTATATATATATTAAGTTAGAATTGTTTTAATAATCTGAAAAAGTAGCCAGAATTACATTCAACCCGCTTCTGTAATTCTTGTTGTATTGTTAGGGAATAACAATTGGTATCAGAGCAAGCTCTTGAAGTACAGAGAGTGTAAAGATCACAACAAAAAGCAAGATGAACAAGAAGGACGTTGGAGTTAAAATTCCATTTCTGGACAAAGATAATTATCACCACTGGAAGGTGAAAATGCACCTACATCTTCTTTCCCAAGATGAGGCCTATGTGGATTGCATATAGAAAGGTCCTCATGTACCAATGAGAGTTGCAACTGGCAATGAACCATCAGTTCCCAAACCTAGGCATGAATGGTCAGACCCTGATATTGAGCAAGTCAGGAAAGATAAGAAGGCCATGAACATATTGTTCAATGGAGTTGATGGTGATATGTTTGATAACATCATTAACTGTAAAAGAGCCAAAGAGGTTTGGGACACAATCCAAATTATCTGTGATGGTACTGAGCAAGTAAGGGAGAACAAGATGCAGCTACTGATTCAGCAATATGAGCATTTCCACTGTGAAGAAAGTGAGTCTCTCACTGATATTTTTAGTAGATTTCAAAAGCTAATAAATGCTCTGAAGATGCATGGAAGAGTCTATCAAACAAAAGACTCTAACCTCAAGTTCCTTAGATCTATTCCAAAGGAGTGGAAGCCAATGACATTCTCATTGAAAAATTCTTAGGATTATAAGGAGTTCACCTTGGAGAGACTGTATGGAATCCTTAAAACTTATGAGCTTGAAATTGAGCAAGATGAGAGGATGGAGAAAGGAAGGAAGAAAGGAGGGTCCATAGCACTGGTTGCTGAGTTAGAGAAAGAGAAAGAGATGAAGGTAGAAGCTATTGAGTCTACATCAAAGGTCTATGAAAGTAAGGGTAAAGGGCTGGTAGCTGAAAATGAAGATAACTGGAGCCAAGATGACATAAATTATATTGATGAACATTTAGCATTCATATCCAGAAGATTTTCTAAGCTCAAATTCAAAAAGAATTTTGGAGCAGCCAAGCCAAATAGAAACATGGTGGATAAATCCAAATTCAAATGTTTCATATGTGGCTTGGCAGGGCATTTTTCCAGTGAGTGTAGAAAGTCTGATTCTAGCAAGAAGAAGTTTGAGCCTGTTGATTATAAATAGAAATACTTTGAGTTTCTCAAACAAAAGGAAAGGGCTTTCATCACACTGGAGAATGATTGGGCTGTAGATGGTTTGGATGAAGATAAAGAAACAAACTATGTCAATCTAGCCCTAATGGCCAAATCTGCCGAAACAGAAACAAGTTCTTCAAGCAATCAGGTAATCACCATTAACCTAGCACATTTATCTAAAGCTGAGTATAATGATGCAATAAATGACATGTCCACAGAAATATATCACTTGCGAGTTACACTTAAGTCCCTCACTAAGGAAAATGTTAAAATTAAAGAAAACAATTTGTTTTTAAGTGAGAGGAATCATTTGCTAGAGTCTCAGTTTATTGAATTTGAAAAATTAAGAATTGAGTGTAAGATTGCTAAGGATGAATCAACTGAATCCTTGAAGAAATAAGAGATTTTAAAGAAGCAGCTTGAACGAGAACAAGAAGTGATTAAGGCATGGAAATCATCCATAGATGTCCATGCTCAAATCACTAAAGTTCAAGGTATCGAGTCCTTTTGTGATGCAGCTTGGAAGAAGAGTAAAGAGAAGCTTGAGTTCAATTTGGTTGAAAGATTGCTGACAGATGTGGACTTGACGGATGATGAAAATCATCTGTCGGATAATCAGAAGGATTATTCGTCGAGTGACAAGGAGCCACATCCGCCGGCTGTGAGTAAACCTATTAGAAAAGCTAAGATAGATAAGTTGAATGAGAAATATGGATCAGTTTCTAAGAACTTTATTCCAGGAGAATTAAGTCAAGTCAAGAAGGAAAAGAAAGTTAATGTTGGTCATCTGTCTATTAAGCAATTAAATGATAGATTAGAAAAGATTGAGGTTAAAACAGAAGCTAAAATGAAAAACAATAGAAATGGTAAAGTAGGAATTAACAAACATAACAACTACACACCTGATAAATATGCACCCTGAAAAATCTGTGTTAAGTGTGGTAGTGTTAATCATTTGTTTGTTAATTGCAAACTTGCTATGCCTTCTTCCATGTCTGTACCCTCTTCTTTTCCCAACTGACTGCCATGCCTATGAATGTTATATTTGCTCAGAATATGAATGCACAATTTGCTAATATGCCATTTGCACCTAATCCTTATTATGCTGCATTTAGTATGCCTCAAATGCCATTTAGCATGCCTTACTGGAATAACATGTTTGCAAATAACATGTATTTTCATGTTAATCAAAATTTGCATGATAATTCTGTTTTAATGACTGGTTTCAAAGGTCCGACTCAGATGACTAAGGATGAATCAGAAATTCCCAAGTCAAATAAGATCAAACCTTAGGAACTAAAGAAGAAAGCTAATAAGGAGGACCCAAGGAATCTTGGGTACTAAAATCAACTTGATTTGATTTTGTTGTGTGCAGGGAAACAGAAAGAATCTTTGGTATCTGGATAATGGTTGCCCAAGGCACATGACTGGAGATTCTACCCTGCTCACTGAGTTCAAGGAAAGAGCTGGCCCAAGTATTACTTTTGGAGATGACAACAAGGGTTATGCTGTGGGATATGGATTGATTTCAAAAGACAATGTTATCATTGAAGAGTTTGCCCTAGTGGATGGTCTCAAACATAATCTATTGAGCATCAACCAGCTTTGTGATAAGGGTAACTCAGTAACCTTAAATTTACAAGCCTGTGTTATGACAAACAAAAAGAGCAACAAACCGGTTCTCATTTGAGTGAGAAAAGGAATGTGTATCTAGCTGACTTCAACTCATTAAATGATGAATCTATCACTTATCTTCTCAGTAAAGCAAGTCAAGATGAAAGTTGGCTATGGCACAAGAAGCTGTCCCATCTAAACTTCAAGACCATGAATGAACTTGTCAAGAAAAAACTGGTTAGAGTTATCCCTCAAGTGGAGTTTACTAAGGATGGATTGTGTGATGCCTGCTGTTAGGGCGAAAACACGCGCTAATATTCACGCAAGTATACGCGTTCGCAAGTAGTATAAGATATAAATCAGATTCGTTCCCACAGAGACTGGTTTAGGTTAAGTTCAATTTATGCACCTATGCAATAATGTATGGTTATCGCTCAATGCTAAGACAAATAACAAATTGGGTTTTTATTAAACTAAGAGATTATACTAAATAACATTAACTAAGAGAATTGAGGTTAAATTAATATATATGATAAACATGGGATCCTAACTTCATTAAATACTTCATTCAATAGCCTTATTGTTCTTAACCTTAGCATGTGATGGTGAGGACACTAATCAGATAACACGAAACTGATAAACGCCAACTTTCGTTGCACGAGTACCATTCTACCAAACATCCACAAAAGAGATAGAAGCTGAATAGACACCAATTATATTGAGACCCTATATGTCTATAGAATTTGACAACATAACGGTTTAAGCACAAGTTATCTATCTTGATTACATAGAGCAAGTAAAACGGTTAGAGTTACCTACGAATCATGCATACACATACATGAACCTATGCTAGCATGGCAAGTTCTAAACCTCTATATTCACTGTCGCTTCAATAGAGATTAACACGCTATCTTATATGTTAACTACGCACGTAAGACGAATAAGCACAACCATACTAGGATATCAATCAATCACCACACACCAAGATATCGAAACAATTAACTATTGAAATCCATAAGTAAATCCGCTAGAACCCCATGACAACGATTAGCCCATAATCGAACTCATCGTCACCATGGGTTCCAATGAAAGCATGGTATAAACAAGGTCTTAATAAACTAAATAATAATCAAAGTACGAATAAACGAGATCTAGGTTCAACAAGAACGAAAACGAGCATCCAAAGTTACAACTAATTCAAAGAATCACAAGTTGAAAACAAGATCTTCTTTTTCGGAGTTGTTCTGTGCTTCTAGGTCTTCTCCTTGGTATCCCCTTCGCTTCTTGCATAAAACACAATCTTCTTCTTCTTTTTCCCCCTGTGAAAACGTCTCAAATCTACTTATATAATAGTCCCATAAAACTCAGATTACATAGAAGTTGGAAGCCAAACAGAAGTAGAAGTCTAAAATAATTCAGCAAAATTCCCGACCCTGCGCGGCCGCTCAGCATAGCTGTCCGGGCGCGCAGGTTGCTGCGCGGCCGCTCAGCATAGCTGCGCGGGCGCGCAGGCCTCTACCGGAAAAAATCCAAGTTTGCTCCGTTTCTTCGCCGTAATCTGCCCGTTCCTTTCCTCTCGCAATGGTGAACACATGCCAAGGCTTATTCTTGATGATTCCTCCCCCGAAATGCAACCAATACCCTGAAATGCATGAACACTAGAAAAACGCATCAAATACACAAAATACTTGATTTCAAGACACCAATTTAAGCCATTTTAAGACGTTCTAAGTGGTATAAAATGCCACTTATCACCTGCCAGAAAGGAAAGCAGTTCATAGCATCATTCAGAAAGAAGCTTGATTCAACAATTGAAGAACCTTTGCAATTGTTACACATGGATTTGTTTGGACCAGTCAATGTGTTGTTCATCTCAAGGGAAAGATTTTGCCTAGTAATTATGGATGATTTCTCAAAGTTCTCTTGGACATATGTCCTAAAGTCTAAAGATGAAGCTAGTGAAATCATCATCAATCACATAAGGCAAGTCAACAATCATCCTGATTTTAAAGTAAGAAGAATCAGGAGTAACAATGGAACTGAGTTCAAGAATTCTTTGATGAGATCATTTTGTGAAGAGAATGGGATTATGCATGAGTTTTCTGCAGCAAGAACTCCATAACAAAATGGAGTAGTGGAAGGAAAAAACAGATCCCTTATTGAAGCTGCAAGGATAATGCTTGAAGAATCAAAGTTACCAACATATTTTTGGGCTGAAGCTGTGAATACTGCCTGCTACACTCAGAATATCTCTTTGGTTAATCAAGCAAAGTGCATGACACCCTACCAATTGTTCAAGAATAGGATGCCAACTCTAAATTTTCTTCATATCTTTAGCTGCAAATGTTATATCTTATGGAATTAAACTGATCAACATGGAAAGTTTAATGCTAAAGCAGATGAAGAAATTTTTGTTGGATATGTTGTGGGAAAAGCATAGAGAGTCTACAATCTGAGAACCAACATTGTTGTGGAATCAATATATGTTGTGTTTGATGATAAAAAGATTGAAGGACTGCAAGATGGAGATCTCCATGAAAGCCTCAAGTTTGATAATGTGGAGATGGTTAGTGATGATAGTGATCAAGAAATAGTGAATAAGGCTAATGCAGAAAAGTCTACAACTAATGAAGCACACAATTAAACATTTGTTGTGCTGCAAAATGCTTCATCCGTCTGGAGACAATTTGCCTTATCCGTCGGGAGACAATCAGCCTCATCCGTCGGGACACAAAGTGCATCATCCGTTGAAACATTAAGAGAAGATGAAAGTCAGAATAGATCACCTACAGAAAGTTCCCCTTTCTCAAATTAAAGATTCACAAACTCAGAGGGAGTTTCTCATAATCAAAACTCAGTCACACATCAAAACAAAAATGAGGCCTCTTCATCCAGAACTAATCTACCTCAACAAAAAAAATGGACTAAAGATCACCCTTTTGAGCTCATCAATGGTGATGCATCTTCTAGAGTTCAAACATGAGAGAAACTCAAGAAGAATGTCTATATAACAGCTTCATATCTAAGGAAGAACCTAAAAAGGTAGAAGAAGCTATGTTGGATCCTGATTGGATTTTAGCTATGCAGGAGGAGCTAAACTAATTTAAAAGGAAAAAGGTATGGAAGCTGGTACCCAAACCTAAAGTAAAGAATCCAACTGACACCAAGTGGGTATTCAGAAACAAGATAGATGAAAATGGCATAGTGGTCAGGAACAAAGCTAGATTGGTTGCTAAGGGCTACTGCCAATAAGAAGGAATAGATTTTGATGAAACCTTTGCTCCTGTTGCAAGACTTGAAGCCATCAGAATTTTCTTAGCCTATGCAGCCCATGCCAATTTCAAGGTCTATCAAATGGATGTCAAAAGTGCCTTTTGCAATGGAGATATGGAGGAGGAATTCTATGTCAGTCAACCTCCTGGTTTTGAAGATCCAAATTTTCCAGAATATGTCTAATATCTTTTGAAAGCACTTTATGGACTGAAGCAAGCTCCTAGAGCCTGGTATGACACTTTATCAAAGTTTATTTTGGAAAATCACTTCACAAGAGGTACCGTTGATAAAAATTTATTCTTTCGAAATGTTAATGGCTCTAGTATACTTGTTCAAATTTATGTAGTTGATATTATATTTGGCTCTACAGAAGTTTCTTTTGGAAAATCACTTCCCAAAAGGTACTGTTGATAAAAATTTATTCTTTAGAAATGTTAATGGCTCTAGTATACTTGTTCAAATTTATGTAGTTGATATTATATTTGGCTCTACAGATGAAAAACTTTGCAAGAAGTTTGCCAAATTGATGCAAAGTAAGTATGAAATGAGCATGATGGGAGAACTAACTTACTTTCTTGGTTTATAAGTTAAGTAAGTTAGTGATGGGATATTCATTAGTCAAACTAAATATATTCATGATCTTTTAAAGAAGTTTGATCTAATGGATTGCACATCTGCAAAAACTCCCATGGCCACTGCAACTAAGCTTGAATTAAACACTACTGAAAAGTCTGTGAATATCTCAAGCTATAGGGGCATGGTTGGGTCACTTCTGTACTTAACAGCTAGTAGGCCAGATAAAATGTTTGCTACTTGTCTTTGTGCTAGATTTCAGGCTGATCCTAGAGAATCTCACTTAGTAGCTATTAAGAGAATTTTCAGATATCTCAGGGGAACACCAAAACTTGGCATTTGGTACCCTGGAGATTCTAGTTTTGATCTAACTGGTTATTCAGATACAGATTATGTAGGTTGTAAAATAGAAAGAAAGTGAACATCAGGAACCTGTCAATTTCTAGGGAACAAGCTTGTGTCCTGGGTCAGTAAAAAGGAAAATTCAATTTCTACATCTACAGCTGAAGCTGAATATATTGCTGCTAGAAGTTGTTGTGCACAGATTTTATGGATGAAAAACCAATTGTTGGACTATGGTCTACAAGTGGATAGAATTCCCATTTTCTGTAATAACACAAGTGCAATTGCCATCACTGAAAATCCGGTACAACATTCAAGAACAAAGCACATAGACTTCAAGTACCACTTTATTAGAGAACATGTGATGAATGGTACTGTGGAACTTCATTTTATTCCAAGTGAAAAGTAGCTTACAGATATATTTACCAAGCCACTTGATGAATCCACCTTTTCAAGGTTGGTAAGTGAGTTAGGTATGCTTAATTATTCTTGAATTATTTCAGATATTTTTTCAAGTTATAATGCAACCAAAAACTTAATTGATTTTTCTGATTTAGATGAAATTTTGGCTAAGTCAAAATTTACATCCTGACAGATGCTCTTTATCCATCGAGTTTGATCATCCATTGGAATACTATTTGTTAATAAAAATCAATTACTTTTCTGGATCATTTTATTACCCAACGGATAATTGATTTATCCTCATCCGTCGATTTGTCTAAATCTTAGCTCTTAAAACTCTGAACGTTATCAATCGAGTATACTTACAGTTTGTAAAAATAGCACGACGGATAAGTGACATAATTTTTATAGTTTATTTATTTTAAACGGCTACTTGGGGATATTTTGATTGGTTACTTTACTTCACATTATTATTTTTGACAGTTTATTTTTGAGATAGTATAAAAGCAGAATTCATTTTTATCCTATTCTTTTATCATTCTCAAATCAATTGCTCTAACTTCCTTTCTTCTCCAAAGCAAATATTCTCTCTGCAAATTTCTCATTCTCTAACAATGGCACCAGTAGTCAAAATCATGTCTAAATCTGGATATATCTATGAAAAGAATAATTTTGTAGCTTTTGTGAATAAGGAAATTCCACAGTCTGGAGACTCTCACAAGATGATGAACTTTGTGAAGAGCTGTAAACTCAGTCATGCTATGTTGGAATCACCCACAATCTATTGTGAAGTTGTGGAGGAGATATGGACAACTGTCGTGTACAACTCATCTTACAAAACCATAACTTTTATACTTAAAGGTAAGCATTATTGCGTCAATAGTGACATTATCAAAGCATGCTTTAGAATTCCAGATAACACTGCTACTGTTCCACACACAGACACTGATATAGTTAACATGCTAAATTCTATGGGCTATGCACTTTCTACTTCTAAGTTAAGTGAAATTAGGAGGCTAGGTCTTATAAAGGAATGGAGCTATCTCTGTGATGTGGTAACTAAAGTATTTTCTGGTAAAATTAGCAATTTTGATACTGTTAACATCTCCATGCTTTATATGCTAGTTACTGATAAATACTTTAACTTCAGTGACTTGATCATGTTAGAGTTAGGCTATAAGTTAGGAGGACTTAATAAGAGAGGTAAAAGTGTCTATTATTCTAGATTCTTTACGATGCTTGCTAACCATATTATTGAGAATATTGTTATTGAAAACCCAACCAACAAACTGAATTATTGGGTTCAAGAAAGGAAAGTCATTGCTGATCTCAATAGGGCAAGTCACCACAAAGAGGTGCCCCTCTTCTACTTTCCAATCATGGGGGGCCTCAGGTAAGTGAGGTAAGCACCACTTTCTCCACTCTTCCAACCTCATACATTTTTTTGCCTTCAAGTGTAGCTATGACATCTGTGTCTTTGACCCAACAGATACCTACCCAAGATACCAAAACAACAATTTCTAAATCCAAAGCTAAGAAATCCCCTTCTGGTTTCTCTCAAAAGAAATCAGTTGCAAAATCTACTAAATACAAAGAGGGGAGTGTGAAGGAGAGTGAGCAAGGTGAGGAACAGGGTGAAAGTCAAGAAAACCCTAAGGATAAGGCTGGTGAGTTTAGAGTACCCAAGCCTAGCCACACCACAGTTTCACAATAAACTGTGGTTGTTAATAAGGATATAAGCTCAATTCTAGTTTTATCCTCCCAAAAGGATATTACTACTGAAAAAAGCTCCCAACCAGGAGCACATGCCAAGAGGGTTAGGGACACAAGTTGACCACAGACTTATGCTATAAAGAAAAGATCAAAAACCCTTGGAGATGCACAGGGAACATACACAGTGCAAACTGGTGCAAAAGACCCAGTCACTGCACTATCTCAAAGTCAGATTGATGTGACTCCAATAAATATGGAGTCACGGCCAAAATCATTAATAATTGAAGCACCTGAAACACCAAATTCATCCACACACTCACTGAATATTGATATGATTAATACATCACTTCCAAATTTTCCACCTTTAACTCTATTGGAGAAGCCAAAAATCCAAGCAAGTGAGCATCATCTTTTAGATGATTTGTTGGCTCAGTTTCCAATTCTTTCTGAGTCTGTTGAGACATCTGTGCCTAAATTTTCATCAATCTGCACAGAGTCTACAATAGTCTCCACTCCAAACTCATTCATTTCTTCTATCCCGATGGATATTCTTCATCCATCGAGTAGTGATTGTATCCCGATGGATGTGCCTAACAGCAGTCATCCACCGGCTAGCCAAACTATCCCGATGGATATTCAGCATCTGTTTGAAATCTCTGCATAACTTAAAATCCCTTCAATTGTCACAAGTACAGATGACTTAGTAGTAGCTCAATCACTCTAAGACTGAGGGCAGAGAGTGAATTGAGCCCAGGCAAAAGGAGACAAAATGAGTGAACTTATGCAGTCCATTTCTAGCAAAAGTGAGTGAGGGGAGTCCCACCTTAGATGGTGAAGGTGAGGGTGGGATGCCAAGGGGAGCCCTTGATGTAACAAAAGAGAGATTATGAGATAAATGCAGGTACATGAGAGATAAGGGTGGACACCATTGCTAGTGAGTCAATGAATGTCAGTGATGCAGAAAGGGAGAGACTATTTCAGCAAGAAAATCAAGCTGTCATATATTTTATCTCCCTGGATGCTGAGGCATTTACTCATCCTATTACAACTTATCAAACTCTAGCTGTACAGTGCAATGAGGAGGCTGAAAAGATGATCAACTTAGTGCACACTACTCAATCTCTACAAAAAGAAAAGAATGCAATCACTGCTATGCCTTCAACTATTGGCAGTGATTTTGAACTGGCTGAAGACTCATTTGGGGATGCTGGTGTGGATGAAGAGGAAGATAACATGAGCATAGGGGAGATGCAAACTTTCCTTCCTAGATGCTAACCAAAGAATGTTCATACCCACATCTCCAATCCACACTATTCAAGCTCATTCATGACACCCAAACAGCCATTCAAGCATCTACAAATGCCAGAATAAAGAGACTACTTATAACACATCTTGAAGCTCTTCAGCTGCATAAGATTCAAGCTCTCCAACACAGTCAAAGTGTGGATGAAATCAAGCAAGAAGTTTCTGAAGTAAAACAGGATTTCATAGAAAGGTTGGATGCTAGACTTCCTGGAACCACCATGACTGAGTTAGCTCATAAACTGAGGAAGGAAGCTGATCTCATTAGAAAGGTTGAGGCCATGGACTCTAGATTATCTGATATGGAGAAGTCAATGGCCAAGATACTTGCTAATCAAGAAACTTAGACTGCTCTGCTACAACAGTTGGTGGCTGCTCAACTCCCTTCCACTCAATAACTTGATGCTAACAAAATGGGGGAGAAATGCTCATTAAGTGAGGGGGAAAAATAGCTCAACATTCAAGTCAACAAAGTAATTTTGCCAACAATTGCTTTCACTAAGCCACCGGCTATGGACAACATTGACATCATAAATCTGGCAGCAGCAAAACTGGAATCAAATGACAAACTGCTAAAGATTGATGTAGCAGCAGCTGAGAAGGAACTTAAAGAAAAATAGAGAAGAATAGATGAAGAAATTCAACAGAAATTTGGACCAATTCAGAAATTAGACAAAATCTTTAATCATCACTCTAAAGTCAAGCAGATTTCTGTGAATGAGATGAGTTTGAATTATCTGGAAAGGGTCAAACTTCTTGCATCAAATCACCAAAAGCAAATCTGGTCCTAAAGCCTAAAAGAAACTACTCAAAGCTCTCAGACAAAAATCATATGGATACTGTATTTAAGACACCTAGGCCAGATGAGAAGAAGTTGTAGGCTAGGTCAATTGCATTTTTTAAAGATCCTACTGATTCAGCACTTAAAAGAAGAATTGCCAAAATCTACAGAAATGGTAAAGAAATTTGTGTGATGGTTGGACACCCTCTGTTTGTAGAAGCTAAGAAGGAAGAGAAAGAAAGAATCAGGCAAGAAAAGAAGCAGGCTGCCTTGGATGCTAAGAAGCTCAAACAGAAGAAGGAGCAAGTTGCTATCTTGGCCAAACTTCAAGATGTGAAGATTAGAACTGAGATTTCTGCACAACCATCTGTGATTGTTGAACCTCAAGATCAGAAAATGCAACAGGAACCCCAACAAATAAAGAAACCAAGGTACAAGCAATGAATCAAGAGAAAATTGGACTTCAGTGATGAGGAAATGGAAGATTACATTCCCAAAAAGTCTACAACTTCAACTTAGACATCAAAACCCTCAATTGTATTTGAAGAATTCAAGGTGGTAGATCCAACTAGGAATATTTATGATGAGCCCATAATCCCAAAGGATGAGCCAGTAGACTGGGATATTTTGCCAATTCCTAAACTAAACTTTCCTATCTTCAATAAGCCAAAGAAAACAAAGACTAGAGAAATCAAGAAAGTGAAGCATGTGACTCTTAGATCCAAGACCCTAATCAAATCTCAACCCACAGTCAACAAGGAAGATATCTTATACATCTATAACATCAATGAGTTCTCTGAAATAAACCTCTACTTGAAAGAATTAGAAGAAGTAAGAGGGATTGATGCTTACAGACATCTTCCTGAAAGGATAATGTTCAAGTACAAGGGAGGGAAATAGATCACATGGCCATTTCACAGGATTCTTCAAGAAAGCCAATCTGTATTGATAAAGGTCTATTCATCCTTCAAGAAGAACTTTGGATTTAATGTGACTGTAAGGAGAATAGTCCTAAAGAAAATAGAGGAGCTAAGGAATAATAGAGCCAAACGTGCACTTCCAAAAACTCTGTCTATTCCATTCACAGGAAAGAGAGTGTATTTGAGGCCTTATTGGCTGATGAAATTCATGGATGATAAGGAAGTTAGAAGATTCTTCAGACTGGATGACCAAATGAGCATCTCTAGCAATGAGACTCTTTTGGAAATGCAAGAAATGTTGGATTTATCTAAAGTTGATGAACTTGAATTCCACAGGCAACTCCAGAATCAGATAAAAGAGAACAACAGGAGGCTTGGGAAGAAATCCAGACAATCAAGGAAATAGATTTATCTGCTCAGACTAGAGGAGTACCTTGATAATGATTGTGAGCAACTCTTTGTACACTTTGCTTTGTTCAATTTTCAGTAAATTTTGTAGCACTTAACAGTTTTATCTACTTTTTTCAAGTTGTGTTTTAGGGTGTTTTGTTATCATCAAGTTTCTCTTAATTTATGGCTACAATTCCAGTAGACATAAAATAAGGGAGATTGTTAGGGATATGTTGTGAACTTGATGATAAGTTAAACAAATCACCTAGTAGATTTAACTTAGTGAATTTTGTAGCACTCGACGGATGATCTAATATAGTCTCGACGGATAAACCTTATAGTCCCGACGGATGACAGATTAACATCCATTGAGTGAGTAGCTTATGTAATAATAAAAATTGTAGCACATTTATGGAAACAACTTTGTGTAGATTCTGTAAGAGTATATGAGTCATGTTGACTACTAGTGGATATGTAGAATAGGTTGATTAATTGTAAATATGAGATGTCTTATAATTCTGTATAAGTGAAATGGAGTCAAGTGACAAATAGCTACCTGACGGATGATCAACAAAGCTACCTGACGGATGATCAACCAATCTTCCCGACGGATGACAAACATGTACCTGATGGATGATCAAATTCAAATATCTATGGACAGTGACAACACAGTCATATGCGTTGGGTGTTTGGAAAAGGAATGTGGTAGCCTGTTAAGCACGAATTTGAGAACAAAGAAGCATTACCATTTCCATGCAATTGTGTAGATATTCAAAGATGCTGGAATAGAGTAGTGAAGTAGCATGGAGTTAGACTAGATATGTTTCATTTTATTATCTTATCTTATTGTCATGTAAACTTGGTGATATATAAACCAAGTGTAGCTAGTAGAATATTCAGCTAAGCAAACACATTTTAAAAGAGAGATAGAAAAAGATGTACTTGTCAAAACTTTCTCTATAGTTTGTTTGTTCTACTTGTAAAGCTGCTGTGAGCCATTTCAAGCTACACAGTGTTCTCAAACTGATATATATATATATATATATATATATATATATATATATCTGGTGGATACATTCAAATCCAGCAGAAAGTTTTAAGGCTTGTGTTTTGATTTCAATTATCTTTCTATTCCGTACCTTAGCAAAATCAAACACTGTTATATATATATATATTAAGTTAGAACTGTTTTTATAATCTGAAAAAGTAGCCAGAATTACATTCAACCCCCTTCTGTAATTCTTGTATTTTTAGGGAATAACATTCATGCATTTATATTTCTTGTTCTTTGAGTCTTTTAATACTTGAGGACAAGCATCGATTCAAGTTTGGGGGTATGTTGAGTGGCATTAATGACACTTTATTATGCTCCATTAAGCTTTGAATTGGTATATATGTACTCAAGTTGTTTGTGTTTTATGTGTTTTTGTAGTTTTTTTTGCATAGCAGGCATTTTCCAGGTAATCAGGTAAATTAGCATGGTTGTAGTGCTAATTTGGTGTTTGTATGGTGTTGGAATAAAGGCTCGTGAAAAGATCGACTCAAATCAGCAAGGAGAAGAAAAGAAATCAGAATTTTATTCAGGAGGACGGCGCGCCCGTGCTGAAGTAGCGCGCGGCCGCGCCCAATGAGCAGAAACTCAGCGCGCCCGCGCTGGTCAAGCACGCGTTCGCGCCAGGTCGGGGTAGCAGAATTATGTTTCTATTGGGATTTTGAGAGTTGGAAGCCCTGGACAATTCTATAGCATATATATACGTAAATAAAGACATTTTTCATAAGGAGAGACATAACTGGGCTGAAGGAGAAGACGACAAGAAGACCTATAGCACAATCCAATGAAGGCGGGGTAGATCTAGTTTATTCTTGTGCATCTTTATTCTAAGTTGTAATCTTGGATGCTCGTTTCTTGTTTTATTGAACCTAATACTCTGGATTTCATACTTTGTTTATTATTCATTTATAAATACTACGTTTATTATACCATGCTTTCATCAGAACCCACGTTGATGATGAGTCTGATTATGGGCTAATCGTTATCGTGGGGTTCTAGCAGATTTATTTATGGATTTCTTTAGTTTATTTATTTCGATGCCTTAGTGTGTGGTGATTTTATGATGACCTAGTATTGGTTGTGCTTATTCGTCTTATTAGCATCATGAACTTATAAGATAGCGTGTTAATTCTTAGTGAAGCGACGGTGAAATTAAGGGTTTATAACTTGCCATACTAGTATAGGTTCACGTGTTATTGTTATGAATGATTCGTAGGTAATTTTAACCATCTTACTTGCCCTATGTAATCACGATAGATAAATTATACATTAAACCGTTATGTTGTCAAATTCTATAGACATATAGGGTCTCAATATAATTGGTGTCTATTTAGCATCTATCTCTTTTCTGGATGTCTGGTAGTATGTTATTCGTGCAACGAAAGTTGGCGTTTAGCAGTTTCGTGTTATCTGATTAGTGTCATCACCATTACATGCTAAGGTTAAGAACGACAAGGTTATTGAATGAAGTATTTAATGAAGTTAGAATCCAATGTTTGTGTTATATATTCTTCAACTCTCTTTACTCTCTTTAGTTAATGTTTTCTAGTATAATTCTCAATAGTTAATCGTAGTATAATCAAAACCCAATTTGTTATTCTTCTTAGAATTGAATAATAGTCATGTCATTGTTGCATAAGTGCATAAATCACAAAGTTAATCTAAGTCTGTCCCTGTGGGAACGAACTAGAAAAAATTCTATATCATTGTTAGCGCGTGTTTAGCAATAGCGACTAACAGTGCTCTAAGGAAAAATTGTCAAAAAAATGGATCAATCAACCATTTAAGTCACCTTTGCAAAAAGACAGCTAGTGAGCCAAAAACTGGAGCATGCAAGTATGATGAGGCTGTTGGTAAAGATCCATATTCCTTCTGTGATAAGTTTGATTGCATTCCAAGCAATATAAAGGTTATGCAAAGTTGTCATAAATTAAGAAAAGATCTCAAGAAAGCCATCTTTGGTTGTGAGATTAAAAAGAAAAATGATGATCAAACTTTGAATGCTATTCTTTTTAGAAATAAAATTCTACTTATGCAAATTCTGTAAATTTAGAAATCAATATTTCATCAATTATTTAACCCTGCATGATTTTCTGATTTCATTTATTTGTAAAATCTGCATTTAATTCCCGACTTCTTCAAAAATTATGAAACTCATATTTATTTAAGTTGGGAATATTTTGGGAATTTTAAAATTATTTTGGGGATTTTTGAGATAAATTTTACCTGCGCCTTGATTCGTTTATTTGAGAAAAGCGGGTATAAATTGTGTTTTAGAAATTGTTTTAAAAATATGAAAATTATATTTTTATAAACCTCAGGATATTTATAACGTTTTAAGATGGTTTTCGTGATTTTCTGAATTTGATTTTAGTTGAACTCAGTTCGTTAATTTTAAAATGCGGGCCGAATGTGCGTTTAAGAATTGCATATTAAATTGTCAAAATTTTATTTTACCAGCTTCTAATTATTCTGAGGATTATAAAATTATTTTCAATAATTTTTGAATTTTATTTTACCGCATTTCAGTTCGTAAATATCGGAACGAGGAACAAAAACTGGACTATAGATAGAATAAGTATACGTGTTCTGCTCTTAGGCTTGTATTAGATTCGTGTCTAACTGCAATTGGCTGCTAATTGATAAGAAAAAAAAAAGAAACTAAATAACAGAATCACACACATTGTTTTTGGCCCCTGTCTCTCTCACAGCTTCATCTCTCTACAAATTTTTCTCTCAAGTCTCTGTAATCAACCGATTCTTCCTCCCTCTCTTCACACTTCTGTCTTCCTCCTCCCCTTCTCCACCCCCGTACCCCCTTCTGCTTTTGATTTTTTTCTCTGTTCTTTCTGTTACCCGCCGCCGATTGGTTTTTCCGGCCGCCCTCCTTCCGCCTGTTTACTTTTTGGCGACCATTCTTGTTACTTCTGTCGTTTTCAAACATATATACGTGTAAGGGTATATGGGTGTTAAGTGTATGTGAGTCCTGTGTATTTTAATTGCCGCATGGTTCCCTCCTTGTTCCGGCCGCGCAGTGGTTTTGCGATTCTGTGTAACTTTGCCTGTTGACTCGTCTCGTTATAATCTGGAAATTAAATTTTATTTTGTTTTTAAAGGATTTAATTGATTGCTATTTCGTGATATCAGTAAATACGTGTGGAATTATATTGTTAATCGGTGAAGTTCGTGTTGGAACCCGAATTAATCGGGTACCCGCGGATTTTACCGCCGTCCGCGATAAATTTCGACGAGCGGACGGTGGACAATGATGATGCATATCTGAGTCCTAATATTTCAAAATAAATAACTATAAAATACGAATAATAATTAATAAGTCTACTTAAATTGAAACTTGGGATTGTGTGGAATTTTGACTAAATTCAATCGGAGGTTGGGAATCGTATTTTGGATTAATTGTGGATTTGTTGTTGTGATTTGATGTCAAGTTATTCGACGGGTAGGCCGATAAACAGAGGAAGTACTGCCCGAATTTTTGGAAATTATTTGGAAATTCGGGACATACCCTGTAATTATTAGAATGTCGAGCGAGTATGAATAAATATTTATATTGTGCGAGACCTGATTGTATGTTGTGATGAATGTTCTGTCAAAACCCAATAACCCTAATTTCGTAAAATGACGAGTATACGTATTTTCAGGGAACGAACACTAAACCGATTTTGAGAACGTCAACCCTAATTGTTGTGTGTGTTATTATAATATGTGTAATTATGAGTCGGGAATCGTTATCGTTGGGTAAATAGTTTAGCGAGGATATGTCAAGCATACCTAGACGTCTAACGTAGGGTATTTCGGCTCTGTAGGTTCTGGTCGAAGGACTCAAGAATTGAAGTCGAGCTAAAGATAACCTAGTGATTAGTCGACAAGCGCAGCGAGTTTCCTAAGTAAAGGACCCGAGCGTTGAGGTCGGATCCAGGATAGTCAATTAGTAAAGCGATAAAGCCTGAGCGTCCGAGTCGGCTCACAGTCAAATAGTATCAGTTGTAAAGCTCTGCAAGGCAAGTACCCCTGACCATATCTTTATGGTTCAGTATATATGAATATAATGTTGTTTTATTCTCATAGTGGAACATACTAATTTAAGTTACGTATCCCCTGGGTTTCAAATTGCTTTACTAACTTGTGTTTTGGGGGAAAAGTCACTTCTAAAAATACCTATCTCTAAGTTTTGAATAAAACGAAAATGTTTTGGGAAAATGTGCTGTGTTATAATTGTTTTGATGAGAGATAGGTAAGTGATTTGGAAAAAAACTGGATAAAAATGATCAGATAATTGGATAAGTGTGCGCAGAAGGCCAGTAACGGCCTGGAAGTTAGCGTAAGAGGCGAATTGGTTGCGCACCCTGTTATAACCACCAGCCCAGCGTGACAGAGACCTAGCTAGTCTCTGAGTTTCGGAACAAGTTTCATAGGATAGCCTGATCAGCTGTCTCAGTAGGGATCATCCAATACTTTTATATCTGAGCAAGTGATTTTGAGGTTCTCGGACAGGAACAAATTGTATAGGTCCTATGATGGGACAAGTTTTATAGGTCCTTTGATGGGATGAGTTTATAGATCCTGTGATGGGATAAGTTTTATGGTTCCCGTAACGGAATAAAAGATTTTGGGTCCTCGTAATGGGACATATGGCTTTATGGTTCCTGTAATGGAACGGAAGGTTTGAAATTGGAAATAGCATGCTAAAATTGAACTATGGTTTTTATGCACAGCACACGACTGTTGATCTTGTTTTACAGAGCATGCTAGTTTTAATATCCAGTTATTATCTGTTTTACCCGTTTCTGGCAAGTTATGAATTCTGTTCCAGTAACCGTTATACTTTAAACTGCTTTACTTGTTATTCATATAGTGGTACTGCTGAGCAAGCAATTGCTCACCCTTGCAGAATATTTTATATGTATTGCAGATGCCTAGGAGATTCTTGCGCGGTAGTCAGGGTAAAGTTCCAGCTCCTTTTGAGTCAGACTCCTCTGAGGTAGTTGTGTTCAGACCAGATGAGGTCAGTTGAGTTGCTGCATTAAATTAGTGGTCAAGGGTTGTGTAAGGTAATTTGACTTGTGTTGGTTGTAAGCTAAATCATACTCAAACCTGGCAAAGGTCTTGGTAATGGGGTCGTAGTTATGTATTATTAATAATAATAATTGTTATTATTATTGTTGATGACGTTAACTCCTGACCCCGGGGTTGAGGACGTCACAGTTGGTATCAGAGCTACAGGTTTGAGTCCCTGATTTAGGTTAAGAGTGGAGTCAGAAGAGTGCAAGCAGGGTTTTGTGTAGATGTGAGTCAGCAACTCAATCAGAGGAGCGAGTCTATGAGTTTAGTCAAGGGTTTCGGAAGCGTAACCCTGATGTTTGTTGAGGATTGACTGGAATTGCCCAAACCTAGAGTATATTCCCTTCGTATATCTATTATTAATAGCGTTCCCTCGAGAAAACGAGTCTGATTGCGAAAATTCAGCATTGAGCGGGCTCTTGTTGTGTCAGCTGAGAAGACGTCCCCGTTATTTCTAAATATCGCATTTTCTATATCAAGAAATGTTATTGGACTGATTATGTGATCTTGGCAAGTTCAGATAGCGTGATAATAGTTAGGGGTTGTTATGACGACAAAGTTTGGTAGTGAATGTGGATAAGAATGGGAGGTGATATCTTTGAACTCTTTTATTCCTTCCTTTAAATGTATTTTATCTCTAGAGTAATTGTTTGCTATTATAAGTTGTTTATCCTTCTTGTGAGAAAGTTGTGAACCTGAGGTAAGCTACTTAGGGTCTTGTTGATCTCCTTATAAATCAGATTCTTTCTTTTCTATTTGTGAATTTTTTTACCTGAATATTGTTCTTTTCCTTGGGGACTTTTTCGGTTGATTGGGGCAAACAATGCATATGAATTGACCTTTTGTCTTTGTGACAAAAAGGGTCTGGTGGGACGCCACCGAGTTATGTGTTGTGACTGTATGGTACTAAGACTGACCATCTTATGTACTTGTATGGTTTCTCTCAGTCATACCTATATTTTTTTCTTCATTGTTTCTTCTTATTCGAATTCCTTGAGCCAGAAATTTCATTGGATATTTTATGGAAATGAATTTTTGCGATTAGATGGTTCTCGTTATGGAAAGCAAGTAAGAGCGACTGCTGAAAAGAACTAGAGTCCTATATTAAGATATTACTTTGGAATAATGGAGATCGTGAGAGTTCTGGACCTAATGATGGAATTTTAGTTTCAGGAAAAGTAAATCAATGGTTGATAGGTTACTTTCGGGTGACATGAAATCATCCTTAGAAGAAGGATTGGTTGAAACATGGACGATGACGCTTAGTGGAGTCAGTGTCCCTTAAGCTTGACTCGGTTTATTGGCTTGTTCTACATAGTGTGTGACTAATATATTCAGCCGACTTTTGTGGTATGTTGGGGAAATTTAGATGTTGTACTTGAGTAGTGATGGGAAATTGGTTAGTTGCTGATATAGTGAGGAACCGTGCAACGGCATTTAGTTTCTTTAAATTTTAGATTTCTTGAACTGTTGTTGATTCTGTTACTGCTATTGTTGCTAATGCTGCTAATCTAAATTTCATTTGTAAATGGACCCCGATATTAAAGACATGGGTACTGTGATTGGGCATCATTTTCCTGATACAGGTGCACCGTTTAAACGGTGATACCTTTTGTCAAATATTTTTGTTATTGAATAAACTCATTTATATATTTCAGGAAGATGCCACCCAAGAAAGCTACCTAGTCTAAAGAAAACAGTAGTAGTTTTGCGGAGAGTCCAGCTATAAATGAAATTCTAGACTTGTTGTGCCAGCAGCAGCAACAAAAGTTACAGTTAATCCAACAGGTTCAGCAGCAGCAACTACTGTTGCAGCAGCAACAACAAGGAGTGAACCAAAGTGCTAGTTTCAAATTCTTTCAGAATGTTAACCCTCCTGAGTTTAAAGGTGAACCTAATCCAGTAGCTACTGGAGCATGGTTAAGAGAGATGGAGAAAGCTTTTAATCTTGTTCAAGTAAGTGAGAATCTTAAGACTGATTATGCGAGCTATTTCTTGAAAAATGAAGCAAATTACTGGTGGGAGTCAACTAAAGCATTAGAAGGAGAAGGCCCTGTTCCATGGGCTAGGTTTATTGAGTTATTTTTGGAAAAGTATTTTCCTAACTGTGTAAGGAACCAAATGGAAATTAAGTTTCTAGAACTGAATCAAGGTGACAGAAGTATAGCTGAGTATGAGGCTAAGTTCACAGAGTTGGCTAGATTTGTACCAGATTATGTGGGCTCTGAAGCTCAGAAGACAAGGAGGTTTCAACAAGGATTGAAGACTGAAATTCGTAGTGGAGTGGTGGCATTGCAACTCAAGACGTATCCTTCCGTAGTTCAGGCCGCCTTAGTAATTGAAATTTGATCAGAAGTTAGCCACTAGAGAACGAGAAGATAAGAAGCAAAAAATTGATGATATGGAAGAAGCATCAGGTCAAGAAGGATCCAGTCAGAAGTCTCATAAAAATGTCGGAAGGAGTAAGAATAAAGAATTTAGAGGGAAAAGTATTGCTTTAAATAGAATTAGTAACACCTCAGCTAGCTCTACTCAAGCCAATTTGGTTAAATCACCTATATCGGAGTGTAATCAATACGGTAAGAAACATGGTGGAAGATGTAAAGCAAATACTGAATGTTTTAGGTGTAGTCAGAAGGGACATTATGCGTCCGAATGTAAGGTGGAAAATCCAGGAGTCGTCTGTTATAACTGTAGCAAGGTAGGGCATGTTGCCAAGAATTGTAGAAGTACTTCCCGAGATAGCATGGGAGGTAGTGCATCAAAAAGTTTGTCCAGTACAGCCAAGGCTAAGACTTGTAATATGATTAAAAGTTTAGCTGCTCAAGACCCTGATAAGGAACCAGGGCAATAATTGATTACTGGAAGAAGTAAACGATAATATCTACAGAAGCTAATATTAGGATAAGTATTCAAGGACATAAGTAAAAAGATAAGGCGTAACTAGTGCATATAAGGGATATCAAGAAGGAAACTTCAGAATTGTGGGTTGAAAGAATAATGAGACAAGGTGCATTCCGTGTTGTGCATTGAGGTGATTTATAGGAAAGAAGGATGGATGTATAAAGTTACGTGCTGACTATCAGAAGTTAGAAAAGTCGACGAATAAGAACAAGTAACCCTGCATAGAATGGGTTATGAGTGCTGTAAGTTTTGGTAATAATAGGCGGAGTAACAAGTGTATTAATTGTCTATAAGAAAATAAGGAATATGGTATATCAGGAGTGCTTGCATGGTATAATCATATTTATTGATAACATCCTCGCCATCTAAGGGTTAAAGAAGACTAAGTTGAACACTTAAAGAAATGTCAGCGAAAGGTTGAAAAGTAGTAATCGAATACTAAGCTTCAAAAGTATGAGAATATGATCAAAATTGATTAGGAGACATGGTTGTTGAAGTGACTCCCCACCAAGAAGGATCCTTTCAGGGATAAATGTCTTGAGTAGAAAAGAAAATTGAATATTATTAAGATTATTGAAAAGTTAGCGGGAGAATTTAAAAAGGGGAACTGCGGAAATTACCTACCCTAGATTGAATTTTTCTATGATAATAGTTACCCTGTTAGTAATAAAATACTACTTTGCGAAATGTTGTGTGGACACCAGTATGATTCTGCCCTCTATTGAGAGAAAGTGGGAGTAAAGATATTGTTATGTCCTAGATTAATTCAGTACATTCATAGTGTGGTGGTATTACCTCAGGAAAGAGTTGAAACAACTCGTGATATACAAAGAGAGAAAGCGGATTCACATCGAGAGAATATGAATACCTAGAATGAGGATCGGGGTATAGGCGAAAGTTTTACCCTAATCGAGATTGGTTAAGTTGAGCAGAAGGAACAAGTTGAGTCCTCAATATAGTGAATCATTCGAAGTATTGATAAAAATAGGTATAGTTGCCATGAGTTGTCGTGGCTGCTGCAGTTGCCGTATATATATAATGTGTCTTGCGTATCAATATTAAGGTGATATGTATCTGATTTGGATCAAATTATTGATAGGGAGCCAATGTGCTCTTATCCAAAATTATTCTGCGTAGAATGATTGATCCAAACCCTAGATCGTTGAGAGTGAGTCCTTAGTAATGAATGTATGTCTATAGTAAGTATGCCTTGAATAAATCCTTGAGTCGAAGAGGTTATCTGGAAGTTAGAGTCGAGGTTGCTTGACAAATATCCTCACTTATTTAGTTAAGTCAGATTCTGAGGACAAAATCTTTTTAAGGGGGAAACATGTAACGACTCGTATACTTTTATATTTAATTAAAGTGTAATTATGGAATTATTAAATGAATAATATATGTATATAGCTTCTGTCAGCTATGTGTTGTTTTACTTTTATCTATGTGTATGAATTATGGTGTCCAGGATGGTTCGTGTAATTAATTATGGACTTGTATTAAATTGTTTTCACTTTTAAAAGTGGATTTAATACGAGTTTATTTGTCTAAATATGTGGATTATCTCTAAAATTGTTTTTATGACTTTATAATTTCAATATTTATTTTTGGGATTTTACAAAATTTAGAAATCAATATTTCATCAATTATTTAACCCTGTATGATTTTCTGATTTCATTTATTTGTAAAATCTGCATTTAATTCCCGACTTCTTCAAAAATTATGAAACTCATATTTATTTAAGTTGGGAATATTTCGGGAATTTTAAAATTATTTTGGGGATTTTTGAGATTAATTTTACCCGCGCCTTGATTCGTTTATTTGAGAAAAGCTGGTATAAATTGCATTTTAGAAATTGTTTTAAAATTACGAAAATTATATTTTTATAAACCTCGGGATATTTATAACGTTTTAAGACAGTTTCCGTGATTTTCTGAATTTGATTTTAGTTGAACTCAGTTCATTAATTTTAAAATGCGGGCCGAATGTGCGTTTAAGAATTGCATATTAAATTGTCAAAATTTTATTTTACCAGCTTCTAATTATTCTGAGGATTATAAAATTATTTTCAATAATTTTTGAATTTTATTTAACCGCATTTCAGTTCATAAATATCGGAACGAGGAACAAAAACTGGACTCCAGATAGAATAAGTATACGTGTTATGCTCTTAGGCTTATATTAGATTCGTTTCTAACTGCAATTGGCTGCTAATTGATAAGAAAAAAAAAAAGAAACTATATACGTGTTTACTTCCGCCTGTTTACTTTCTGGCGACCATTCTTGTTACTTCTGTCGTTTTCAAACATATATACGTGTAAGGGTATATGGGTGTTAAGTGTATGTGAGTCCTGTGTGTTTTAATTGCCGCCTGGTTCCCTCCTTGTTCCGGCCGGGCGTATGCGCGTGGCCTAGTGGTTCTGCGATTATTTATTGCTTTGCCTGTTGACTCGACTCGTTATAATTTGGAAATTAAATTTTATTTTGTTTTTGTAGGATTTAATTGATTGCTGTTTCGTGATATCAGTAAATATGTGTGGAATTATATTGTTAATCGGTGAAGTTCGTGTTGGAACCCGAATTAATCGGGTACCAGCGGATTTTACCACCGTCCGCGATAAATTTTGACGAGCGGACTGTGGACAATGATGATGCATATCTGAGTCCTAATATTTCAAAATAAATAACTATAAAATACGAATAATAATTAATAAGTGTACTTAAATTGAAACTTGGGATTGTGTCGAATTTTGACTGAATTGAATCGGAGGTTGGGAATCGTATTTGGATTAATTGTGGATTTATTGTTGTGATTTGATGTCGAGTTATTCGACGGGTAGGCCGATAAATATAGGAAGTACTGCCCGAATTTTTGGAAATTATTTGGAAATTCGGGACATACCCTGTAATTATCGGAACGTCGAGCTAGTATGAATAAATATATATATTGTGCGAGACCTTATTGCATGTTGTGATGAATGTTCTGTCAAAACCCAATAACCCTAATTTTGTAAAATGACGAGTATACGTATTTTCTGGGAATGAACACTAAACCGATTTTGAGAACGTGAACCCTAATTGTTGTGTGTGTTATTATAATATGTGTAATTACGAGTCGAGAATCGTTATCGTTGGGTAAATAGTTTAGCGAGGATATGTCAAGCATACCTAGACGTCTAACGTAGGGTATTTTGGCTCTGTAGGTTCTGGTCGAAGGACTCAAGAATTGAAGTCGAACTAAAAATAACCTAGTGATCAGTCAACAAGCACAGCGAGGTTCCTAAGCAAAGGACCAGAGCGTTGAGGTCGGATCCAGGATAGTCAATTAGTAAAGCAATAAAGTCTGAGCGTCTGAGTCGGCTCAGAGTCAATTAGTATCAGTTGTAAAGCTCTGCAAGGCAAGTACCCCTGACCATATCTTTATGGTTCAGTATATATGAATATAATGTTGTTTTATTCTCATAGTGGAACAGACTGATTTAAGTTACGTATCCCCTGGGTTTCAAATTGCTTTACTAACTTGTGCTTTGGGGGAAAAATAACTTCTGAAAATACCTATCTCTAAGTTTTAAATAAAACGAAAATGTTTTGGGAAAATGTGCTGTGTTATAATTGTTTTGACGAGAGATAGGTAAGTGATTTGGAAAAACACTAGATAAAAATGATCAGATAATTGGATGAGTGTGCGCAGAAGGCCCGTAACGTCCTGGAAGTTAGCGTAAGAGGCGAAGTGGTTGCGCACCCTGTTATAACCACCAGCCCCGTGTGACAGAGACCTAGCTAGTCTCTGAGTTTCGGAACAAATTTCATAGGATAGCCTGATTAGCTGTCTCACCAGGGATCATCCAATACTTTTATATCTGAGCAAGTGATTTTGAGGTTCCCGGAGAGGAACAAATTGTATAGGTCCTGTGATGGGACAAGTTTTATAGAACCTGTGATGGGATGAGTTTTATAGATCCTGTGATGGGATAAGTTTTATGGTTCCCGTAACGGAACAAAAGATTTTGGGTCCTCGTAACGGGACATATGGCTTTATGGTTCCTGTAATGGAACGGAAGGTTTGAAATTGGAAATAGCATGCTAAAATTGAACTATGGTTTTTATGCACAACACACGACTGTTGATCTTGTTTTACAGAGCATGCTAGTTTTAATATCCAGTTATTATATGTTTTATACAATTCTGGCAAGTTATGAATTCTGTTCCAGTAATCGTTTTACTTTAAACTGTTTTACTTGTTATTCATATAGTGGTACTGCTGAGCAAGCAATTGCTCACCCTTGCAGAATATTTTATATGTATTGCAGATGCCTAGGAGATTCTTGCGCGATAGTCAGGGCAAAGTTCCATCTCCTTTTGAGTCAGACTCCTCTGAGGTAGTTGTGTTCAGACCAGATGAGGTCTGTTGAGTTGCTGCATTAAATTAGTGGTCAAGGGTTGTGTAAGGTAATTTGAGTTGTATTGGTTGTAAGCTAAATCATACTTAAACCTGGAAAAGGTCTTGGTAAAGGGGTCGAAGTTATGTATTATTAATAATTATAATTGTTATTATTGTTGTTGATGACGTTAACTCCTGACCCCGGGGTTGAGGACGTCACAAGAATCTCCTAAGTGCCAGTCAATTCACAGACATAGGATTCAATGTTTCATTTCACTACACCATATATGGCCTATCGCAACGCACCCTCTAAAGAATGTTACCTAATATGTTACCCTAGATATGCTACTTATGAGCTAATTTAACATTGCATTTCTTGTGTTACCTTAGCCAAAAATATGATGTTGCATTAGGTAGAAAGTGTTGCAGGTTACAACAATTTTGTCAAACTGTTACCTTAGAGTATTAAAATCTAAATATAATATTTTTTAAGATTAAATATTTATTTCAATTAATTTTTCAAGAATTTAAATTGATATAAAAATACCGATTTAATAAATGAGATACATGATACACGAATCTTTTATATGACAATTTTTTTTTTAAGATGTTATATAAATGAATTTATAAAAAATAGTAAAATATGTAAAAATAGTATAATAAATAAGATATATGATATGAAAATTTTGTTAAAAAATATTTTAAAAAATAAAATGGAATTTCAACATACTAATTAAATTCCCATTTTATTATATATAAAAATTAGAAGTAGTACAAAAATCCTCTAATTTTAATATGAGTATTTTTATATAAATTTTTGTAATAAAAAATATTAGAATGTAATTATACGAATTTATAAAATTAATAAAACATATAGAATAAGTAATAAATGTGATTTTAAAATGTAAATTTTGAAAAGTAAATAATTGAATAAAAAAAATCCTAAGGGGGCTTTTCATTAGAAAGCGGGCCGAAAATTTTGAATAAAGAGCGGAAAATTCAAGCGGGCTTCTTCTAAGAAATTAACAAAACATATCTCACATCTCACATCTCACATCTCACAGGCTCAACCCTATCGGCCGCACTCTATCTCTTTTTTCTCTTCTCTTTTTCATTCACTTCCTCTTCCACACTTCTCACACATTCATTCACTCCTCGGATCTATTAGGGTTTAGATTCTTCATATAATTTGGCTTTTAATCTGAATTTAATTTATAATTAAATTAGGGTTCTTATGTTTGAATTTGGGGTTTTTTGGTTAATCTTTTTTCTCACTTAGTTTGTGCAAATTAACTCTGTAATTTGTTTTGTCCATTTGTTTCAGGATGTATTTAAGCTCCAGGCTTCTTTTTGATTTAGCTAAATTAGGGGTTGAATTATGGCTCTATTGGTTTAAGGTACTTTCCCTCTTTTGGTTCTTTATATGTGGAGTTACGTTATATGTAGAGTTAACTATTAAGAGTGAATTAGGGGTTTAAGTGGCTTTATTTCTGTATATTTAGTTTCAATAATAAAGTTTTACAACTGCTGCTCCAAAGACTTACAACATCAAAGGACTTTTACCATATATTGAGTGGCTGTTATGTTACAAAACATATATATCAATCTCGTTATCTTTTATTAACCTCAATTGTAATTTTAGTATATACGGTTAAAACAGTAAGGAATTTTTTTCAAGCTTCTGTTGTATAGTCTTCTTCAAATTTACAATACTACCTCTACCCTAAATTTATTTAATCGAATAAATAGGAACTGTCAAGTGAAACCTGAAAAGAAGATTTCAGACAAGTATGAAAAAAAATAGTGAGTAGCTTCTTTCTTAATATCTGTATAGGTTAATCTAATCCATAAAAGTGCTCTTAATATCCATATGCTGCCAATGTATACTTTTAGAGAAGATATCGAGTCAGCTATATATTTATATTTGGTTTTTATGGTAGGAACTGCACGTGGTTACCCGGAAGCCCTCTTGATGAGATTTGGTCTTTCTGTGATGGCAGTAAGCAGTGTTTTAGCAAATCCTTGACATGGAAATGGATCCTAATACAGGAGATCAAAAATCAATTACAGAGCTTCTTCCTGCAGGGATATTACTCGTAAGTTCATTTAGTTACTCAGTTCTCTGTCTCAAATTTTAATATGTATCATGTATATAAAATAACCAAAACTTGTATACTGCAGCTTGTAATTTCTATTATGATCAGCCCATTCAACATCCTATATCATTCCAGCCACTAATTTTTATTCACATGCATGTTTCACTGTGTTTAAAGAAACGGAATATAAATAACTTTTCAGTTTAACTTATAGTGACCTACAATCACTATAAGATCTGGTAAAGTGGGATAACTAATATTAGAGGGATAATAAACTCCGATGAGAATGTACATGTTTTTCTATTGGTTAATGATACTCAGACTCACAGACTACACAGAAGATCAGTGTAGATATGTGATTATTATGTTTTCACTATTGTCGTCTTTTTTAATATGTTCTAAACTATAAGCTCCTGAAAAATAAAAGATCAAGAAAAAAGAGGAAATTTGTAATCATTGTAGTTGTTGTATTGTTAATATTAATAGTACTGCTTGGCAAGCTTGCCATAATTATTTTAAAAAAAGAGAAAGCAGAGAAAAAAAGGTTAGTTTTCTGTTGTTGCTCATTATGTTCTTCTCTATATTTTCCAAAGGTTAGCGTAAGAAACCAGTAAAGGAAGTACTTTTAGTTCTACAAATGTTCCTGTCATATTCACTATTCGTGCTGAATAGGAGAGTTTGAGCAATGAAAGCAGCTCTGTAGTGACTGCTTTTCTTATTCAAGTGAGAAGCCTCTCTGTGGAGGCAGGTGGTAAAGGTTCTGCAAAGAAAGATCTCAACAGTCAGCGCAACACATTTCGTGATATATTGGACTATATCACGGAATGTGCTGCGTAGCCTCTCGATTTCTTGCTTGATTGTTCTGTTTTGTCAAAATCTTGTTTTAATGATGAACGTTAAGTTTTTGATTTCATTGGCGAGTTTTTTATATTGTATTAAATTTACATTTTATAGTTTTTGTAAATGTCGTTATGTTTAATTTGAGCAAATCATTGAGCAAATCTATACTATAATTTTTTGGCCAGAGATTATCGTATTTACTTCATAGGATTTGATGGTAGATTGCATTGATTATGTAATTTCATCAAGCCATGGCTTTTTTCTTCCTAGAATTGTGCCTTGAATAGTCTCTTAAATGTTATGCCACATTGAAATGGTTTAGTTACGTAACAGTAAGGTTTAATTGCTAATTTCTTGAACAATAAGGTTTGAAATATAGTACTGGTGAGGTTGAAGGTTAAAAACGTCCAAAGGTCCTGATATAATTATCAAAGCTAATCAGTTGTATCTAAATATTTGTATTGAACTGGTGGGTGCTAGATTGTAGGACACTCATTGGGTGGTGGTACAGCAGCACTTTTAACTTTTATATTGCGGGAGCGGAAGGAATGGTCTACAGCTTGTTGTGTTGCCTTCGCTCCAGGTTTACTTTCTTGCATACTTGTTGAATCTGCAATTTTACAAGCCTATCAATTTATAACTTAAAGCAAAAGTGCATCATCCTATTACTTTTTATTCTGGTTCAAAGTCCTATATTAAATAAATATTTGATGCAGCTGCTTGTATGACTTGGGAACTTGCAGACTCATGCAATGAATTTTATTACATATGTCATTAATGGAGCAGATCTGGTCCCTACATTTTCATATGCTTCCATGGATGACTTGCGTACAATATTAGTTTAAAGTAATTTGTTATGGTATAGTGTTTCAAGATATATATATATATATATATTGGCTATGAGTAAGTTGTTTTTTCTGCAAATTGTTCTTTCAAGATGATTCTACAGTATCCCCAGTTATTATGCACTGTTATTATGCTTGTTAGAGAAGTGAGGCATCCTGGTTCATGTGTTAATTGATCTTTCCTGCTGTTTGGAAAATCAGGATGGCACGACTCAGATGAGATTTCAACCCCATCATGGAAGATTGCTTGTTGCCGCAGCAGAGAATGTGGTATCCATACTGGATGCGGAGACACAAGCATGTCGGCACTCGTTACAGGTTGGCAATTAGTCATTTGGGAACCAATTTGTATCTTTTTGTGTTGAATTTTCTGGTATTCAAACTATCATCAAATTTTTTTATTTTCTGAATGTACTGATAAGCTCCAGAGAAACTAGTACTGCTATATCAAATTTTTCTAAGCTATCTCCCTGGTGTTTTTGCTGTGCAAGTTTACTCTCAGGAGAATCATTGTTGTGTCTGGTGTTATCTTTTTGCTGCAGGGTGTGGTTCAATCATGGAAATCTTGTCTTGAGAATGAGATACATTCTTAAATTATTAATAAACTATCATTCTCGATGATAAGATTTTCTCAACAGAAAACAGGTCAGGTAGCATGCTTTATTTAAGATGTATATTTCACTGTCTTATCATTGTGATGACACCTGATCTGGTAGTAGGAAATCTATCTTGATACTTAACTGTTAAAAAGGTTTTCTGCATGTCTATATAAATGCACATTTGGTATCATTTGGTTAAGATTTAGATAGAGTCAAATTAAGAGAGAAATCATATGACAGGCTTTCTAGTGTTAATCGATTACTATTGCTCGGTTTAGGATCAAGGTCGAAGCTATTAATGTCAGTGTGGCAAATTTGGTTCCCCATGTTTCCCCTGGTATATATCTTGTTTTCTTTCGATTTTCTATAGCTTTTTCAAGTGTTTGTTTGGAAATTTTCATGTTTCCCCATATCTACTTGACAGGCACACGAAGGCTGAAGCTGCTAATGATCAGCTTACCAAGGAGTTGGAAGAGAGGAAAGAGTTGGTTAATACCTTGTTCATGAAGCATCAGTCAGAGAAACAGGTATTATTTGTGGTTTATCAATGATTATTGAATGCTTACTATCCTTTTAAAAAAGGGAATGACCAAACAAGGTTCTGTAAAGATCCTTTACTCATTCTGAAGTTATTATCTTTGGAAGTGAGGCCTTGATAGCGATCTCGCAGGAGCATAATAATGAACCAAAAAATGTTGTTCCCACACAAAATACATGTTTATACACTCATATGCACGCTATACACGTACACTCGTGCACACTACACATATGCACAGAGTCACATACTTGCATGTATAAGAAATTGTGGGGAGGACAAAATGTTTAAAATCGAGGAGAGATGAGGAGCGGCCCTGTAATTTTTCATGTTTGCTGGTTATTAACTAAGTTATTAACTATGTTTGCTGGTTCGATTTTTTTCTTGCAAATAACTTGATTAATATTTCAGGGAACAAAGAAGACTTACAAGAAAAAGCTTCACGTGTATAAAAAGGGAAACATCCAGATGGTGGAGTCGAGGAGAAAGTGAAGCAAATTTAAGCATTAGCTTCTAGTAGTACTTTTTAAAATTTATAATCTTGGGTTGTTGTTCAGTAAAAAATGTGAACTAGTTTATAGTTAGTTTTGACGTTTAATTTGGTCGTATTTTAGGATGTTTAATGTTTGGGTTGGATGCATTATTTTGCAGTTATGAAATTGTATAATTGGGAATCTTCAGTTTACAGAATAAGCATTTCAATTTATTTTTGCTAAAGTGTTACAATAGCCTCCTAAACTGTTACCATATTATGTTTAAAATGTTTTATTAGGCTAGTTATAATGTTACAACAGCTTCTCAAAGTGTTACATTAGGTTCTATGGGCCCACTTGCCACGTTATCAAGATAACTCAACATTGTTGGCCCCACACTTGCCATGTCAGCTAGTGGGTCCCACCCGTGGGGCCCACTTTTTAAGAACATTTTAAACTCTAAGGTAACATAAAAAACAAGTTACAACTAATCTCTCTTTCTGTTGCATTAGCAAGCTAAAGTAACATATAAACAAGTTAAAACATGATGTTGCCTTAGGCACCAAAGATGTTACCTTAGACCCCTAAGGCAACATGGAAAAACCTATCTTTAATAAAATGTTACCTTAGCTTAAAAGTGGGGCAAGAGCAACATATTTACCCCCTAATACAACATTTTTTTGGTGTTACAGTAGGCATTTTATGGTGTAGTGTTTGATAAAGGAGGCTGCTCAATTATCAGCAAAAAGACTGGTGAAGTTGCTTTGAAAGGAGCAAGGAAAGGAAGCTTGTTTGTTGTAGATCTATACTCAGCAAATAAGGATGCTATATGTTACTTTTACACCAAGGCATCCATTGAGCAAAGCAAATTGTGGCACATAAAACTCTTTCACCTGAATTTCAAGGCAATCAATACCCTGGTGAAAAAGGAATTAGTGAGAGATATGCCAACTCTGGAATTTGTTCAAGTTGAAGTTTCTAAAGCTTGTCAAAAAGGAAAAATGAAAAGGTCCAGTCACAAGAGCAAGACTGCAAATTCAATAAGTGCACCATTGCAGCTTATTCACATGGATCTGTTTGGACCAGTCAATGTCTTGTCTATTTCAAGGAAGAAATATGCAATGGTAATGGTGGATGACTACCCAAGATACACTTGGGTGGAATTTATGTATTCAAAGAATTAAACTCCACACATTATCATTGAACGCATCAAGAAGATTGAAAAGCAGGATGAAGATCAAAATTGTGTGAAAAGATTGAGGAGTGACAATGACACATAATTCAGGAATATAATTTTAAATAAGTTCTACAAAGACAAGGGTATTGTTCAAGAGTTCTCAGCTGCAAGGACACCTCAGCAGAATGGGGTAGTTGAAAGGAAGAATGGAACTCTAATTGAGGCTGTTAGAACAATGCTACAAGATGCCAATTTGACAACAAGTTTTTGGGAAGAAGCTGTCAACACTGCATGCTACACTCAAAAAAGATATCTCATCAACAAAAATCTTGGAAAGTTACCTTACTCAATTTTGTCAAAAAGGAAGCCTACTTTCAAGCACCAACATGTGTCTGGCAAATGCTTTGTGCTCAAAGATAACTCTGAATCTATTGGAAAATTTGACTCTAAAATTTTTGAAGCAATTTTTCTGGGATATTCATTATAAAGGACTGCTTATAGAGTTTATGTGCTTGAAAAAAAAGAGAATAATTGAAAGCACATATGTGACCTTTGATGATGACAAGTGCTCAGGCTCGGAATGCCAAGATGAGAATGGAGCTGAAGCCCTTAAGTTTGAAAATCTAAACATTGATAGTGATTCTGATGATAAAGCTGAGATCAACACAAGCAACAGAATAAATGAAGAGTCAACTGAGCAAGTGAATCATGAGGATGAAAACACATCTCATATAACTGAATTTGATGGCACAAACTCAGGGGGAGAAAGAGGAGAAAGTTCTGCAAGTAATGCCAATGGTGAAGAAAATACAGAAAAAGAGTTAAATCAATTTGAGAGAAACAAAGTTTGGTTGTTGGTTCCTGCCCCAAAGAACAAAAGCATAATTGGGAAAAAGTAAGTGTACGTGAACAAAAAGGATGAAATTGGAATTGTAACAAGGAACAAAGCAATGTTGGTTGCAAAAGGCTACTCATAAGAAGAAGAAATTTACTATGATGATATTTTTTCTCCAGTTTTAACAGTGGTGGAGGCAGTACCAGACCAGAGTAGGTCTGGGCCCTCCCTGTATTTGGGGTCTGTGTAATTTTAAATGTCTTTTACTTAAGGTCCAAGTTCTATTTTGCATTTTGCAGAGACTGTGACTTGTGCCCTCTCTTGTTTGAAGTTAAAACTTGACTTAAACAAAATTTATGTAGTAAGACTAGTCATTCTTAATTCATCAAATTAACATTGCCGGTCTCCTTTCCGAGAACTCAATTCAATCTGTTATTTTCCTTCTTAAATATGCAACTAATTTTATAACTTTGAGCAGTTGTTTTGATCTAAGCATACAATCTGAAAATAAGTGATCTTAATATCAGCTTGAGATATATTTTTCTTAGTATTTTATTTGTGTATTTTATAATTTTTGTTATAAAAAATATATATAGTGAAATTTGGCCTTCCCTCGGATGTAACTCTGGCTCCGCCACTGAGTTGCAAGACATGAAGCAATAAGGATCTTTCTTTCCTTTGCTGCACACTCAAATTTTAAAGTGTATCAAATGGATGTAAAGAGTGTATTCCTTAATGGTGAGTTGGAAAAAGAGGTTTATGTGCAATAGCCACCTGGCTTTGAAGATCCAGAATTTCCAGATTTTGTTGATCAACTACTAAAGGCTCTCTATGGATTGAAGCAAGCACCTAGAGTTTGGTATGATACACTGTCAGAATTTCTGCTCAAACATGGATTCAATAGAGGAATAATTGACAAGACTTTATTCAACAAGCAGCATGGTGATGATATAATCCTAGTTTAAATCTATGTGGATGATATAATTTTTGGTTCTATAAATGAAAAATTATGTCAAAGATTCTCAAGACTCATGCATAGTGAATATGAGATGAGCATGCTGGGAGTATTAAGTTACTTTCTTGGACTTCAAGTCAGCCAAAGAAGTGATGGAATCTTCATCAGCCAAACCAAGTATGTTAAAGATATATTGAAGAAATTTGGAACGGTTGATTGTTAACCTGCATCAACACCTATGTCTACAGCTACAAAGTTGGATGAAGATAAAAAAGGAAAGAGTGTAGACATATCAGGTTATAGAGGAATGATTGAATATTTGATGTACTTAACTGCTAGTAGACCAGACATCATGTTGGCAACATATCTGTGTGCTAGATTTCAAGCAAATCCTAAGGAATCACATTTGATGACTGTGAAGAGGATTTTCAGATACTTAACGGGAATAACAAACTTGGAATTGTAGTATCCTATGAGAACATGATTTGAAGCTGTTGGATACACATATGCAGATTTTGCTGGATGCTGGTTTGACAGGAAAAGTATTAGTGGAAGCTGTCAATTTCTTGGAAAAATACATGTATCTTGGTGTAGTAAGAAACAACAATTTGTGTCAAAATCTACAGCTGAGGCCGAATATATAGCTGCAGGAAGTTGTTGTACTCAAGTGCTTTAGATTAGAAATCAACGAATGGATTATGGTCTAGCCTTACACAAAATTCCTATTATGTGTGACAATACTAGTGCCATATTTATTATTGTTAATCCAGTTAATCATTGTAGAACTAAGCACATTGATGAAAGATACCATTTTATTAGAAAACATGCAAAAAATGGTACTGTTGAGCTCATTTTTGTTCCAACAGAAAAACAATCAGTTGACATTTCCTACTAAACCATTAAATGAAACAACTTTCACTAGACTTATTAGTGAAATTGGAATGTTGAATTCTTCATCCTGAAGGCAAGAACTCAGCTAATGTGTTAACATCACATTAATTTCTTATAAATCAAAATTATTTATTTGGAAATTAACTGGATTATGATTTATAAATATTCCAGAATTCTCTGAATATTTATTTTTCTAAATTTAAAATTCAACTAAGAATTTTTCAAATTCTAAGAAAAAGTGTCTAACTGTAAATATATATTTTTAATATGTGAAATTAATATAAGACAGAACTGAAAAGAACAAAAGTATATAGAGAACTGAGTTCTCGATAAGTTTAAATGACTTCTCGACAAGTTATTTTGAGACTTCCCAATAGAGTTCCCGATAAGTCTTTTTCCAGACTTCTCGAAGAACTTCTCAACAAGCCTCATTATGACTTCTCGATAAGTCTTGTTGAGATCTCGACATATGTTTATTCATAGAATTCTTTACAAGTATACATTTTACACTTCTCGATAACTTAGAACTGAAATAATTTAATTTAATAAATTATTTTAGTAAAATACTTTTGATATAAAATCATTCTAATTTTATTTTGATTTATTCATAAAAAAATTGGAAAAATTCAGTCCATTCATGTGATATCCCGGATTTTCAGCAACTATTATTATTATTATTCCTTGAATATGTTTATGTGCTTTTCTGATTTAGAAGGAATAAAATGGTGGATATTTTATTCCTGTTTCGCGAGTTCGTGTCTTTAACTGGATTAATATGCTAATTGGTAGCTGGTATCGATCCCTTTCATATTGTGAAAGTATTTGAATACTTTTACTATTTCAAAATTTTATGTGAACGCAGATCGTTTTATCGATATCGGTAAACAGTGCGTGTTTTCCAGTATTGGGAATTGAGTGGATATTTTGCTCTCCTCAATATTTTATATACGTCAGAAATGTTACTTGGTATTTAATCTGGGTTCACCCGATAGCAAGTTTTATTTTAAAAATACTCAAAAATAATATTATCGATTGTTATATTACGCATTTAGTATTATAATTAAATATATGGTTATTTAGAAAAATACGAGTTATATGATTCTTGGATGTCAGATCTCTTATATATCAAATTTCTTCTTTATACAACGAAACACTAGAATCATCTTCTAAAATGTTGCCAAAATCAAGTGACACAGTTTAAGAAACTGTGCTCACCACCCAGGAACCACATTTATATGGTGAGAGGATACAAGATGGGGTAGACCTTGATGACACCATCAAAACCACAGGGTTTCATCATTTTTAACTAAAGACCCTGTGGATGTTACTCAAGAACCTTCATGTGCCAAAAAATCTTCACAGATTGACAGGTTTGAGGGTAGTACTCCTGAGGGGGAGCTATCTAAATCCTCTTCAATTCAATTGGAGGTTCCTCAAGTAGGGACAACTCCTCTCAAAACCCTAGCTGAAATTGTATTGTCAATTAAAGCTAAGAGTACAATTGCCAATGATCCAGCTATTGGGGAGACAAGTATAGCACATTCAAGTTCCAGTTATTTGCAAGAAGAACAAGGGTTTGAGGCTCTGGTACATGATAGTTACCTAGTCAACTCCCCTCCAATTCGAATGGAGGTTCCCACTAGTGGTGAACAACAAACTATCACAACTACAGCAACAGACGTGAGTCCAACTGTGACTCCTGTCACAGGGTTAGCTACCACCTTCAACCCCTCAACCTCAAACCAAACAGACATACCCTCTAACTCAAACACTAATCCAAAACCTTCTCACCTCATATCTCAGTGGTTGTAAGATGCTCAAGCCCAACCAACAACTGTTAATGATCTTTTGGTTGAGCAACTTGCAGGCATAGCCAATATTACCCAATAACTGCTTACTACAAATTTGTCAAATTAAGACTATCAAGCAATTCTACTTTCTTACAAGGAGGATGTCGAAGAGCAACAGGAGAAAATTGCAGATGAAGCAGATGGTAATGTGGATGCATGGCTCTCAATGGATTTTACTACCACTATGGAGGAGGCCTTAACAAAATTTAGAGAGGAATATGTGACCATTTTGTGTAGCAATGTTAAGATTTTTACTTCCCAAGAGGTATATGATATTGTGACAGAGGTGTACAAAGCCCAATTAAAGGCCTTTAGTCATATTGGAAGAGCCATGGAAAACACTATGGTCAAGCATTAAGCTGCAATAAATAAATTGGTGAATGAAAGAATTGTTGGGCTGATGCAAACATTTCAAGACATCAAAACCAAGTTCAACAAATTCTCAGACAAACTTTAAGCCCTCTCTGTAACTCCAGTAGAAGAAAACGTGTCTAAGCTGAGAGACTTTTTCAAAGCTCAGCATGAAGTGATCCAAAAGAAAATAACTCAAAATAATGTCTCAAAGGTCAAAGTGGATCAACTTTACAAATCTAGGTTTGAACCTTCAGCCTTGGTCATAGAGGAGGTCAAGAATGTTGTGCAAATTTTTGTTGGTACTTTGACAACATCAAGTTCAAAACAACCTATGTCTACATCAACAAACCTACCAATCCAAAACCTGCAAGCTCAAATCTCATCTCTACACTCTTCAACTGATTCTTTGACAACTCAAGTCTCCCAATTGACAGGTTTGGTGCAAAGTCAATAGAAAGATATAAAGTCCCTAGTAGACTTCCACCAATATATCCAAATGCAAAATTCTGCCTCTTTGGGAGCTATTATGGGAGCTTTAAACATTCCTCTTCCAGCATTGCTAGAAGCAGTTCAACCTGAACTTCCTAGTCCTCTAATCTTGCCTGCTACCAAGACTAAGGGGAGATAGAATCTAGACTTCTAAAATCATCCAGCCAAGCCACAGCTCAAACAAATCAAGATGATGTTGGGACAGAAAGACTACCGAAAGCAGCTGAGGGACCGTGTTGGGATAAAGAATTTGATGAATTGCTCAGGGCTCTCAGAGTTTCTCTAACCAACAACTTCTACACCTACAAAAAGAATTTGGAGAGAAATATCAATTTTTTAAGGGTGATAATGGTGAAAAGAGAGAACTTTCAAGAGAGGAGGATTATTACAAACATAAATGACTCAGGTGTGGATAGATGTATGTAGGTGTCTCTTAATTATCTCATATCTAGAAGAGAATCTGGGCTGGACATCCTAATCAACAAGGTTAATAGAGTGATTTTAGAGGACAATCTCTTTCTAAATGAACTCAAGAAGGCTCAAGTAGCTGCTTTTCCAGAAGTATATCTCAAACCTAGCAAGGGAGTGACCAACATCTGTTTATCAACCAAAAGATGCAAACACTTTATGGTTACAAAGCATTGTGTCATGAGGAACTTAAGGCTGACAATAAATCTAGACATTGATTTGAAAACAAAGAAGATCAAGACTGCAGAGGATAAAGAAGATCAAGATATTGGGGAGATACTTGTGGAATGCTGATAACCTGTTGCCTAGAGCTCAAATAAACACTAAGGATGATTTGGATGATGCAGACAAAGGATGAGAAAAAATCTTTTAGCACAAATCCAAGTCAGTCTTCTAAAGCAACTCACATCAAGGTGTATGAGAAGAGAAAAGGAAAGGAAGATAAGAAGGATGATGGAAATAAGAAGAGGAGAGATGGAGAAGGGGAAACAAATAAGAAAAATGTCCAAAAATAAAAGTTTCGGAAATCCAACCAACTCAAACCTTCAAGCCAAGAAAAACAAACTTTCAACCAATCCAACCACAAAAAACCTAAATTTTTGTACAAAAAAAAATGCAAACTCCTTACTCAAACTACCAATCACATCTAGCCATGTCACTTTAAAGAAAATTTCAAATTTACCTTCATTCAAGACTCCAACCAAAACTCACTTCAAGACTGTTGGGAGAAAACTAAAGAAAATGCAAGCTGATGCTGGTGTCATCTGGAACTGCTTTAATCAAGATGATTTTTTTCTACCTCTAAATATGAGCATAACAGATGATGACTATTTCCAACAATTATCTGAAGAAATAGTCAAAGTTTGGGTTGTCTCTTTGGAAGAAGTCGGAATCTACTATTTGGATGGCTCCTTCATTTTTCTTGGAAGGGAAGTAATGGAAACATTTTCAACCATAAAATTGAAGAGGATGATTAGCCTGATGAAGGACAAGGATACAAGTACAAGGATGTGGAAGGCTGTGATGTCTGAGAGGCTGAGAGAAAGGAATGAATGACATGCAAGAATAAACACTGAGAGGGAGGAAAGGGAAATGCAGTATGCCAAGGAGATAGAAATGTTTGAACAAAGATCAAATAAACTCAAGGCAAGGGGGCTGAGTAGCATCTCAAAAGATGGGCATTTCCTAAATATTCAAGTTGGCAGATTTTCAAGGTTCAGCGTTGGTTACCTCAACAATTACTCATTGGATGAATGGCTCAAACTGGTAGAAGCCTTACGAGAGACATAAATAATTGAAGAACTCCATGTGCTAGTAAATCTCAAGAACCTCATTAAGATAGAACCAAGCTATGAAAATTTCACCTAATGTATATAATGTTTGGACTGATGTAATTACTCAATGTATTTATCAGTCTGTAAATTTTTATGTATTTGATTTTATCTTGGGTTTAGACTTATTATCAGGAATGAATTTATGATACGAAATATTCTAATAAATTGGGGGATATTGTTGTGCAAGACATGCATGTACAATAACAACACTAAGTCACATTGACAACCCTAAGATTAAGTTGTTTGATAATCAATTTTGTATTGTGTATTATATTTCTTGAGTCTGTAAATTGGTTAGAAGATTAGAATGGGGGATTTTTTTGTGAAGAGATTCAAGTTAAGGAATAAACTCTGGAAGAACATCAAGCCATGATCATGCCACAGAGAAAAGATGTAGAAGCTTGGAGTTGAATAAAGTTGTTCTATGAAAAATGTTCTAAGTCAAGATATCGACAAGTAACAGATCAAGTTATATCGAGAAGTCATTCGAGAAGTCCAGAATGACTTGTAGAGAAGTCCAAACTGGCTTATAGAGAAGTCTCAGAGATATCGACAAGTCAAAAGAAGATGTAGAAAACTGGAGATATCGATAAGTCATTTTTGCATGTAGAGATCTCAGAGATATCGACAAGTCAAATGAAGATGTGAAGAAATGGAGATATCGACGGGTCAATTTCTCATATAAAAATCTCAGAGATATCGATAAGTCAAATTGTGTATATAGAGATCTCAGAGATATCGATAAGTCATTTCTATATGTAGAGATCTCACACATATCAATAAGTCATTTCACATGCAAGGATATAGAGACCTCGATAAGTCAAGTATATCTATAGAGAACTTAGAGATCTCGAGAAGTCTTTATACTTATCGTGATGTCATTTCTCTATAGAACAAACTGGAGATATTGACATACTTCTCAAATTCAGAATGCATACAAGTTCAAGATTCAAGATTATCAGTCAACAAATAATCTATCCACTAGATTGAAAAGTCTACAAAGTAGCTGGAAGTATACAAGATCAAGGGCAAGGATTAATTGGACAAAGGGTGGTCACAGATCTGCATTATTCTGCACAGATTTGCTAAGCTAGAAATGGAAATAGAAAAAGGTTGCTTTAGAAAGTAGTTTAGTACAATTTAGTGCAAGTCTTGTAAACACGTGTTGTTAGTCTATAAAGCATGCACGGGTCCTTAGTTCACAAGTAACAAATATATCTAGATTTTTTTCTATTCTCTCAAGATAAAAGCTGAGTTCTTATTTTCTTAAGAACACAGAATCTTAATTAATACAATTGAGTTTTGAAATTATTATACTTGTTGATTAATTATGTAAACATAATATCTTTACAATATCTTAACTTCTTTGTTCATCCACAATCCAAATAATTTTGAAAAGGCTAAAGATCCCAGTAACACATTCACCCCCCTGTGTTGCATTAAATATCCAACAAAACATTTTAGCATCAACATGTAGACCAAAAGAGGGGGTTAAGATTCATAATATAGGGGAGATGTGTTTTTCTTTTGTGTTTTACCATGCCATGCATGTGTAGAAAGTAGTCGAAGGTGATTCATGATCGTTTGAACAAAGGATGTTAATTTACAAATAAGTAATAGGAGGTGAAAATTCACAAGAGATATCGCCGATTGAAGTCGATATATGGGTACAGGTATATGATATTCCTAAAGATTTTGTTTTAGAAACAAGTTTTTGGAGTATTGGAAATTAAATTGGAGGTTATGTCAAGTCTGATTTTCTAAATCTTATCGGACTAAGGAAATTACATTATCGTGTCTGAGTTCGGATAAATTTAAGTAAACCATGAAAGAGGAGATTGAAAATGAAATGAGAAGGAGAAGTGGTGTATGCAAATTCGAGGAAATAGATTGTACAAGCATATGGTATATGATTAAGAGTATCGAGAAGAAATACTAAAAATAGTACCGGATCGAGGTGATTAACGAATGGTGAAGAAAGAAGTAATTGAGAGGAAAATGGTGGAAATTCAAAATCGTCGGCAACTGAAGATGAGGTGAGAAAGATTGAAGCGAGATTCAAGGAATCAACAACTGGGAATCTGGGAGATAACGGGATGATCACATTTACGTCATAAAATCAGGAGTTAAATGATATGGGCGGAAAATTTTTAAATGAAGCAGGTTTAGATGGAGAAATTAACGAATAAGAGAATTTTGTTATTGAACCAAAGTGAAGCAGTACAAATAGAGGACTATTAGTAGAAGATAACAAGCCAGTAAATTTGAAAACATACGGGCTTCCACAAGTAGGTTTGGGGAATAGGCCCTCCCTAACGCCGTGATTTTATTAGTGCAGAACTGTAGTCGAAAGGTTAATCTACGAGCATTTAGATTTTTCAAACAAATCATATAAAATGTAGTTAAATGATCTATGTAAGGCGATTAATTTTGTCGGTTTCTTTGTTATTGCTACTCAAGGGAATGGGAATGTTTAGCGCTTATGTGGAAAAACGAAGGAGGAGTAGGAGTTAAAGGAAGTTGTAACAAATATATCAATTTTGACGTTATATATGAACAGATTACTCAATGGCGTGTTATACAGGTTTTTACATATTATTTTGATGATTTTAATGATATGCTATTTAGTTTTCAGAAGTGGGGAGGACGACCACATCCAAGTAATTTACTATAAGGATCGAGCAAGGCGTTATGGATTTATTAAAGGGACTCCAGAATGGATCCAAGAACGACTGGATCAAGGGTTTGTAAATTAGTGATAGAGATATTTGTTCCCAAGTGCAAAGCTTAAAATGCTGGAAGTTTCAACTTCAGATCATTTAACTTTGGTCCTTCAGTTATATTCACAGGTTTATATGTCTAGGTTAAGAAGATTCAGATTCGAGAATTTCTAGATTCGAGATACCAAGTATTTAAATTTGATAAAGAACAAATGGAATACACATGATGTGGGAAATATCTTTTGGGGAATTTGGGTATTATTGTTTAAAGTTGGAAGAACGAAAGGAAGTAAAATGCAAGAACTACACATAAATATTAAAAATTATACCTGGGTTAAGAGAAATTACCAAGATTAAAAATCTCACATTGTAAGTTGAGAGAAGAAATTTATTGTATTTGGCCATTTATTCATTGTAATGACTGGGATTTCGTGTATTACTTTATGTGAATAAAATATAAATTACATGATTTGTGTATAATTTCTGTGAATTAGTAAAGAAATATTTAACAATATATTATTCCAATTTGACGAGTTAGTACAAGACTTGAGATATGATATGTGAATATAATCGAGTCAGAATGACTATTGGGCCATTAGTTGAGACGCGACCCGTAAAAGATGATTATCCGAAGAGTTGATTTGATGTTATTATTGAAAAAGAGAATTTCTTGAATTATGTGAGAAATATGTGATGTGAAGAGTTTTAAAGGTTTCTTTGATTATTTGGCTGCAAGTATGTGAAGCCATATCCTTATTTGAAGTAACGATTATTTAAAAGGTGTATAAATAGATATAAATAAAGTTAAAAGAAAATATGTGTGGATATGAGATTTTATTGATTTGAGATTTATATATATATATTATTTGATCCCTGTGTGATTGAATGTGTGATTATGGAATTCCTAAATATTTTTAAATGATTTATTGAGCGGAAAATAAAGGTTATTTGACCTTTAATTATTTTTATAAAATCATCAGATTATGAACAAGGTATGAATTTTTTTAATTATCTAAATAATAGTCCTATAGATTTTTTAAAAATGAGAGATGGAATTTTTTTAAGGTCTGGGTATTTTACAATGAGTTTTCAAGAGTTATTTCAATTTTTTGAGCTATCTTCTAATATTCGCAAAAAATACATTGTTCGCTCAATTATTATTTTAAAAATATCGGGATATAGATACTTTTTATGAACTTCACTTTAAAGATGAGACTGAATTTAAAATCTCATTTTCTAAATTAATATCAAATTTATTAATTACAATTAGTTTTATATAAATCAAAATGGGAAAGGAGTTTTTTAGCAAATTACAAAAATGCCCCTAGGCTTATTTCCCTAGAGGCCTCATTCTTTTTCTTCCTGTGTTTTCTCCTTCTCTGCTCTGGCACTTCACTCTCTGTCTTTTGCTCTCAGTAGCTCTCCTCGCCTCCAATTCTTGATCGTTTCTCGGTCGATTCTCGATTTGATTTCATGATTTTGTTCCTTTTGTCATTCTAGTATCATATCTGAAGATGCATGTATGAATTATCTTGAGTCAAAAATGAACTTGAGAAGACCCACTTTGATTTTAACTCAAATTTGAGGTCCTTGGCTTCGATTTTTGGATTAAACAAGATGCATGGTTATGTGTTGGTTATGTAAATTCGGTGAAGTTTGGGGTGGAAACCCGTATTGGGTACCACCGAGACTTTGCCGCAATATGTGGTGATCTTCTATGAGCCGGTGGTGGGTGGTGATGCTCATCTGAGCCCTACAAATCGTTATAATCTTATTTTTATTCGTGCATGTTAAGTTCAAATCAAAGTTTGAATTTTCGGTTTCTTAAATTCGAAATTTTGATTCGGTATTGATGTTTTATTAACGATTATAATTCGGTTATGCGTTAAATGTAACTTGATGTCGATGCATGTTTGTATCGTGTTTATGCAGATTTTTAAAGGGGTTAAACTTTTGATTTGGTTTATTTGTGTATTTAATCGATGATGTAATTCATTTATGTGCTTAATTATGACATGAAATCGTGCATGTGTACTCTAATTATAATTCAGATTTTAATTTATCGAGGATTACAAGCTTTAAGTCAAATATTATAAATGATAGTTAGTTATGATTGGATTGATTAATTGGATAACATATTTATGAACGAGTCATGCCGGATTTTTGGTATAAATTATATATATAAAAGAACCGAAAGTGATTAAAATGTTAATAGTACCGGTGTTATAGACCTTTATGTGTTAATTGCAAATAAGGGATGATTTTAAAACCAAATACGTGTTTACGTGGATTCATGTTTACTTGAGTATAAATAATGGATCAGAGGGACCAATATATACTAGAACATGGATATGAATGTGTTTTTTATGTGATCGATGTGAATAAAATACGTGTATGTATAATTGTTTGTTAACGCAAAAGTTGGTATAAGGTAATTTAAGGGTATAAGGTATATGTAGATAAGTGAGGTTATCTACTACTCGTAGTGTGATCAAAACTATAAGTAAAAGTACAAGTTGTTTTAGTTTACATGAATTGGGGTAGAAAGTTAGACATTCAGAGATATGTTGAAAGTTAATAAAGTACCTAATTAGGATTTATTGTTGTGTTGTAGATTCAGAAAGCGAAGGCGTTCGAACAAGGAAAGGAAAAGAAGTTTTAGGTAGTAGTAACTCAACCCCTGTGAAAAAGGAAAGCTTAGTGAGGCATGGAACTCTGCCCTCCCTTTAAAATGTTGAATGATATGAAATGACAAGAAGGATTGTTATGTTAAGAAATGATAAGGAGAATACATATAGTGATCATGTTATCTGATCTTGTTGATAAACCATGTTATTAGCCTAATTCTTTTCAAATACAGTTACCTTGTTTCATATTGGTATTTTGTTCTTTCAAATATCCATATTCCCTATACTCACTGATGAATCATTTTTCCCAGTTAATACCTTTGTTAGCCTAGATCTTCACATTGATAATACACATGTTTTGTGAATACCCTAATTCAAAATAGCTTTGTGTGGCGTATATTGGTAATACTTATGCTTACTTTAATCACGCTCTAGTTTGCATTCTTTTTCTTATAACCCTGTTTACCCCATTTGAATGTCCTGAAATGGAACTAAGAATGATTTTTTACTTGAAAATGTCTGAATGATTTCAAAGGTTGGTAAATGTTAAAAAAAGAATTAAGTTTTAGAAAAATGAATGTTTTTCCAATATAAAGGTTTTCACTGAATTCCTAAAGCTTGGATGTTGCGTAAGAGGCTAGCGGGGCGAGTCCAGCCAAACAAGAAGCTAGCGCGAATAGTCCACTATTAAAGGCCAATTTAGTGCCTTAGGTACCTTATGACCGAATGAAGGTCAGTACGAGCTGATCACTTGTATATTATTAAAAGATGGATGTTCCAATCGAAGATTTTAATATTATGAAAAAGAAAAGTAAAGGTTTAAATTGTGCTTTAAACAATATTTTTGTATCATTTTTTGACTTGAAGTTTGAAAAAATGTAAGTCTAAGCTTTTCGAAGTCCTGATGAATCATATTCATAAAATGTTGATTGTTTCAGTTACTGAACTGTTCAAAACTGTGACTTTGATACCTTGAAACCCTAATTCAAAAATCCTTTCTAATAATATTAAGTTACTACCACACATTTGATATCTACAACTATATTATTAGTTATTTGCTGAGCCTTTTAACTCATATTCTTTGTTTTGATCTAACATTGGTAGTTAATCAAGAAGATGGCCAGGTTTAGACGCATTGCTCGTAAGAGTGTCCATAGTGGTCCTTTCCGTACTGTTAGATTCCAGGTGCCAGATCCGGTAGAAATTTGTGTAAGGAATCGTTGATCGACTTTTGAGAAATGTAATAGTTGTGATCATATACAATTAGGTTATCTGGAAATACCAATTCGGAATTGTGTTTTGAATAATTTGAAAAATAATTGTATAATATTTATTATCCTGGTTGGTAGTTGTAATCTTGTCTCATACTTTATCATGTGTAGATTCTTGTAGCTTTTTCGGGGTTTATTTTATTGATATTATTGTACTTTATTTATTATAAAGGTGTCGTGAGTCCTCATTCCTAACCTCGAGTTTGAGGGAGTCACATAGATTCCTTTTAAAATATTAAATTATTGTCTATAGAAAGTTATTGCGAGAAGTCCTTCGATTAAAATGTGTTGTGTGATAACATGAACAATAATTATCGTAATGATGTAAGGTATTGTATGTGTTGTTTTAAAGTCAATTTTTTTTCTAACAATATAATATAAGCATTTTCTTACTTCACGACAGACTTGAGTTATATGTTATCTAACAACGATTTTAGGAACAACCATTGTGGTTTCTAAATATTAGACAACTTTACTCATAAAGCACTACTGTTATCTTTACAGATTTAGATATCATGTGGGTAGCGTTATCTGATACGCATATCAGACGATATCTCAATATACAATAGAATATATATATATATATATCATAACAGGGAAAACCATTGTGTCAAGCTATTTTTCTTGTACAGATTCAAGTTGCGAAGAGATGAGTATGGTGTTCAATGATATAATGAAGCCAGATGTGATTTTTTTAAAATTGATGGACAATCAAGAAATTTACAAGAAGTTAAGGGGAAAAAACCTTTGATTACGGGAAAGGGATCAAAATGCCCATTTTTCCGTAACTATGCTTCAGGGAGAAAAACGTATAACCACATATATAGATTGAAAGATGAGAATGGAGATTGGGTAGAAAGTTTACAAGGTATGCATGGGAAGATTACACTTCTTTGAACTTTTTACATCCTCGATGAATGCATGACATTTATCGGATAGAGAGAAGGTGCAACATGTGTAAAAGAGAGCAGAATGAACAACTAGTGCAGCCTATTTCTCATGAGGAAGTGAAGTAGGCTATTTTTAATGCATATATAGAATGCACCAGGGTATGATGGATTGAATCCAGCCTTTTATCAATCTTATTGAAAAATAGTTTACAATAACTTGGTGGATTTTGGTCAATAAATTTTTGTGACGGGAGAGTTACAAATGGAGTTCGACCATTCCTTAGTATTTTTAATTCTAAAGATAAAGAAATCACAAAAAATGAATGATATGCGCCCAATTTTGTTATGTAATGACCTTTTCATAACTTTGTCCAAAGTTTCAACAAATAGGTTGAAGAGGTATTTACCAACACTGATATCAGCAAATCAGAATACGTTTTTGAGGGAAGATTATCAATGGATAATATAATGATTACATTCAAAGTGAATCACTATATCAAATGTTGAACTCAAGTAGTTAATGATGTGAATGGTTAGAAGATTGACGTATCCAAAACATATGACAAAATTAAATGAAGTTTTTAAAGCAATGCTGACAAAATTTTGATTGTATGAATTATGAATTAATGGAACCACGGCCTGCATTAAGACTGTGACTTACAGTTTTAGTCAACACAAACAATACTTCGGTGACTCGGGACTTCAAAGAGGAATTAGGCAAGGGGACCCTATCTCCCCGTACTTAGTTTAATCATTAAAAGACATGAAGACGCACGGTTGATTAATGGGTGTGGTACGTTTTTTAGAGGGGTACCACTTATTTCACACTTTTGGTCACCGACGATATCTACTTTTATTTAAAGCGGTTCAATTTGAAACAAAGGTGATGAAATATATTATACATAGATATGAAAAGTTATCTCACTACTAGAAATGTTACATCATATATCGGCTTATAGCCGATCTTAAAATAAATTTAAACCAATATCTTCGCATGTGATGTTAAATGTCATGACAATTCAAAACCGATGTCTATAGCAGTGCTACATATCGGTTCACTTATGCATTAACATCAGTGCTCTTTAGAAACTGATGTGAAACAATGTCTATGAAACCATCCTCATGTAGTGAACCGATTTGTAACAATGCAAAGTAACATCAGTTCATCTTTCAAAATTGATGTCTAACATTACACATTCAAAAATTAAAGACACCGATTTCTTTCCTATACCATTGTCTAAATTGTACTTTAATATTGGTTCTGCTAAAATCAATGATTTATTGGCCTTTTTTATTTTCTTTCTAAACCGATGTCAGATGACTATTTAGATAGCAATTTTTAACCTCATTTTTTACCATTGTAATATTAGTTGTGTTTGATACTTTTACATACCATGTTGTTCTCACTCAAATGAACCAAAACATATATTTTAGACCAAAATATAAAACTATTGAAACTTGAATCGTAATGCTACATAACTAAATTTCATAACAAAAACGTCTAACGTCATTTACATCCAATATTCCATCCCAAGTTTCAAATAAACAAATTAAGGGAGATATATATTTTATCTAAAAAATTGCAAATCCTTAGTTGAGAGCAAGCTGCACAGCTTATCTATATCATCAAATATTATGATACATGATTACCTCCTATTTTAATTGTGACTTGCTTCAAGGTACTCATTGTTGCAGCCTTCATTTGAGCTAATGCAATGTACGGGTACAATCTCAACTCCATTTCTCCACTCGAGATATACAATCTCAACTCCATTTCTGCTTAATATTGAAATATTAATTAGCAACTTGCTTGATGCTAAGAAACATGTGTCATATGGTAATCACAATTTGCAAATAAAAATTAAAGGTAAGGGCTGGTGTGCATCCTACTGCTCAAGAAATATATTTTACTCAAGGAATACAATCGATTGCAAACATTATTCTCAAGAAATATATCCATCCTGCTGCTCCTGAAGAAGTCTTGTGAAAGACTTGGCACGTGGGTATAGACCATACACTTTCTAGAGGTCCGATTGCAAAAAAATATGACATACATTGTATACAAGCGAAACCATGAAATGGCACCGTACCTTGCAAACACCAAGTAACCAACATAAGGTCTAAACAACAGTAGTTGTGTTTTAAGCATCAATAAACAAAATCTTGCGAACTATCTTAAGCATAATTTAAACACACCTACATTATTATACATGCACCAAGAGCCACCGTGTTATGCATCAATCAAGAAACAAGTTTGTCTCAACTTAATTTAGGCAGATGTATGTATTTACCTTTGTAATTTGCTGTTGAAGAACTGATTCGACAGCAACAACCATAGCTTGCACAAAATCATCGCCTCCTATTACATTTAACTTTCAATGTAAACACACATTTCAAAAGCAAAGCCAACAACACTACAATATTGCTGGATGAAAAGATAAGCATTAGAATTCTAACTGTATATGTCCTCTACTTAAACTTAAGAAAATAACATACAAATTATAGAAATCTCACTGCTTTTATGGTAAAGGTGCGAGATCAGGGGAAATAATATCAATCATATAAAGAACGATCCGTGTACAAGCCAAGACTAGAACCCTTCCACGAAAAACCCGAGATCATTAATATTTCAAACTAATTTAAAGCAGGGCTCTGGATTGTTAGGGAGGTTACATCAGGAACAATACACAGAACAATTATTTAATTTTAAGACCACTGTATGCACATTCTACAACTAAACTACATAAAGGTTTGTGCCTAGTATCCTAATACTACTTTCTAAATTCATTTAATGTACGTACCAATAGCCTTTAGTACTTGATACAAAAGCTAAGCATCTTTATCTTTGTATACTTACCAATCACTCATTAGTATCATGTACCTTAACTCTAACAAGTAAGGTCAACCTACTTGAGTAATTGACTAACATGAGGATTCAATAGAAGCCTAGAAGGATTACAATCAGGAGATAATTTCATAATTTACAGGAGACCTCACAAAAAGTAGCGAGACAATTATCTAATTCTAAATCAAGGTAGATAAGACATAGTCAAATAGCAACGCAAACATGGTACTTATTAATGGTAATTAGAGATATATCGAATATCTTGCCTCTTGTTCCATCAATCTTGATCTATCGTTTGTTCCTGGACACAAACACATGGATTCAGACCCTTATTTTGAAATTTATATTTATATAAATAAAACAACAAATGATTAATTGAAAAGTAATATTATATAAATCAGGTTTAAAAAAGAAATGAACATGGCTGGAGATTAATGAACCTATCAGTAGTTTTAAGAACATAAACATTATCCACAAAGCCATTTCTATTGAAATTGTATGAGCTAGTCCATCTCTTTGTTCCAACAAAACAATACAGCAAACAAACTATACTAAAATAGTGCATACATGTAACTGTAATGCGGTTAATGCTTCTGAATAATATCAAATTTTCATTCTTGCATAACGAGCACTTCAAATTGTACTCCATTATGTTAGAAGCAAATGTCTTCGTAATTGACCTGATTTTTGTGTATACCAATTTAACAATGAAATTAGTTTATGACTTCATTTTTATAAAAATAAAAACCACGCTACATTATTATCATAAAATATGGTTATATAAGCAAAGTTCACCTCTAAATATATGTTTAAATCTCTATAAAAAACATATTCCTGCACTTATATATTAAAATCTTACATCAACTAAAAAATAAAATAAATAAAAAAAGGATATATAAATACCTAACCAGTTGTTACATTTCTCTTAAGTACATAAATAATCGTAAGTGCCAATCACTGCAACCCCAAAAGACAAACTTCTCCATATTCAAAAAACTTAACGACTTCGAAAACTAAAAAATAGCACCATATAATAATAAGCATCAAACAAGCATAGTAAAAAAACAAAGCTAGATTAAAGGCCCAAGAAATAGGGAAATCTTACTTATTAAAAGTCGTTCAGAAAGAAACCCAAAGCTCCAAAAGCAGCAGACCTGTGAACAAAAATAGACTAAAGAGAAAAAATTGAAAATTGGAGATTAGTTCAAATTTAATGAACCAAATTTGAAATTAAAACTTAATCAACCGAAACCCAAAGTTTCGAAGATCATTTAAGCTCCAAATCTACGATTTTGGTCTAATCGTACCAATTCAAAGCGTAAGTTGGTGCTTAATTAGGTCTAATTTGAATGTCAATTATGTACTAGTATAAATTATGGTTTATGAGAGCGAGTTGGAGAGAGGAAAAAGTGAGGAGAGAGTCGCCTTGGAGTGTGGGGGGAAGAGTAATATGAAGGAAGTGATGTCACAAATGAGATTTAGGGGAGAGAGGGAGAGAGATAAAGATGGAGATAGGGACAGAGATAGAGAGATAAATATGTGTCCTGATATATGGGTGTGTGAGTAAAGGGGAGAAGGGGGAGATATTTTACGAAGGGAGGAAATTACTTTTTAACTTTTTTGTTACGGGGGAATATTTGTGTACTTAGCGAGGAACTGAAACATTTATTTAGTCAGTCTTTTAGAAATGGCTATAGAAAGCGGTTACCATAAATAACCGATGTTAAAGTGAAAAAACATTTATTTGGTATTATTTTAAATTTGAACATAGACAATAACTAATATACAAAAACGATGTCAGCATTCTACGTCAACATCGGTTTAAGGGAAACAGATGTTAAAAAATCTTTTAACATCGGATGCATTACGTGTCGTTGTCTAAATATCGATGTTGTATGCTCTATTTCTAATAGTGTCTGACCAAGCCATGAACTTTAGCAAATCTTCTATCACTTTTAGCCCGAGCACACCTACACAAAATTGAGAATTGATTTGTGGTATTCTAGATGTTTGAGAAAGCAGGAGCCTATGAAAGTGTTTGGGGCTACCACTATAAGTGGGGAGGCAAAAGAATGAAGCGTTCCTTTTTTTGCATGATCGTGTTCGTCAGAAATTGCAAAGATGGGAGAATAAAGCACTATCAAAAACAGGTAAATGTCTTCTTTTAAAAACAACAAAAAATTCAATACCAAACTTTTGGATGATTTTGATGCTTATTCCAAATGATGTGTGCAACAAAATTTCACGCCAAATGAATGGCTTCTAGTGGTAAATTGGAAAGAATAGTAAATAAGTGTGTTGAATGGCTTGGCAACACTTTTTAACATTAAAGATGGGGGGAGGTTTGGATTTTTAAGATTTTAAGCAATTATATATTACAATTCTAGAAAAGCAAAAATCATGATTAGTGAGGGCTTATTTGGATGACTACTTATTAGTTACTTATGGCTTATAAGCCCGTTACAACGTATCGACGAGTGTTTGTCGACTCAAATTATAAGTTAAATTTTTAACATATAAGCTGATAAGTTGAAAGTTAGCAATGACGTACTTTTTTCCAACTTGTTTTGAGTTTTTTATTGTTTATTAATTTTGATTTTAAAATATAATTTTTTATATTTCTTTTGAATTTAAAATTAATGAATTGGGATAATTGTATTTAACAATTTTTTATTTTAATTTATTTAAGTAAAAAAAATTCTGACCTTGTTAGTAAATATATCCAAACAATCATATAAATTATAAGCATTCATCTGCTTATCACTTATAAATCACTTATTCATTTAAAGTCTTAGTAAATTCTAACCTTGTCACCGACATTATGAAGGAAAGATACTTTCTAATAGGGCTGTTAACGAACCGAGTCGAGCCGAGTTTTGAAGTAAATGAGCCGAGTTTTAAGTTTTTTCCTGACGAACTGAGCCAAACCGATCTTCCTTACCAAACAGAAAAGCGTGTTTGACCTCAAGCTCGTTAACTAACGAGCTGAACTCGAGTTTGTTCACAAATAAATACGAGATGAGCCGAACTCGAGCTGAGCCGAGTACCTCGTTAACAAAAAAAAGTAACTAATATTATCAAGCCTAACCTAGTGACTAAGGCCCAACCCAATATCTAATAATTATAAGCCCAAATTGTGACGCCCTCCAAAACCGGGTAAGAAGTTTGGGGTTCACAACACACACCCAAAATATAAACCTGTATATAAAATATTATAGGCATTGACCCTTCTTTACACAACCACGGATCGCAACAGGTTAAAGTATGAAAACAAGCCATAATCTTAACTTTCATTACATCATACCAAATCCCAACTAATTCAACTTACAATTGATAATGATATCGTTCTTACAATCTTTGCATAACTCATCTACAATATAAAGCTCCTGCTAGCTCGATTCAACTTAACCTGTTGCGATCCGTGGTTGTGTAAAGAAGGGTCAATACATATAATATTTTATATACAGGTTTATATATTGAGTGTGTGTTGTGAACCCCAAACTTCTGACTTGGGTGTGGAGGGCGTCACTAGTTTGGTATAAGAGCTATAGGTTATAATTCACTGAAACAAGCCTAGATTATCGGGAATAGATAGAGGGTTAGGATTAGGATTAAGAAATAGAAAGATAGGACGTCGAGAGGTTGAGTGCTACTGTATAGTAGGTTTTGGTTTGATTCGTGATGAGATTCTTATCTAGCAACGCGATTGTCAGATAGCGGAGATGGCAGATTCTTTTATCATAGGATCGTCTGATAATTCGGAGCCTTCAGTCGGAGGACCATCATTTGGTTCACGCCCTTCTCTTCCACTGGTGTTAGCCATATCACCCCCTCTTGCGACGGTTTCACCTTTTTAAGTTATTATCCCATCCCCTGATGTGAGACTATCTATTCGAGAATCCCCCATATGCGATTCTGGTTCTACCGGATATTCAGCTGTGAGTGCATCTTTTCTGTCTACCCTACATCTTTTTCTATACCATCATTTTAAAACCCGTCTTATGAAGTAATAGCACCTATGAGGATGGATTCGAGAGCTACAACATATAATGAGTACACGAGATATTAAGAATGGTGCGAAGAAACCTAGAGAGAGGATTCGTGTGTTCCGGAGAATAGCTCCTACCAGGTTATATGGAGCTACTAGTAAGTATGCCACCTATGATTATCTTGTGGAGTGAGATAGATGGATTTTAAAGGAGTTTGAAAAGATTGGAAATCGAGAGTTTTCTTGGAAGTAGATGATGATGTTATGACAAACCATGATGCATATAGTAGTAATGTGATGTGATATTAGCCGATCTTGTTTTATAAAATAGATTTGATAGACCTATTATACTTAGTAATCGTAAGAGATGATGAGGGGAGTGTTACCAGTATGGAAGACTTGAAGAGAAGTTATGAATAAAATAATATGTAACGGTAACTGGAATTTTTATCGATCAATGAAGGCAAAATGGACCCAATAAAGGGTAGAAGATATATGGAAATGAATGAGCTCTTATCTGAGTGTTTCCCTAATTTGATACTTGGTAGTGGTTGAGAAGGATGACAACTAACTCATATAGTAATGACGACCAGGTGTGTGATTTCCAAAATTTTAAACAGTTTTCAAAAGAGATTTTCTTAACAAAATTTTTCTAAAAGTCCTTTAAACAAAACAAGTTTTAAAAACTTGGTTGTCAAACTACTAATTGAGTTTCTTGTTTATTATAAGATTCAGATTATCCAGGGGAATACTTCTTCTAGAAGTTAGTATGGTTCATTTAGAAGGCCAAGTGGATCCGCTATTATGGAGAAGATTTGATTGTTCCTAATAGAAGAGTGCAAATCTTGTTTGATAAATTTAACGACAGAACCAATGTACGGAGAAACTACTCATCCAAATTTTGAAACTATTAGGGTTCAAAGGGTACGTCGATTTAAAAGAAGCCGAGTATGATCAAAGAAGATTGAGAAAATTTCCAGGCTTTTTAAAGGAAGAATGTTATTAGCAAAGGAGTCGATATGTTGAATGATCAGTAGCGTAAGTGAAATTTGAAGTTATGATTGTAAATCTCTTAAAAGTGCAAATAGGGTCGAATTATAAAAATATTGAACATGGAAGCGCGACGCTAAAGATACAAGACCTAATGAATGGGAATTTATTCTAATGATCAATTAAAGAAAGCATATCAGAGAACTTTCTAAAGTTGATATATGACTCAGAACGAGATCTATTGATCGGACAAGCATTGAAGCTGTAAACAGATGAAATATGGATGGCGACCAATGATATCATTCTTTTCTATAATACTATATATTCTTATAAATCCTAAATAAAGTATGAACTTCTTTCATGATCAGCTCTATGAGTTGATAAGAAAATTGTTGTATTCCTTTCAAAATAATTTTCCCCTCAAGTCTTGTTTTCTGATTAAGACAAGCAGTGTTATGGTGTAACGCTTTGTCGAAATGCCAAAGAGTCTGGAGGAACGCTGTAACACCCCCAAATCCGGGGTCGGGTATTCGGGTTGTCACGAGTTCCATTTCCCTTATCAATACTTAATCTTAACAGTCAACCAACTACTGCGTACTGTGACCCCACAATATACACACACACACCACAAGTTATAGTCTCAGAGATGAATACCAAAAATAACACAAGTAATTTTATTCCATAATTATAAACCATTTCACCATAAAAAGGGTTTCTGAATAATTTACATATTCTTTGCCATTATTACAATTCATAAATATACATAAGTCTGGCATAACAAAAGTTGAAAGCCTAGCCTACTGGTAGCTCCTACCTCAGCTACAACGGCATCAACGCCTACAAGAAACTGCGGAACGTTTCCTAACCGCTCACGAATTGGGAGCTTGATCCTGTTCATCTTGTCTATCTGTTGTTGTGTGATGAAAGAAGAAAGCAAGGGTGAGCAACAAGCCCACCGAAATAATATGTATAATAATTAACAATATATGAGCATTCTCATAGTACTCATGAAAGTCTTGGTCAAAAAGAAATGAACCAAGTTTATTATCTTAACGCGACCAAGTCTCAAAATATTCAATATATATTCATATATACTTTTCACAATCTTTGAAATCCTCTGACATGTATAATATACACAGAGTTCCAGTTTATAACTGTATAAAAATATCGTTGCAAGGTGATCTCATATATCTAACCTTGTCTCAACGTTTTTCTGAAAATCTTTGACATGCATAAGATAATCATTTACTAGATATAAGTTTAAAAGATGAAGTTACAAGATACTCCAATACTTATATCTTTTCCAAATACTACTTGAACTACCACCGTTCAGGTTATAATCAGTTTCAAAAGTTCATCACACTGATGAGACTACAAGATAAGACTTGAATAGATTCAATCTTTGAAATATCATTTGAAAGATATGAAGTTAAGAGATACTTCATTAAGTCCCGATATATATATACACCTATATATATATACATTTCATACACTCCTTGAAAACCTCTATTATGAAAATTATAAACAGAGTTGCAATATCCAATAAATTTGGAAAGGAGAAAACCTTGGCATAAACCTGATATCTTGCTGATTAAGCAAAGATACCAATAAGTAACCTTTTCTACTAGTAGATGGACGAATTCCCCACTGGTCATCACCCTGGCGGCAATAGGACCTTATGCTGGACTGCCACTCAACCACTTACGCATTTGATGGACTCCCACTGAGCCACTTACACTTTCATGGACGCCCACTGAGCCCATGTTGCTTATGCCGACTCAAATAGATGAACTTACTTCCCGAACGATGGGCAAGTAATCAAGATGTTTTCTCAAAACAGCAACCTCGTTGCGAATGTAAAATACATCATTGAGCCGGATCCCTCAGGTTTTGAGCGAGTATTTAAATCCCCTTCGAAAGGAAGAGATCTTAAATATAAAAATGAGTTTTGGGATCCGCTCTAACTTTTAAAAATCATTTTGAAGACTCGAAAACATTTTTAAGAATGTTTGGAGTAATACTGATTTAATGAAATAAATCAGTCTCAATATTTTAGAAAATATCTGAATATTATTATTAAATAATATTCCCATAAAGGATAATCTTTATAATAATAATTGAAGTAGAAGTTATAAAAAAACTCATACTTGAAATGAATAACGAATAACCAAAGATATACTTATACGAAAGTACGATCTTTATTTGAATAATCGAAAATAAGTTTGATTACCAAAACATCATTCTTTAATAAAATAAAGAATATTATTTAATAAATAATCGGAGTCATAAGTCCTCGAATGAATATTCAAAATAATATTCATTAAATAAAATAAATGGAGTCATAAGTCCTCGAATGAATATTCAAAAAAATATTCATTAAATGAAATAAAGTTATCGAATAAACCTTATTCGATTAATAGTTTTGAAAACTATATCAACATATATATATATAAATATATATATATATATTATACTCGGGAACATCGACTCCCGGTTTAGAAATATGTTCACCTTTGGGTCCCCTATACTAAGGGTATACACAACTACTGCTTATCTCTAGCATAGGTATTATGCAACTTATAAGCAATTGAATCAACAATTAGATATCAAGATTACGAAACAGACACAGATATATATCATATCAGCATGCTCCAATATATCGCAAGATTTTCTAATAACCATCATGCCCTTATCACAAGATAATGCATATACATATATACATCACAACAACAGTATAGCGGGTAGAAAACTTGCCTGAGTGTTCCCGGATGGACTTAAGCTTAGGGTGGGTCCGATAACCTATGAATAACAACATAAGTCGGAATTAAACCCCGGTCGCTTAAGAAACTAGACTTTAACCAATTGAACCTTAATGTTCGCTTATGGTCACTTCTACGCTTAACGAATCACATAAGTCGTTGGAGTACCCTCGGCTCCACCATTTTTCATAAATTAACCATTAAGAATTTTAAGGCGATTCTTTCAGGAGTACTCTACCAACTGCCTAATCCATTTTACATAATTGTTTCATACTCCAATTAGTAATTTAAGGGCCTTAACCAAGGTTTCAAAGTAAGGCGAGGGGTAATGGTTCGTTCACGAAATGTCGTTACTTAAAACGGTCGTTTCTCCTAAACCGTACATCGGATTCAAGCGAACCATATATCAAAACGAAGCTCGTAACATGAACTATCTAGAAATGGCAATGGTTAGACTCTTACAGTGAGTTCACGGGTCCTGAAGTTAAGAACAAAAACAGTCTAAGGTAAATCGGGCATTACGACGGCTGTGTTTACGCGATTTCCCAAAATTTTACCAAATCAATTCAATATTAAACCACCAACAATCAACACCATTCACCATCATTCAACCAAAAATCAACCATTACACCAAACTTCATCCAAATCCAATTAAATCATTCCATTACTTCATGTTTTATCCATCTTATTCAATCACTACAAGAGCTACTAACTATATTTAAGGTTCATTAACCACTAACCAAGATTTACAACCCAAACTCATTACAAATTCAACCAAACTCTAAATATACATGAATCATGCTCTCATGAACTATAATCAACAAAACCAAACCTAATACTCAAAGTAAAGCTAGGGTTTGGAGGGGTTATACCTTCCTTGGAGTTATTAGAGTAGCTAGGAAGCCTTAAGAAGCCTTGAGATAGCTTAGAAATGCTTGGATCTTAAAGGAAATCAAAGAAAATAAAGTTAGTAATCTTGAAAAAACTATTCATCATCTTCTTCCTTGATTTATTGGAAGAGATTCATGAATAATTGGAGGCTTAAACTTCTAGGATAGCCATAACTAATCATAAGGAACCTTGGGTAATTACCTTGCAAATTAACAAAGCTTGGATCTTGATTTTTGGAATTTTTCTTCTTGAAAATAGTGAAGAAGCCGAAAGCAATGTTCTTGGGAGGGTTTGTTATTTGTTGAATGTATTTGTGGTGGAAAAATGAAGTGAATGGGATATTTGGATGATTTGTTGGTTGATTAAAGTGAGTGGAGTATGACTAAGCATGACATCATCCTAGTGACTTCATCTTTTGCCACTTGTCATCACTTGGTGGTGGAAGCATCTTTCATGCTAATCCTTGCTTAGTTGCTTGATTATCATCCTTAATCCTTGCACCAATCTCTCTTGCATTACCTGTCGTTTAATTATTTTACGACTTGTTTATCGTTCGTTCTTACTAATCGTCTGAGGGATCATATCCGAGATCTTATTCCTTGGGTTCCCTTAACCTTTCTCAATATATTATATTACTTTTATGATCCTCTCTTATAATCCTTGAATTAAAATCCTTTTAATCATGTTACCTTATACTCAATTCTTTCGGTATCTGGTGGATTTTGGGGAAAATCAAAGTGTTCGAATTTGGATTCTGACGATCTTTACATACACTTATATACCATATAGAGTACTAATAAGATCTCAGAATATCAATAAAAGAACCCCTACATAGTGTGGCATGGAAAGTTTTCTTATTCAGCATAATCAGCAAAATCACTATTTATAAGGGTTACAAAAAGTCCAAAAAAAAAATTGGGGTTATTACAATTTCCCCTCCTTAAAAGGATTCCGTCCCGGAATCAGATAGAAAATGAATAGGGATACTCTCTTAGGATTGCACATTCTAACTCTCAAGTAAATTTTCCCACATTGTGGTTCTACCATCAAACTCTGACTAGTTTGATAACCCTTCTCCTAAGCACTTGTTCCTTTTCAATCTATAACCCTTCCTGGTTGCTCCATATAGGTTACGTCTGGTTGCATGTCTATGCGCTCATATGCCCCTATTTGTCTGGCATCCAAATTACACTTCCTTAACATTGATATGTGGAACACGTTATGAACTTGTTACATGTTCGGGGGTAGGGCTAGCTCATATGCTAACTTCCCAATATGTCTTAATATCTTCAAGAGTCCAACAAATCGTGGACTTAGCTTTCCTTTCTTTCCAAACCTCATCAATTATTTCCAAGGCTTTCCAAGGGGATACCTTTCACAACACTAGGTCCCCTACTTCATACTCCTTGTCCTTTCATTGTCAAATCAGCATACTTCTTATGTCCATCTTGGGCTACTACCAGCCGTCCTCTGATTAGATCTATTATATCCTTGGTCCTTTGGATTACTGCTGGTCCGAGCATCTCGCGCTCTACAACTTCATCCTAACATAAGGGAGATCAACATTGTCTTCCCTCAAGGATCTCATAAGGCGACATCTCGATACCTGACATACGATCTATTGTCGTGAGAAAAATCAATCCGCGTTAAGTGATCATTTCAAATTCTTTCAAGTCTATTGCACAGACTCTCATCATAGCTTCTAGCATTATAGCTTTTTCTCCTCAATACCCACTCTTTTCCAGTTCGTAATCGTTACTATCTTCTGTTCCTAATATTATACTGGTTATACTTTTGCTCTTTAGCGTTCTATAACCTTATAATAACCACGTCAACCTTAGTATCACGAACACGTTAGATTCGGAATACCAGCGCACTGATACTACTCCTTTCTAGCTGCTTCTATCTTTGAAAGCTTGATCCATCGTATAGAAGTAAAAGAATTTATTGAGAGATCACTATGATCATGAACACTTGTTCTATTGCATAGTTAGTACAGAAGGTGGCCAGCCTTTAGTACTTGACAAGCAATTAAACAACATGTGGTATCCTACTAGGCTTCTATCACACAGATAGATAGTCATTCGGCAATACCTCCCCTTCTGGAAGGGTTGTTCTTCCCAGCTTACATTAAATGAAAAGAAGAGAAAAGAACGAACTGAAGAGAATTGTATATATGTAAAAAAAATACTGCCATAAAATATCTGACTTGGAATCTACCTCTGAACTATAAAGGTTTGTCATAGGAGAACAAAACATATACGTATATATATCAACATCAAGTATTATAGCATCGTATTTCACATGCCTAAATATTTTTTTTGCTATTCCGTCCATCATTCTATGGAACCATGCTCTTGCTCGAGCTTAAAAACAATCACCGTTGAAACTCCCTCGACAGCGAAAATCGAATTTGGGATTTCTTTCTAGACATCATCGTTACTAAAATCCATTGCTACAACGCAACCTTCTTCATATAGTAATACTACTCTTTATCGATAAGAAAGAATAAATATACAATATGTAAATAATCCACTAGTTAGTCTATCAATGATAACTTAAACATCTCCACGACCCGATTAGTGATACTCAATCTCAACATTCATTCCAATACAACTCTCACGGTTGTAATCGGCTCATTACTCGCAGAATCATTGTTGCATTACTATGGTCCACCACTGACCTACTGTCGTCATTCACTTTCCATGAAATCTTAATATCTAACCATACGGAGTCCATACATGTCGTATAGAATTCTTCTAAGGGGGCAACATAATCAACATTTCATGATTCGTGAAGAACACTCCTGAACTTAGCATACATATGCCATGAAGCAGATAAAATTGCAGAAGAGTTTCAATCAAAGCAACGATAGCAGGTTAATACCATTCTTAATCATATGCCTTCAATAGAAGACTCAACTCAAAGGTTTGTTTAGTCCTTTTTGAAACATGGTCCTGGCTTATTCTCAAGATAGGACCTTCTAAGATAGATAGCCCGCTCACGGCGATTAACATGAATTCAATTTTTTTACCAAACTACTATTATGGTTGAGTATCACACAACCATCAGAAGGAATGTCAATCTTCCATACCACAATGTAACCTTGACGGCTTTAACCATCATCACTGTATTCCTCTGGCACGAGCGCCTATAATTGTCCTCTTACACTTAAAGTGTCAGCCACTTTTTTGGCCTTTCCTGATAGTAAAATTTCCTTACAATCAATGTCATTTTAACCACCTCCAAATAAATTTTCTACCTCATTTCAAATCACTGCTTGTGTGAAAATGCTCTTCCTTAAGCTTTGGTGAGAAAAAAAATATCACTATTTTTCCATAAGTTATTGCCTCGGTGTTTAGGGGTTAACATTGTCACGACTGACTCTTGATCATACTTAGGACGTCTCTTATCTTGGGTCCTTCTTATTTTCACCAATATTGACCTTCATTGGGTTGATCTATACTTTCTTATGGTTCAACACATCCCCACTTGGAATTATTATAATTACATCATAGTTCCTTTATCAAAATTTCTATTCTTCAGAACTTTGAATATTACCTACCTCCTTATAAAACCTTTAAGGTTATCCTTAAATCGTTCCTCATGTATTCCCTAAATACAGGGCATATCAAAATACCATTTACTAATACCAGAACCATTGTCTATGTACTTCTGAAAACTTTCTCCACTGATCTTTGAAGGTTGTTGTTACCATAGTCCTTCCAATTTGTACTGTCAAAACTCATATTGTCCATGTTAAGGGTGAAATGCCAACCCTTATACATTCCCCTAGGTTTCATCTCAAGTTATTGAGGTTATATCCTTAATTCCACCTTTAAAAAGGTACTTGCATCCTTACATGGATAAATAAAGTCATATATCCCTGATAAGGGTATCTTATTCAATCATTTCCACCTCGATAGTCTATACCAAATTTCATAATAACATCTATATTCAAAATGAGGTCAAATTAATATGGCCTCCAAAGGATAACAACGGTTATCCGCTTTTCTTGCCTGATTCAGTAATGATAACAGGGATGTTCTAGAAGATATTGGTCATGTTAAACGTGAACTTCTTAGTTCTAACTATTCATTTACCTCTGTTATTTATCTCAACAGTCATCTCAATGTTGGAATACCTTTTATACCTGGCATCTTCCTCTCTGGGTATCAAGTCACAGGTCTTACATACACTTCACATTCTTGACGGTCACTTCCTTCATCCAATTTCCTAATTTCTTACTTTCTCGTCTCCTCAATCTATCCGCGTCTCATTATTTATCCTTCAAACTATCTCAAGGTTTCCTCGAATCCTCCGAACTTAAAGGGGATAAAATATATGTATCTCTTATGCCTTCAACCGTCAACTTTAACTCATGGTGAATCACCCTCATCCTGACGATCATATACTTTTCTATTTCTATTACTATGAGTCTTTTGGGTTTCCTCATACCCAACTCCCTTATCATTCCTCAAACTATATTGCCTTTATATTCCTTTCCACTTCAGTTTCTTTTTATTTTCCTTTATCTTACAATCATTTCATGAACCCACTAATCATTGACTTCAAACATCACGTCAGTTTGGGATTCTTCTCCTCCAAACGAATCTTGACAACTTTTACAACTTAGATTCATAATTTATCATACTCGTTCGCCTTTGTTCTGGCTCTAAAGCTTTTACACTATCTCCATAACCTTGGGAATTACTTTCCCAAAAACAATTGACTGAACTTTAATCAGTTTATCATAACCTCTGGCTCCGTGCCTTCCTTGGCCTTTCACCAGCGGGTGGCCTCTCTCTTAGGAGGGTAAGTGACAAAAACAGTCTTTTGTGATTCGTCAATCATTTAGAATCTCAAATGATTCCTATATTTCCTTTAGCCAGGCTCTTTCCATGACTAGGTCAACATGTTCCTTGGAACTCTGAGAGCTTAGCGACTTAAAGGTCATGAAAGAATTTCCTACCGCATTGTTTCCTCAAGGTGGTGGTTAGGAATAAAAGTATAAGTTTTGTTTAGGCAGGTCCATGAATTGCCCCATAGGAGTACCGTCCTGGTTCTCCCTATCTTGCTCGACTTCTATTTTCTCAGTATGAAATATTTCATCCTTCTCCCATAATCGGGGTTATCTTATACGTTAAAATCCTTATTTTCCATCTCATTATGTTATGGGTTCCTTCTTTCTTGATGGCGACCTCCCTGACTATCATATTCAGGGTTTGCCCTAAATCTTATTCCTCGAACTATGGATTTCATCTAAGATCCAGTCCTTAAGCTTTTGAACATTTGGAACCCAAATTCCGTAGGAATACCTCATTATTCCCTTATCATCTTTCTCGGTATTAATCTCTTCTCTATTCATTAGCTCTCTGCCTTCATTCATCACTTTTTCTTGGAACAATATGATCTTTTCCAATAATTCGGGCTGTATTACAATCTCAAACCGCTTTCCAGTACTGACTCCGGTTACCTTCACTTCTATTTCCATTTTCTTGAAATCTCTTATCAACTCTTCCGAAGACATTATCATCTTGAGTCTCTCTTTTATACTAAGGGCATTAGCCACCATTTTGGCTTTTCCTGGATGATAAAGAATCTCATAATCGTAATCCTTGATTAGCTCTAACCACCTCCTCTGGCACATGTTCAGCTCTTTCTGGGTGAAAATGCACTAGAGCACTTATGTCTTGTGTAAGTCTCGCACTTCTCTCCATACAAGTAGTGCCTCCAATCTTTAGGGCAAAACTATTACCACGAGCCCAAGCTCATGGGTGGGGATATCGAAATTTATATTCTCTTAATTGTCTTGACACGTACGCGATTACTTTGTTGTGATGTACAAGAAGCACCCTAATTCCTTATGTTAATCGTCACTATAAATCACAAAATCTCCTTTTCCATCTGGCAATGCCAACATAGGGGTCGTCACCAACCTTTGCTTCAGTTCTTAAAAGCTGTTCTCGCATTTCTCTGTCCATTCGAACTTCTCAGTCTTAGGAGTAAGCCGCGTTAAAGGGGCTACTATCTTTACAAACTTGAACTAACCTCCGGTAGTGACCGGCCAATCCTACCTCTGGTAGTTTCCCTAACCATGGTTATCAATTCCTCAGTGGTCCTTTATTCATTCTTGTCAGGATCCTCCACGGGATCCTCCTCATCAACAATCCCTTCTAGGATAACATCCTCAACCGCTACATCCTCAATATGAACATCATCCGGTCCCGTGTTAGGACGCTCTATCGGATCCACAATCTGATCTCCAATTAGTAATAAAACATCATCGCGTTGTTGCTCCTCAACCTCGGGGTTCGGAGTCCCGCTACCATATACGATAACGAACTACGCTTCTATCACGATATTTATAAGGATTCCCATAAGGGTTTTAACTGTCAGTACTATGTTAGGTAGTCCGACTATGAACTTGGCAAGAGTCCTTATTATCTTAGTGAACTTATTATTTTAACGTCACATCATCTCTGAGGTTTATAATGCTTAGCTCTGATACCATTTCTGTAACACCCCCAAATCCGGGGTCGGGGATTCGGGTTGTCACGATTTCCATTTCCCTTATCAATACTTAATCTTAACAGTCAACCAACTACTGCGTACTATGACCCCACAATATACACACATACACACCACAAGTTATAGTCTCAGAGATGAATACCAAAAATAACACAAGTCATTTTATTCCACAATTATAAACCATTTCACCATAAAAAGGGTTTCTGAATAATTTACATATTCTTTGCCTTTATTACAATTCATAAATATACATAAGTCTGGCATAACAAAAGTTGAAAGCCTAGCCTACTGGTAGCTCCTACCTCAGCTACAACGGCATCAACGCCTACAGGAAACTGAGGAACGTTTCCTAACCGCTCACGAATTGGGAGCTTGATCCTGTTCATCTTGTCTATCTGTTGTTGTGTGATGAAAAAAGAAAGTAAGGGTGAGCATTCTCATAGTACTCATGAAAGTCTTGGTCAGAAAGAAATGAACTAAGTTTGTTATCTTAACGCGACCAAGTCGCAAAATATTCAGTATATATATACATATATACTTTTCACAATCTTTGAAATCCTCTGACATGTATAATATACACAGAGTTCCAGTTTATAACTGTATAAAAATATCGTTGCAAGGTGATCTCATATATCTAATCTTGTCTCAACGTTTTTCTGAAAATCTTTGACATGCATAAGATAATCATTTATTAGATATAAGTTTAAAAGATGAAGTTACAAGATACTCCAATACTTATATCTTTTCCAAATACTACTTGAACTACCACCGTTCAAGTTATAATCAGTTTCAAAAGTTCATCACACTGATGAGACTACAAGATAAGACTTGAATAGATTCAATCTTTGAAATATCATTTGAAAGAAATGAAGTTACGAGATACTTCATTAAGTCCCGATATATATATACACCTATATATATATACATTTCATACACTCCTTGAAAACCTCTGTTATGAAAATTATAAACAGAGTTGCAATATCCAATGAATTTGGAAAGGAGAAAACCTTGGCATAAACCTGATATCTTGCTGATCAGGCAAAGATACCAATAAGTAACCTTTTCTACTAGTAGATGGACGAATTCCCCACTGGTCATCACCCTGGCCGCAATAGGACCTTATGCTGGACTGCCACTCAGCCACTTACGTATTTGATGGACTCCTACTGAGCCAATTACACTTTCATGGACGCCCACTGAGCCCATGTTGCTTATGCCGACTCAAATAGATGAACTTACTTCCCGAACGATGGGCAAGTAATCAAGATGTTTTCTCAAAACAGCAACCTCGTTGCGAATGTAAAATACACCACTGAGCCGGATCCCTCAGGTTTTGAGCGAGTATTTAAATCCCCTTCGAAAGGAAGATCTTAAATATAAAAATGAGTTTTGGGATCCGCTCTAACTTTTAAAAATCATTTTGAAGACTCGAAAACATTTTTAAGAATGTTTGGAGTAATACTGATTTAATGAAATAAATCAGTCCCGATATATTAGAAAATATCTGCATATTATTATTAAATAATATTCTCATAAGGATAAACTTTATAAAAATAATTGAAGTAGAAGTTTTAAAAAAACTCATACTAGAAATGAATAACGAATAACCAAAGATATACTTATACGAAAGTACGATCTTTATTTGAATAATCGAAAATAAGTTTGATTATCAAAACATCATTCTTTAATAAAATAAAGAATATTATTTAATAAATAATCGGAGTCATAAGTCCTCGAATGAATATTCAAAATAATATTTATTAAATAAAATAATCGAAGTCATAAGTCCTCGAATGAATATTCAAAATAATATTCATTAAATAAAATAAAGTTATCGAATAAACCTTATTCGATTAATAGTTTTGAAAACTATATCAATATATATATATATAAATATATATATATATTATAATCGGGAACAACGACTCCCGGTTTAGAAATATGTTCACCTTTGGGTCCCCTATACTAAGGGTATACACAACTACTGCTTATCTCTAGCATAGGTATTATGCAACTTATAAGCAATTGAATCAACAATTAAATATCAAGTTTACGAAACAGACATGCATATATATCATATCAGCATGTTCGAATATATCGCAAGATTTGCTAATAACAATCATGCACTTATCACAAGATAATGCATATATATATACATCACAACAACAGTATAACGGGTAGAAAACTTGTCTAAGTGTTCCCGGATAAACTTAAGCTTAGAGTGGGTCCGATAACCTATGAACAACAACATAAGTTGGAATTAAACCCCAGTCGCTTAAGAAACTAGACTTTAACCAATTGAACCTTAAACAATTGAATCACATAAGTCGTTCGAGTACCCTCGGCTCCACCATATTTAATAAATTAACCATTAAGAATTTTAAGGCGATTCTTTCGCGAGTACTCTACCAACTGCCTAATCCACTTTACATAATTGTTTCATACTCAAATTAGTCATTTAAGGGCCTTAACCAAGGTTTCAAAGTAAGGCATGGGGTAATGGTTCGTTCGCGAAACGCCGTTACTTAAAATGGTTGTTTCTCCTAAACCGTACATCGGATTCAAGCGAACCATATATCAAAACGAAGCTCGTAACATGAACTATCTAAAAATGGCAATGGTCAGACTTTTACAGTGAGTTCCGGGTCCTGAAGTTAAGAACAAAAATAGTCTAAGGTAAATCAGGCATTACGACGGCTATGTTTACGCAATTTCCCAAAATTTTACCAAATCAATTCAATATTAAACCACCACCAATCAACACCATTCCACCATCATTCAACCACAAATCAACCATACAACCAAACTTCATCCAAATCCTATTAGATCAGTCCATTAATTCATGTTTTATCCATCTTATTCAATCATAACAAGAGCTACTAACTATACTTAAGGTTCATTAACCACTAACCAAGATTTACAACCCAAACTCATTACAAATTCAACCGAACTCTAAATATACATGAATCATGCTCTCATGAACTATAATCAACAAAACCAAACCTAATACTCAAAGTAAAGCTAGGGTTTGGAGGGGTTATACCTTCCTTGGAGTGATTAGAGTAGCTACGAAGCCTTAAGAAACCTTGAGATAGCTTAGGAATGCTTGGATCTTAAAGGAAATCAAAGAAAATAAAGTTAGTAATCTTGAAAACACTATTCATCATCTTCTTCCTTGATTTATTGGAAGAGATTCATGAAGAATTAGAGGCTTAAACTTCTAGGATAGCCATAACAAATCATAAGGGACCTTGGGTAATTACCTTGCAAATTAACAAAGCTTGGATCTTGATTTTTGGAATTTTTCTTCTTGAAAATAGTGAAGAAGCCGAGAGCAATGTTCTTGGGAGGGTTTGTTATTTGTTGAATGTATTTGTGGTGGAAAAATGAAGTGAATAAGATATTTGGATGATTTGTTGGTTGATTAAAGTGAGTGGAGTATGACTAAGCATGACATCATCCTAGTGACTTTATCTTTTGCCACTTGTCATCACTTGGTGGTGGAAGCATCTTTCATGATAATCCTTGCTTAGTTGCTTGATTATCATCCTTAATCCTTGCACTAATCTCTCTTGCATTACCTGTCGTTTAATTATTTTACGACTCGTTTATCATTCGTTCTTACTAATCGTTTGAGGGATCATATCCGAGATCTTATTACTTGGGTTCCTTTAACCTTTCTCAATATATTATATTCCTTTTATGATCCTCTCTTATAATCCTTGAATTAAAATCTTTTTAATCATGTTACCTTATACTCAATTCTTTCGGTATCTGGTGGATTTTCGAGAAAAATCTAAGTGTTCGAATTTGGATTCTGACGATCTTTACATACACTTATATACCGTATAGAGTACTAATAAGATCTCATAATATCAATAAAAGAACCCCTATATAGTGTGGCATGGAAAGTTTTCTTATTCAGTATAATCAGCAAAATCACTATTTATAAGGGTTACAAAAAGTCCAAAAAAAAATTGGGGTTATTACAAACGCCACATAATCATGTGTTGTATGCCATATAGTATGAAAGATTTGCCATCTTGAGTATAAATATGGTTTTCTCACTCATATCTAAATCATCATTCATTCTTTCCTCTTCAATTATGACTTATTGATTTATAGATCCTTCCGATTGTTTCCTTGTACTGTTATTCCTTATCTAAGGTTTCCAATCAGAATCATATACACAAATTCCCTTCTTGTGTAAGGTCTATTCTTTGAATGTTTTAAAAGAAAATGAAATGAACCCGTGTAGCAGATGGAGTTACATGATGAGTATGGATAATTGCAAGCCAATGAATGTTGGATATATACGTACAAAGAAGAATCATTATGCCAATAACGTGGTTGTCACGACGACATCAAATCAAAAGCGGAAATCTGTATACATGATACGTTTAAAGTCTGAGATTTTGGCATGAATTGAAGTAGTTAGCAAACCGTATGAGGTAAATTAACTAGAGAAATAAGAAAGTAAAGCTGCGTATATCGGATAAGGCAAATGATTGATTAGATAGCAGAAGTGAATGAAGAAATTCTTAATAATAACCAGATAATTGATTAATATATTGTGAAGATGAAGCATACCTCAATCATGTGGGAGATACTTGTCAGGAAGGTTCGAGATCGAAGAAATTCTAGTACGAATAGACTTCGAGTGTGTTCTTCAAGGAACAGTTGGGCTTTCCCACTCAAATAAGAGAATTATGGTAAATTTGATGCTCATAACTGAGCCAGTGAAGAAGGTTCAGTATGGAAAGACATAAGTGGAAATGAAGATATGGTGATTCAACTACAGATATTTTTAAGAAATAATGCTTTAAAACTAATTGAATTCTTTCACAAGATTATGAGAGTGTTGGTTGAGACCATGTGTTGGTTATCAGAAGTTGAACAAGTTAACTAATAAGAACAAGTGTATATTGTCAAGGATAGACCAATTGTTAATGAGAGAGCTTGAATTGAAACATGAACTGGAAGAATTTTAGAAAAATTTATAATAGTACTCAGTGGTGATATACGGTTATAATCAGAAGATATGAGAAAATGTATGATATAATAAGAATTGTTCGCTATAATCTTAAGTTAAACTAAAATATGAGTTATAATGGCTGGTATGTGATGGTGAAATGGTGAGTTTGGAAGGCGGAATTTGATTGGTCTACTTTTTATTGATTATTGGTTGTGTGATCGATTTTTGGTGTCGTTTTGAGTCTGACTGGTAGTCAATAATATAAAGGAGATGCTGCCCAAATTTTCGGAAAATACCCTACTCTTAAAGATAGAAAGTATACTTCCGTGTGTTATTGATATTCCTGTTGATACTCCAAATAATTGTGATCTCGGTTCTTGAAAGAGTTTGTTACAGCCAATCCGACTATATATAATTGGTCTTTGATTTCATTTAGCTAGTCATCACTTGGTGCAATTGATCAATTAAGTGCGTTAAATGGTTAATTTTACCAATTAATGACCAGTTAGATGGAAATCGATTCCAATTAGATTAAGTCAAATTTTGATGTGACTTTCAAATCCAAAATCAAAGCAATGAGGAATTTGAAGAAATTAAGGACACCGGTAGAATTCAGAAATTGCTGCAATTACGTGAGGCTTTACTTGGATGAATATGCCCTTTATAATGGACAAGAGAAATAAAAATTTATTTGTATGAACAAGTGAGAAGAATGTTTTCAAGAACTAAAGATTTAAGATAGAGTAAAGAAAAGGAAGGAACGAAAAGAAGAAGGGAGGTGGAATAAAGAAGAGATTAATAATGACACCAATATGGATTTTATTAGACAATCAAAGAGATCTTATCATCTGCAATAAAGTTTTATTAAAGGACGTCTCGTTTCTAAATTGTTTTGATAATCATACAATAAATGATTTATCAAGTATTTCTGTTAGATATATTTGATAATGTCATGGCTAATATGTTTTATGTTTAGCTTTCAGATCTTGTGTGAACAGGATAGATCAGTACTTAACTGTTGATCAGTACTTATACTGGAAGTCAGGACTTAAGGATATCAGTACTTGTATTATCAGGAGATAATCATCAGAAGATAGATATCAGAACTTAAGTGCTGAAGGACAATCAGATAAGGACAGTAGCTGATTAAAGGAAAGAAGATCGAGATAAACATAAGAAGAGATATGCATGAAGAAGGAATTCCGTGAAGAATGGAATACTTGGAATAGAAGATATCTGATTGATATATTTTAGGAAGCAGAATTATATTCCATATCAATTAGCGATTATCTTGTAACTGTGTAGTATATAAACACAGGCATAGGGTTTACACTATAAGTGTTATAATTATCGAAGTTATTATTCTATATAACCCTAGCAGCTCTCGTGATATTGGTTCATCACTGAGAGGTAACAGTTCCATATTGTAACAGAGTTTATTGTTTCAATAAAGTTTGTTTTCTGTTACTTAAGTTCTTTAAGTTCGATTTGAGTGTACTATACACTGTATTCACCCCCTTTACAGTGTGTGTGTGACCTAACAATTTGTATCAGAGCCTATCTGTTAACATACATACAGTTAAAGATCCAAACACAATCATGTCGGACACAGAAACTCCAACTAAGCCTACTAAAACTGAGGAACCACCGAAGACACAAATTCAGAGTCGGTTTGAGACCATCAGAGTCCCCATACTGAGACCATCTGAATATCCCATATGGAAGGTAAGGATGACCATATTCCTGGAAGCAACAGATCCAGAATACCTTGATAGAATCAAGGAAGGTCCTCACAAACCAACCAAACTCGCTGTTGCAGTTGCAGGTGAAGCAGCAATGACCGTACCAAAGGAGAAGAGTGATTATACTGCTGAGGACATAGCATCAATTGCTAAGGATGCTAAGGTACGACACTTACTGCATAGTGCCATTGATAATGTAATGTCAAACAGGGTAATCAACTGCAAGACTGCTAAGGAGATATGGGATGCTCTGGAAACAAGATGTCAGGGAACTGACACAATTAAGAAGAACAGGAAGACAATACTCACTCAAGAGTATGAACACTTTGACTCAAAGATTAATGAGTCATTGAATGATTTATATGATAGATTTGTCAAACTTTTGAATGATTTGTCATTGGTTGATAAAGAGTATGATCTTGAAGATTCAAACCTTAAGTTCCTGTTAGCTCTTCCTGAATGCTGGGATTTGAAGGCAACGACAATAAGAGAAAACTACAATCTTGATGAAACAACTCTTGACGAAATCTATGGAATGCTCAAGACACAAGAGCTGGAGATGGAACAAAGAAGCAAGAGGAAAGGAGGAAAGTCAAGGACAGTTGCTCTTAAGGCTGAAGAAGAATTCCCCAAAGCAGCTTCCTCAAAGAAAGACAAGGGTAAAGCTCTTTTCATAAAGTCTGATACTGAGTCATCAAGTTCTGAGAGTGATGATGACTCAGATTCTGAAAGCTTGCCTGAGACTGATGCTGATGAGGAGATGATGAAACTGTGTGCTCTTATGGTGAAAGGAATCACAAAGATTGCATACAGGAAGTTCAGGAAGGGAAAGAAGTTTTCCAGGAAAAGCATAAGTTCTGATAAGAAGAATTTCAGAAGATCTGAAGGCAGAGGAGGAAAGTCTGACAGAGGAGATTACACCAATGTTAAATGTTATAACTGTGGTGAGAAAGGCCACATATCTCCTGACTGCAAGAAGGTAAAGGGTGACAGAGGCAAAGCTCTTATCACAAAGCAGAAAAGATGGACAGACACTTCAGACTCTGAAAGTGAGGAGAACTATGCATTGATGGCAAATGCTGATAAAGAAAGTGCTGAGAGCAGTTCTGAAGCTGCTGAAACAAAGGTACCTCAGACTACTTATGCTTTTCATACTGATGATATTAATGAGTTGAGAAGATATCTTAAAACCATGTTTGTTAGTTATAGAGATCAAACCTTAACATGTGAAAGATTAACTTCTGAAAATCTTGTTTTTAAGAAAAAAATGATTTCTTAGAAAAAGAGTTAGTTATATTCCATCAAACTCAGAAGGATAGAGATGATGCTTTTTATGTTAGGGATGAAGTGCTAAAAATGAATGAATCTCTAAAAACTGAGTTAGAAAAGGAAAGAGAGATAATCAGGATTTGGACTAACTCTGGCAGAATAACTCAAAATTTGCTAAGTAGTGAAAATTGGAAAGAGGGCTTAGGTTATGGAGAAAATAAGAATGATAAAGGAACTGAAGAAATTAAGCCTGTTGTTAAGCAAAAGCCAAAGTTAAAACCTGTTAAGTTTGTAATTGTAAAGTCTGATAATGAGAAATCTGAAGTTAAAGAGGAATTAACTTCTGACAAACTAAAACAGGAAAAGACAGCTGAAGTAAACATAGGCTTAATGACAAAGAAGCAGCTTAAGCATAAGCTGAAAGATGTCAAGAATGCAAACAAGGTAAAATCACCTAGGAAAAATAGGAATGGAAAGGAAGGTGTGAATAAAAGCAATGATTATAAAACTGTTCCTGATGCTCCTAGGAAAACATATCATAACTGTGGAAGTTCTAACCATCTGGCTTCTTTTTGCAGGAAAAATAAGAATATTAACTCCTTACCTTCAAAATCAGGAGTTAAGAGTCAGTCAGTTAGATACAAACCACAAAATCCTTGTTTTTATTGTGGTAGTTTATGGCATTCCATTTATACTTGTAAGGAATATCATAGTTTGTACTATGATTATTATCAAATAAAACCTTCTTTGAAGAAAGTTTCCATTGTTCCTTCTAGTATAAATTCTGATTCAAAGTCTGATAATGTAAATTCTGATAAGAAAAATGTTAACATAAACTCTGATGCTAAATCCGCTGCAAATGTTAACAAACTTAATAAGGCCAAAGGATCCAAGCAAGTCTGGGTCCTTAAAACTAATAATTAGTGGTCTTTATGATTGCAGGGCAACATGAAAAATATTCTAGTTCTGGACAGTGGATGTTCAGGTCATATGACTGGAAATAAGGTCAGACTTTGTGGAGAAAGCTGGCCCAAGTGTTTCTTATGGAGATGGCAACATTGGAAAAACATTGGGATATGGCAATATCAATCTTGGGAATGTCATCATTAAAGAAGTAGCTCTGGTCTCAGGACTTAAACACAACCTTCTGAGTATAAGTCAAATTTGTGACAGAGGTTATCATGTTGATTTCTTTGAAGAACACTGTGAAATTGTGAGTAAATCTAAAGGCAAAGTTGTTCTGAAAGGATATAGACGTGGTAACATTTATGAAGCTAAGCTTTCAACAAGTACTGATGGCTCTGCAATCTGTCTGTTAAGTAGAGCATCAATTGAAGAAAGCTGGAATTGGCATAAGAAACTCTCTCATTTAAATTTCAACAATATAAATGAACTGGTCAAGAAAGATCTTGTGAGAGGATTGCCAAACACAGTATTTGCTCCTGATGGTCTTTGTGATTCTTGTCAGAAAGCCAAACAAAGAAAATCTTCATTCAAGAGCAAGACTGAATCATCAATTCTTGAGCCTTATCATCTTATACATGTTGATCTATTTGGTCCAGTAAATGTCATGACTATTGCAAAGAAGAAGTATGTGTTGGTCATAGTGGATGAGTTCACCAGATACACATGGGTGTATTTCTTGCACATAAAAAGTGAAACTGCATCTATCTTGATTGATCATGTCAAACAGCTGGATAAAATGGTCAAAGATTCTGTGAAAATTTTAAGGAGTGATAATGGCACTGAGTTCAAGAATTTGATAATGGAAGAGTTCTGCAAAAGCCATGGAATAAAGCAGGAATTTTCTGCTCCTGGAACTCCACAGCAAAATGGAGTTGTTGAAAGGAAGAATAGAACTCTCATTGAAGTTGCACGTACAATGCTTGAAGAAGCAAAGCTTCCAACCTATTTCTGGGCTGAAGCTGTGCAGACTGCTTGTTTTACTCAAAATGCAACACTCATTAACAAGCATGGAAAAACACCATATGAGATGGTGAAGAAAAAGAAGCCAAATCTGAAATATTTTCATGTATTTGGACGCAAGTATTTTGTTCTCAAGACTCATCCTGAACAGCTATCAAAGTTTGATCTAAAAGCTGATGAAGGAATCTTTGTTGGATATCCACTTTCCACAAAAGCCTTCAGAGTCTATAATTTGAGAACAAAAGTGGTCATGGAATCTATCAATGTCTCTTTTGATGACAAGAAGATCACTGGTCTTAAAGATTTCGTTGACCATGATCAGCTGAGATTTGAAAATGAAGACTCATATTCTGATACTGAAAATCCTGACAGTCTAAGTCCTGATACTACAAACTCTGACGGATTAAACTCTGATGTTATTGAAACTATGGTGACTACGTTAAAGGAAGATGCACCTATGCAGGGGGAGCATACTCAAGATCCTACCACATCTCAAGAAACATCAGAACATGCATCTGGCTCTTCAAGTTCTAATAGCCAAGTTCTGATAATGCTGAAAATCTTAATTCTGAAGAATCCAACTCAGAGAGCATAGTTTCAGGGGGAGCATCAGAAAATGAAAATGAAGATAGCATGGATCATGGGGGAGCATCCAGTTCTAGAGAAAACATTCCATCTGCAAGGAAGTGGACAAAATCACATACACCTGATTTGATAATTGGAAATCCTGATGCAGGTGTCAGAACTAGAACATGTACTTCAAATGAGTGTCTATACAATTCTTTTCTCTCTCAGACTGAGCCAAAGAAAGTAGAAGAAGCTCTTCAAGATGCTGATTGGGTGCAAGCAATGCAGGAAGAGTTGAATGAATTTGAAAGAAACAAAGTCTGGACCCTAGTGCCAAGACCAAAGAATAGATCTGTTGTTGGTACAAAGTGGGTATTCAGAAACAAAACTGACAGTGATGGCATAATTACAAGGAATAAGGCAAGGCTGGTTGCAAAAGGATACTCTCAACAGGAGGGAATTGATTATGATGAAACATTTGCACCAGTTGCTAGGTTAGAAGCCATAAGGATATTTTTGGCTTATGCTGCTCACAAAAAGTTTACTGTCTTTCAAATGGATGTGAAAAGTGCTTTTCTCAATGGAGAATTGGAGGAAGAGGTATATGTTGAACAACCTCCAGGTTTTGTAGATACCAAACATCCAGATTATGTCTACAGGCTTGATAAAGCACTTTATGGACTTAAGCAAGCTCCTAGAGCATGGTATGAGACTTTAGCTCAGTTTCTTCTGGAAAGTGGATTCAACAGAGGGACAATAAACAAAACACTGTTCTACCTCAACCATGGAAATGACTTACTTCTGGTCCAGATTTATGTTGATGATATCATTTTTGGATCTACAAATGACAAACTTTGCAAGAAGTTTGCCAAACTAATGCAGTCAAGATATCAGATGAGTATGATGGGGGAACTTAGCTATTTTCTGGGCCTTCAAGTCAAGCAGAATGAGGAAGGCACTTTTATTTGTCAAACCAAGTACACCAGAAACTTGCTAAAGAAATTTGGAATGCAAGATTGTTCAAGTGCATCCACTCCAATGGCCACTGCAACAAAACTGGATAAGGATACCGGTAAATCAGTAAATATTACTGACTACAGAGGTATGATTGGCTCTCCACTCTATCTAACTGCTAGTAGACCTGATATCATGTATGCTACCTGTCTTTGTGCAAGATTTCAAGCAGATCCAAGAGAACCTCACTTAACAGCTGTAAAAAGAATCTTTAAGTATCTTAAAGGAACAGCTGCTCTGGGATTATGGTATCCTAGAGAATCAGATTTTAAACTAATAGGTTACTCATATGCAGATTTTGCAGGTTGCAAAATTGACAGGAAAAGCACAAGTGGAAGCTGCCAATTTCTTGGAGGCAGATTGGTTTCTTGGTACAACAAGAAACAAAAGTCAATTTCCACATCAACTGCAGAAGCAGAGTATATTGCTGCAGGAAGCTGTTGTGCACATATTCTTTGGATGAAGAATCAGTTACTGGATTATGGGTTAACATATTTCAAAATCCCTATTTACTGTGATAATCAAAGTGCTAATGCTATGACAGGTAATCCAGTTCAACACTCTATGACAAAGCACATCAGCATCAGGTACCACTTCATCAGGGAACATGTGGATGAAGGTACAGTGGAATTGCATTTTGTTCCCACAGATCAACAGTTGGCAGATATCTTCACAAAACCATTATGTGAAGCTACTTTTACAAGATTGGTAAATGAACTTGGAATGGTTTCAGGTTCCTTCTCTAAATCTGCTTAGACTTGTTCTGTGTTATCAGACTTTATGCTCAGTATTTACAGAATTAATCTCATTGTGTATTCTATGCTTAATTTCTAAATATTTTTAAGTACTGACTGTTGTCTGATATATATTTCTCAACTCTGATAAGTGATATGTCTGTTTCAGTAATTATTCAATCCTATGAGGATAACTGTGCTAGATACTGACCTAGTAGTCTTCAATAAACAAATGATTCCATGAAAGAAGTAATTATTTCAGTGGAAATCTTATGACACTAGCAAATTCTGATAATTGAGCTTAGTTAAGTTCACTTTGTATATCTTATTACTAAGTCACAAATTAGAATAATGCTACTCATCTGTTAAGTTCTGATATTAGTAAAACTGCTGAATGTACTAAGTGCTGATAAACCTCCCTTATCAAAAGAAAAAGCAAAAAGATCAAAGAATAAAATCAGGTACTCCTTTGAGATCTAGAGTAAAAATGTGGAAGGGACGACCCAAGTGCATTGCTGGTATTAAGTAAATATGCATCAGAAAAGCAAAATATTTTCTTGGTGACTTTTCACACTCTATGATTACTGGAAAAATACTCTGAAAATAGCATAAATTCTGATAAACAGTCGTGACTCACTTACACTGAGAAGCCACTGTAAAATAGAATTTCAAAAGATGCATAAAATTAGCACAAAATAGTTGAGGTGGACTCAAGCATAAACTCATTCTTCAGTCGGTTTCAGGACAATGACAGATCTTTAGCAAAATTTTAGTTATGCCTTATTTCTAAGATGTACTGCAGTGAATCAGACTTTACTCTTTGTCTGTTTTTAGCTTAATGCACACACTAATCACTCCATCTGAATGATGAAAATTTCTGTGGTGGTCTATGTTATTTTCGATAAACAGTCAGTGTGTCCTTATTGCACAAATTCTGAGGACAAGTTCTAAGTTACACGTTCTGATATTAAGTTCTGACGTCCATAACTCAGAACTTGTATGAGGATTTACTAAGATGGGCATTCCTTTTTCGAGTTAAGAAATTATGTTCTGATGACTGTTAAGTTCTGGTATAGGTCTAAGTTCTGATTTCTCAGTCTAATCCTTTACTTGGCTTATCTTTGAATAAATTTGATAACAGTCTCAGTTTGTACTCAAATATGTTGAAGTGGAAGATTAATAGTCACTATGATTAGGATTAATGGTTTTGTACTTGAACAGTCCACTGTTTCTTGTGTCTTGTGCGGTCTAGACCATGATTCCTCTTTCCAATGACTGTTATTCTTTTTCAAAGTCTAGGGAGACGAGGTAGAATTAATTCTACCTGTCAGCATTAAATATCTTTGCGTCTCTTGGCATTCTCTTGCCTATATAAGCAACCACTTCACATCAGTCTTTCCATCACATTCTTCTCACACACTTATCCTCCTTCTTCTGTCAAAAACACAATGATTCGATACAACATATTTTTGAACACACAAACCTTCACAATGGAGCTCAGTTGTGCCGAGTGGCAGCAGGAGTGGCATATAACAGCCATTCCTGAGGAGATCTAGGACTCTGTCCCACAGGAGGTGCTGGCTCACTTTCTATTCTTCGAGATGGATTACCATCGCCATTTGGAGCGCCTGGAGGAGGAAAGGCGGGAAGCTATCCGTCAGCAAGAGCGAATCATACGACTCGCCATCTTGTTCATCGAAGATAGGAAGAGGAAGATGACTTAATCTTGTCTTCTTCCTGTTCTTCTTCATCCTCAGCTTTGTCAGGCTTCTTAGCCAGGACGAAAGCTGTTGATGTTAGGATTAGAAGCTTAGGGAAAATCTTGTATAAGTATTGATGTAATTTCCATTTCATAAATGTATTGACTTGATATATTAATGAAAACTGTTTTTACTTCAAGATTGTGTCTCTGAGTTATTTTATCTTGAGTTGATAAATCCTGATTGATATTCTGATGACCATTTAAATTGTACTTTTAGTTAAGTTCTGATTCTCTGTCAGCACTTATTCATCGACATTATCTCGGTCATTTTTAACATGATTTATTTTCAGAATATTAATGTTGCAGTGACAAATAATTCAATCAGTGATAACGGGTTAAAATTTGAATTGTTTCCCTTGATAAATGGAACAGTTTTTCCTTAAAACTCGGCAAATGGGTAAGTCATGATTACTGTTTTCTCGAGCCCAGTAACTATCCGTTATTACTGCATGTCTGACAGGTGTCCAACGGTAATATTTTTTTTATATAAGTACAGCAGAGAGAAGATTTCTTTAATCTTTTTAATTTCTTCATCTTCTATCTCTCTTCTTACTTTTACTCTCCTTCACTTTACTATTTCCGTTGTTTTCATACAGATATTATATCAAACACCTATCAGGCATACTTAACTCTAAATTTTTTCACATGGCACCAAAGGATTTAATCATTGGTGGAGCTAAGTTTGTTCCAAACAACTATGCTGCAATTCTTGATCATGCTGAAGCTCCATCTGAATTGCACTTTGTGCAAGATCTTCTTGCACATAGTGAGGTTGGGTACGCCTTAACTCAGCCTGAATTATTTTCAAGTCAACAAGTTCTGAGGTTCTGGAGGACTGGCGTTTTTGATGATGGTGGTAACCGTGGAACTCCTAGTATTATCTTCCAAGTGGGTGATTCATCTTTTGTAGTCACTCTTGGTACATTACGCAGGGCTTTACATCTTCCAGAGGATTGTACTTTCTCAGTTCCAGAGGACTCATCCCTTAGGAAGTTTATGGCTGCATTGGGATATGAAAAGAGTCTGACGAAACTTGGACAGTTGAAATGGGCTAATATCAGAAGAGAATGGAGTTTCTTCTTTGATTGCATCACCAAAGCTTTTGGAAATAAATGTTCGAATTTTGATGCTATTCCCATTATGAGTCAGCACATCGGGTATGCAATTATCAATCAAACTCATTTTGATTTTGCAACTGCTTTAATTGGTTTTATTGGGGATAGGATGACAGAGGATCGAGATGTTGTTTATTTTGCTAGATTCTGTCAACTTATTTACACTTATTGTACTGATGAACCTCAGTTAGTCAGCACCCAAACCCCACCTTTTAAGGTTGCAAAAAGGTACTTTAATGATCTGGTAAATGCTGATACTAAGAAGAAAATGGTTAGACCATTATAGATTCCTAAGTCTGTAAAACAGATGCTGGTAAATGCTGATCCTGATACCTATAGATCTGTTTACTCTGATGTTCAACCACCTCCAACCACCCAAAATCCATCAACCTCGGTACCTACCTCTCATTCTACTCAACCTACCCTCAGAACTTATCTCAAATCCTATCTCTCCACTTCACAGACTGCTCAACCTTCTTCTTCAGCACCTATTGTGAAGCCTACATCCTCTAAGCCAAAGAGAACAAAGACTGTTCCTCAAACACCTCAAAAGAGGAGGAGAATTACTTTGAGAGATGAATCAGATTCTGAGGATCAAATTCCTTCTTCAGAACCTGTGGTATATGAAGCTGAGAAGGCAACTTCTCAGAAGGATTCTGCAATTGGGAGTTCTAGGCTTCTCAAGAGGCTTAGACGTATGACAGTTCCTGAAACTCCCAAGGAATCCAAATCAACAAGGAAGTACAAGAAACAGAGGGCACAAAGGCCAGTTTCAGATGATGAGGAGGAAGCAGCTAAGGAAGGGGATCAGGAATCTCTGATCTCACAAGACAAGGAATTTGCTCCAGTCACTTCTTCTTCATCAACTCCATCTCAGGAAGCTGTATCTGACAAGGCTAATTCACCTTCTGTGTCTCTTGTTGATCCAGGCACAAGTGCTGAAATTGATATTCCGAACCTGGTTGTGCCTGACATACTTTTCTTAGAAGCTCCAACAGCAAATAATCCTTCCACAACACCTGTTACTGATGCTGTTCAAACTCCTGAGTTATCACCAACACCTTCTCTGCATCAAGATGCTGATGATCAGATTTTAGGTAAGCATCAGGATATGGCTGTTGATCAGAACTTAGTATCAGATCAGCAATTAGAAGATGTTGAAGCCTCCATTGCTACTCACACTGTTGTCTTATCAGAAGATACTGATTCTCTAAGTTCTGATGCTGCAAATGTTGGAGATACTGGTGAGGCTGCTACAACTGTAGATGCTGATGAAGCAGGTCCTTCAGGACATACTCCTCCACTGACTCTTCCTAAGTCTGAACTGGTAAAGGAGTTTGTTATCAGGGATGCACCAGTACCTTGGAGTGAAACTCCTGCAGGTCAGGAGTGGACTAAGGAATGGAACTCAGTTTCATGTGTTCCAAATGCTTTACATCTTGCTGAGCACTTGACTAAAGATGATGAAATGTTACATTCTGATGATTTTAAAACCCAGCTTAGAGTCACTGCATTGAGTACTAAACATCTACAAGGTCTTCATTCCAACACTCATGCAGAGCTACACAAGATTCAGGAGAACTTTATCAAACAGGAACAAGTTTGGAAAATTGATAAGAAAAAGTTCTTCCAACCTACCATTGACAGGGTTGCTTATATTGAGAAAACTCAAGAGAAGCAACAAGCTCAGATTGATCAAATTCTGACAAATCAAGCTTCTCAGCAATCGCAACTTACTGAAATCCAGACCTCAGTGGAACTACTTATCTCTCTTTTATTACCTACTGATGCCAAAAAGGGGGAGAAGGTAATTAAGTCCAAATGCAAAACCAACAAGACACTGCAAGGAAAGGATGATGGAAAAGATGACCAAGGAAACTCTGGAATGGGTAATGGTCATAGTCAAGGTAGAAGGTTTACATCAAGACAAGCTAGTCACAGAACAAGTTCTGATACTGGGAAAAGAATAAGTTCTGCTGCTAGTAAAAGGATAAGTTCTGATGAACTTCTAGATCTTGATGATGAAATGTCAAGACAGTTATTTCTTCAAGAAAATCCAGGGATGGACTTGGAAAGTTTAAAGGAAGAAGAAGCCAGACTTAAATCAGAGAAAGTCACATCTAAATCTGAAGCTTCTGGTAAAAAGTTACTTCCAAAACCTAAAGGCATTGTGATCAAAGAAAGGATACATACTGAAGAAACTTTGGCTAGATCACAACCACAGATAGATCCAAGATCCAAGGGTAAAGAAAAGGTTGGTGAACCTATCAAGCCTTATGTACCTCCTGAGGAAGAAGAAATTACTGATAGAAAAGATGATCTTGCTCTGACTTCAAGAAAAGTTCTTAAAACAACCTCTGACATGGCTCAAGTTGTTCAGAGTCAAGAAATTGTAAGTTCTGATATTCAGAAGAAGCAAGTAACCTCTGACAGTGCTCAAGTTAACTTGATATCAGAAAATAGATCTAAAACACTCCTACCAGGATTCACTAAAGCAAAACAGACTCAATCTTTGAAGACTACTCCAAGTGGTTTTGAAGCAAGAGTAGTTATTGGAAAGGAAGCTAGAGATAAAACTGGATTGGGAAGTGCTGATGAAAGAAGAGTACACAACACTACCGATGATCCAACTTCCTTGAGTGAACCAGGTATTGGAGCAACTCCTGAGAGATTGAATCAACTGGAATCTGTACAGATGGTTTACCATACCTACTTGAAAGAATACATCATGTTGTATTTCATGACAGATGGTAGGGTTTATCATATAAGACAAAATGCCATTCCTTTGAAGTATTTTGAAGAATTGGAGCATGTACTTTTCTTACTTCAAGTGGATGACAGAATAACAGAGACTGCTGCAAACTACTTAAAAGAACAGATTCAGAGACAGAAAAGGCTTTATTCTGTTAAGTCTGACAGCAGATATGTTCCAAAGTACAGAGATCATAATGGTTATATTGTTGATATGAAGCCTAATACTGCACAGATCAGAACGTATCTTGGTATTAAGGGACTTGAATTCAATCTTGAATCTGACAAAGCTAATGTTATAAGACTAGATCAGGAGTTAAGGAAAGCAAAGATTAATGATCTCAGAGCTGCAATTTTTCAAACTGGTGAAGATACTGCAGAGCTTAAAGGTGTTAAAAGGAGAATGATTGATGAACTAAGATATGCTGAGAAATGTTTGTTGAAGAACTATCTCAGAACAACTCCTGACATCAGAGAGATCAGAAGATGATGAAGCCAAGTCGAAGATCTACAACTGCTTAAATTCTGATATTTATATAGATTGAAGTTGTTATCAGAAGTTGAAATTGGTAAAACTTTAAGGACTGTAAGTTGTAGTTATCTAGTCTATTTCTCATGCATTTGTACTTAATGTTTTTGACATCATCAAATATCTGTTTAACTTGTATATTTTGTTAATTTACAAGTTGGGGGAGATTGTTAGATATATTTGATAATGTCATGGCTAATATGTTTTATATTTAGCTTTCAGATCTTGTGTGAACAGGATAGATCAGTACTTAACTGTTGATCAGTACTTATACTGGAAGTCAGGACTTAAGGATATCAGTACTTGTATTATCAGGAGATAATCATCAGAAGATAGATATCAGAACTTAAGTGCTGAAGGACAATCAGATAAGGACAGTAGCTGATTAAAGGAAAGAAGATCGAGATAAATATAAGAAGAGATATGCATGAAGAAGGAATTCCGTGAAGAATGGAATACTTGGAATAGAAGATATCTGATTGATATATTTTAGGAAGCAGAATTATATTCCATATCAATTAGCGATTATCTTGTAACTGTATAGTATATAAACACAGGCATAGGATTTACACTGTAAGTGTTATAATTATCGAAGTTATTATTCTATATAACCCTAGCAGCTCTCATGATATTTGTTCATCACTGAGAGGTAACAGTTCCATATTATAACAGAGTTTATTGTTTCAATAAAGTTTGTTTTCTGTTACTTAAGTTCTTTAAGTTCGATTTGAGTGTACTATACACTGTATTCACCCCCTCTACAGTGTGTGTGTGACCTAACAATTTCTATTTTGGATAAAATGCAAGATACAATTTTAATTCAGATTCTGATTGATGTTGATACTTAGGTTATTGTTAAATATCAAAAGTGGTATTAATATAGATGATTGATGTTTACTTCAGTATGGGATGTTGTGAACATCAAAGTTCGTATTAACATATCAAATTTGATATGACATCAAAATGAGTATTAATATCAAGAGTTCGGTTTTGAATGAGCTATGAGAATGAAGAACAGAAATAGGAAATAAAGTGGAATCAAAAGGATGATAAAGAAACTTTATAAAATGCCATGATATAGGTAAGGTATGGGTAATATGAAGGACAAAAGTAAGGTGGAAAATTTAGGAAACATTTGTAAATTGAGACAGGGAATGCATCCTAGGAGTACGATTAAGGGCTAAAAGAAAATATCTGGTGACAGACATGAAGAGAAAATGGGGGGAAACATGTAAATAAATGTTATACCTACCCAAGAATTAAGGCGGGACATCAAAGACTAGATGGATATATTTCGCCAGGAGACGTCTTAGTGAAGTCACCTGAGAACCAAAGGTGGGGAAAGCGTTAATTGCATCATTATTGATAGGTTATCCAAACCTAATCATTCTCTTTTATTAATAAACAGTTTGTCCAATAAGTGGGTTAGTTGTTGCTTGAAGAAATGGTGGTACGTCATCAGATCCAGAAATTGATTGTAAATGATCAATATTATGTGATTTGAGACTTGACAGGAGTATTCAGAATATGATGAATTATGTCGAACCAAAATAGTATATACCACTCCTAGATGAACGGGCATTAAGTAAGACGGAACTAAAAGATAGGAATTTGGCTAAACATTAATAACTCAAGGGATTCAAGCTACTCCGAGAATATGATACGAGACATAGATGTCAAAGAAGACTTTCTGATAGTATGGCATAAAGAAAGAATAAACGTTTTATGTGACTAGACGTCAAGGAAAGCATTGTAGTCAGTTTCGTATGAGAACTTCTTATAACCAAAATAAATGATAATATGGAGGCTGGTGATGCCTCCAGGTTAGTGTATTTTCTTCTAAATAGTAAGAGATTTTCACTCAGTAAATATACTCGATTGTGATTCAAGGAAAATAAGATATAGTGATAAGTTTGTGCGTCAATCATATTCAGTCAATATTTTCTTGTTGATTCTTAATTCTAAAGTAATTTTGAGAACGTCAGAAATCGAATACGCCATGGTCTCAGTATATCATTCGCAGATGGATAAGAAGATTAATGGAACGACTAAAGAGCCTCGAATGCGATTGGAAGCGATTACAAACTAGGTTAATTGAACGGAGAAACATGGGGGAATGAGATTTAATAACCAGTAACTATTGGAAACGTTCCTGAGCACGAATTACTAGAATTAGAAAGAAAAGAGAATTAATATGCATTATGCTGATCCTTTTTAGATAGTAAAAATAGGCAGGATAGGTATAAATGAGTTGGCTTCACCGCCACATGTATAGCAGATTCATAGGGTGTTTATACGTGTATATTCAAGAAGAGTAATCTAGCTCCGTTATATATATAAAATGGAGGCTCGAGTTGAGTTATATGAGCAACTGATAAAATATGATGTCAGCGAGAGGTTGTTAAGTAATGAGTGATGATGCGAATAAAAGTTTATGAAAAGTTGTAAGGTTGAGGGATCAACCTGAGAAAATGAAAGTGAGATACTTTAATGTATCATTATCTGATCCTTAGTGTGATTCTGAGAACAGAATCCTTTTAAGGGGGAGGATGTAATATCCGGGACATAACATGTAATTATTTTTATTGATCAATAATTATTATGTGTCTATTATGTGATTTTTGGTGAAATATCTGATTATTGGTGTGGATATGTGGATGCTTATATATGGTAAAGTATAAGTATGTTAATTTTATTATGTCCAGAATAAAATATAGATAATTAAGGTATTTTTATGGTAATTTTGGGAGTGTTATAACTTATATGATTTCATATTAATTTATGAATTTATGAATTATTTTCTGTTCAACCGTTTTTACGTTTTTACAACCCGAAACTCTTCCGAAAACTCCTTCCTAACCTAATCTGATAATTCCGGACATTTTCCATGTTTTGACTTTTTCGATCCGGATTACGATTTGACCCGTTCGTGTCCCGACGCAAAATTTTCGATACGATAATCGTTTTGATAAATCAACAAAACCCGTATTCTCGAAAGACGGGATAATATTACATTATTTTCGTATAAAGTGTTTTGTAAGAAGCCCAGTTTGGATAATTATCCAATACATGTATTAAACGAATCATTTTTGTAGTTACTTAGCGGCTAAGTAACTAATTTATCGATCCAATACGATCCAACACGAACCAATATTCCATAAATATAAATAGCCCTTTTCTTATTTCATTTTACTCATAAAATCATAATCAGACAATAACATACAGTAAAATATAGAGAAAACCCTAATTTGAATGTCGCGTTCTTCATAATCAATCGCACAAACGAAGGCGTTATCTAACTTCAATTCGGGCGTGCCATATATCAAATCGAAGCTCTCAAAAAGTTCTTATTGAATCAATCAAACATTTTTGTGCAGAAATCAAGGTGATTTTCTTATTTATTTGTTTTAATTCGAATTATTTGATAATTAAAATATGAATTTATGTTCTTGATATTATTTATGTGATTTGATGCTAGAATCATGTAGATCTTTTCTTCCTGGTCATTTTGGTATATTATATGTCAAATTTGGAGTTCAATAACATGTAGAAAAGTGTGTTTGATTCTTGGATTCATAAATTAGGGTTTATGTTCTTGAATAATTTCAATTGAAATTTGGGTATTTCTTTGTTTAGGGTTATAAGTTAAAATTGATTACACCATGTTGTAGATCGTTTAAAAATCCATCGATTGGTATATCTGAAGTTAACAAACGATTCACGGTTTGTTCTAATAGAACCTCGCCGGAAAACGCTGCTACCCGGCGTCGGGATTTTCGATCGGTTTTTTCCGGAAAACTCAGTGATTGTTTGCTCAAATTAATTACAGATAAATGATTCTGAAAGTGTGGGGATTATTCCCTATGATTTTTGTACGATTTTGGGCTGCTTTGAGGCCGCCAGAAAAGCTCCATGGTGGCGGCCAAGGAGTTCCGGCCGGCCAGGGTAGGGAAGACGATGGAAGGGGGGAAATTATCCTTTCCACCCCTGTAGTTTTCAAAGCTTTCAAATCCTGTACTTTAGTTTTCAAAATTTATAAAAACGGGATTGCAGTTTTAAAAATGTTCAAAATTTATATTTATGTTTATTTAGTTTCCAGAAATTGATTTTTATTATTTTAAAATTTCAAAAATCCCTTATTTAATTTCTGAAAATTATTTTTAATTTATAAAAAATAAATATTAATTAATTAATTAATTAATTTTAGTTGATAATTAATTTTTTAATTAGTCAATTAATTTAAATATTAATTGATTAGTTAATTTAATTAGTTATTAATTAATTTTAATTGATTATTTAATTAGATTTCATTATTTATTTGGATTTAAAAAATTCGAAAAATCGTTTCTAGCTTAAAAATATAATTTTAAATTATTTTCAAGGCTCGATATTTATTAGGAAATTATTTTAAAGTCAGTTTCAGGTTCCGAACCCTATTATTTAATTATAAAATGATTCGGAGGACCATTTTAATCCCAAAAGATTTTCAAAAATTCGTATTAAATACCTGAAAAATCATTTTAACCCCGAATCTTCTTTGAAAAATTATTTTGATCGGATATCTTGCATGATATATGCTACGTGCTATCTGATTGATGTGTTATATGCCTAGGTGGTTATTGTTTGACGATTTTTGCTGTAACTTTCTGATAGGGAATAAATAAATCCTGATTACGTAATCAAATATTGCATAATTACACATGATTTGGGCTATAAGGCCCAATAAAAAGATGTACGACATTCAGACCAAAAAGGTCAACACATTGATCAGGCCTGATGGACCAGATCAGGCCTGATAGAACAAAGAAGGCCCAAAAGCCTAAATATTAATTAATTTCATAATTAATTAATAAGGGAAAAATCAGCTATTAAGAAGAGTCCCAATAAGGATATAAATCCTTGTAGATTAGCCTCCAAGGGACCTAGAAGGATAAGGAATCAGTTTCCTACCACTTAGGACTCCAAAGTCCATTCTAATTCCGAGACTTGACTACCAAGTCTCCTAAACCAAGTCCAATTCAAGGATTCCCAACATCTATATTAGGGGCCTCACCCCACAAATCAGAACTATGTTTTTTGACTTGATCTTTGGCAATCAACAAGGTACGTAGGCATCTTGTTAAGGCAGATTAAGTCACGAAATACAAGAGCAGTCAAATCGAGCCACGAAGCTCACGTTCCATAATAATAAACACATCAATTATATACCTTAGTTTTTAATCCATAACATTTGGCACCGTCTGTGGGAAGCACAACAACAACCATGGCGAGAACACGGAGAATAATTAGAGCCCTTGAAGGAGGAACACCAGCGGGGACAACCCAAGTGATTTCATCAACCGTGGAGGTACCTCCTCATTCAACTTATGTAGCCACCCAAGGAGAAGCCCAGATAGGGGCAACTGAACCTCAGCCATAAGGGACGATTCCCTCGGCTACTCAAGATACGAATCCCCAAGTTCAACAACTACATGCACCTGTGAATTCTCGACCCATTGGGTATGAGTATTCAATTGTTGCTACTACTAACCCCCCATATGGGATGCCCCTTTACCCCGAGGTTGGAGGAAGCGGACATGCTGGGCGGAGCGAAGCACGAGGGCGATCGCCCCCTATATACAAGGTTTGGCTCCTATCCCTGAGGATCAGGAATTTTATGGTCCTTACACTGAGAGAAACTCTGAATCTTCAGATGATGAAGTGGCCCCAAGAAGGAGGCGTGCTGGCAAAGAGCCGATGGCTGGTTGTCGCCAACGTCCTAGGAGCACCCAAGGGATGAATTCCCAAGAAGTGCTGGAAAGGATCATGGCTCATGAGGCTGAGATTCAAAGGATGAAGCGCGACTTGGAGGCGCACCAGAACACCAGACCCCCACTACTTCCAAGGGGGAGGAATCCTCCCCTATCATAGTCCTGGATGGTCCAATACAGAGAAGGGCTGTTGTCCCAAGGGTTGATCCAAGCAATCTTCTTCCCCTTGGAGGTCCTGATGATCCCCCCACCATTCACTGAAGAAATAATGAATGCCCATATCTCAAGGAAGTTCAAGATGCCCACTATCAAAGCTTATGATGGCACTGGAGATCCCGCCAATCATGTCAGGACATTTTCTAATGTACTGTTGCTACAGCCCGTGAATGACGCTATTAAGTGTCCGGCCTTTCCTCAAACCCTGTCGGGTATGGCTCAAAGATGGTATAGCCGTTTGCCCCCAAACTCTATTGGGTCCTTCAGAGAATTAAGTCAGGCTTTTATTAAGAACCTATAATCGAATTCTAAGCATAATAAGCAGATTGACCTTGAAAACAACCAAATCATAACAACAATCTAGCCCTTACGCATTCTCTAAGACTTAGTGGACTTACAATTGTTTCTAGCATGCATATCAACCTACACAACTTTATATCACTTTAATGATATCACTACACTCGCATCAATATCACAATTCAGTCGATAAATCATTGCAAAAGGGATCATGGTAAATGCATGAGCTACATGACATTCATAACAAAAAAACTATATGGCATAAATTATGCAACTATATGAACTAAACTATCATGAATATGCAATTAAATGACACACACACAATATTCCTTAACTACCACCCCCAAACTAAAAATCTTCACTGTCCTCAGTGAAAGTAGTAGAAAGGAACACAGGGTATACCTACTCGGAGTCATCATCATCATCACCCTCAGTGGGTGGAGTATCAGGCGGCGGGTATGTAGAGTCCTCACCAAAAACTGGCCACTGGATATCAGCTCCAAGGCCTCGAAAAGCAGTCCCTAACGCAAGGGTGAGCTCCTGAGCAAACCTGCTCTGCGTCTCATAGATGGCATCCATCCGCCGTGAAAGCCTCATATACTGGGCATCACCCATCCCAGTACCCTCCTGAGCTCTCGAAGAACCAGCCTCATCACGCCCTGGCCTAGCCATAGGAGCACCTCGTGCTGGACGCCCTCCTGGAAGACGATAACCCAGCCCATGCTCCTCAGGCTCACCACCGGTCCACTCCTGCATCCCATTCAGAGTGCCAGAATCAATCGGAGCTGCTGGCAACTGCAACTGCTCATGAGACGACCAGTTCACTCCCACTGCTCGGCATAGCTTCATAACCGTAGATGCATAAGGGATGTTCATATGCTTCGCTCCCCTCAAAAACTTCAGAATTCCTTGGTAGATAAACTCACCAAGGTCCACATAGTATTCCTCATTCAGAATTCCCCACAACAACTGTGCTCTCTTAACTGTGACCTCGTGTGCATGCGAAGAAGGCAAAATATTAGCACAAATAAATGCATTCCATGCACGGGCATACCTGTTCATGGCGATCGCCGGAAAGTGACGATACTCATTAGTGCCGGTCCTGCAGGTCCGCACTGTGCCCGGTCCACAGAGAGTCGCACAAATCAAATCCAAGTCAAAATCCTCAGCAGTCTTTTCATTCCAGTTCTCCTCCTCGGGCTTCCTCTCTCGCTGTCCAATCACACGGCGAATCGCCGCAGGATGATAATCAACCGTCAGCCCACGGACCACAGAAAACCCATTCTTTTCGGCCTTCGCATTCGCGTAGAACTCGCGAACAACGCTCATCGGTACTGCTTCGGGTGACTCACAAAAAGCTATCCACCCCTTCTCTGCAATCATAGGCAGCAACTCACCATCCCTCCCTGATGGTAAAAACCCCCTCTCCTTCAGAATCGGCTTCCCCAACAGCCTAGTGTACTCCTCCTCCGCAGCTCTGTCAGTTAACCGAGGCCTTGCAGCAGTACCCCTCGATGAATCAGCAGTAGGAACTGTGTTGCTGCTGTCAATAGTGCGTGCTCTCTTGGGTGCCATTGATTCGTGAATAAAAGTGTGTAAGAACTGATTTTTGATGTTTGTGAGAGGGTTTAAGTGTAGGAAGTTTTGTGGGAGATATGTAGGATAGGTGTATGTATATATAGGTTGTGGATTAGATTAGGGTTTGGGAATTAAGGAGTAAAATGATGGGGTAGTGGGAACAAATCGTGGGTTTATGGGCTAAAACTATTTTTGTGTTTTTTTTTTCTGAACTGAAAAAAAATTCTGGTACTCGACCCCTGAGTGGTCGCTCAGCAAAGCTGAGCGGGCGCTCAGCTTGCTGCGCGGTCGCTCAGCAAAGCATAGCGGGCGCTCAGGGGGTCACTGGAATTTTTTTTTTTCAGCCCCTGTTTTCTGATTTTTTTGTGTTTTTGGATAGGTTATTAACTTCTAAGGGTTCCTGTAACAACAATTCATGGGTTGTCTCCCACGCAGCGCTTCTTTTTCGTCATTAGCTTGACGTTTCGTACCCTTCTCAAGTAGTCAACAAAATGGCACTAACCACTTCTCGGTTTGCCATGTCCCCATAGTAGTGCTTCAACCGCTGACCGTTAACCTTGAATGCTTGGTCCGGATCATTCTTAAAAATTTCCACCGCTCCATGTGGAAACACAGTTTTGACAATAAAAGGTCCAGACCACCTTGATTTCAACTTCCCAGGAAAAAGTCGGAGCCGAGAGTTGAATAAGAGAACTTGTTGCCCTGGCATAAATAACTTTGGATGTAGCTTCCTATCGTGCAACCTCTTCACCTTTTCCTTATACATTTTGTTATTTTCGTACGCTTGAAGTCGAAATTCATCAAGTCCATTAAGCTGAAGCATTCTTTTCTTACCAGCTGCATCTAAATCCAGGTTCAACTTCTTCAATGCCCAGTAGGCCTTATGCTCAAGCTCCGCAGGTAGATGACATCCCTTACCGTACACCAACTGAAACGGTGACATCCCAATTGGAGTTTTGTATGCTGTTCTGTAAGCCCAAACAGCTTCATCGAGCTTTAAAGACCAATCCTTCCTTGACGGACAAACAACCTTCTCTAGAATGCACTTTATCTCTCTGTTAGACACTTCTGCTTGACCATTTGTTTGCGGATGATAGGCAGTAGCTACTCGATGATTCACATTATAACGCTGCATCATAGAAGTGAACTTACGGTTGCAAAAATGCGATCCTTCATCACTTATGATTACCCGAGGTGTTCCAAACCATGTGAAAATTTGCTTATGAAGAAAATTTAGCACTGCCTTTGCATCATTTGTCGGTAAAGCTTTAACTTCGACCCATTTTGAGACATAATCGACTGCCAGCGAGATGTACTGATTATTGCAAGACAAGATAAAAGGCCCCATGAAATCGATTCCCCACACATCAAAGACCTCAACTTCAAGCATCACATTTAATGGCATCTCATCCTTCCTTGACAAATTTCCCACTCTTTGGCAACGATCACACCTTAAAACAAACTGATGAGCATCCTTGAACAAAGTAGGCCAGAAAAATCCTGCTTGCAGAATACGAGCTGCCGTCTTCTCACCACCATAGTGTCCACCATGAACCGTGGAATGGCAGTCTCGTAATATCCCTTCCGTCTCACAGAACGGGATACATCTCCTGATGATCTGGTCAGCTCCCTGTCTAAACAAATATGGTTCATCCCACATATACCACTTCACCTCATGCAGAAACTTCTTCTTTTGAGCAGATGTCAACTTAGGAGGCATTATATTGCTGACGAGATAGTTTACAATATCTGCAAACCATGGTTCTTCCTCCTTAATTACAAACAACTGCTCATCTGGAAAAGATTCATTGATTAACGTCCTATCTTGTGAAGTATAATCGGGATTCTCCAACCTAGAGAGATGGTCAGCTACTTGATTCTCAGTACCTTTTCTATCTTTGATCTCTAACTCAAATTCCTGAAGTAAAAGCACCCAACGAATGAGTCTCGGCTTCGAATCCTTCTTAGAAACCAGATAGCGAATAGCTGCATGATCAGTGAATACTGTTACTTTCGTACCATGTAGATAAGATCAAAATTTCTCAAAACTAAAGACTATAGCCAAAAACTCCTTCTCAGTAGTGGTGTAGTTCAATTGGGCACCATTTAAAGTCTTACTCGCATAGTAGACCACATGGAAGAGATTTTTCTTGCGCTGTCCCAGAACTGCACCTACCGCATAATCACTCGCATCACACATCATCTCAAATGGTTCTGTCCAATCTGGTGCTGCAATAACTGGTGTAGTGATCAAACTCTTCTTGAGAGTCTCGAATGCTGCCAAACATTCATCATCAAATTTGAAAGGCACATCTTTCTCAAGCAAATTGCACAACGGCTTAGATATCTTTGAAAAGTCCTTGATGAATCGCCGATAAAAACCCGCATGACCAAGAAAACTACGGATTCCTTTCACAGAACTAGGTGGGGGAAGATTTTCAATGACTCCCACCTTGGCCGTGTCCACCTCCAGACCCTTGCTAGAGACCTTATGCCCAAGGATAATGCCTTCACGCACCATAAAATGACATTTCTCCCAATTGAGCACCAAATTAGTTTCCACGCATCTTTTGAGTACGGCGCGCAGATTATTCAAACATTCATCATATGAGTGTCCAAAGACGGAGAAGTCATCCATGAACACTTTGACGTTATTTCCAATCATATCAGAGAATATAGCCATCATACATCTCTGAAAGGTGGCCGGGGCGCCACATAACCCAAACGAAACTCTGCGAAAAGCAAACGTGCCAAATGGACAAGTGAAGGTAGTCTTTTCCTGATCCTCTAGTGCAATACAAATCTGATTATACCCGGAATAACCATCCAGAAGACAAAAATACTCATGTCCCGCCAATCTGTCAAGCATCTGATCAATACATGGAAGAGGGAAGTGATCCTTCCTTGTGGCTTTGTTCAATTTTCTATAATCCATGCATACTCTCCATCCTGTAACTGTTCGAGTAGGGATGAGCTCATTCTTTTTATTTGCGACCACAGTGATACCTCCCTTCTTAGGTACACATTGTATGGGGCTCACCCACGAGCTGTCAGAAATAGGATAAATGATGCCTGCATCTAGCCATTTCAGAATTTCTTTCTTCACCACCTCCTTCATGATGGGATTCAGTCTTCGCTGCTGTTCCACAGTTGGCTTACTACCTTCCTCTAGCAGAATTTTATGCATACAATATGAAGGACTTATCCCCTTGATGTCTGCTATGGTCCATCCTATAGCCGATTTGAATTCTCTCAAAATCCTTAAGAGCTTGTCTTCCTCACTACCTGAAAGGTCAGATGAAATAATAACAGGTAACGTAGATGAATCACCTAAAAAAGCATACCTCAAGTGCTCAGGTAATGGCTTGAGCTCCAAGGTAGGTGCTTCCTCTATTGATGGTTTGAGCTTCCCTTCAGCGTTCTTAAGGTCAGAAGTACCAAGAGATTCAAATGGTATGTCCAGCTTTCGCTTCCAGGGAGAAGCGTTCAGATATTGTAATTGCTCGTTGCTATCTTCATCATCGCTGTCAAAATCCCCCACTAAGGCCTTTTCCAATGCATCAGACATTAGCATGTGATCGAGTTCAGAAGTAACCGCAGAATCAATCACATCCACTTTTAAGCACTCCTCATCTTCTGTAGGGAATTTCATTGCCTTGAATACGTTGAAGGTCACATCCTGATCTTGGACCCGCATAGTAAGTTCACCTTTTTGCGCATCTATCAAGCTACGGCCAGTAGCCAAGAAAGGCCTTCCCAAGATTATGGGAATCTTCTTATCTTCCTCAAAATTCAGAATAACAAAATCTGCTGGAAAGAAGAGCTTATCCACCTTGACGAGCACATCCTCAAGTATGCCCCTTGGGTAAGTAATGGAACGGTCAGCCAATTGTAGCGACATGTATGTGGGTTTTGGATCAGGCAGATCCAGCTTTTTAAAGATCGACAACGGCATCAGATTAATGCTTGCTCCCAAATCACAAAGGCACTTGTCAAATGTCAGATTGCCAATTGTGCAAAGAATGGTGAAGCTTCCTGGATCTTTCAGTTTTGGTGGTAACTTTTGTTGCAGAACAGCGCTGCATTCTTCCGTGAGAGCAACGGTTTCAAGGTCATCCAGTTTCACCTTCCTTGAAAGAATAGTCTTCACAAACTTCGCATAACTAGGCATTTGTTCAAGAGCCTCAGCGAAAGGTATATTGATGTGAAGTTTCTTGAACACCTCCAGAAACTTTCCGAACTGTCTATCCAGCTTTTTTTGCTGCAATCTCTTAGGAAAATGTGGTGGAGGATAGAGCTATTTCTCCCCTGTATTAGCCTCAGGCAGAGTGTTCAACAGTAGTCTTCCTTGGTTCCGCCGCTTTCTCCTTTTGCTTAGATTCTTCATCTCTAATTTCAACTTCTACTTCTTTTGCCTTTTCAGAATCAGCTACTTTTCCAGACCTTAAGGTAATAGCCTTGACTTGCTTTTTAGCTTCCTTCCTGCCTGGTACTTCCGTGTCATTGGGAAGAGTACCAGGTTGACAATTGAGCACTGCATTGGCTAATTGACCGATTTGATTTTCCAAGGTCTTGATAGAAACCACCTGACTCTTGCACAACAGCTTAAGTTCCTCAAAATTAGCACTAGTAGGTGCAGCTTCACTTCCCTGTTGAGGATATGATTGCCTTGTAGCATACTGCCGTGGTTGCTGGAATCCAGGTGGGTTAAACTGTTTACTCACTCCTTGCTGATATGGTGGCTGAATAGCATTCTGATTATTCCCCCAGCTGAAATTTGGATGATTTCTGTTGTTAGGATGATAGGTCGCTGGCACAGGCTGCTGTTGTCGCTGATAATTATTCACATACTGAACAGATTCATTGATAAGAGAACACTGATCCGTAGCATGAGAACCTGCACAAAGCTCACAAACCATAGCTATTTGATTAACTCCATACGTAGCCAGAGAATCAACCTTCATTGATAGCGCTTGGAGCTGGGCTGCAATAGCGGTGGCTGCATCAACTTCCAGAATACCTGCTACCTTGCCTGACGTCATCCTCTGAGTTGGGTTTTGATGCTCATTTGCAGCCATCGTCTCTATAAGATTATACGCCTCAGTATAGCTTTTAGCCCATAAGGCGCCTCCAGCTGCTGCATCGAGCATGGGCCGATATTGGGCCCCTAAACCATTATAGAAACCAGTGATCACCATCCAATCCGGCATTCCATGATGTGGACATTTTCTCAACATTTCCTTGTAGCGTTCCCAAGCCTCGCACATAGATTCTGTAGGTTGCTGTGCAAACTGAGTAAGAGCACTCCTCATAGCAGCAGTCTTTGCCATCGGATAAAACTTCACCAGAAACTTTTATGCAAGATCTTGCCACGTAGTGATGGACCCAGCTGGTTCAGAATGTAACCAGTCTTTAGCCTTGTCCCTCAGTGAGAATGGGAAAAGCCTCAACTTGATAGCCTCATCAGTCACGCCATTATACTTAAAAGTGTTGCAGATCTCGACAAAATTCCTTATGTGCATGTTGGGGTCTTCAGTTGCCGCTCCTCCAAAAGAAACAGAATTCTGCACCATCTGAATAGTGCCCGGCTTGATTTCAAAGGTGTTAGCTTGAATAGCCGGATGAAGGATGCTTGACTGAATGTCATCAATTTTAGGCCGAGAAAAATCCATAAGAGCTGGATCAGCTTGAACAATACGATCTCCCATGTTTTCTGGTTCTTTCTGCTCAGTTCCTGAATCCGAATCCTCAAAATCTAACTTCTCCGGAATATCAAGAACTTCGTCTGTCTCCTCAGCTGTATCTAAAGTCCTCTTGCGAGCACGAGAACGAGTTTGCATAAACGCTTGCTAAAGTACCTGAAACACAACCGGAAAAAATAAGTAACTACTACGTCCTAATCACTGAGTCCTAATGACCAATGATGGTAAGTACATAAACTAAACAAATACGCCGAGTCCCCGGCAGCGGCGCCAAAAACTTGTTAGGGCGAAAACACGCGCTAATATGCACGCAAGTATACGCGTTCGCAAGTAATATAGAATACTTTCTAGTTCGTTCCCTCAGAGACTCAGACTAAATTATTGTCTAATTAAACTCACTCACCAATGTATGATTACTTCTCAATGTTAAGACACTAACACTTAAAATTGTTGATTAAATATTAACTATAATTAACTACTTAATTAATCACTTAACTAACACTTCAATTTATCAATAATAAAACACTCATGAGATCACAACTTCATTATTACTTCCTTCTATAGCCATTATTATTACCTTTAGCATGTGACAGTGATGATATTAATCGAATAACACGAAACTGATAAAAGCCAACTTTCATTGTATTAATACCATTCTACCAAGCATCCACAATTAAGATAGAAGTTGAATAGTCATCAATTATGTTGAGTTCCCATATGTCTACAGAAATTGACAACACAACGATTTAAGCACAAGTTATTCCTTTTGATTACATAGGGCAAATAAAACTGTTAGAGTTACCCACTAATCATGCACAACGTACATGAACCTATGCTAGCATGGCAAGTTCTAAATCTCAAGATCCACCGTTGCTTCACAAGAAATTAACACCCTATCTTATATGTTCGCGACGCACATAAGACAAATACGCACAACCAATACTAGATATCATGCAATCATCACACACTTAAGTATTAAACAATTAACTAAAGAATTCCATAATAAATCCGTTGCAACCCCATGATCACGATTAGCCCATAATAGCACTTATCGTCATCATGGGTTCATATGAAATCATGATAAACAAACACAAGAAAATAATAACTAAACTAATTATATTAAAACAGAGTACGTCACAAGAGTAAATAAGTTCAAAGCAAGAAAACTAGCATCCAACGTTACAACGAAACAAGAATCATAAGAATATATGCTTCCTCTTCGTTGCGGTGTGCTAAATCGGTCTTCTTCCTTATCTCCTTCGCTCCTTGCGTAAAAACACAATCTTTTTCAATCCACACTTGTGAAAACATCTGAAATCTACTTATATAATAGTCCCATTAAACTCAGATTACATAGAAGTGGAAACCAAACAGAAGTAGAAGTCCTAAAATAATTTGTCTTTTTTCCCGACCCTGCGCGGCCGCTCAGCATAGCTGAGCGGGCGCTCAGCTTGCTGCGCGGCCACTCAGCAATATTGAGCGGGCGCTCAGACCTCTTCTAGAAAAATTCTGATTTTGCTCCGTTTCTTCGCCGTAATCTGCCCGTTTCTTTCCTCTCGCAATGGTGAACACATGCCAAGGCTTATTCTTGATGATTCCTCCCCCGAAATGCAACTAAAACCCTGAAATGCATAAACACTAGAAAAACACATCAAATACACAAAATACTTGATTTCAAGACACCAATTTAAGCCATTTTAAGACGCTCTAAGTGGTATAACATGCCACTTATCACCCACCCGGGATGGGATCGGAGAAGAGAGAGAAGATCAAAAAATGGCTAGAATTTGTTATGTGGCCTCTTTGAGGAAAGGTGGAGTTGGGGGGTAGGTTCTTCTTATTGAAGATCTGGATATCCGAGAGAATGATGAGAAAAGAGGAAAGCCAGCAGAAGACTTGGTTTCGATTCCTTTAGCCCCCAAGGATCATGAGAAAGTGACTTTCATTAGAGCCACACTCGGGGAGCCTCTTAGAGGGAAGTTGGTGAAATTTTTACAAGAATATAGTGACGTGTTTCCATGGTCAGCAGCTCATATGCCAGGCATAGACCCAGAACTGATTACTCACAAGCTGAATGTGGACCCAAATCGGAAGACAGTGAAGCAAAAGAAAAGAAGTTTTGCTGTAGAAAGGCAAGAAGCTATAAAATAGGAAGTAGAGAAGCTTTTAGAGGCTGATTTCATTGAGGAGATTCAATTTCCGGAATGGTTAGAAAACCCTGAAATGGTGAAGAAGGACAATGGAAAATGGAGGATGTGTGTGAACTTCACTGATCTGAATGATGCCTGTCCTAAGGACTGTTTCCCATTACCAAGGGTTGATACTTTGATAGATACCACGGCTGAGCATGAGATGTTGAGCTTTATGGATGGGTTTAGTGGATACAATTAGATCAAGATGCACAAGGACAACATTCCAAAGGTATCATTTATCATTGACTTTGGTGTTTATTGTTATCTTGTTATGGCATTTGGTCTAAAGAATGCAGGAGCCACCTATCAAAGGTTGGTAAATAAAATTTTTAAGGATCTTATTGGCAAGACTATGGAAGTTTATGTTGATGACATGTAGTCAAGAGTCTAGTAAAGACTCACCATATAACCCATTTGAGGAAAGTTTTTGAGGTCCTGAGATACCATAAGATGATGTTAAATCCTACGAAGTATGCTTTCGGAGTAGGGTCTGGAAAGTTTTTAGGATTAATGGTCTCCAAGAGAGGAATCGAGGCCAATCCCGATAAAATAAAGGCAATCCTCGACATGGAACCACCAAAAACTATCTAAGATGTTCAGAAGCTCACAGGAAGGGTTGCTGCGCTGGGACGATTCATCTCCAAGTCAGGGGACAAGTGCTTGTCATTTTTCAAGTCCTTAAAAAAGGTTAAAGATTTTGTATGGAGTAAGGAAAGCCAGAAGGCATTCGAGGAGTTAAAGAAATATATGGCTCAGGCCCCGTTGCTGGCCAAGCCGGCTTTGAATGAAGTTTTATACTTATATTTGGTCATCTCAGAGAGTGCCTTGAGCGCTGTATTGGTTAAGGAGGAACTAAAAATCCAGAAACCCATATACTATGTCAGTAAAATTCTGCATGGAGCTGAGTTGAATTATTCAACTATTGAGTAGTTTGCTTTAGCCTTGGTAATGGTTTCGAGAAAGCTGCGTCCTTACTTCCAAGCTCATGAAATTGAGGTGCTAACAAATCAACCCCTGAGAAATATCATTCACAGTCCCAAGGCTAGTGGGAGGTTGATCAAGTGGGCAATAGAGCTGGGAGAATTCGACATCAAGTATAAACCACGAACGGCAATAAAAGCCCAAGCGTTAGCTGACTTCGTGGTGGAATGTACAATACCCAAGAATTCGGGGGGCAGGAAGATACCATACCTTAAGAGAAGGAAGTTGATAAGAGGGACAAAGAACAGGATGATAAGGAGAAAGAATATTGGGTGCTCAATTTTGATGGAGCATCAAAATCAAATTCAAGTGGAGCAGGTTTAGTTTTACAAAGCCCTGATGGGTTCTTGATTGAGTATGCCATAAAGTTAGACTTCCCGACCACAAACAATGAGGCAGAATATGAAGCTCTGATAGCTGGTCTTGGCTTAGCAGGGACACTTAGAGTCAAGAACTTAAAAGTCTGTGGAGACTCGAAGCTAGTCATATCCCAGTTAAAGGGAGAGTTTGAGGCAAGGGATGATACGATGGCTAAGTATGTCCGCCTAGTAAGGGTTGTGATGACCCAATTCGATAAATGCCATATTGAGCACATTCTGAGGGAGGAAAATGCTAAGGCAGATGCATTATCAAAGTTTGCTTCATCTGAGATAGAGGAAAGTTCAGGAAGTGTATACTTCTGCGTTCTGAAGACATGGAGCATTGATGTTAAGCTTGTAGCTCCTATAGGTCTGGGGACGTCATTGATAGATCCCATTAAGACTCATATTCAAACTGGATGGTTTCCAAACGATGCTACTGAAGCACGGAAGTTGGTTGTTCGAGCACTAAGATACTTTTTGATAGAAGGGATTTTGTATAAAAGATCTTTTGTGGTTCCTTACTTAAGGTGTCTCAAGCCCGATGAGGCACGCTTGGCTCTTGAAGAAGTACATGAAGGCATATGTGGGCAACACTTGGGGGTAGAGCGCTAGCTCATAAGATAACCCGTTTAGGATTCTATTGGCCGGAAATGATGGCTGATGTAAAAGAATATGTGAAGAAGTGTGACCGCTGCCAGAAGAATGCACCTGTCATTAAACAACCCCCCGAGATGCTGACCTCCATCAACTCACCTATCCCCTTTGCTATGTGGGCAATGGATATACTTGGGCCTTTCACCATGGCCACGGCACAAAGGAAATTCCTGATTGTAGCCATTGATTATTTTACTAAGTGGATTGAAGCCAAACCATTGGCTAAAATCACAACTAAGCAGGTTGCACAATTCCTGTGGGAAAATATCATGTGCCGGTATGGAATTCCCCGCACCCTAGTCACTGACAATGGAACACAGTTCAACAATGAAGAATTCAAGAAGTATTGTGAGGAGAATGAAATTGAAATACGATTCACCTCTGTGGCTCATTTGCAAGCCAATGGGCAAGTGGAAGTGGCGAATCGGATAATCCTGGATGGACTAAAGAAGAGGATCGAGAAGTCAAGGAATAATTGGGTGGGTGAGATACTCCCGATACTATGGGCCTATAGGACTACATGTAGAGTCACGACTGAAGCAACTCCCTTCATGTTAGCATATGGGGCAGAAGCAGTTGTTCCTGTAGAGAAATCACATTTCTCCCTCAGGATACAGGCCTTCAATACTGAGGAAAATGAAGAAGGGCAAAGGTTAGCCCTGGATATAATTGACGAAGTACGAGATGAGGCACATGCAAAGATAGTGGAATATCAGAAAAAGGCTTCATTACATTATAACCTAAGGGTTAAGGAAAGGTTTTTTAAGCAAGGTGACTTAGTCCTGAGGAAGGTGGAAGCTTCTGGTGTAGGGCAGAAAGGAAAACTTGCCCCGAATTAGGAAGGGCCATACAAGGTCAAAAGTGTTCAGGGTAGAGGAACCTACAAGCTTGAGACTATGGATGGTTTTGAAGTCCCAAGAACTTGGCATGCGCAAAACCTGAAGGTTTACTATGTGTTAAACAGTTAAAGCACGATTCTCACTTGTCAGAATGACAAGTAGGTTTAAAAGCACCTTGAACATTGCTTGCTTAGGATTTTTATGTATTTAGTAATAGGAGATATGTTTAGATTTTATCAGGGTTGAACCCATCTCATGTAAGGTATCAAGAATACCAAGTTATAATAAAAAGTGTTCAGCTTGATCTAGCCTATTTGATTGGAACATTGTGAAGGATATAACCAAGTTATAAACTTAAGGTTGAAAACTCGGAAAAACTACGATAATATTTGGACAATACAAGTGAAAATAATCAAAGTCAAATTACACAAATTCAAAAACATCTAAAGAAAAGAAAAGTACATAAAGAGTTAGGCCTTAGAAGGCTCGGATTATGCGGAGCTGCTATCTGTGGTCTCCTTGGACGTCTCTTGAGATGGCCTCTCGAAAGTCTCTTCAAAAGTCTCCGCCGAGATCTCCTCAGAACTACCCTCAAATGGCTTAGATGCCTTAGGGGACACTGGTTTCGGAGGCTCCTCCACCCTTGCCTTCTTAATAAGGGGCTCGGCCTTTTCCTCAGAAGAAGATTCCTCCTCTTCAGAGCTGGATTCAGGCTCCCTCCTTTTTTGGCCTTGACCCTGGCTTCCTGATGATGCTCTGATCAGGGACGCTGAAGTGCCCTACTTAATAAGATCAGCAAGCTTATCTGCAACGCCTCCAAGTGCTGGGACTTGCACAGGGAAAGGGAAGGAAGATTGTTCAAGAACCTCAGGAAACTCGTCCGGGATAGCCTCCACAGCAGCATCCCAACCTTCCTTATAACTGACTGGATGGACGAGGGCATCGTGCTCTACCATTAAGTCCTTGAATTCTTGAGTATCCATCCAGTCGTCAAAGGCCTTGTCTTTCTGGGCCTTGAGAATAACAATCTCAGCCCGGGCCGTTTCAAGATCGGAAGTTGAGGAGGCAAGCTGGGCTTCAAGAGCCACTATACACTGGTTAGCCTCCTCCGGCTTCTTGTTTTTGTCTTCCAGACCAACTTTCCAAGCCTTGGCTTGGTGAATTGCCCCTTGAAAGTGGAAGTTCGCCTACAAGAGACAAAGGAAAAGTAAGAAATGAGAAAAATTATGACAGAAAACCATGGAAACCAAAAGAAAAAGACGTACCGTCGCCAAGGCCTGAGCTTCAAAAAGCTCGTTAGCCTCCAAGTCCTGTTGAAGGACAAGATCATGATAATCTACAGGAGAAATAGAATGCATAGACCATTCTTTGGCAAGCGTTGTGTTGCCAACAATCGAATCCTTTCCCCGGATTCCCCAGGCAGGTTGGAAGAAAGCCCCTGGTTTTTGTTTTGTACGTAAAGGTTGGCTGGGGCCTTCCTCGTCTCCTTCCTTCGCCTTGAGAAGGAACTCTGGGAAGCGATCCCCAAGGCACGGGTCCTTGAAGACCTTCCCGACGCGTTTCATCCTGGTCGTTTCCAGGTCTTTAGGCTTTGTAGCCTCTTCAATGTTCTCAGCAACTGCACCGAATAAAATAAGTGAATTGAGAAAATAGAAAAGTAGAAAAAACTTAGGCAACTGGAAAAAGGAAGAAAATGTATGTTTTTTAGGAACGGGAGAAAGGCCATGTTCCACAAGAATAGTCTCCCTGATTAAATCCCAAGAGTGGGATGCCCCATTATTTTGGGTAAGGAGGTTGAAGGCCCTGGTCCCCTCCTCAGATAAAACTATGTCATTCAGGCTCCCTTCCACAGCTTGCCCAAATGACGAACGAAAGAGGGTGCCCCAATCTCCGCCCTCCCAAAGGACGTACATAAATTCCTTCTTCCACCCCAAGTTATTGTCGGGGATGGACTTCCCATTCACGATATGGGGAACAGTTGGGCGTTGGTTCAAAGAAACCCACCCCGGATTCTTGTTAGGGTTGTTCTTGAATTGAAAGATATTTCTGAACACAGCAACCGAGGTAGGGACATTGTGCTTGGCATATTGTGACAGGTAATAAAGAATTAGCCTCCAAGAGTTTGGAGGGAGTTGGCAAGGGCTGATGCCCACATCAGCTAGCAGAACGGGGATAAAAGGATGAAAGGGGAGTCTGATACCTGCCCTTAGAGTGTCCCTGTAGACGCAGAGAGCATCTTTCTTCCATTGACAGGCCCTGTCGGCTGGACCCGCAAGAACCAGCTTGAAGGGTTCCTTGATCTTGAAAAAAGTACTCAACTTGTCCAGCTCCTTTGGATCCCGGAAGATAATGATATGGTCATGCGCGTCTAGATGCGCGTCAGACGGGTACTCATCCCCTCGGGTGTTGATCATATCAATCAAGGAAGTGTACTTTTATCGAATGGGGAACTCATTAGACTTTTTAGCCACGTTCATCTTGGCCAAACGAGTCATTCTCTTATCAGCCATCTGGAAAAAGGGCGTAAAAGAAGATAATTTTAAACACAAGCTATGCAAAAACGAGCAAAAGAAAAGAAGAGAGAAAGGTATGTACCTGAAATAATGCTGCAAAAAGGGGCTGGCTTGCTAAATGAAGGCTTTGGGGCTCAAAAATTCCGACCTACAGTTATTTCTCTGAGATCTTTAAGAGAAGAAAAATGAAAGAGAATTCAGAAATGAGAAAGTGAGAAATGAGTGATCCTAGTTACTCCTTTATATAGGCAGAAAAGGGAAGATGAAAGGGCAAAAATGCCCATTAAGTTGAAGGCCCAAAGAAAAACCCCAAATTCTAGAATGTTCCAGAATATCTTTGGAGTTATTAAGTTCTGGAACCTTCCAGAATACCTTCAATAATTTTGAAGGCCCAAATCCAAGAAGGATTTGGAAAAGTGAAGGCCTAAATCCAAAAAGAATTTGGAAAAGTGAAGGCCCAAATCCAAGAAGGATTTGGAAAAGTGAAGGCCCAAATCCAAAAGAATTTGGAAAAGTGAAGGCCCAAATCCAAGAAGGATTTGGAGAAGTGAAGGCCCAAACAAGGCCCAAGTCCAAGTAAGATTTGGAAAAATAAGCCCAATAAAGACCATATATTAGGATTGAGGTCAAAATTGAGTTCATGAATCCTATTCGAATTATTTCGAACAGGCGCCCGAAAAATGCGCGTTAAAAAGACCAGGATGGAGGTCGAAGTTGAAGTCGTGGATCCAGTTCGAATTCTTTCGAACAAAAGCCAGAAAGGCACCTATCAAAAAGACCAGGATTCAGGTCGAAATCCTGGTCGTAGATCAAGCTCGAAATTTTTCGAGGAGGAGTCAAAAAGGGACAAACTTCGACCAAGATCCAGGTCATTGGTTCGGTTAGGATCCAGGTCGAAACCCTGGTCGTGATTCCTAGTCGGATCCTTACGAACAGGAATCAAAAAGAGGCCAAAACTTCGACCAAGATCCAAGTCGTGGGTTCGACTAGGATCCAGGTCGAAACCCTGATCATAATTCCTAGTCAAAACCTTACAAACAGGAATCAAACAAGGACCGAAATTTCGACCAAAATCCAGGTCGAAGGTTCGACTAGGATCCTGGTCGGAATCCAGGTCATGGAACCTAGTCGAAATTCTTCGACCAGGATTAAGAAGCTGTCCCAAATTTCGACTAGGATCCAGGTCGAAATTTCGACTAGGATCCTGGTCGAAAAAGGGCTGAAAGTTAGAAAATGTTTCTGAAAAATTGCAGAAAATTTGGAAAGTTCCAGAAATTAAGAAAAATTCCTGGAAATAAAGGGAAAATTCCTAAAAAATACCATAAAATTCCTATATAGTTAGCCCTTCCATAACAGAATAGTGGATCTTCATCCCGCTCCTGAGCCATAGCCACTAGGATCAGAAGTAAGGGCTACTTACTTTAGATCACTTTCATCCGCATCTCTTTCTTCGCTAAAGCCCTTCTCTTATGTCGGGCGGCCTCGCCCCACAAGCACCCAACCTTCCTTCTTTCTGGATGCGCCAAAACGCTTATGGCCTTCCACCCATATGTAGGGAAGTTTTAAAACAACCCTGAAGCCGCGTACAAGGAAAATCATTGTAAATGTGTAAGTCGCTCCATACTTTACACAAAATGATACCCTGTAAGGGAATGAGTGAACTTAACTTTTGCGAAATCTTATACGGTTTCCCAAAAGTTGGGGGGGAAATGATAGGGAATAAATAAATCCTGATTACGTAATCAAATATTGCATTAATTACACAAGATTTGGGCTATAAGGCCCAATAAGAAGATGTATGACAATCAGACTAAAAAGGTCAACACATTGATCAGGCCTGATGGACCAGATCAGGCCTGATAGAACAAAGAAGGCCCAAAACCCTGAATATTAATTAATTTCATAATTAATTAATAAGCAAAAAATCAGCTATTAAGAAGAGTCCCAATAAGGACATAAATCCTTGTAGATTAGCCTCCAAGGGACCTAGAAGGATAAGGAATCAGTATCCTACCACTTAGGACTCTAATGTCCATTCTAATTCTGAGACTTGACTACCAAGTCTCCTACACCAAGTCCAATTCAAGGACTCCCAACATCTATATAAGGGGCCTCACCCCATAAATCAGAACTACGTTTTTTGACTTGATCCTTGGCAATCACCAAGGTACGTAGGCATCTTGTTAAGGTAGATTGAGGCATGAAACAGAAGAGCAGTCAAATCGAGCCACGAAGCTCACGTTCCTTAGTAATAAACACAGCAATTTTATACCTTAGTTTTTAATCCATAACATTTTCAATCCGTAAATCGGATTTGGGTAAAACGAAGGGTAGATAAAAGTTTATGACGTCTATGTCATGATCAGAATAATATGAGATTGAATACTAAAAGATACTTATGATGCCTAGCAAAGTAAGTGAGGTATAGAAAAAGAAAGCCAGTGATTCATAAATAGAACTGAAGTGTAGAAAGAGAAGGCAAGTGATTGATGAATAGATGCAAGGCATAGAAAAAGAAGGGAAGTGATTGAAAAGTAAAACTGTTAGATGAGTACAAGTAAAGTTGGAAATCATCTGTGATAAGGCAAGTACTTCTAAACCTTTCTTCGAGATATTTTGCAAATATTTCTGAACTTTCTCATATCATGTTGCTAGTATTCAAAATAAATCTTGTTTAATATTGCAAGCGCTTTAAACTGTTCAACCTTGAACCCTGATCATATCATTGAACTTGAGTTGTAAGCCTTAATTCTTGTAAACCACCAACAGCTGATTTTCCAGATATTTAACCATAAAAATACGATACTACTCCACAAATACATACCTACCATAAATAAAATACTGAAACCGAATTACTTGAGCATACAAAAACTGATATACTCTATAATACCCTATATCATCAAAGATCTATACCTTGCTTTATCATTGAACCATTGTTCATCAGATACTTGATTCTTCATCATACTTGAAGCCATTCTTCATCTTCACACCTTGATATACCCTGGTGATACCTATGAAATGGTTTATGCTATGAGATCAATGTTTTATCAATGTTAAATATGATTTTGTTTTATTGAATTATAATGGTTATCATATTGAATCATTTTAGAATTGGATGGTTTTATAAATGTGGACCAGATTCATGGTCAGACCAGATTCGTGGTTGTCGAGTGGCATTTATGACACTTTATTATGCTCCTTAAAGCTTTGAATTGGTGTATTTGTACTCAAGTTAGTGTTTTCCAGTGTTTTTGCATTTCAGACATTAATTTGAGAATCAGGTGAATTAGCATTATTTTGATGCTAATATGGTGTTAGAATGGTGTCCAAGGAATAAAGCTCGCGAAGACCGGCTCAAATCTGCAAGAAAAAAATGAAAGATTTTTGTTAGAAGCCCAGCGCGCCCGCGCTGATCAAGTGCGCGGTCGAGCCCAAACTATAGAGAGCCAGCGCGCCCGCGCAGATTAAGCGCACGGTCGTGCCAGGTCGGGTTTCAAGAATCTTGTTTTGAATAGATGACTGATTTCTGGACTTCTCTGCTGATCAGGGCTGCTATATAATCATTACTTTAGGTCATTTTTCATATCGTATCACAAGGAGAGCTATAAGAAGACCGTGTTAGCACGATTCAACGAAGATGAAGAAGATCTTATTTTTACTTGTGAATCTTTGTTCTAAGTTGTAACTTGGATGCTAGTTTTCTTATTTGCGAACCTTACTCATTTCGTACTTAGTTTTATTTATTCGTTATAAAGACTACGTTTATTATACCATGCTTTCATCGGAACCCACGTTGATGATGAGTCCAATTATGGGCTAATCGTTATCGTGGGGTTCTAGCGGATTTATTTATGGATTTCTTTGGTTGATTTATTTCGATGCCTTAATGTGTGGTGATTGAATAATAACCTAGTATTGGTTGTGCTTATTCGTCTTATGAGTGTTGCGAACTTATAAGATAGTGTGTTAATTCTTAATGAAGCGAAAGTGAATTTAAGGGTTTAGAACTTGCCATGCTAGCATAGGTTCATGTATTTGTTATGCATGATTCGTGGGTAATTTTAACCATCTTACTTGTCCTATGTAATCAAGATAGATAACTTGTGCTTAAACCGTTATGTTGTCAAATTCTATAGACATATAGGGTCTCAATATAATTGGTGTCTATTTAACTTCTATCTCTTTTGTGGATGTCTGGTAGTATGGTATTCGTGCAATGAAAGTTGGCGTTTATCAGTTTCGTGTTATCTGATTAGTGTTATCACCATTACATGCTAAGGTTGAGAACGGAAAGGCTATTGAATGTAGTACTTAATGAGGTTAGAATCCCATGTTTTTCATATATATTAATTCAATCATTCTTATTCTCTTGGTTATAATTGTTAGTTTAATTCTTAGTTATAAACAACCTCAATTTGTTATCTTCTTAGCATTGAATAATAACCATACATTGTTGCTAAAGTGCATAAATTATAAAGTTAACCAAGCCAGTCTCAGTGGGAATGAATCTTATTTATATCTTATACTACTTGCGAACGCGTATACTTGTGTGTAATTTTAGCGCATGTTTAGCGACTAACAAGTTTTTGGTGCCGCTGTTAGTGACTGCAGTGTTAATTTTTGGTTTATATGTTTTCCATCAGTGGTTGTTAAAGTTCATTGACTCGGGCTTGTTACTTATCTGTTTCCTTGTCTTATTTCAGGTACTCTAGCGAGGGTGTATACATATGCGTTCTGCTAGGTCACACACACTGTATAAGGGGGTTGAATATAGTGTATAATGCAATCAAATCGAATTAAGAACACAAGTATGTAACAAAGAATAATCTTATTAATAAAACAGTATTGCAATGGAACCGTTCTCTCTCAGTGATGAACAAATATCACGAGAGCTGCTAGGGTTACAATGAATAATATTCTTGATAATGATAACACTTATAGTGTAAACCCTATACTGTGTTTATATACCACACAGTTACAAGATAATCTCTAATTGATATCGAATATAATTATGTATCCTAAAATATATCAATTAGTTATCTTTTCCTCCAAGTCTTCTATTCTTCATATAAATCTTCTCCATGCATATCTCTTCTTGTTTTAGTCTTGATCTTCTTTCCCTTCAATCAACCGCCTTCCTTATCTGAAATTCTTCTTAAGTCCTGATATTATCTTCTAATGAATATCTTCTGATATCTTAAGTTCTGATAACTTAAGTTCTGATATCTTAAGTTCTGACTTCCGTATAAGTACTGATTTCCAGTTAATTCCTGATTTGTCCTGTTAGTCAAGATCTGAAAACTAAACACAAATCATAATTAGACATGACATCACAAATATATATAACAATCTCCCCCAACTTGTAAATTTGCATAATATACAAGTTCAATAGATATTTGATGATGTCAAAAACATTAAGTACAAATGCATATGAGAATTTGACTAGATAACTACAACTCACAGTCCTTGTAGCTTTTACCATCCTTAAAGTCTGATATCAGCTTTAGCCTGTATATTCTTCAAAATTTAACAGTTGTAGTCCTCGACCTGGCTTTAGTGTTTGATCCCTTGAATGTCAGGAGTTGTTCAGAGATAGTTCTTCAGAAGAGTTCTCTCAGCATATTCAAGTTCATTTATCATCCTCCTTTTAGCATTTTTAATTTCAGCTGTATCTTCTCATGTCTGAAAGATAGCAGCCCTGAGATCATTAATCTTTGCTTTCCTTATTTCCTGATCCAGTCTGATCAGATAAGCTTTGTCAGACTCCAGATTAAATTCAACACCCTTAATACCCAGAAAGTATTGATCTTGGCGGTATTGGGCTTCATCTCAACTAAATCACCATTGTGAGCTCTGTACTTTGGATAGTATGGTCTGTCAGACTTTACACAGTAAAGTTTCTTCTGCCTTTGAATATTAGATATTAAGTATCTGGAAGCACCATCTGTTGACTTGTTCTTCACTTGAAGTAGAAATGAAACATGTTGCAGTTCTTCATAATACTTCAACCGAATTGCATCCTTTCTTATCTGGAATACTCTCCCATCTATCATAAAATAAAGCATTATGTCTTCTTTCAGCTTGGAGTTGTAGACCATCTGTATAGACTCTAATTGATTTAGTCTTTCTAGAGTTGTACCTACTCATGGTTCAGTAAGGGATGTAGGATCTGAGGTAGAGTTGTTTATTCTTTTCTCATCAGGATTACCCAGTCCTTTTTTATCTCTAGCTTCCTTCCCTTGGATCAATCTACCCTGAAAAACATTTGTTGAAGTCGTTATAGGTTGAGAAGATTGTTGAGCTTTAATAAACCCAGGTAGAAGAACTGTTGAAGGTTTAACATGAGCAATGTCAGAGGTTTCCTTTTCTTCTGATGTCAAGACAACTTGAGCTCTGTCAGAGGATGCTTGAATATTCCTTTGCTTCTTCAAAATTAAACTTGTATCTTCATCAGCATTTACTTCCAGATCCATGGTTGGCATATATATCTTTATAGATTCATCAACTTTTGCCTTACCCTTGAATCTAGAATCAACTTCCACCAGTGATTTGGACTTGGCCTTAGATGCCCCAGTATATGTCCTCTCTTTGATCACAATGCCCTTAGGCTTAGGTGGTTTCTTTGCTATGACTTGAGCTTTAGACTTTGACTTTGATTTGTCATTTTCAGCTTTCAGTCTAATCTCTTCTTCCTTCAGGCTTTCAATATCTATGCCTGGATTGTCCTTTAGGAACAGCCTTTTAAGGTTCTCTTCATCAAGTTTCAGAGTTTGTTCATCAGAACTTATCCTTTTACCAGTATCAGAACTTGTTCTTTGACTTATAGTGCTGGCTTTCCTTGATAAAGAACCCCTGCCTTGACTTAGACCTCTACTCTTTTAGAGTTTCCTCGGTCTTCATTATCATCATCCTTACCCTTCAGTGGTTGATCAGTTGTGCATTTTGACTTAATTACTTTCTCCCCCTTTTTGGCATGATCAGGTAGAAACAGGGAGACAAGCAAGTCCACAGAGATTTGGATTTCATTGAGTTGGTTTTGTTGAGCAGTTTGATTCTTTAAAATATCAGAAAGTTGAGCTTGCTTCTTTTCTTAAGTCTTTTCTATATACTCAATATGGTCAAAGGCTGGCTTAAAAAAACATTTTCTTGTCCAATGTGACATTCATAGTTTTCTTAGTCACTGTATCTTGAAGTTTGTCCACCTTGGCTTGAGTTATTGAGTGTTGACCTTGAAGGTTCCCGGTACTCAATATAGTAACTCTGAGCTATGCTTTGAAGTCATCATTCATCAGCATCTCATCAGCTTTGGCCAGGTGCTCAGCAAGAACATCTGCAGAAGGAACAAAATCAACTTTGTTCCACTCCTTGATCCACTCTCTTCCTCTGTGAGTTTCACTCCAAGGAACTAGTGCATCCTTTCTCACAAGCTTCTTAATCAATTCAACTTTACCAACTGTTTGTGGAGGTGCATGTCAAGAAGGTCCAGCTGCATTAGCATTTATATTTGTAGCAGCTTCACCAGTATTTTCTTCAATAGAACTTGCAGAATCTTCAGTATCAGCATCTTTTGAGAGAATGATTGTATGTGAAGCAATAGAAGATTCATCTTCATGGACATCAGCATCTATCAATGGAGCTGTTGGTGGAGTGTGCTGAGAAAGATGTGAAGTAGATGGAGCTTCCAAATACAAGACCAAAGGCACATCCAAGTTGTTGATATTAATTTCAGCACTTGTGTCTGGGTTTCCAGCATGTACTGGAGAGTTTATTGGAGACACAGGAGGTGTAGGCAATGGAGTAGTCTCTGGCTCTTGGATTAGAGATTTGTGAGCTTCATGAAGTTCTGGCTCAGCGCATGGAAGAGATTCAACTACAGTAGGTTCTTGTGGGATCAGAGATTCCTGATCCCCTTCCACAGCTGCTGTTTCCATTCCTTCTTCAGAGGTTGATTCTTCTACAGCCCTCCTTGCTCTTTTCTTTATAAGTCTCTTAGCTGGTGGAGAGACTCTGGGAGCATGATCATCAGAGTTTAGCTTTCTAAGCCATTTTAGGGGCCTAGAACTCCCAGTTTCTTGAGCTTTCTGAGAAGAGACCTTCTCAGCTACTTCAGCAACAGGTTACGATGGTTGAACCTGTGCCTCATCATTAGACTCATCTCTTAAAATCATTTTCCTTCTTTTCTGATGTGCCTGAGGTACTGTCTTAGTCCTCTTTGCTCTAGAAGAAGAAGGCTTCACCTGATTATGTGCTGATGGCTGGTTGGCATGTTCTGATGTGTGTGTTTGTTGAGTGGCAGTAGTAGGTTCTGATGGCTGTTGTGGTTGTTATTTTTGTTGTGGAACATCAGCATATAATACAGAATAAGTAGCAGCATCAGCATTTACAAGGGCTTGCTTTACTGCTAAAGGAATTCTAAGGGGCCTCAGAACTTTCTTTTTGTTATCAGCAGTTAAAAGATCAGTAAAAGCCCTTTTTGCTAACCTAAAAGTTTCTAAGTGTTCACTTGCTAGTTGTGGTTCATCTGATGTACAGTAACTGTAAATTAACTAACGGAACCTAGCAAAGTAAACTACATTCTTGTCCTCTTTCATTCTATCTCCTATAAAACATAACACAGTCTTGGCATAATCAAAGTGAGACTGGTTTAGGAGAGCATACCCAATTTGTTGAGTCAGAATCGGAATGCCGTCAAAATTTGAGCATTTGTTTGCGAACGCCTTGGTGATGCAATCGAAGAAAAAAAACTCCATTCTCTTCGAATATGTGGGCGTTTAAGTTGGCCCAACTTTGCCAAACTCTCCTCATACCCTAAATTAGCCATCATTTGTTGTACCAATGGCTCCTCAACAGCAGAACTGAACTGGCAGTTCTTAGGTATATGTAGAGCTTTCCCGACTGTTGCCGGAGTAATAAAGTACTCCACCTCCTTTGCTGTAAAAACGATGCTTGGAGTCCCATCCTTACCACCATCATCATAAAGTCTCGTTCGCCAGAACGTCAGAACTTGAGTTCCAGATAAAGTGGATGGCTGTGTCAAAGCGAACCCTATTTCACTGTGATCCCAGAAGTCCTGAACAAAATGAAATCAAGTAAATAAATACTTGATTTCAATACTTGACCAATACTTGAACGGTTCTATTTTTGGTCAATACTTGAACGGTTCTATTATCAAAATAAATCAAGTATTGATAAAATACTTGATTTCAATACTTGACCAATACTTGAACGGTCAATACTTGTTCTGATAAAATAGAACCGTTCAAGTATTGACCAAAATAAATCAAGTAAATAAATACTGCCACGTAAGCATCAGAACTTGATTATTATCAAAATTTAAAGGTCATCAGAATATGGTTTATGTACTCAAAAAGTGAATTTTTATTTCTGTAATTCTTCACACAAATACTGATATGGTTTCCTCAGAACTTAATCATCAGAACTTCCATCAGAACTTGTCCTTAGAATTTATGCAACTGACACTTAAACTGTTCATCTAAAACAACATTGATCACCACAGTAATTTTCATCATTCATATGGAGTGTAAGTGTGTGCTTTAAGCTAAATATCAGACAAAGAGTAAAGTCTGATTCACTTCAGTACATCTTAGAAATAAGGCAAAACTAAGAACTTTGCTCAAAATCTGTCATTAGTCTGAAATCTACTATAGAATGAGTTCATGCATGAGTCCACCTCAACTGTTATGTGCTCATTTTATGCATCTTTTGATATTCTTTTTCACAGGAGCTTCTTAGTGTAAGTGAGTCACAACTGCTTATAAGAATTTATACAATTATCAGAGTATTTTTTGAGTAATCAGAGAATGTGAAAAGTCACCAAGAAAATTTTATTTTGCTTTTCTAATGCATATAACTTAATACCAGCAATGCACTTGGGTCTTTCCTTCCACATATATTTTTCTCTAGATCTCAAAGGAGTACCTGATATTTATTTCTTTTCTTTACCTTTTCTTTTAGAGGAAAAGTGAGGCTTATCAGCACTTAGTACATCCATAAGATTTACCAAAATCAGAACTTAACAGATAAGAAGCACTATTCTAGTTTTTTACTTAGTAATAAGATACACAAAGTAAACCTAACCAAGCTCAATATCAGAATTTGCATGTGTTAAAATATTTCCACATAAACAATTACTTCAAACATGAGATCTTTAATATATTAGAGACTACTGGGTCAGCATCTAGCACAGTTATCCTTATTGGATTGAATAGTCACAGAAACATTCATATCACTATCAGATTTTAGAAATTCACATAAGACAACAATCAGCACTTAGGAAAATTTCAATTTAAGCACAAATTACATAAAGATAGTAATATCTGTAAATACTGATCATAAAGTCTGATGTATCAGAACATAAACTAAATAGATTTAAAGAAATAAACTGAAACCATTCCAAGTTCATTTACCAATCTTGTAAAAGTAGCTTCACACAGTGGTTTTATGAAGATATCTGCTAGTTGTTGATCTGTTGGAACAAAATACAATTCCACTGTACCTTCCATCACATGTTCTTTTATGAAGTGGTACATGATGCTGATGTGCTTTGTCATTGAGTGCTGAACTGGATTACCTGTCATAGCAATAACACTTTGATTATCACAGTAAATGGGTATTTTAGTATATGTTAACCCATAATCCAGTAACTGATTCCCATCCAAAGAATTTGTGCGCAACAGCTTCCTGCAGCAATGTACTCTGCCTCTGTAGTTGATGTGGAAATTGACTTTTGTTTCTTGCTAAACCAAGAAACTAATCTGCCTCCAAGAAATTGGCAGCTTCCACTTGTGCTTTTCCTGTCAATTTTGCACCCTGCAAAATCTGCATCTGAGTAACCTATTAGATTAAAGTCTGATTCCCTAGGATACCATAATCCTAGATCAGTCGTACCCTTAAGATACTTGAAAATTCTTTTCACATCTTTTAAGTGAGGTTCTCTTGGATCTGATTGAAATCTTGCACAAAGACAGGTATTATACATAATATCAGGTCTACTTGCAGTTAGATAGAGTAGTGAGTTAATCATACCTCTGTAATCAGTAATATCTACTGATGTACCAGTATCCTTATCCAATTTTGTTGTAGTGGCCATAGGAGTGGATGCACTTGAATAGTCTTGCATTCCAAATTTCTTCAACAAATTTTTGGTGTACTGAGATTGACAAATAAAAGTTCCTTCTTCATTCTGCTTGACTTGAAGGCCCAGAAAATAGCTAAGTTCTCCCATCATACTCATTGGATATCTTGACTGCATTAGTTTGGCAAACTTTTTACAAAGTTTGTCATTTGTAGAACAAAAAATGATATCATCAACATATATCTGCACCAAAAGTAACTCCTTTCCATGGTTGAGATAGAATAAAGTTTTGTTAATAGTCCCTCTGTTAAATCCACTTTCCAGAAGAAACTGAGCTAATGTCTCATACCATGCTCTTGGAGTTGCTTAAGGCCATAAAGTGCTTTATCAAGTTTGTAGACATGATTAGGAAATTTTGAATCTACAAAACCTGGAGGTTGTTCAACATATACTTCTTCTTCCAATTCTCCATTAAGAAAAACACTTTTTACATCCATTTGAAAGACTTTAAACTTTTTGTGAGCAACATAAGCCAAAAATATCCTTATGGCTTTTAATCTAGCAACTGGTGCAAATGTTTCATCATAATCAATTCCCTCTTGTTGAAAATATCCTTTTGCAACCAGCCTTGCTTTATTTATTATAAATATTCCATCACTATCAGTTTTATTTCTGAACACCCACTTTGTACCAACAACAGACCTATTCTTTGGTCTTGGCACTAGTGTCAAGACTTTATTTCTTTCAAATTCATTTAACTCTTCCTGCATTGCTTGCACCCAATCAGCATCTTGAAGAGCTTCTTCTACTTTCTTTGGTTCAGTCTAAGAAAGAAAAGAATGATAGAGACATTCATTTGATGTTGCTATTCTAGTTCTAACACCTTCTTCAGGATCTCCAATAATCAAGTCAGGTGTATGTACTTTAGTCCACTTCCTTGTAGATGGAAGGTGATCTCTAGAACTGGATGCTCCCCCATGATCCATGCTGTCTCCATCAACATTTTCTAATACTTCCCCTGAAATTATGCTATCTGAGTTGGATCCTTCAGAATTTGAGTTTCCAGAATTATCAGAACTTGGCCCCATCAGAATTTGATGAATCAGAACTTGAAGAGCCTGTTCTAGATTCTGATGCTTCTTGAGATGTGGTTGGATCTTCAATATGCTCCCCCTGCACAAGTGCATTTTCCTTTGGCGTAGTTACCACAGTTTCAATAACATCAGAGTTTAACCCATCAGAGTTTGCAGTATCAGGATTTAGACTATCATAATTTACAGAATCAAAATTTAAAACTTCATTCTCAAATCTCAGCTGATCATGATCATCGAAATCTTCAAGTCCAATAATCTTCTTATCATCAAAAGAGACATTGATAGATTCCATGACAATCCTTGTTCTTAAATTGTAGACTCTGAAGGCTTTTATGGAAAGTGGATATCCAACAAAAATTCCTTCATCACCTTTTAGATCAAATTTAGATAGCTGTTCAGGATGAGTCTTAAGGACAAAACACTTGCATCCAAATACATGAAAGTACTTCAGATTTGGCTTCTTTTTCTTCACCATCTCATATGGTATCTTTCCATGCTTGTTGATAAGTGTTGCATTCTGAGTGAAACAAGCAGTCTGCACAGCTTCAGCCCAAAAGTAGGTTGGTAACTTTATTTCATCAAGCGTAGCTCGTGCAGCTTCAATAAGAGTTCTATTCTTTCTTTCAACAACTCCATTTTGTTGTGGAGTTCCAGGAGCAGAGAATTCCTGCTTTATTCCATGGTCTTTGCAGAACTCTTCCATGATCAAATTCTTGAACTCGGTGCCATTATCACTTCTTATGATTTTGACAGAGTCTTTGACCAATTTATCTAGTTGTTTGACATGATCAATCAAGATAGATGCAGTTTTACTTTTTGTGTACAAGAAATACACCCATGTGTATCTGGTGAACTCATCCACTATGACCATAGCATATTTCTTCTTTGCAATAAACATGACATTCACTGGACCAAATAGATCAACATATAGTAGCTGATAAGGCTCAAGAATTGAAGATTCAGTCTTGCTCTTGAATGAAGATTTTCTTTGTTTTCCCTTTTGACAGGAATCACAAAGGCCATCAGGAGCAAATACTGATTTTGGCAGTCCTCTCACAAGTTCTTTCTTGACTAGATCATTTATATTGTTAAAATTTAAATGAGAGAGTTGCTTGTTCCAATCCCAGCTTTCTTCAATTGATGCTCTACTTAACAGACAGATTGCAGAACCATTAGAACTTGTTGAAAGCTTGGCTTCATAAATGTTACCATGCCTGTATCCATTCAGAACAACTTTACCTGTACATTTGCTTACAACTTCACAGTGTTCTTCAAAGAAATCTATATGATAACCTCTGTCACAGATTTGACAAACACTCAGCAGATTGTGTTTAAGTCCTGAGACTAAAGCTACTTTTTCAATGATGACATTCCCAAGATTGATATTGCCATATCCCAGAGTTTTTCCCATGTTGCCATCTCCATAAGAAACTCCTGGGCCAGCTTTCTCCACAAAGTCTGATAGCAGGGCTTTATTTCCAGTCATATGTCCTGAACACCCACTATCCAGAACTAGGATGTTTTTCCTGTTGCCCTGCAATCATAAAAACCACTAATGATTAGTTTTAAGGACCCAGACTTGCTTGGATCCTTTGGCCTTATTAAGTTTGTTAGCATTTGTAGCGGATTTAACTTCAGAGTTTATGCTAACATTTTTCTTATCATATTTTACAGTATCAGACTTTGCATCAGAACTTACACTAGAAGGAATAATGCTAACTTTCTTTAAAGAAGGTTTTATTTGAAAATAATCATAGTACAAACTATGATATTCCTTACAAGCATAAATGGAATGCCATAAACTACCATAATGAAAACAAAAATTTTATGGCTTAAACCTAACAGTCTGACTCTTAACTCCTGATTTAGGAGGTAAAGAGTTCATATCGTTATTCTTCCTGTAAAAAGAAGCAAGATGGTTAGAGTTTCCACAGTTATAGCATTTCTTTCTAGGAGCATTAGGAACAGGCTTATAATTATTGCTTTTATTTACACCTTCCTTTCCATTCATATTTTTCCTAGGTGGCTTTACCTTGTTTACATTCTTAATCTCTTTCAGCTTATACTTAAGCTGCTTCTTTGTCATTAAGCCTATGTTAACTTCAGCTGGTTTATCCTGTTTTAATTTGTGAGAAGTTGACTCTTCCTTAACTTCTGTCTCAATCTCTTTCATCTGTTCAAAATCAGACTTTACAGTTTTAGCTACAAACTTAACAGGATTTACCTTTGGCTTAGTAGTCTGTTTAACAATGATTGGCTTAATTTGTTTAGTTCCTCTATCACTTTTATCATCTCCATAACCTAAGCCCTCTTTCCAGTTTCCACTAGTTAGCAAATTCTGAGTTGTTCTGCCAGAGTTAGTCCAAGTCCTGATAATCTCTATTTCTTTTTCTAACTCAGTTTTTAGAGATTGATTCAATTTTAACAATTCATCTCTAACATAAAAAGCATCATCTCTTTCTTTCTGAGTTTGATGGAACATAACTAACTCTTTTTCTAAATAGTCATTCCTTTTCTTAAAATACATATTTTCAGAAGTTAACCTATCACATGTTAAAGTCTGATCTCTATAGATAATGAATATGGTTTTAAGATAAGATCTCAACTCAGTAATATCATCAGTATGAAAAGCATAAGTTGTTTGAGGTACCTTTAACTCAGCAGCATCAAACTGCTATTTTGCCATCAATGCATAGTTCACCTCATCTTCAGAATCTGAAGTGTTTGTCCAGCTTTTCTTCTTTGTGACAAATGCCTTGCCTTTGTCACCTTTTCCTTTCTTGCAATCAGGAGATATGTGGCCTTTCTCACCACAGTTGTAGCATTTAACATTTGAGTAATCTCCTCTGTCAGACTTTCCTTCTTTGCCTTCAGATTTTCTGAATCCCTTCTTATCAGAACTTCCACTTTTCCTGGAAAACTTCTTTCCCTTTCTGAATTTCATGTAAGCTATCTTTGTGATACCCTTCACCATAAGAGCACACAATTTCATCACCTCTTCATCAGCATCCATCTCAGATAGACTTTCAGTTTCTAAATCCTCATCATTATCAGAACTTGATGAATCTGAATCAGACTTTGTGATGAGAGCCTTTCCTTTGCCTTTCTTTGAGACAGCCACTTTGGGGGATTCCTCATCAGCCTTAAGAGTAACTGTCCTTGAATTTCTCCCATGTCTCTTGCTTCTTTGATCCATCTCAAGTTCATGAGTTTTGAGCATACCATAAATTTCATCAAGAGTAGTTTCATCAAGAGCATAGTTGTCTCTTATAGTAGTTGCCTTCAAATCCCAACTTTCAGGAAGAGCTAAAAGGAATTTAAGATTTGAATCTTCAAGATCATATTCCTTATCCACCAGTGACAGATTATTCAAGAGTTTGACAAATCTGTCATATAAACCAGTTAATAACTCATCAGGTTTTGAGTCAAAGTGCTCATACTCTTGAGTGAGTATAGTCCTCCTGTTCTTCTTAATTGCATCCCTGGCATCTTGTCTTCAAGGCATCCCATATCTCCTTTGCAGTCTTTCAGTTAATTACCCTGTTTGACATGACATTATCAATGGCACTATGCAGCAAATGCCTTACCTTTACATCCTTGGAAATAGATGAGATATCTTCAGCTGTATACTCACTTTTCTCCTTTGGTACGGTATTTGCTGGCTGATCTGCAACTACAACAGAGAGCTTGGTTGGCTTATGTGGTCCTTCATTAATTCTGTCAAGGTATCTGGATCTATAGCTTCCAGAAACATAGCCATCCTCACTTTCCATATGGGATACTCAGAAGGTCTCAGCATGGGAACCCTAATTATCTCATATCAACTATGGATTTGATTCTTTGGAGTTTCTACAGTTTTGGTGGGCTTGGTTGGAGTTTGTTCTTCTTCAGACATGATTTTTTTAGATCTTTACTGTATATGTATTAACAGATAGGCTCTGATACCACTTGTTAGGTCACACACACTGTAGAGGGGGGTTAAATACAGTGTATAATACAATCAAATCAAATTAAGAACACAAGTATATAACAAAGAATAATCTTATTAATAAAACAGTATTGCAATGGAACCGTTCTCTCTCAGTAATGAAAAAATATCACGAGAGCTGCTAGGGTTACAATGAATAATATTCTTGATAATGATAACACTTATAGTGTAAACCCTATGTTGTGTTTATATACCACACAGTTACAAGATAATCTCTAATTGATATCGAATATATTTCTGTATCCTAAAATATATCAATTAGTTATCTTTTCCTCCAAGTCTTCTATTCTTCATAGAATTCTTCTCCAAGCATATCTCTTCTTGTTTTAGTCTTGATCTTCTTTCCCTCCAATCAGCCGTCTTCCTTATCTGAAATTCTTCTTAAGTCCTGATATTATCTTCTAATGAATATCTTCTGATATCTTAAGTTCTGATAACTTAAGTTTTGATATCTTAACTTCTGACTTCAGTATAAGTGTTAGGGCGAAAACACGCGCTAATATTCACACAAGTATACGCGTTCGCAAGTAATATAGAATACTTTCTAGTTCGTTCCCACAGAGACTCAGACTGAATTATTGTCTAATTAAACTCACTCACCAATGTATGATTACTTCTCAATGTTAAGATAATAACACTTAAAATTGTTGATTAAATATTAACTACAATTAACTACTTAATTAATTACTTAACTAACACTTCAATTTATCAATAATAAAACACTCATGAGATCACAACTTCATTATTACTTCCTTCTATAGCCATTGTTATTACCTTTAGCATGTGACAGTGATGATATTAATCGAATAACACGAAACTGATAAAAGCCAACTTTCATTGTACTAATACCATTCTACCAAGCATCCACAATTAAGATAGAAGTTGAATAGTCATCAATTATGTTGAGTTCCTATATGTCTACAGAAATTGACAACACAACGATTTAAGCACAAGTTATTCCTTTTGATTACATAGGGCAAATAAAACTGTTAGAGTTACCCACTAATCATGCACAACATACATGAACCTATGCTAGCATGGCAAGTTCTAAATCTCAAGATCCACCGTCGCTTCACAAGAGATTAACACCCTATCTTATATGTTTGCGACGCACATAAGACGAATACGCACAACCAATACTAGATATCATGCAATCATCACACACTAAAGTATTAAACAATTAACTAAAGAATTCCATAATAAATCCATTGCAACCCCATGATCACGATTAGCCCATAATAGCACTTATCATCATCATGGGTTCATATGAAATCATGATAAACAACACAAGAAAATAATAACTAAACTAATTATATTAAAACAGAGTACGTCACAAGAGTAAATAAGTTCAAAGCAAGAAAACTAGCATCCAACGTTACAACGAAACAAGAATCATAAGAAAATATGCTTCCTCTTCGTTGCGGTGTACTAAATCGGTCTTCTTCCTTATCTCCTTCACTCCTTGCATAAAAACACAATCTTCTTCAATCCACACTTGTGAAAACGTCTCAAATCTACTTATATAATAGTCCCATAAAACTCAGATTACATAGAAGTGGAAACCAAATAGAAGTAGAAGTCCTAAAATAATTTGTTTTTTTTCCCGACCCTGCGCGGCCGCTCAGCGTAGCTGAGCGGGCGCTCAGCTTGCTGCGCGGCCGCTCAGCAATGCTGAGCGGGCGCTCAGACCTCTACTGGAAAAATTCTGATTTTGCTCTGTTTCTTCGCCGTAATCTGCCCGTTTCTTTCCTCTCGCAATGGTGGACACATGCCAAGGCTTATTCTTGATGATTCCTCCCCCGAAATGCAACTAAAACCCTGAAATGCATAAACACTAGAAAAACGCATCAAATACACAAAATACTTGATTTCAAGACACCAATTTAAGCCATTTTAAGACGTTCTAAGCGGTATAAAATGCCACTTATCACACCCCCAAACTTAAATCAATGCTTGTCCTCAAGCGTCACAGACTCAAAAAACAAATAAAAACATGCATGAATGCAATCTATATGAAAATGCAGCGATCCCCCTTACTACAATTAACCAACCAAATTGCCACATCTCAACGAATGCAGTTAGGCAACTAAAGATCAATAAACTCATGCAAACGGACATACAGCCAGAAATGTGGTTTGTGCAAATGCTTAACAGATATGCGTCGGAACTAGACCAATTGCTATGACTAGACCATCCTCAAGGCAATCCTACAATTATACAAAGAATAAAAATTTTAGGCACAAAGTGATATACAACACTACAAGAACTCTGGAGCTTATTACGGAATCGTGCTTTTTATTTACAACTCAAATGCTTATTTGACCGTGCAATGAGTGAGGTCCACAAAAGACTTATACAATGGTATCCATATAACGAGCGTTAGGTTAGCGGATCCCAGACTCTAAAAGCCTTAGGTCACTAGGCACAAAGTCCCCTAAGAACTTAATAACACGAATACCAAAGAACACACTCTTGATCAATTATGCATAAACTAAATATATATATATATTTTTTTTAATAACTTCTGAGTAAGTGTGTTTCGCTCCATCTTACTCAACCCTAGACTACTCGCACCATATGCGAGCCGACTACTAGCCATATGACGCCTAGCCACAACTAGCAACAACTTTCATATTTTTTTCTCCAAATTTTTTTTTCTTTTTCATGCCTTTATCACTAAGAACCTATAATCGAATTCTAAGCATAATAAGTAGATTGACCTTGAAAACAACCAAATCATAACAACAATCTAGCCCTTACGCATTCTCTAAGACTTAGTGGACTTACAATTGTTTCTAGCATGCATATCAACCAACACAACTTAACATCACTTTAATGCTATCACTACACTCGCATCAATATCACAATTCAGTCGATAAATCATTGCAAAAGGGATTATGGTAAATGCATGAGCTACATGACATTCATAACAAAAAAAACTATATGGCATAAATTATGCAACTATATGAACTAAACTATCATGAATATGCAACTATATGACACACACACAATATTCCTTAACTACCATCCCCAAACTAAAAATCTTCACTGTCCTCAGTGAAAGTAGTAGAAAGGAACACAGGGTATACCTACTCGGAGTCATCATCATCATCACCCTCAGTGGGTGGAGTATCAGGCGGCGGGTATGCAGAGTCCTCACCAAAAACTGGCCACTGGATATCAGCTCCAAGGCCTCGAAAAGCAATCCCTAACGCAAGGGTGAGCTCCTGAGCAAACCTGCTCTGCGTCTCATAGATGGCATCCATCCGCCGTGAAAGCCTCATATACTGGGCATCACCCATCCCAGCACCCTCCTGAGCTCTCGAAGAACCAGCCTCATCACGCCCTGGCCTAGCCATAGTAGCACCTCGTGCTGGACGCCCTCCTGGAAGACGATAACCCAGCCCATGCTCCTCAGGCTCACCACCGGTCCACTCCTGTATCCCATTCAGAGTGCCAGAATCAATCGGAGCTGCTGGCAACTGCAACTGCTCATGAGCCGGCCAGTTCACTCCCACTGCTCGGCATAGCTTCGTAACCGTAGATGCATAAGGGATGTTCATATGCTTCGCTCCCCTTAAAAACTTCAGAATTCCTTGGTAGATAAACTCACCAAGGTCCACATAGTATTCCTCATTCAGAATTCCCCACAACAACTGTGCTCTCTCAACTATGACCTCGTGTGCATGCAAAGAGGGCAAAATATTAGCACAAATAAATGCATTCCATGCACGGGCATACCTGTTCATGGCGATCGCCGGAAAGTGACGATACTCATTAGTGCCGGTCCTGCAGGTCCAAACTGTGCCCGGTCGACAGAGAGTCGCACAAATCAAATCCAAGTCAAAATCCTCAGCAGTCTTTTCATTCCAGTTCTCCTCCTCGGGCTTCCTCTCTCGCTGTCCAATCACACGGCGAATCGCTGCAGAATGATAATCAACCGTCAGCCCTCGGACCACAGAAAACCCATTCTTTTCGGCCTTCGCGTTCGCGTAGAATTCGCGAACAACGCTCATCGGTACCGCTTCGGGTGACTCACAAAAAGCTATCCACCCCTTCTCTGCAATCATGGGCAGCAACTCACCATCCCTCCCCGATGGTAAAAACCCCCTCTCCTTCAGAATCAACTTCCCCAACAGCCTAGTGTACTCCTCCTCCGCGGCTCTGTCAGTTAACCGAGGCCTTGCAGCAGTACCCCTCGATGAATCAGCAGTAGGAACTGTGCTGCTGCTGTCAATAGTGCGTGCTCTCTTGGGTGCCATTGATTTATGAATAAAAGTGTGTAAGAACTGATTTTTGATGTTTGTGAGAGGGTTTAAATGTAGGAAGTTTGTGGGAGATATGTAGGATAGGTGTATGTATATATAGGGTGTGGATTAGATTAGGGTTTGGGAATTAAGGGGTAAAATAATGGGGTAGTGGTAACAAATCGTGGGGTTTATGGGCTAAAACTATTTTTGTGTTTCTTTTTTTTTTTTTTGAACTGTAAAAAAAATTCTGGTACTCGACCCCTGAGCGGTCGCTCAGCAAAACTGAGCGGGCGGTCAGCTTGTTGCGCGGTCGCTCAGCAAAGCTGGGCGGGCGCTCAGGGGGTCACTGGAAAAAAAAATTTCAGCCCCTGTTTTCTGATTTTTTTGTGTTTTTGGATAGGTTATTAACTTCTAAGGGTTCCTGTAACAACAATTCATGGGTTGCCTCCCACGCAGCGCTTCTTTTTCGTCATTAGCTTGACGTTTCGTACCCTTCTCAAGTAGTCAAAAAAATGGTACTAACCACTTCTCGGTTTGCCATGTCCCCATAGTAGTGCTTCAACCGCTGACCGTTAACCTTGAATGCTTGGTCCAGATCATTCTCAAAAATTTCCACCACTCCATGTGGAAACACAGTTTTGACAATAAAAGGTCCAGACCACCTTGATTTTAACTTCCCAGGAAAAAGTCGGAGCCGAGAGTTGAATAAGAGAACTTGTTGCCCTGGCACAAATAACTTTGGATGTAGCTTCCTATCGTACCACCTCTTCACCTTTTCCTTATACATTTTGTTATTTTCGTACGCTTGAAGTCGAAATTCATCAAGTTCATTAAGCTGAAGCATTCTTTTCTTACCAGCTGCATCTAAATCCAGGTTCAACTTCTTCAATGCCCAGTAGGCCTTATGCTCAAGCTCCGCAGGTAGATGACATCCCTTACCGTACACCAACTGAAACGGTGACATCCCAAGTGGAGTTTTGTATGCTGTTCTGTAAGCCCAAACAGCTTCATCGAGCTTTAAAGACCAATCCTTCCTTGATGGACAAACAACCTTTTCTAGAATGCACTTTATCTCTCTGTTAGACACTTCCGCTTGACCATTTGTTTGCGGATGATAGGCAGTGGCTACTCGATGATTCACATTATAACGCTGCATCATAGAAGTGAACTTACGATTGCAAAAATGCGATCCTTCATCACTTATGATTACCCGAGGTGTTCCAAACCTTGTGAAAATTTGCTTATTAAGAAAATTTAGCACTGCCTTTGCATCATTTGTCGGTAAAGCTTTAACTTCGACCCATTTTGAGACATAATCGACTGCCAGCAAGATGTACTGATTATTGCAAGACGAGATAAAAGGCCCCATGAAATTGATTCCCTACACATCAAAGACCTCGACTTCAAGCATCACATTTAATGGCATCTCATCCTTCCTTGACAAATTTCCCACTCTTTGGCAACGATCACACCTTAAAATAAACTGATGAGCATCCTTGAACAAAGTAGGCCAAAAAAAACCTGCTTGCAGAATACGAGCTGCCGTCTTCTCACCACCATAGTGTCCACCATAAACCGTGGAATGGCAGTCTCGTAATATCCCCTCCGTCTCACAGAACGGGATACATCTCCTGATGATCTGGTGAGCTCCCTGTCTAAACAAATATGGTTCATCCCACATATACCACTTCACCTCATGCAGAAACTTCTTCTTTTGAGCGGATGTCAAATTAGGAGGCATTATATTGCTGACGAGATAGTTTACAATATTTGCAAACCATGGTTCTTCCTCCTGAATTGCAAACAACTGCTCATCCGGAAAAGATTCATTGATTAACGTCCTATCCTGTGAAGTAGAATCGGGATTCTCCAATCTAGAGAGATGGTCAGCTACTTGATTCTCAGTACCTTTTCTATCTTTGATCTCTAACTCAAATTCCTAAAGTAAAAGCACCCAACGAATGAGTCTCGGCTTTGAATCCTTCTTGGAAACCAGATAGCGAATAGCCGCATGATCAGTGAATACTGTTACTTTCGTACCAAGTAGATACGATCGAAATTTCTCAAAACCAAAGACTATAGCCAAAAGCTCCTTTTCAGTAGTGGTGTAGTTCAATTGGGCACCATTTAAAGTCTTACTCGCATAGTAGACCACATGGAAGAGGTTTTTCTTGCGCTGTCCCAGAACTGCACCTACCGCATAATCACTCGCATCACACATCATCTCAAACGGTTCTGTCCAATCTGGTGCTGTAATAACTGGTGCAGTGATCAAACTCTTCTTGAGAGTCTCGAATGCTGCCAAACATTCATCATCAAATTTGAAAGGCACATCTTTCTCAAGCAAATTGCACAACGGCTTAGATATCTTTGAAAAGTCCTTGATGAATCGCCGATAAAAACCCGCATGACCAAGAAAACTACGGATTCCTTTCACAGAATTAGGTGGGGGAAGATTTTCAAAGACTCCCACCTTGGCCTTGTCCACCTCCAGACCTTTGCTAGAGACCTTATGCCCAAGGATAATGCCTTCACGCACCATAAAATGACATTTCTCCCAATTGAGCACCAAATTAATTTCCACGCATCTTTTGAGTACGGCGCGCAGATTATTCAAACATTCATCATATGAATGTCCAAAGACGGAGAAGTCATCCATGAACACTTCGACGTTATTTCCAATCATGTCAGAGAATATAGCCATCATACATCTCTGAAAAGTGGTCGGGGCGCCACATAACCCAAACGAAACTCTGTGAAAAGCAAACGTGCCAAATGGACAAGTGAAGGTAGTCTTTTCCTGATCCTCTAGTGCAATACAAATCTGATTATACCCGGAATAACCATCCAGAAGACAAAAATACTCATGACCCGCCAATCTGTCAAGCATCTGATCAATAAATGGAAGAGGGAAGTGATCCTTCCTTGTAGCTTTGTTCAATTTTCTATAATCCATGCATACTCTCCATTCTGTAACTGTTCGAGTAGGGATGAGCTCATTCTTTTCATTTGCGACCACAGTGATACCTCCTTTTTAGGTACACATTATACGGGGCTCACCCACGAGCTGTCAGAAATAGGATAAATGATGCCTGCATCCAGCTATTTCAGAATTTCTTTCTTCACCACTTCCTTCATGATGGGATTCAGTCTTCGCTGCTGTTCCACAGTTGGCTTACTACCTTCCTCTAGCAGAATTTTATGCATACAATTTGAAGGACTTATACCCTTGATGTCTGCTATGGTCCATCCTATAGCTGATTTGAATTCTCTCAAAATCCTTAAGAGCTTGTCTTCCTCACTACCTGAAAGGTCAGATGAAATAATAACAGGTAACGTAGATGAATCACCTAAAAAAGCATACCTCAAGTGTTCCGGTAATGGCTTGAGCTCCAAGGTAGGTGCTTCCTCTATTGATGGTTTGAGCTTCCCTTTAGCATTCTTAAGGTCAGAAGTACCAAGAGATTCAAATGGTATGTCCAGCTTTCGCTTCCAGGGAGAAGCGTTCAGATATTGTAATTGCTCGTTGCCATCTTCATCATTGCTGTCAAAATCCCCCACTAAGGCCTTTTCCAATGCATCAGACATTAGCATGTGATCGAGTTCCGAAGTAACCGCAGAATCAATCACATCCAATTTTAAGCACTCCTCATCTTCTGTAGGGAATTTCATTTCCTTGAATACGTTGAAGGTCACATCCTGATCTTGGACCCGCATAGTAAGTTCACCTTTTTGCACATCTATCAAGGTACGGCCAGTAGCCAAGAAAGGCCTTCCCAAGATTATGGGAATCTTCTTATCTTCCTCAAAATCCAGAATAGCAAAATCTGCAGGAAAGAAGAGCTTATCCACCTTGATGAGCACATCCTCAACTATGCCCCTTGGGTAAGTAATGGAACGGTCAGCCAATTATAGCGACATGTATGTGGGTTTTGGATCAGGCAGATCCAGCTTTTTAAAGATCAACAACGGCATTAGATTAATGCTTGCTCCCAAATCACAAAGGCACTTGTCAAAAGTCAGATTGCCAATGGTGCAAGGAATGGTGAAGCTTCCTGGATCTTTCAGTTTTGGTGGTAACTTTTGCTGCAGAACAGCGCTGCATTCTTCCGTGAGAGCAACGGTTTCAAGGTCATCCAGTTTCACCTTCCTTGAAAGAATAGTCTTCATAAACTTCGCATAACTAGGCATTTGTTCTAGAGCCTCAGCGAAAGGTATATTGATGTGAAGTTTCTTGAACACCTCCAGAAACTTCCCAAACTGTCTATCCAGCTTTTGTTGCTGCAATCTCTTAGGAAAAGGTGGTGGAGAATAGAGCTGTTTCTCCCCTGTATTAGCCTCAGGTAGAGTATGTTCAACAGTAGTCTTCCTTGGTTCCGCCGCTTTATCCTTTTGCTTAGATTCTTCATCTCTAATTTCAGCTTCTACTTCTTTTCCCTTTTCAGCATCAGCCACTTTTCCAGACCTTAAGGTAATAGCCTTGACTTGCTCTTTAGCTTCCTTCCTGCCTGGTACTTCCATGTCACTGGGAAGAGTGCCAGGTTGACGATTGAGCACTGCATTGGCTAATTGACCGATTTGATTTTCCAAGGTCTTGATGGAAACCGCCTGACTCTTGCACAACAGCTTAAGTTCCTCAAAATCAGCACTAGTAGGTGCAGCTGTACTTCCCTGTTGAGGATATGATTGCCTTGTAGCATACTGCTGTGGTTGCTGGAATCCAGGTGGGTTAAACTGTTTACTCACTCCTTGCTGATATGGTGGCTGAATAGCATTCTGATTATTCCCCCAGCTGAAATTTGGATGATTTCTGTTATTAGGATGATAGGTCGCTGGTACAGGCTGCTGTTGTCGCTGATAGTTATTCATATACTGAACTGATTCATTGACAAGAGAACACTGATCCGTAGCATGAGAACCTGCATAAAGCTCACAAACCATAGCTATTTGATTAACTCCATACGTAGCCAGAGAATCAACCTTCATTGATAGCGCTTGGAGCTGGGCTGCAATAGCGGTGGCTGCATCAACTTCCAGAATACCTGCTACCTTGCCTGACGTCATCCTCTGAGTTGGGTTTTGATGCTCATTTGCAACCATCGTCTCTATAAGATTATACGCCTCAGTATAGCTTTTAGCCCATAAGGCGCCTCCAGCTGCTGCATCGAGCATGGGCCGAGATTGGGCCCCCAAACCATTATAGAAACCAGTGATCACCATCCAATCCGGCATTCCATGATGTGGACATTTTCTCAACATTTCCTTGTAGCGTTCCCAAGCCTCGCACATAGACTCTGTAGGTTGCTGCGCAAACTGAGTAAGAGCACTCCTCATAGCAGCAGTCTTTGCCATCGGATAAAACTTCACCAGAAACTTTTGCGCAAGATCTTGCCACGTAGTGATGGACCCAGCTGGTTCAGAATGTAACCAGTCTTTAGCCTTGTCACTCAGTGAGAATGGGAAAAGCCTCAACTTGATAGCCTCATCAGTCATGCCATTATACTTAAAAGTGCTGCAGATCTCGACAAAATTCCTTATGTGCATGTTGGGGTCTTCAGTTGCTGCTCCTCCAAAAGAAACAGAATTCTGCACCATCTGAATAGTGCCCGGCTTGATTTCAAAGGTGTTAGCTTGAATAGCCGGATGAAGGATGCTTGACTGAATGTCATCAATTTTAGGCCGAGAAAAATCCATAAGAGCTGGATCAGCTTGAACAATATGATCTCCCATGTTTACTGGTTCTTTCTGCTCAGTTCCTGAATCCGAATCCTCAAAATCTAACTTCTCCGGAATATCAAGAACTTCGTCTGTCTCCTCAGCTGTATCTAAAGTCCTCTTGCGAGCACGAGAACGAGTTTGCATAAACGCTTGCTAAAGTACCTGAAACACAATTGGAAAAAATAAGTAACTACTACGTCCTAATCACTGAGTCCTAATGACCAATGATGGTAAGTACATAAACTAAACAAATACGCCGAGTCTCCGGCAGCGGCGCCAAAAACTTGTTAGGGCGAAAACACGCGCTAATATTCACGCAAGTATACGCGTTCGCAAGTAATATAGAATACTTTCTAGTTCGTTCCCACAGAGACTCAGACTGAATTATTGTCTAATTAAACTCACTCACCAATGTATGATTACTTCTCAATGTTAAGATAATAACACTTAAAATTGTTGATTAAATATTAACTACAATTAACTACTTAATTAACCACTTAACTAACACTTCAATTTATCAATAATAAAACACTCATGAGATCACAACTTCATTATTACTTCCTTCTATAGCCATTATTATTACCTTTAGCATGTGACAGTGATGATATTAATCGAATAACACGAAACTGATAAAAGCCAACTTTCATTGTAGTAATACCATTCTACCAAGCATCCATAATTAAGATAGAAGTTGAATAGTCATCAATTATGTTGAGTTCCTATATGTCTACAGAAATTGACAACACAACGATTTAAGCACAAGTTATTCCTTTTGATTACATAGGGCAAATAAAACTGTTAGAGTTACCCACTAATCATGCACAACATACATGAACCTATGCTAGCATGGCAAGTTCTAAATCTCAAGATCCACCGTCGCTTCACAAGAGATTAACACCCTATCTTATATGTTCACGACGCACATAAGTCGAATAGGCACAACCAATACTAGATATCATGCAATCATCACACACTAAAGTATTAAACAATTAACTAAAGAATTTCATAATAAATCCATTGCAACCCCATGATCACGATTAGCCCATAATAGCACTTATCGTCATCATGGGTTCATATGAAATCATGATAAACAACACAAGAAAATAATAACTAAACTAATTATATTAAAATAGAGTACGTCACAAGAGTAAATAAGTTCAAAGCAAGGAAACTAGCATCCAACGTAACAACGAAACAAGAATCACAAGAAAATATGCATAAAAACACAATCTTCTTCAATCCACACTTGTGAAAACGTCTCAAATCTACTTATATAATAGTCCCATAAAACTCAGATTACATAGAAGTGGAAACCAAATAGAAGTAGAAGTCCTAAAATAATTTGTTTTTTTTCCCGACCCTGCGCGGCCGCTCAGCATAGCTGAGCGGGCGCTCAGCTTGCTGCGCGGCCGCTCAGCAATGCTGAGCGGGCGCTCAGACCTCTACTGGAAAAATTCTGATTTTGCTCCGTTTCTTCGCCGTAATCTGCCCGTTTATTTCCTCTCGCAATGGTGGACACATGCCAAGGCTTATTCTTGATGATTCCTCCCCCGAAATGCAACTAAAACCCTGAAATGCATAAACACTAGAAAAACGCATCAAATACACAAAATACTTGATTTCAAGACACCAATTTAAGCCATTTTAAGACGTTCTAAGCGGTATAAAATGCCACTTATCAATAAGTACCGATTTCCAGTTAAGTCCTAATTTTTCCTGTTAGTCAAGATCTGAAAACTAAACACAAATCATTATTAGACATGACACCACAAATATATCCAACACGTTCGCGTACTCGTAAGAGAACTCTGGATAAAGCCGAGGAAGAAGTTGTGGTGGTTCGAAAGGAAGTTTTTGAATAAGAAAAGAAGGTAGGAGAAGAAGAAAAAGTCGAAGAACCAGTTTTAGTAGTGATGGGAGATCAAGAAGAAAATCAAAAGGCTTTGATGGACTATTCTCAGCCTAAGATCAATGACATTCAGTCAAGCATCATCAGGCCATCCTTCAGGGCTAACACTTTTGATATAAAGTCAAGCATGATTCAGATGATATAGAACTCAGTTCAGTTTGGGGGTTCTCCTACTGAAGACCCCAACATGCACATCTGGGATTTCATCGAGATCTGCGACTCTTTCAAGTTCAACGATGTGACTAAAGATGCTATCAAGCTGCGACTCTTCCCATTCACTCTGAGGGATAAAGCTAAGTGTTAGTTACATTCTCTACCAGCAGGGACTATCACCACTTGGGAAGATCTTGCTCAAAAGTTTCTCACTAAATTCTTTCCTATGGCGAAGACTGCCGCAATCAGGAATGCTCTTACTCAGTTTGCTTAGCAAACTGGAGAATCTCTGTGTGAGGCTTGGGATCGATATAAGGAGATGCTAAGGAAGTGCCCACACCATGGCATGGCTGATTGGATGATTATAAACTGTTTCTACAATGGATTGGGTGCTACTTCTAGACCCATGCTCGATGCAGCATCAGGAGGAGCCTTGTGGGCTAAGAGCTATGATGAAACTTATGAACTGATTGAACTGATGCTTGCTAATGACTACCAGAATCCTTCCCAGAGACCGACTCAGGGAAAAGTAGCCGAAATTCTGGAGTTGGATGCAGCAACTGCTATAGCTGCCCAACTTAAGGCTTTGACGATGAAGGTGGACACTCTGGCTAATTATGGAGTTAATCAAATCGCTAGTGTCTATGAGCTTTGTGCTGGTGCCCATGAGACTGATCAGTGCACAATTTCTAGTGAATCAGCTCAGTTCGTGAGCAACTTTCAGCATTCGCAACAACCTGTGCCAGCCACTTATCATCCCAATAACCACAATTATCCTAATTTCAGTTGGAGCAACGCTCAGAATGCGGTTCAACAGCCTTATCAGCAGAATCAAGTTAAGCAGTATAACCCTCCTGGTTTTCAGCAACCACAATATGCACCAAGACAACAATTTCAGCTACAACAAGCTAATGAAAAATCTGAATTAGAGGAGTTGAAGCTTATGTGCAAGAGTCAAGCTGTTTTTATAAAGACCTTGGAAAATCAAATTGGACAAATTGCCAATGCCTTGCGAAATCATCAAACAGGTACAGTACCTAGTGATAATGAAGTTCCGGGAAGGAAGGAAGCTAAGGAGCAGGTAAAGGCAATCACTTTGAGGTCTGGAAAGGTTGCGAATCCCGAACAAACTCAATTGTTGATTGAAGAAGCTGGGACTGAGAAAGAAGTAGAGCATCAGGAAGTAGAAGTGGAACCAAGGAAGACTATTGTTGAGCACACTCCTCCTAAGGGTAATATAGGGGGGAAATAGATCTATCCTCCACTGCCTTTTCCTAAGCGGCTGTAGAAAAAAAAGCTGGACAGGCAATTTGAGAAGTTTCTGGAGGTGTTCAAGAAACTTCATATCAACATACCTTTCGCTGAGGCTCTTGAGCAGATGCCTAGTTACGTAAAGTTTATGAAAGGTATTCTCTCTCGGAAAGTGAAGCTAGATGATTTAGAGACTGTCTCTCTCACGGAGGAATGCAGTGTTGTGCTGTAACGGAAGTTAACTCCAAAGCTTAAAGATCCAGGAAGCTTCACTATTCCATGTACTATTGGAAAAGTGTCTTTTGACAGATGCTTATATGACTTGGGAGCGAGCATCAATCTAATGCCTTTGTCAATCTACAAGCAGTTGGACTTACCGTATCCAAAACTGACTTATATAACTTTATAGTTGCCCAACCGTTCTATTACATATCCACAAGGTATTGTGGAGGATGCCTTGGTCAAGGTTGATAAACTCATCTTCCCAGCTGATTTTGTAATTCTTGATTTCAAGAAGGATAAGAAGATTCCCATAATCTTGGGAAGACCTTTCTTGGCGACTGAATGAACCTTGATAGATGTGTAGAAGGGTGAGCTTACAATGCGAGTGCTGGATCAGGATGTAACTTTTAATGTGTTCAATGCTATAAAATTTCCTACGAAAAATGAGGAGGAAAAGCTCCTGAGGCTTATAAGAGAGTTCAAATCGGCAATTGGTTGGACTATAGCAGATAAAGGGAATCAGCCCTTCTTATTGCATGCATAAAATTATGCTAGAAGAAGGTAAAAAGCCTACGGTTGAGTAGCAAAGAAGACTTAATCTGATCATAAAGGAAGTAGTGAAGAAGGAAATTCTTAAGTGGCTGGATGCAGGAATTATTTATCCCATTTCTGACAGTTCTTGGGTGAGTCCGGTTCAGTGTGTACCAAAGAAAGGAGGTATCACAGTGGTAGCTAATGATAAAAATGAGCTCATCCCTACTCGGACAGTCACGGGATGGAAAGTCTGTATGGATTACAGAAAGATGGACAAGGCCACTAGGAAGGATCATTTCCCTTTGCCCTTTATTGACCAGATGCTTGATAGATTGGCTGGTCATGAGTACTACTCTCTTCTGGATGGCTATTCGGGTTACAATCAGATTTGTGTCGCTCCAGAAGATCAGGAGAAGGCTACATTCACTTGTCTATTTGGTACTTTCGCCTTTAGATGAGTTTCTTTTGGTATGTGTGGTGCACCAGCCACATTTCAGAGATGTATGATGGCCATCTTTTTTGATATGATTGGCCACAATGTGGAGGTATTCACGGATGACTTCTCTGTTTGTGGCGATTCTTTTGATGAATGCTTGCAAAATCTTGGACACATTCTCAAGAGGTGTGTTGAGACCAATTTGGTTCTCAATTGGGAGAAATGTCACTTTATGGTGCGACGGGGCATTATTCTTGGGCACAAGGTTTCAAGTAAGGGTCTTGAGGTGGACATAGCCAAAGTGGGGGTGATCGAAAATCTTCCTCCACCTATTTATGTTAAGGGAATTCGTAGTTTTCTTGGTCATGCGGATTTCTATAGACGTTTCATCAAGGACTTTTCTAAGATTTCTAAGATGACACTTGCTTCTTTAGGCTTTGTACCATAAAGTTTTTGAATTCATTCTTCATTAAAGATTAAACCTTCTCCCCTTTTCCTAGCTTCATTGATTCCAAAGTAATTAGCTTCAACTGTGTGGAATGCCTCACAGATTTTGCTTGATTAGCAGTTAAACCAAAAACATGTGTAATCTCGTCATCAATTTGTTTTCTCCGTTCTTTTATCTTGAGCTCAGCTGCTGCAAGATTGATTAGATCAAAATTGTCCAAGGCTGGTGGATTTGAGATAGTAATATTTGGCACTATCACTTTTCTGACTTAAATGTGCACATCTTTCTCCCCCTTTTTGTTAACATGAAGTAAAGCAGGGTTTGAAATTTGGGCATCCATCAACTGTTGAAGGAGTTGAATCTGTGTTACTTGACCTTCCAGTATCTTGGCCACATAATGTTCAACTTTTGAGAGTCTGTCTGTGAGGGCCTCAACCTTCTTTGCAAAGTCACTTTCCTTTCTTAATTTGAGTTGTACCTCCCTCATTGTAGCTTCTGGAAGTTTCTCCTCAAATTTTTCATTCAAATCTTTCTTAAATGCCTCAACTGCATTCTTCATGCCATCCACTTCCTGAGTCTGTTTGAGATTTTAAATTTTGTGTAGTTGGAGAGACTCATGATGGGCTTCTAGGAAAGCTTTGGTGCTGGCAATTGGTTGGACTATATCAGATATCAAGGGAATCATCCCTTCTTATTGCATGCATAAAATTCTTCTAGAAGAAGGTAGCAAGCCTACGGTTGAGCAGCAAAGAAGACTATCTGATCATGAAAGAAGTAGTGAAGAAGGAAATTCTTAAATAGCTGGATGCATGAATTATTTATACCATTTCTGGCAGTTCTTGGGTGAGTCTGGTTCAGTGTGTACCAAAGAAAGGAGGTATCATAGTGGTTACTAATGATAAAAATGAGTTCATCCATTCGGACAGTCACGGGATGGAGAGACTGTATGGATTACAGAAAGCTGAACAAGGTCACTAAGAAGGATCATTTCCTTTTGCCCTTCATTGACCAGATGCTTGACAAATTGGTTGGTCATGAGTATTACTATCTTCTGGATGGCTATTCAGGTTACAATCAGATTTGTGTCGCTCCAGAAGATCAGGAGAAGACTACCTTCACTTGCCCATTTGGTACTTTCACCTTCAGATGAGTTTCTTTTGGTCTGTGTGGTGCACCAGCTACATTTCAGAGATGTATGATGGCCATCTTTTCTAATATGATTGTCCAGAATGTAAAGGTGTTCACGGACGACTTCTCTGTATTTGGCAATTCTTTTGATGAATGCTTGCAAAATCTTGGAAACGTTCTCAAGAGGTGTGTTTAGACCAACTTGGTTCTCAATTGGGAGAAATATCACTTTATGGTGTGATAGGGCATTATCATTGGGCACAAGGTTTCGAGTAAGGGTCTTGAAGTGGACATAGCCAAAGTGGGGGTGATCAAAAATCTTCCTCCACCTAATTCTGTTAAGGGAATTCACAGTTTTCTTGGTCATGCGGGTTTCTATAGATGTTTCAACAAGGACTTTTCTAAGATTTCGGAGCCATTGTGCAGTTTACTAGAGAAAGATGTCCCTTTCAAGTTTGATGATGAGTATGTTAGGTCACACACACACTGTAGAGGTGGTGAATACAGTGTATAGTACACTCAAATCGAACTTAAAGAACTTGAGTAACAGAAAACAAACTTTATTGAAACAATAAACTCTGTTACAATATGGAACTGTTACCTCTCAGTGATGAACAAATATCATGAGAGCTGCTAGGGTTATATATAATAATAACTTCGATAATGATAACACTTGTAGTGTAAACCCTATGCCTGTGTTTATATACTACACAGTTACAAGATAATCGCTAATTGATATGGAATATAATTCTGCTTCCTAAAATATATCAATCAGATATCTTCTATTCCAAGTATTCCATTCTTCACGGAATTCCTTCTTCATGCATATCTCTTCTTATGTTTTATCTCTATCTTCTTTCCTTTAATCAGCTACTGTCCTTATCTGATCGTCCTTCAGCACTTAAGTTCTGATATCTATCTTCTGATGATTATCTCCTGATAATATAAGTACTGATATCCTTAAGTCCTGACTTCTAGTATAAGTACTGATCAACAGTTAAGTACTGATCTATCCTGTTCACACAAGATCTGAAAGCTAAACATAAGACATATTAGCCATAACATTATCAAATATATCTAACAATCTCCCCAAACTTGTAAATTAACAAAATATACAAGTTAAACAGATATTTGATGATGTCAAAAACATTAAGTACAAATGCATGAGAAATAGACTAGATAACTACAACTTACAGTCCTTAAAGTTTTACCAATTTCAACTTCTGATAACAAGTTCAATCTGCATAAATATCAGAATTTAAGCAGTTGTAGATCTTCGACTTGGCTTCATCAACTTCTGATCTCTCTGATGTCAGGAGTTGTTCTGAGATAGTTCTTTAACAAACATTTCTCAGCATATCTTAGTTCATCAATCATTCTCCTTTTAACACCTTTAAGCTCTGCAGTATCTTCACCAGTTTGAAAGATTGCAGCTCTGAGATCATTAATCTTTGCTTTCCTTAACTCCTGGTCTAGTCTTATGAAATAAGCTTTGTCAGATTCAAGATTGAATTCAAGTCCCTTAATACCAAGATACGTTCTGATCTGTGCAGTATTAGGCTTCATATCAACAATATCCCCATTGTGATCTCTGTACTTTGGAACATATCTGCTGTCAGACTTAACAGAATAAAGCCTTTTCTGTCTCTGAATCTGTTCTTTTAAGTAGTTTGCAGCAGTCTCTGTTATTCTGTCATCCACTTGAAGTAAGAAAAGTACATGCTCCAATTCTTCAAAATACTTCAAAGGAATGGCATTTTGTCTTATATGATAAACCCTACCATCTGTCATGAAATACAACATGATGTATTCTTTCAAGTAGGTATGGTAAACCATCTGTACAGATTCTAGTTGATTCAATCTCTCAGGAGTTGCTCCAATACCTGGTTCACTCAAGGAAGTTGGATCATCGATAGTGTTGTGTACTCTTCTTTCATCAGCACTTCCCAATCCAGTTTTATCTCTAGCTTCCTTTCCAGTAACTACTCTTGCTTCAAAACCACTTGGAGTAGTCTTCAAAGATTGAGTCTGTTTTGCTTTAGTGAATCCTGGTAGGAGTGTTTTAGATCTATTTTCTGATATCAAGTTAACTTGAGCACTGTCAAAGGTTACTTGCTTCTTCTGAATATCAGAACTTACAATTTCTTGACTCTGAACAACTTGAGCCATGTCAGAGGTTGTTTTAAGAACTTTTCTTGAAGTCAGAGCAAGATCATCTTTTCCATTAGTAATTTCTTCTTCCTCAGGAGGTACATAAGGCTTGATAGGTTCACCAACCTTTTCTTTACCCTTGGATCTTGGATCTATCTGTGGTTGTGATCTAGCCAAAGTTTCTTTAGTATGTATCCTTTCTTTGATCACAATGCCTTTAGGTTTTGGAAGTAACTTTTTACCAGAAGCTTCAGATTTAGATGTGACTTTCTCTGATTTAAGTCTGGCTTCTTCTTCCTTTAAACTTTCCAAGTCCATCCCTGGATTTTCTTGAAGAAATAACTGTCTTGACATTTCCTCATCAAGATCTAGAAGTTCATCAGAACTTATCCTTTTACCAGCAGCAGAACTTATTCTTTTCCCAGTATCAGAACTTGTTCTGTGACTATCTTGTCTTGATGTAAACCTTCTACCTTGACTATGACCACTACCCATTCCAGAGTTTCCTTGGTTATCTTTTCCATCATCCTTTCCTTGCAGTGTCTTGTTGGTTTTGCATTTGGACTTAATTACCTTCTCCCCCTTTTTGGCATCAGCAGGTAATAAAAGAGAGATAAGTAGTTCCACAGAGGTCTGGATTTCAGTAAGTTGCGATTGCTGAGAAGCTTGATTTGTCAGAATTTGATCAATCTGAGCTTGTTGCTTCTCTTGAGTTTTCTCAATATAAGCAACCTTGTCAATGGTAGGTTGGAAGAACTTTTTCTTATCAATTTTCCAAACTTGTTCCTGTTTGATAAAGTTCTCCTGAATCTTGTGTAGCTCTGCATGAGTGTTAGAATGAAGACCTTGTAGATGTTTAGTACTCAATGCAGTGACTCTAAGCTGGGTTTTAAAATCATCAGAATGTAACATTTCATCAGCTTTAGTCAAGTGCTCAGCAAGATGTAAAGCATTTGGAACACATGAAACTGAGTTCCATTCCTTAGTCCACTCCTGACCTGCAGGAGTTTCACTCCAAGGTACTGGTGCATCCCTGATAACAAACTCCTTTACCAGTTCAGACTTAGGAAGAGTCAGTGGAGGAGTATGTCCTGAAGGACCTGCTTCATCAGCATCTACAGTTGTAGCAGCCTCACCAGTATCTCCAACATTTGCAGCATCAGAACTTAGAGAATCAGTATCTTCTGATAAGACAACAGTGTGAGTAGCAATGGAGGCTTCAGCATCCTCTAATTGCTGATCTGATATTAAGTTCTGATCAACAGCCATATCCTGATGCTCACCTAAAATCTGATCATCAGCATCTTGATGCAGAGAAGGTGTTAGTGATAACTCAGGAGTTTGAACAGCATCAGTAACAGGTGTTGTGGAAGGATTATTTGCTGTTGGAGCTTCTAAGAAAAGTATTTCAGGCACAACCAGGTTCTGATTATCAATTTCAGCACTTGTGCCTGGATCAACAAGAGACACAGAAGGTGAATTAGCCTTGTCAGATACAGGTTCCTGAGATGGAGTTGATGGAGAAGAAGTGACTGGAGCAAATTCCTTGTCTTGTGAGATCAGAGATTCCTGATCCCCTTCCTTAGCTGCTTCCTCCTCATCATCTGAAACTGGCCTTTGTGCCCTCTGTTTCTTGTACTTCCTTGTTGATTTGGATTCCTTGGGAGTTTCAGGAACCGTCATACGTCTAAGCCTCTTGAGAAGCCTAGAACCCCCAATTGCAGAATCCTTCTGAGAAGTTGCCTTCTCAGCTTCATTGACCACAGGTTCTGAAGAAGGAATCTGATCCTCAGAATCTAATTCATCTCTCAAAGTAATTCTCCTCCTCTTTTGAGGTGTGTGAGGAACAGTCTTTGTTCTCTTTGGCTTAGAGGATGTAGGCTTCACAGTAGGTGCTGAAGAAGAAGGTTGAGCAGTCTGTGAAGTGGAGAGATAGGATTGGAGATAAGTTCTGAGGGTAGGTTGAGTAGAATGAGAGGTAGGTACTGAGGTTGATGGATTTTGGTTATGGTGAGTTGGTTGAACATTTGAGTAAACAGATTTGTAAGTAGCGGGATCAGCATGTACCAGAATCTGTTTCACAGACTGAGGAATCTGTAATTGTCTCACGATTGATTTCTTTGTGTCAGCATTTATCAGGTCGTTAAAGTACCTTTTTACAACCTTAAAAGGTGGGGTTTGAGTGCTGACTAACTGGGGTTCAGCAGTACAATACGTATAAATAAGTTGACAGAATCTAGCAAAATAAACAACATCTCGATCCTCTGTCATCCTATCCCCAATAAAACCAATTAAAGCAGTTGCAAAATCAAAATGAGTTTGATTGATAATTGCATACCTGATGTGCTGACTCATAATGGGAATAGCATCAAAATTTGAACACTTGTTGCCAAAAGCCTTGGTGATGCAATCGAAGAAGAAACTCCATTCTCTTTTGATATTAGCCCGTTTCAACTGTCCAAGTTTCGTCAGACTCTTTTCATATCCCAAATCAGTCATTAACCCCCGAAGTTCTGATTCCTCTGGTATAGAGAAGGTACAATCTTCTGGAAGATGTAATGCTCTTCGTACTGTACCAGGAGTGACTACATTGGATGAATCACCCACTTGGAAGATAATACTGGAAGTTCCTCGTTTACCACCATCATCAAAAATGCCAGTCCTCCAGAACCGCAGAACTTGTTGACTTGAAAATAATTCAGGCTGAGTTAAGGCGTACCCAACCTCACTATGTGCAAGCATGATCAAGAATTGCAGCATAGTTGTTTGGAACAAACTTTGCTCCATCAATGATTAAATCCTTTGGTGCCATGTGAAAAAATATTGAGATTCAAGTATGCCTGTTAGGTGTTTGAGATAATGTCCAGTTGCCTTGTTTCAAGGAAAAACCGTTCCATTTATCAAGAGACACAGTTTTAATTCAAAATTTAAACCGTTAGCACTGATTGAATTATTTTTCACTGCAACATTAATATTCTGAAAATGAATCATGTTAAAAATGACGGAGATAATTTCGATGAATAAGTGCTGACAAAGAATCAGAACTTAAATAAAGACAAAATTTAAATGGTCATCAGAATATCAAGCAGGATTTAACAACACAAGATAAAATAACTCAGAGACAAAATCTTGAAGTAAAAACAGTTTTCATTAATATATCAAGTCAATACATATATGAAATAGAAAGTACATCAATACAAGATTTTCCCTAAGCTTCTAATCCTAACGTCAACAGCTTTAGTCCTAGCTAAGAAGCCTGACAAAGCTGAGGATGAAGAAGAACAGGAAGAAGACGAGATTAAGTCATCTTCCTCTTCCTATCTTCGACGAACAAGATGGCGAGTCGTATGATTCGCTCTTGCTGACGGATAGCTTCCCGCCTTTCCTCCTCCAGGCGCTCCAGATGGCGATGATAATCCATCCCGAAGAATAGAAGGTGAGCCAGCACCTCCCGTGGGACAGAGTCCCAAATCTCCTCAGGAATGGCTGTTACATGCCACTCCTGCTGCCAGTCGGCACAACTGAGCTCCATTGTGAAGGTTTGTGTGTTCAAAAACATGTTGTATCGAACCAGCCAAATTCAGCCATTTGTGATAGTAAATGAAAAACAAGACTGAATTTGTGATAAAAGTGTGATGAGAAGACTAATGTGAAGTGGCTGTTTATATAGGCAAGAGAATGCCAAGAGACGCAAAGATATTGAATGCTGACAGGTAGAATTAATTCTACCTCGTCTCCCTAGACTTTGAAAGAGAATAACAGTCATTGGAAAGAGGAATCATGGTCTAGACCGCACAAGACACAAGAAACAGTGGACTGTTCAAGTACAAAACCATTAATCCTAATCATAGTGACTATTAATCTTCCACTTCAAAATATGCGAGTACAAACTGAGACTGTTATTAAATTTCATTCAAAGATAAGCCAAGTAAAGGATTAGACTGAGAAATCAGAACTTAGACCTATACCAGAACTTAACAGTCATCAGAACATAATTTCTTAACTCGAAAAAGGAATGCTCATCTTAGTAAATCCTCATACAAGTTCTTAGTTATGAACGTCAGAACTTAACCATCAGAACGTGTAACTAGAACTTGTCCTCAGAATTTGTGCAAAAATGACATAATGACTGTTTATCTAAAATAACATAGACCACCACCGAAATTTTCATCATTCAGATGGAGTGATTAGTGTGTGCATTAAGCTAAAAGCAGACAAAGAGTAAAGTCTGATTCACTTCAGTATATCTTAGAAATAAGGCAAAACTAAAATTTTGCTAAAGATCTGTCATTGTCCTGAAACCTACTGATGAATGAGTTCATGCTTGAGTCCGCCTCAACTAGTTTGTGCTCATTTTATGCATCTTTTGAAATTCTATTTTACAGTGGCTTCTCAGTGTAAGTGAGTCACGACTGTTTATTAGAATTTATGCTAATATCAGAGTATTTCTCCAGTAATCATAGAGTGTGAAAAGTCACCAAGAAAATATTTTGCTTTTCTAATACATATTTACTTAATACCAGCAATGCACTTGGGTCGTCCCTTTCACATTTTTACTCTAGATCTCAAAGGAGTACCTGATTTTATTCTTTAATCTTTTTGCTTTTTCTTTTGATAAGGGAGGTTTATCAGCACTTAGTACATTCAGCAGTTTAACGAGTATCAGAACTTAACAGATGAGTAGCATTATTCTAATTTGTGACTTAGTAATAAGATATACAAAGTGAACTTAACTAAGCTCAGTTATCAGAATTTGCTAGTGTCATAAGATTTCCATTGAAATAATTACTTCTTCCATGGAGTCATTTGTTTATTGAAGATTACTAGGTCAGTATCTAGCACAGTTATCCTCATAGGATTGAATAGGTACTAGAACAAACATATCACTTATCAGAGTTTAGAAACATATATCAGACAACAGTCAGTACTTAAAGACATTTATTAATTAAGCACAGAATACACAATGATATTAATTCTGTAAATACTGAGCATAAAGTCTGATAACACAGAACAAGTCTAAGAAGATTTAAAGAAAGAACCTGAAACCATTCCAAGTTCATTTACCAATCTTGTAAAAGTAGCTTCACATAATGGTTTTGTGAAGATATCTGCCAACTGTTGATCTGTGGGAACAAAATGCAATTCCACTGTACCTTCATCCACATGTTCCCTGATGAAGTGATACCTGATGCTGATGTGCTTTGTCATTGAGTGTTGAACTGGATTACCTGTCATAGCAATAGCACTTTGATTATCACAGTAAATAGGGATTTTGAAATATGTTAACCCATAATCCAGTAATTGATTCGTCATCCAAAGAATCTGTGCACAACAGCTTCCTGCAGCAATATACTCTGCTTCTGCAGTTGATGTGGAAATTGACTTTTGTTTCTTGCTGTACCAAGAAACCAATCTGCCTCCAAGAAATTGGCAGCTTCCACTTGTGCTTTTCCTGTCAATTTTGCAACCTGCAAAATCTGCATCTGAGTAACCTATTAGTTTAAAATCTGATTCTCTAGGATACCATAATCCCAGAGCAGCTGTTCCTTTAAGATACTTAAAGATTCTTTTTACAGCTGTTAAGTGAGGTTCTCTTGGATCTGCTTGAAATCTTGCACAAAGACAGGTAGCATACATGATATCAGGTCTACTAGCAGTTAGATAGAGTAGAGAGCCAATCATACCTCTGTAGTCAGTAATATCTACTGATTTACCGATATCCTTATCCAGTTTTGTTGCAGTGGCCATTGGAGTGGATGCACTTGAACAATCTTGCATTCCAAATTTCTTTAGCAAGTTTCTGGTGTACTTGGTTTGACAAATAAAAGTACCTTCCTCATTCTGCTTGACTTGAAGGCCCAGAAAATAGCTAAGTTCCCCCATCATACTCATCTGATATCTTGACTGCATTAGTTTGGCAAACTTATTGCAAAGTTTGTCATTTGTAGATCCAAAAATGATATCATCAACATAAATCTGGACCAGAAGTAAGTCCTTTCCATGGTTGAGGTAGAACAGTGTTTTATCTATTGTCCCTCTGTTGAATCCATTTTCCAGAAGAAACTGAGCTAAAGTCTCATACCATGCTCTAGGAGCTTGCTTAAGTCCATAAAGTGCTTTATCAAGCCTGTAGACATAATCTGAATGTTTGGTATCTACAAAACCTGGAGGTTGTTCAACATATACCTCTTCCTCCAATTCTCCATTGAGAAAAGAACTTTTCACATCCATTTGAAAGACAGTAAACTTTTTGTGAGCAGCATAAGCCAAAAATATCCTTATGGCTTCTAACCTAGCAACTGGTGTAAATGTTTCATCATAATCAATTCCCTCCTGTTGAGAATATCCTTTTACAACCAGCCTTGCCTTATTTCTTGTAATTATGCCATCACTATCAGTTTTGTTTCTGAATACCCACTTTGTACCAACAACAGATCTATTCTTTAGTCTTGGCACTAGGGTCCAGACTTTGTTTCTTTCAAATTCATTCAACTCTTCCTGCATTGCTTGCACCCAATCAGCATCTTGAAGAGCTTCTTCTACTTTCTTTGGCTCAGTCTGAGAGAGAAAAGAATTGTATGGACACTCATTTGAAGTACCTGTTCTAGTTCTGACACCTGCATCAGGATTTCCAATTATCAAATCAGATGTATGTGATTTTGTCCACTTCCTTGCAGATGGAATGTTTTCTCTAGAACTGGATGCTCCCTCATGATCCATGCTATCTTCATTTTCATTTTCTGATGCTCCCCCTGAAACTATGCTCTCTGAGTTGGATTCTTCAGTATTTAGATTTTCAGCACTATCAGAACTTGGCTTATCAGAACTTGACGAATCAGAACTTGAAGAGCCAGATGCATGTTCTGATGTTTCTTGAGATGTGGTAGAATCTTGAGTATGCTCCCCCTGCATAGGTGCATCTTCCTTTAACGTAGTCACCACAGTTTCAATAACATCAGAGTTTAATCCGTCAGAGTTTGTAGTATCAGGACTTAGACTGTCAGGTTTTTCAGTATCAGAATATGAGTCTTCATTTTCAAATCTCAGCTGATCATGATCAACGAAATCTTTAAGACCAGTGATCTTCTTGTCATCAAAAGAGACATTGATAGATTCCATGACCACTTTTGTTCTCAAATTATAGACTCTGAAGGCTTTTGTGGAAAGTGGATATCCAACAAAGATTCCTTCATCAGCTTTTAGATCAAACTTTGATAGCTGTTCAGGATGAGTCTTGAGAACAAAACACTTGCATCCAAATACATGAAAATATTTCAGATTTGGCTTCTTTTTCTTCACCATCTCATATGGTGTTTTTCCATGCTTGTTAATGAGTGTTGCATTTTGAGTAAAACAAGCAGTCTGCACAACTTCAGCCCAGAAATAGGTTGGAAGCTTTGCTTCTTCAAGCATTGTACGTGCAGCTTCAATGAGAGTTCTTTTCTTCCTTTCAACAACTCCATTTTGCTGTGGAGTTCCAGGAGCAGAAAATTCATGCTTTATTCCATGGCTTTTGCAGAACTCTTCCATTATCAGATTCTTGAACTCAGTGCCATTATCACTCCTTAGAATTTTCACAGAATCTTTGACCATTTTATCCAGCTGTTTGACATGATCAATCAAGATAGATGTAGTTTCACTTTTTGTGTGCAAGAAATACACCCATGTGTATCTGGTGAACTCATCCACTATGACCAACGCATACTTCTTCTTTGCAATAGACATGACATTTACTGGACCAAATAGATCAACATGTATAAGATGATAAGGCTCAAGAATTGATGATTCAGTCTTGCTCTTGAATGAAGATTTTCTTTGTTTGGCTTTCTGACATGAATCACAAAGACCATCAGGAGCAAATACTGTGTTTGGCAATCCTCTCACAAGATTTTTCTTGACCAGTTCATTTATATTGTTAAAATTTAAATGAGAGAGTTTCTTATGCCAATTCCAGCTTTCTTCAATTGATGCTCTACTTAACAGATAGATTGCAGAGCCATCAGCACTTGTTGAAAGCTTATCTTCATAAATGTTACCACGTCTATATCCTTTCAGAACAACTTTGCCTTTAGATTTACTCACAATTTCATAGTGTTCTTCAAAGAAATCAACATGATAACCTCTGTCACAGATTTGACTTATACTCAGAAGGTTGTGTTTAAGTCCTGAGACCAGAGCTACTTCTTTAATGATGACATTCCCAAGATTGATATTGCCATATCCCAATGTTTTTCCAATGTTGCCATCTCCATAAGAAACACTTGGGACAACTTTCTCCATAAAGTCTGATAGCAGGGCCTTATTTCCATTCATATGACCTGAACATCCACTGTCCAGAACTAGAATATTTTTCCTGTTGCCCTGCAATCATAATGACCACTAATTATTAGTTTTAAGGACCCAGACTTGCTTGGATCCTTTGGTCTTATTAAGTTTGTTAACATTTGCAGCGGATTTAGCATCAGAGTTTATGTTAACATTTTTCTTATCAGAATTTACATTATCAGACTTTGAATCAGAATTTATACTAGAAGGAACAATGGAAACTTTCTTCAAAGAAGGTTTTATTTGATAATAATCATAGTACAGACTATGATATTCCTTACAAGTATAAATGGAATGCCATAAACTACCACAATGAAAACAAGGATTTTGTGGTTTGTATCTAACTGACTGACTCTTAACTCCTGATTTCGAAGGTAAGGAGTTAATATTCTTATTTTTCCTGCAAAAAGAAGCCAGATGGTTAGAACTTCCACAGTTATGACATGTTTTCCTAGGTGCATCAGGAATAGGTTTATAATCATTGCTTTTATTCACACCTTCCTTTCCATTCCTATTTTTCCTAGGTGATTTTACCTTGTTTGCATTCTTGACATCTTTCAGCTTATGCTTAAGCTGCTTCTTTGTCATTAAGCCTATGTTTACTTCAGCTGTCTTTTCCTGTTTTAGTTTGTCAGAAGTTAATTCCTCTTTAACTTCTGATTTCTCATTATCAGACTTTACAGTTACAAACTTAACAGGTTTTAACTTTGGCTTTTGCTTAACAACAGGCTTAATTTCTTCAGTTCCTTTATCATTCTTATTTTCTCCATAACCTAAGCCCTCTTTCCAATTTTCACTACTTAGCAAATTTTGAGTTGTTCTGCCAGAGTTAGTCCAAGTCCTGATTATTTCTCTTTCCTTTTCTAACTCAGTTTTTAGAGATTCATTCATTTTTAGCACTTCATCCCTAACATAAAAAGCATCATCTCTATCCTTCTGAGTTTGATGGAATATGACTAACTCTTTTTCTAAGAAATCATTTCTTTTCTTAAATGCAAGATTTTCAGAAGTTAATCTTTCACATGTTAAAGTTTGATCTCTATAGCTAACAAACATGGTTTTAAGATATCTTCTCAACTCATTAATATCATCAGTATGAAAAGCATAAGTAGTCTGAGGTACCTTTGTTTCAGCAGCTTCAGAACTGCTCTCAGCACTTTCTTTATCAACATTTGCCATTAATGCACAGTTCTCCTCACTTTCAGAGTCTGAGGTGTCTGTCCAGCTTTTCTGCTTTGTGACAAGAGCCTTGCCTTTGTCACCCTTTACCTTCTTGCAGTCAGGAGATATGTGGCCTTTCTCACCACAGTTATAGCATTTAACATTGGTGTAATCTCCTCTGTCAGATTTTTCTCCTCTCCCTTCAGATCTTCTGAAATTCTTCTTATCAGAACTTATGCTTTTCCTGGGAAACTTCTTTCCCTTTCTGAACTTCCTGTATGCAATCTTTGTGATTCCTTTCACCATAAGAGCACACAGTTTCATCATCTCCTCATCAGCATCAGTCTCAGGCAAGCTTTCAGAATCTGAGTCATCATCACTCTCAGAACTTGATGACTCAGTATCAGACTTTATGAAAAGAGCTTTACCCTTGTCTTTCTTTGAGGAAGCTGCTTTGGGGAATTCTTCTTCAGCCTTAAGAGCAACTGTCCTTGACTTTCCTCCTTTCCTCTTGCTTCTTTGTTCCATCTCCAGCTCGTGTGTCTTGAGCATTCCATAGATTTCGTCAAGAGTTGTTTCATCAAGATTGTAGTTGTCTCTTATTGTCGTTGCCTTCAAATCCCAGCATTCAGGAAGAGCTAACAGGAACTTAAGGTTTGAGTCTTCAAGATCATACTCTTTATCAACCAATGACAAATCATTCAAAAGTTTGACAAATCTATCATATAAATCATTCAATGACTCATTAGTCTTTGAGTCAAAGTGTTCATACTCTTGAGTGAGTATTGTCTTCCTGTTCTTCTTAATTGTGTCAGTTCCCTGACATCTTGTTTCCAGAGCATCCCATATCTCCTTAGCAGTCTTGCAGTTGATTACCCTGTTTGACATTACATTGTCAATGGCACTATGCAGTAAGTGTCGTACCTTAGCATCCTTAGCAATTGATGCTATGTCCTCAGCAGTATAATCACTCTTCTCCTTTGGTATAGTCGTTGCTGCTTCACCTGCAACTGCAACAGCGAGTTTGGTTGGTTTGTGAGGACCTTCCTTGATTCTATCCAGGTATTCTGGATCTGTTGCTTCCAGGAACATGGTCATCCTTACCTTCCATATGGGATATTCAGATGGTATCAGTATGGGGACTCTGATGGTCTCATACCGACTCTGAATTTGTGTCTTTGGTGGTTCCTCAGTTGTGGTAGGCTTAGTTAGAGTTTCTGTGTCCGACATGATTGTGTTTGGATCTTTAACTGTATGTAAGTTAACAGATAGGCTCTGATACCAATTGTTAGGTCACACACACACTGTAGAGGGGGTGAATACAGTGTATAGTACACTCAAATCGAACTTAAAGAACTTGAGTAACAGAAAACAAACTTTATTGAAACAATAAACTCTGTTACAATATGGAACTGTTACCTCTCAGTGATGAACAAATATCACGAGAGCTGCTAGGGTTATATATAATAATAACTTCGATAATGATAACACTTGTAGTGTAAACCCTAGGCCTGTGTTTATATACTACACAGTTACAAGATAATCGCTAATTGATATGGAATATAATTCTGCTTCCTAAAATATATCAATCAGATATCTTCTATTCCAAGTATTCCATTCTTCACGGAATTCCTTCTTCATGCATATCTCTTCTTATGTTTTATATCTATCTTCTTTCCTTTAATCAGCTACTGTCCTTATCTGATCGTCCTTCATCACTTAAGTTCTGATATCTATCTTCTGATGATTATCTCCTGATAATATAAGTACTGATATCCTTAAGTCCTGACTTCCAGTATAAGTACTAATCAACAGTTAAGTACTGATCTATCCTGTTCACACAAGATCTGAAAGCTAAACATAAGACATATTAGCCATAACATTATCAAATATATCTAACAGAGTACCTTGTAGCTTTTGAGACATTTAAGAAGAGTTTAATCACAGCACTTGTCATAACTGCACCTGATTGGATACAACCTTTTGAGATGATGTGCGATGCAAGTGACTATGCAGTTGGAGCAGTTCTTGGGTAGAGAAAGAAAAAAATATTTCATGTGGTCTCCTACGCTAGCAAGACCCTAAATGGTGCTCAACTGAATTATACTACTACGAAGAAAGAACTTTTCGTGATTTTCAACAGTTTTGAGAAATTTCGATCTTATCCACTTGGGACTAAGGTGACAGTTTTCACTGATCACGCTGCAATTTGATATCTCGTCTCAAAGAAGGACTCGAAGCCTAGATTGTTTAAATGGGTTCTTTTGCTTCAAGAATTTGAACTAGAGATCAAGGACAAAAAGAGGACTAAAAATCAAGTCGTTGATCATCTCTCGCGTTTAGGGAACCCTAAAGCTACTTCATTAGACAAGACTTTGATAAATGAGTCTTTTCCCGATGAGCAGTTATTTGGAGTGCAAGAAGAAGAACCGTGGTTTGCATAAATTGTGAACTACCTTGTAAGTAATATCATGCCTCCCGACTTATCATATGCTCAAAGGAAGAAGTTTCTACATGAAGTGAAGTGGTATATGTGGGATGATCCGTTTTTTTTTCGACAAGGAGCTGACCAAATCATCAGGAGATGTATTCCTTACAGCGAAATGGGGGGGGACTTGCGAGATTGCCATTCAGCGGCTTATGGAGGACATTATGGTGGAGAAAAGACAACAGCTCATATTCTTCAAGCAGGTTTATTTTGGCCGACCTTGTTTAAAGATGCTCACCAGTTTGTTCTAAAATGTGATCGATGTCAACGTGTGGGTAATATGTCAAAGAGGGATGAGATGCCTCTTAATGTGCTTCTCGAGGTTGAGGACTTCGATGTTTGGGGAATTGACTTCATGGGGCCATTTATCTCATCTTGTAACAATCAGTACATCTTGTTGGCGGTTGATTATGTGTCAAAATAGGTCGAAGTAAAGGCGTTTCCAACGAACGATGTGAAAGTGGTGCTTAATTTTCTTCACAGGCAGATATTCACAAGGTTTAGAACTCCAAGATTCATAATTAGTTATGAGGGGTCACATTTTTGCAATCGCAAGTTCACTGCTATGATGCAAAGGTATAATGTGAATCATCGCATTACTACGGCTTATCATCCTCAGACAAATGGTCAAGCGGAGGTGTCTAATAGAGAGATCAAGGGAATTTTAGAGAAAGTTGTGTGTCCATCGAGGAAAGATTGGTCTTTGAAGCTTGATGAAGCTAATTGGGCATATAGAACAACATACAAGACTCCATTGGGAATGTCGCCGTTTCAGTTGGTTTATGGTAAAGGGTGTCATTTTCCTGTGGAGCTCGAGCATAAGGCGTATTGGGATTTGAAGAAATTGAATCTTGACTTGGATGGGGATGGAAAGAAGAGAATGTTTCAATTGAATGAACTCGACGAGTTTCGACTTCAAGCTTATGAGAACAACAAAATTTACAAGGAGAAAGTCAAGAGGTGGCATGATAGGGGTCTAGTGCTCAAATCATTTTTTCCATGGAAACAAGTTCATTTGTTTAACTCTCGTCTCTGTCTTTTTCCTGGAAAGTTGAAGTCAAGCTGGTCAGGGCCCTTCATAATCAAAAATGTGTTTCCGCATAGAGCGGTGGAAATTTTTGAAAGTGATCTGGGCCAAGCATTCAAGATAAATGGTCAGAGGTTGAAGCATTACTATGGTGACACGAAAAACCGTGAGGTGGTGAGTGCCGTTTTATTGTCCATTTGAGCTCAATGTTCTACGTGAAGCTAGCGACGTAAAAGAAGCGCTTCTTGGGAGGTAACCCAAGTCTGTTGTACATTAGTAGGTAGAGGAAGCAAGAAGAAAGGAGAAAAATGCAAAAAAAAAAAAAAAAATTCAAGGCTAACTTCAGTAGCCAAGCGCGCCCATACTGATCAAGCGCACGACCGCGTTGTTTTTCCAGAAGGTAAGCGTGCCCAAGCTGATCTAGCGCGCGGCCGCGCCGGTTTTCCAGAAGGTGTGCGCGTCCGTGCTGTCCAAGTGCGCGGCCGCGCCGGGTCCTGTTCGAAAAAAAAGATAAAAATAGCAGTTTTTAAGGGAATTTCGGGATTTTTGTTATAAAATCAATTTCGAACCGAAATTTACTCTTCCACATCCTAAATTTCCCTCTCCAAATCAAACCCATTATTCCCACGATTCCCATAATCAATTCCCACTTTTATTCCATATCTAATTCTCATCTCTCCACCTATAAATACACACACTTATACACAAACATCTCCACCACTTCACAAATTCTCAAAAATTTATTTTTTATTCTCTCTCATTCAATCCCAATGGCACCGAAGAGACAAAGAACGCAAGTAGGCAGCAGCACCACCGATACTTCATCTGCAGATGGTGTGAGGCCTAGGTTTTCTACTCGTGAGGCTGAAGAGGAGTACACGAGGCTTCTCTTGAAGCCTATTGTTAAGGAGCGAGGTTTTTTGCCATCAGAAAAGGATGGTAAAGTGTTGGAGATGATTCTTGAGATGAGTTGAATTCCTTTTTGTGTGGCTCCCGCTGTTGTGCCCATGAATTTTGTGCGGGAGTTTTATGCTAACGTGAAGGCGGAGAATAATGGCTTCACGGTGGTTAGGGGATGACGGTAGAGTACAGTGCTGATGCCATTAGGAATGTGATTGAGCAGCCCGTGAGGAAGCCCGGTCAGGACACTTGGAATGATAAGACTCTCAAGGACTTCAACTTGGATCTGATCGTTGCGAATCTGTGTATGCCTAAGACTCACTGAAAGTTCAAGAGGGGCACTACTCACTACTCCACGTTCCCTGCGTCGTGCATGAACAGGTTTGCACGGGCTTGGAACTCATTTATTTATGCCAACATCATGCCATCTTCTCATGTGCATGAGATTACTGTGGAGCGTGCTCGTCTGTTGTGGGGTATTCTTCAAGGCGATTATATTGATTTGGGGATGGTTATTTATCAGGAGATTTTGAGATTCTTGAGAGAAGGTACCACAGGTGCTATACCTTATGCGTCCGTTGTGACGAAGTTGTGCGTGGCAGTTGGTGTTCATTGGCAGCAGCTTCAGCTTCCCAGTGCTCCTATTTACAGGTCTACATTGTTGAGTATGCAGGAGTGGTAGTGAGGGAAGCCCGATCCTAAGGGGCTTAGTTATACATATGATTATCTTCCAGGTGGTGTACCCATGGATCAGGCTACTGCGGGAGGTTTATCGCAGGCCCGTCGAGCAGATTGGAGAGCTCAGCTAGGAGAGGAGGTTGGTTCTTCGCAGCAGCAGCAACAGGAGGAGGCTGGAGCAGAGGTAGGAGCTGGTTTGAGTTCGACGCAGTATAGGCGTCTAGCGAGGAGAATGGATGCGATGCACGACATCCATAGTCGGTTTCCACATGATCTTACCCAGGAACTTGGGACAACTTTCAGATCCACCGGTGTTGACATCTAGTGGCCAATATTTGGTGAAGACTCTGTGTATCCACCTCCAGACAAGCCTGACACTCCACCAGTTGAGGGTGGCGATCCTGATTCGTAATAGGTATGCTTGTTTGTCTGAGTCGCATATAGTTTCATATTCATGATAGTTTAGTGCATATAGTTTGCATATTTTGCCATGTAGTAGTTTTTTTTAATTTTTGGTAGTTTCTTTATAATAGTTTGTTCATGTAGTTTCATGCACGTGTATAATAACATGATCCATTAGATGATTTTTCCGATTAATTAGTGATATTGATGTTAGTGTAGTGATGTCGTATTTAGTGATGTTAAGTCTTATCGAATTAATTTGCATGCTAGAGACAATTGTAATTCACTAAGTCTTATAGGTTGCTAAAGTGCTAGATCATGGTCATGGTTTGTTTGTTTGTCGAGGTTTAATCGCTTGTTTATATTTAGAATTTTGGATATTCTCTTAATAATAAAAGACATGGATATTTAAAAATTAGAGAAAAGTGGATTTCATTGCTAGTTGTTGTGGCTAGGTGTCAAATGGCTAGTAGCCGACTCATATTTATATGAGTAGTCTAGGGTTGAGCGAGATGGAGCGAAACACACTCATTCAGAAATTTGAAAAAAAAAGAGAAAAAAAATAATAAAAGAAAAAAAAAGTGTTATGTATAATTGATCACGAGTGGGCTCTTTAGTACTTGAGTTTTAAGTTCATAGGGGACTTTGTGCCTAGTGACCTAAGGCTTTTATAGTCTGGGATCCGCTAACCTAACGCTCGCTACATGGGTACTATTGTATAAGTCTTTTGTGGACCTCACTCATTGCATGATCAAATAAGCATATTTATGTTGTTTTGTTGTGAATAAAAGCGTGAATCCATTTTAAACTCCGATATAAGAATTGAAGTGTTATAAGTTATTTTGAGTCTAGCTTTTATTCTATTTATAAACTTGCGATTACTTTGATAAGTAGTGAGTTATGATTGTTGATCTAGGTGCGATAGTATATCTGTAAGTAGTTGCACACAAGCACGTCTTTGGTTTGTAGATTGATTTGTGAGGTTTGGTTGATATTTATGCAAATAACTACATTTGTTGAGGTGTTGCTTGTTGATTGGTTTAGTTATTTTAGGGGGATCGTTGCATTCATTTAGTTGCATTCATGCATTTTTATTTCTTATTTTTTTGAGTTTGTTTATGCTTGAGGACAAACATCGATTCAAGTTTGGGGGTGTGTTGAGTGACATTTATGACACTTTTTTTACGCTCCGTAAAGCTTTGAATTGGTGTATTTGTACTCAAGTTATTGGTGTTTTAATATATTTTCTAGTGCTTTTGCATTTCAGACATTAATATGAGAATTAGGTGAATTAGCATTGTTTTGATGCTAATATGGTGTTAGAATGGTGTCCAAGGAATAAAGCTCGCGAAGACCGGCTCAAATCCGCAAGAAAAAGAAGAAAGATGATTTTTTGGCAGAAGCCCAGCGCGCCCGCACTGATCAAGCGTGCGCCCGCGCCCAAACTACAGAGAGCCAGCGCGCCCACGCTGATCAAGTGCGCGGTCGCGCCAGGTTGGGTTTCAAGAACCCTGTTTTGAATAGAAGACTGATTTCTGGACTTCTCTGCTGATCAGGGCTGCTATATAATCATAACTTTAGTTCGTTTTTCATATCGTATTTACAAGGAGAGCTATAAGAAGACCGTGTTAGCACGATTCAACAAAGATGAAGAAGATCTTATTTTTACTTATGAATCTTTTTTCTAAGATGTAACTTGGATGCTAGTTTTCTTATTTATGAACCTTACTCTTGTTTCATACTTGGTTTTACTTATTCGTTATAAAGACTACGTTTGATATACCATGCTTTCATCGGAACCCACGTTGATGATGAGTCCAATTATGGGCTAATCGTAATCGTGGGTTCTAGCGGATTTATTTATGGATTTCTTTAGTTGATTTGTTTCGATGCTTTAGTGTGTGGTGATTGTATGATAACCTAGTATTGGTTGTGCTTATTCGTCTTATGAGCGTCGCGAACTTATAAGATAGTGTGTTAATTCTTACTAAAGCGAAAGTGAATTTAAGGATTTAGAACTTGCCATGCTAACATAGGTTCATGTATTTGTTATGCATGATTCGTGGGTAATTTTAACCATCATACTTGCCCTATATGTAATCAAGATAGATAACTTGTGCTTAAACTGTTATGTTGTCAAATTCTATAGACATATAGGGTCTCAATATAATTGGTGTCTATTCAACTTCTATCTCTTTTGTGGATGTCTGGTAGTATGCTATTCGTGCAACGAAAGTTGGTGTTTATCAGTTTCGTGTTATCTAATTAGTATCATCACCATTACATGCTAAGATTGAGAACGAAAAGGCTAATGAATGAAGTACTTAATGAAGTTAGAATCCCATATTTGTCATATATATTAATTCAATCATTCTTATTCTCTTAGTTATAATTGTTAGTTTAATACTTAGTTATAAACAACCTCAATTTGTTATCGTCTTAGCATTGAATAATAACCATACATTGTTGCTTAAGTGCATAAATTATAAAGTTAACCAAGCCAGTCTCTGTGGGAACGAATCTGATTTATATCTTATACTATTTGTGAACGCGTATACTTGTGTGTAATTTTAGCGCGTGTTTAGCGACTAACAGTGGTCATAATAGGCCAATGCGTGCCTTGGATCCCGTATAGAGAGCAGAGCTGTATGCCTTGCTCGGGGTTAGTGCGTGACTGATCAGCAGCCTAACCTTGGTTTTTAAAATGAAAAGTGAATATCCAATTCTAATCATTGCTTATCCGAAAACTTGATTCTTCTGAATCATTTCAATTGATCATTGTTTAACCTCAGTTATTGTTATTATGACTTGCTGAGCTAGTTAGCTCACTCTTGTAAACCTTTTTATATTTTCAACAGTTGAAAAGGAAATTGTTGGTAACGAGGATTCACAGTCCAGTGTTCGAGCTAGGATTCCAGGTTAAGTTGGATCGAGCTAGCAGGAGCTTTATATTGTAGATGAGTTATGCAAGATTGTAAGAACGATATCATTATCAATTGTAAGTTGAACTAGTTGAGATTTGGTACGATCTAATAAAAGTTAAGATTGTGGCTTGTTTCCATACTTTAACCTGTTGTGATTCGTGGTTGTGTAAAGAAGGGTCAATGCATATAATATATTATATACATGTTTATATATTGAGTGAGTATTGTGAACGCCAAACTTCTGACCCGGGTTTGGAGGGCGGAACACAAATTATTTAGATAAAATACTAAATCCGTATTAACAATATCCAATTCCAATTATCTCTTCCTCTTCTTCTCGTCTTTCTATCCCTATGTTCTCCTTCCCCTCTTTTCTTCCCCGCCTAAATCTATATCTCACCTAAATCTTTGCCGAGAAAGTGATTCGAATTGTAACCATAATACACACATACACACAATTGTATTAATAAAGTGCAGTTTTGAATTTGAGATTTTATTGACAAAAAGCGTGTAACACCCCCAGATCCGGGGTCGGGGATCCGGGTCGTCACGGTCTTTCTTTCCACAATATCACTTCATTTATTAATAATAATAACCTTATGATGTGACCCCACACTAACACACACCACAACCCGTTATAGTCTCAGAGATGAAATTGAAATAAGTACAAGTCTTTGAATCCACCATTTAAAAGTTATTACAACCCAAAATAATTACTTGATAAATTTACAGTTAATTGCCATTATCTGCCACAAGTTATAATTATACATAATTGATTCTCAAAAGTAGATGGTCTGATCTACAATAGATCTACCTCTGCAGCTATAGCAGCTACAACATCATCGGGAAGACGCGGGACGCTTCCCACGCGCTTGCGCTGGGTCTGCTGGAGTCTAGCCATCTCTCCTAACTGTTGTTGTGTGATGAAGAAATAAAGCAAGAGTGAGCCTTACAGCTCGCAAGATAATACATAGTGATAACAATAATATAAGTATCTAAATGGATACTTAATAGAATCTCTATCATGTGTAAGATAATTACTTACTAGATATAAGTAAAAACAAGGAATGGAGTTACCAATACTTCACCACACTTATATCATTTATAAAGCTACTTGAACTACCACTGTTCAAAGTATAAAGAGTTTTCAACAGTTCATCACATAGATGAGACTACAAAATAAGATTTGAATAGATTAAATCTTTGAAATATTATTAAAGGAAATGAAGTCATGATATACTTCATTAAGTTCTGATATATATATATATCCACATATACATCTTCTTTATACAATTTCCTGAAAACCTCTGTCATGTAAAGTATGAACAGAATTGCAATATCCAATAAATTTGGAAAGGAAAAGAATTTGGCATAAACCAGATATCTTGCTGATCAGGCAAAGATACCCATAAGTAACCCTTTTCTACTAGTAGATGGACGAATTCCCCACTGGTCATCACCCTGGTCTCAATAGGACCTTATGCTGGACTGCCACTCAGCCACTTATGCTTTTGATGGACTCCCACTGAGCCACTTACACTATTATGGACGCCCACTGAACCCATGTTGCTTATGCCGACTCAATAGATGGACTTACTTCCCGAACGTTGGGTAAGTAATCAAGTCATTTATCAAAACTGCAACCGTGTTGCGAATATAAAATACACCACAGAGCCGGATCCCTCAGGTTTTGAGCGAGTATTTAAATCCCCTTAAAAAGGAAGATCTTAAATAAAAAAATGAGTTTTGGGATCCGCTCTAACTTTTAAAAATCATTTTGAAGACTCGAAAACACTTTATAGAGTGTTTGGAGTAAAGCTGATTTAATGAAGTAAATCAGTCCCCAGAATATTTAGAAAATGACTGAATATTATTATTTAAATAATACTCCCATAAAGAATAATCTTTATAAAAATAATTGAAGTAGAAGTATTAAAACTTATACTTGAAACGAGTATTAAATAACCAAAGATATACTTATATGAAAGTACTATTTTTATTTGAATAATCGAAAATAAGTTTGATTATTGACACCTTATTCTTTAATAAAATAAAGAATATACCTCAGCAAATAATCGGAGTCATAGATCCTCAAATGAATATTCAAATAATATTCATTAAATAATATAAACTGAGTCATAAGCCCTCGAATGAATATTCAAATAATATTCAATAAATAATATAAAAGAGTCATAAGCCCTCGAATGAATATTCAAATAATATTCAGATAAATAAATAAAAGGAGTCATACGCCTTCGAATAATATTCGAAATAATATTCAATAATAAAATAAAGTTAAAGTATTCGAATAAACCTTATTCGATTAATAGTTTTGAAAACTATGACCATATATATATATATAAGTATATATATATATATATCCATATATACAAAATCTACTCGGGACCCTCGACTCCCGGTTTTAGAAAATATTTCCACCTTTAGGTCCCTATACTAAGGGTATATGCAAGTTACCGCTATCCTCTAGCATAGGTATTATCAACTGAACCAACAGATATATATATGGAAAGAATGCGAAACAGGCATGCATATATATATATACCATAGCAGCATGCTTCAATATATTGCATCATTTGCTAATTAACCAACATGCATCTATCGCAAGATAATGCAAATACATATATTCATCACAACAACAGTTATAACGGGTAGAAAAACTTGCCTGAGCGACTTGGGGGTGAGAAAGGCTCGGGACAAGTCTGGTAACCTATAAACAACAAGTAAGTTGGAATTAAACCAAAATCACTTGTAAATCTATACTTTAACTAACTTAGACTCTAACGTTTGATTTGCGCTCACTGATTTGCTTAAGTCACTCGGGTACCCTCGGCTCCACCATTTTTAATAATTTAACCTTTACGAGTTTTAAAGCGATTCCTTCGCGAGTGTCTTACCAACTGCCTAACACACTTACCATAAATGTTTCGTACATTAATTAACCCTTTTTGGTCTTTAACCTATGTTTCAAAGTAAGGCGAGGGAAAAAGTTTCGTTCGCGAAACGCCGTTACATGAAACAGTCGTTTCTCCTAAACCGTGCATCAGAATCGAACGAACTACATATCAAAACGAAGCTCGTAACATGAGCTATCTAAACATGGCAGTGGTCATATTCTAGAAGGGGGTTCTCGGGTCCTAATGTTATGCACAAAAACAGTCTAAAGAAAATCGGACGTTACGACGGCTATGTTTACGCGTTTTCCCAATTTTAAACCATTCAAAACCAACCCAATTCAACCTCAAATCCAACATACAACCAACATCCATCCTTATCACATCATAAAAACCCCAACCAATTCAATTTTAACATTCATACTTATGCCTAAGCTTAACTTTAACCATACTTAAGTTCTTTTAATCAAAACAACAACATTTACCATTCCATTTCAATACCAATTCAATCCCAAACTCTAAATCACCAACATCAAGCTACAATATCATCCTACTAATCAAAATCATCTTAGAATACATAGGAATCTAGGGTTTGGAGATGGTATACCTTCCTTGAAGTGGTGGGAGGAGCTAGGAAGCCTTAAGAAGCTTTGAGAAGTCTTAGGAATGCTTGGATCTTCAAGGAAAACAAGAAAAATTTCAAGTTAAAAACTTGAAAACACTATTCATAGTCTTCTTCTTTGATTAAATGAAGAATATTGAGAAGGAATTAATGGCTTAAACTCATGATATAGCCCTAACTAAGCATGAAGATGGTTAGGGAATTATCTTACCAATTTAGGAAGCTTGGATCTTTGATTTTGAATTTTTCTTGCCTTTTGAATAGTGAAAAGCCGTGAGCAATGAAGAACTAATGCCTTGGTTCTTTTTGATTTTTGATGAAGAATGAATTTACTTGGCTTGGTTGCTTGGTTTTTGTATTTGATTTAGTCAATTACCTTGTTGCCCTTGAATTTGTGTGGTTCTCATTCAACCACACCTCCTTCCTTTCCATGTCATGCCTATGTCATGTTGTGATATCATCTTTCCCTCCTTGTCCTCCTCTCATTGGTTAGGTGACATCACTCCCTCTAATCCCTTTGCTTAACTTCCTAATCATTTGCCTAATGACCGCTGATCTGTTATACGGGTCGCTTAACTTTCGTTTTCGTTTATCGTTTGAAGGATCATACCCGGGATCTTATTACTTAGGTTCCCTTAACCTTTCTCAATACATTATATTCCTTTTTATGATCCTCTATTATAATCCTTTAATTTAAATCCTTTTTATCTTGTTACCTTATACTCAATTCTCTCTGTATCTAGTGGATTTCCGGGAAAAACCAAAGTGTTCGGAATTGGATTCTGACGATCTTTACATACACTTATATACTACATAGAGTACTAATAATATCCCAGAATATCCATAACAGAACCCCTACATAGTGTGGCATGAAAAGTTTTCTCATTCAGCTAAAACACTATTCACAGGGGTTACAAAAAGTTGAAAATTTTGGGGGTTATTACAGTCTCCCCTCCTTAAAAGGATTACGTCCCGGAATCAAACAGAAAACAAATGGGGGTACTTTTCTAGCATTGTGCTCTCTAGTTCCCAAGTTGATTCTTCCATATTATGATTCTGCCATAGTACTCTGACTAGCTTGATCACTTTGTTCCGAAGCACCTGCTCCTTCTTATCTATAATCCTTACTGGTTTCTCCACGTAAGTTAGATCTGGCTGCATATCCACCTGCTCGTACTCCACTATGTGTCTGGCATCCCGATGATACTTCCTTAGCATTGACACATGGAACACATTATGAACTTGTTGCAAATTAGGGGGTAGGGCTAGCTCGTAAGCTAACTTTCCAATCCGTCTTAATATCTCAAAAGGTCCAATGTATCTTGGGCTTAGTTTTCCTTTCTTTCCGAACCTCATTAATCCCTTCCAAGGGGATACTTTCAACAGTACTAAGTCCCCTACTTCATATTCCTTATCCTTTCGGGCTAGGTCTGCATATTTCTTCTGTCTGTCTTGGGCTGCTACAAGTCGCCCTCTGATAAGATCCACTATATCTTTGGTCCTTTGGACCACTTCGGGTCCGAGCATCTTCCGCTCTCCTACTTCATCCCAGTATAAGGGAGATCGACACCTTCTTCCGTACAGGGCCTCATAAGGCGGCATTCCGATGCTAGCATGAAAGCTATTATTATAAGAAAACTCGATCAACGGCAAGTGATCATCCCAACTCCCTTTAAAGTCTATTGCACAGACTCTCAACATATCCTCTAGTGTCTGGATGGTCCTTTCACTCTGCCCATCCGTCTGGGGATGGTACGCGGTACTCATATTTAACTTTGTCCCCGCACAATTCTGAAAGCTCCTCCAAAATCTGGAGTTGAACCTGGGGTCTCGGTCTGAGACAATGGACGCTGGGACTCCATGTCGCGTCACTATTTCCTTAAGGTAAATGTCCACCAGTCTATCGACTGTATATCTCTTATTGATAGGAATGAAATGAGCTGACTTTGTCAGTCAGTCTATAATTACCCATATGGCGTCGTGATTGGCTTTCGTCCTTGGCAAGCCTACAACAAAATCCATCGCTATCTGTTCCCATTTCCATTCGGGAATCTCCAGGGATCGTAAGAGTCCACTGGGTCTCTGGTGCTCTGCCTTTACCCTTTGGCAAGTCAAACATTTGCTTACCCATTCTGCTACGTCCCTCTTCATGTTGGGCCACCAGTAATATTCCTTCAAATCCCTATACATCTTGGTACTTCCCGGGTGAATGAAATACCTTGAACTATAGCTTTCATCCAATATCTCATCTTTAAGCTCTTGAACATTCGGAACCCAAATCCGGTAGGAGTACCTCATTATCCCTTTATCATCTTTCTCAGTATGGATCTCCTCTCCAGTCATTGACTTTCTGCCTTCATTCATTATTTTCTCCTGGCACAATCTGATCTTTTCCAATAACTCTGGCTGCATTAAGATCTCAAAAAGTTTTTCAGTTCCGGTTCCGGTTACCTTTACTTCTATTTCCATTCTCTCAAAATCCCTTATCAACTCTTCCGAAGTCGTTATCATTCTAAGTCTTTCCTTTCTACTAAGGGCATCAGCCACCACATTGGCTTTCCCTGGATGATAGAGAATCTCACAATCATAGTCCTTGATTAGTTCTAACCATCTCCTCTGGCGCATGTTGAGCTCTTTCTGCGTAAATATGTACTTGAGGCTCTTATGGTCTGTGAAAATCTCGCACTTCTCTCCATACAAGTAGTGCCTCCAAATTTTTAAAGCAAATACTATTGCCGCGAGCTCAAGGTCATGAGTAGGATATCTAACCTCGTATTCCTTCAGTTGTCTCGACGCATACGCAATAACTTTACCGTGCTGCATAAGCACACATCTTAATCCTTTGTGCGACGCATCACTATATATCACAAAATCTCCTTTTCCGTCCGGCAATGCCAATACCGGAGCCGTTATCAACCTTTTCTTTAATTCCTGAAAACTGTTCTCACATTTCTCCGTCCATTCAAACTTCTCTGTCTTACAAGTAAGTCGTGTCAAAGGGGCTGCGATCTTCGCAAAGTCCTGAACAAATCTACGATAGTAGCCGGCCAATCCTATGAAACTCCTTACCTCTGTGGGTGTGGTTGGCCTTTCCCAATTTGAGACCGCCTCTATCTTGGAGGGGTCGACCAATACTCCTTCTTTATTGATCACATGTCCTAAAAACTGTACTTCATTCCGCCAGAATTCACACTTCGAGAATTTGGCATATAACTGCTCCTCTCTGAGTATTCTTTAGAGCTATCCTCAAATGCTCTGCATGTTCTGCCTCAGTCCTTGAGTAGATCAAAATATCATCGATAAAAACTATCACACACTTGTCCAAGTACTTCTTAAATACTCTATTCATTAAATCCATGAAAACCGCTGGGGCGTTGATTAATCCAAAGGACATTACCAAGAACTCATAATGCCCATACCTGGTACGGAACGCTGTCTTGGAAATATCTTCGGGTTTAATCTTTAGTTGGTGATATCCAGTTCTCAGGTCGATCTTGGAAAAATAAACAGCATCCTTTAGCTGGTCGAACAGATCGTCTATTCTAGGTAATGGGTACCTGTTCTTTATGGTTAGCTTGTTCAACTCTCGATAGTCTATGCACAGCCTCATGCTCCCATCTTTCTTCTTAACAAATAAAACTGGTGCTCCCCATGGAGACACACTGGGTCTTATCATACCCTTATCCAAGAGTTCCTGCAATTGGATAGCTAACTCCTTCATTTCTAACGGGGCTAACCGGTAAGGTGCTTTTGAAACTGGCGCCGTCCCTGGGGCCAACTCAATAGCAAATTCAATCACTCTATCGGGTGGTAATCCCGGAAGGTCTTGTGGGAATACATCTTCAAATTCGTTGACTACTGGAATATCTTGTAAGTTAGGCACCTCCTTCTGCGTGTCCACCACATAGGCTAGGTAGGCCTCATTTCCTTTTCGTAGCATCCTTTTAGCCTGGGCCATGGTCAAAAATTTCTGCGTCTGCCTCTTTCCTCTAAATATAACTTCTTTCTTCCCTGGGACATTTAGCTTAACTTTCTTCCCTTTACAGTCTATCTGAGCATCATTGCTAGATAGCCAGTCCATTCCCAAAATTACATCAAACTCTCCTAATTTAAAAGGAATCAGATCAACACTAAAGGATTGCTCCCCTATGCCTATCTCACAGGCGGGGTGAATCTGGTTAACAGGAATAATTTCATGATTGGCTATTTCTACTTGCAAGGGTTCTATCAAGGGTTCAACCTTGAGTCTTAACTTACGCGCAAAGTCCTTTGATATAAAAGATTTAGTTGCTCCCGAATCAAATAAAACATTTGCACTGACTGAATTTAGAGAAAGGGTACCTGCTATCACATCTGAATCTTTCATAGCATCCTGGACTGTCATGTTGAAAGTCCTCGCAGTAGGTGGCTTATTAGAAGCAGCCCTGCTTGCTCCCGAAGCTGCTGGTTTGTTCATTGGGCATTCCCTCTTCCAATGACCTGGGCGTCCACACTGATGACAAGTGGTGGTTGGAATGACGGCAGGGATTGATGATGGGCACTTAGTTGAATAGTGGCCTTCCCAACCGCACTTAAAACAGGTTACTGGCTTTCCTTTACACTCCCTAGTGTGATTCCTTCCACATATGTTACAGGCTGGAAATGGGGGTCGAGAATGGTTGGAATAGGACATTCTTGACTTCTGGCCGCCCTGGATCACACTCACACTCATTGGCCGCTTAAACCCAGTGTTCCTTCCTGGTAGGGACACTGCTCCTCGATTAAATCTAGTTGGGAAGCTCCTTCCTGCGGAACCTCCACCCATGCTCATACTTTTCCTCTTTATTCCTTTCTTCTCTCTTTCCTTCTGCATCTGTTCACTTCCGACTTCTACAATCGTTGCCTTTTACACCAGAGTGGCATAGTCCGTAAGCTCAAGGATTGCCACCCTATTCTGAATCCACGGTTTCAGTCCCTGCTGAAACCTCCTAGCTTTCTTTTCCTCGGTGCTCACAAACTCCGGCACAAACCTTGATAACTCAGTAAATTTCGCCTCGTACTCTGCTACAGACAAGTTATTCTGCTTTAGCTCCAAGAACTTGAGCTCCATCTGGTTTTCCATAAACCTCGGGAAATACTTTCCCAGAAACAACTGACTAAATCTCTCCCAGGTTATAATAGCATCTGTCTCCATGTTTTTCTTGGCCTCCCACCAGTAGTTAGCTTCTCCTTTCAGAAGGTAGGTAGCAAATACAGTCTTCTGTGCCTCCTCGGTACTCAAAATCTCAAAAGATTTCTCCATTTCCTTTAACCATGCCCTTGCCTCAACTGGGTCGGCAGATCCGTGGAACTCAGGGGGCTTAAGGGACTTAAAAGCCCTGAAAGAGTTTGCCACAGCATTGTTACTTCCTTGAGGGGGTGGGTTGGGTTGACGTTCCAAATTCTGCCTTAGGAGTTACATGAACTGGCCCATGGGATCCATGCCTGGGTTTGGTACTGGTTGCTCAACCTCGGTTTCACCTTCTTCAGCCTCTATCTCAAATCCCTCAACATCATATGTTTCCTCTTCCTCTTCATACAGGGAGTCATCCTGTTCCACATAATCCTCATCTTCCTCTTCACTGTGCTCCTGGTTCCTATCATCCTGGTTATGGCTTCCCTGGTCTTCAGATCCAGGGTTCGCCCTAGTTCCAATCTTTCTTGGCGGCATGATTCTGATAATAATAAAAAAAAAATTTTGGGAAAATTCAACGTTAGGTCACAATCATATACAACATTGTGCCTTGCACAGCTCTTATAATGGGGAGAACGTATATCGCAATTCTATTATTTTAAGAAAGTTCTAATACGAAGTGCAGTAATAATAATGATAAAAACAGTGATCCCGTCACTATGGAATTGAACCGAAAGGAAACAAATATATACTTAATGCGAGAAATACATAGTTTGATCTGGTCAAAAGTACAACAGTGCTACAGTCATCCATCCCAAAAGTGATACACAAGAGTCTATCTGTCTAGTCAGAAAAAAGGATGCTATATACAAGTCAACTATCCCGGAAAATTGGCTCTTACTAAGGCCTCGACTAACTAGACAACTAGACTATTCCATCATCAATCCTGAATCACACACCGGAGCGGGTCAGCTCCCATACCCTTTCCATCGCACGACGGAAGATATAGTCGGCCTGCCGCCTGGAGATCCTACCATGCCTGTCCCCCTGGAGCGATCTGAGCCTCGCTCGGGATGTGAGCTCTATCCCCGTAAGCTCCCTCCTCAAGGATCGGGGTATAGAAGCCCTAGTCTCATAAGCTCGGGTACGCCTACCCGCCCTCTCTGCATCCAACTCCCTCCTGGCCTCATCCAGTCGGCCCTCGGTAACAGCCACTCGGGTCCTCAGAACATCCTAAACATATCCATGAGCTAACGAAGACTGCCTGTGGGCAGGGTCAAGAGGTGGTGAATCCGGAGCCGCTGAGTGTGCCTCCTCGGTCTGCCTAGGCTCGGAAGTATGGGTCTCTGAGCTGTCATCATCAGGAATCCAGGATAGTGGTGGAGGGGTAGGGGCTCTGACCACCGGAAGTGTGGGTAATGGGGTACCAGCATACACTACCATAGGTCCAACATGCTCCTCAGCTACTGGGACCTCGTCCGGGTCCTCCTCATCTGGAATAGCAATAACCTCTGTCTCTGACTCCTCTGAGGGGTCCTCCTCATCTGAAATAACAATGACCTCCGTCTCTGACTCCTCTGAGGGGTCCTCCTCATCCTCCTCCATCTCAGGCTCCTCCTGATCCTCAACATCTAGCAATGCCTCATCATGCTCGCGCTCGAACATCTCAGGGTCCTCTATCTCAGGCGCCTACACATTAAACGAGCTAAGTTACTATCATGATACTTATAAGGGTTCCCGTAAGGGTTTTAACTGTCAGCACTACTTTAAGTAGTCCGACCATGAACTTGGCAAGAGTTCTTATTATCTTTGTGAGTTTGTTATTATATCGACGCATCATCTCTGAGGTTTATAACGTTAGCACTGATACCATTTCTGTAACACCCCCAGATCCGGGGTCGGGGATCCGGGTCGTCACGGTCTTTCTTTCCACAATATCACTTCACTTAATTAATAATAATAACCTTATGCTGTGACCCCACACTAACACACACCACAACCCGTTATAGTCTCAGAGATGAAATTGAAATAAGTACAAGTCTTTGAATCCACCATTTAAAAGTTATTACAACCCAAAATGATTACTTGATAAATTTACAGTTAATTGCCATTATCTGCCACAAGTTATAATTATACATAATTGATTCTCAAAAGTAGATGGTCTGATCTACAATAGATCTACCTCTACAGCTATAGCAGCTACAACATCATCGGGAAGACGCGGGACGCTTCCCACGCGCTTGCGCTGGGTCTGCTGGAGTCTGGCCATCTCTCCTAACTGTTGTTGTGTGATGAAGAAATAAAGCAAGAGTGAGCCTTACAGCTCGCAAGATAATACATAGTGATAACGATAATATAAGTATCTAAATGGATACTTAATAGAATCTCTATCATGTGTAAGATAATTACTTACTAGATATAAGTAAAAACAAGGAATGAAGTTACCAATACTTCACCACACTTATATCATTTATAAAGCTACTTGAACTACCACTGTTCAAAGTATAAAGAGTTTTCAACAGTTCATCACATAGATGAGACTACAAAATAAGATTTGAATAGATTAAATCTTTGAAATATTATTAAAGGAAATGAAGTCATGATATACTTCATTAAGTTCTGATATATATATATATATCCACATATACATCTTCTTTATACAATTTCCTGAAAACCTCTGTCATGTAAAGTATGAACAGAATTGCAATATCCAATAAATTTGGAAAGGAAAAGAATTTGGAATAAACCAGATATCTTGCTGATCAGGCAAAGATACCCATAAGTAACCCTTTTCTACTAGTAGATGGATGAATTCCCCACTGGTCATCACCCTGGTCTCAATAGGACCTTATGCTGGACTGCCACTCAGCCACTTATGCATTTGATGGACTCCCACTGAGCCACTTACACTATTATGGACGCCCACTGAGCCCATGTTGCTTATGCCGACTCAATAGATGGACTTACTTCCCGAACGTTGGGTAAGTAATCAAGTCATTTACCAAAACTGCAACCGTGTTGCGAATATAAAATACACCACAGAGCCGGATCCCTCAGGTTTTGAGCGAGTATTTAAATCCCCTTAAAAAGGAAGATCTTAAATAAAAAAATGAGTTTTGGGATCCGCTCTAACTTTTAAAAATCATTTTGAAGACTCGAAAACACTTTATAGAATGTTTGGAGTAAAGCTGATTTAATGAAGTAAATCAGTCCCCAGAATATTTAGAAAATGACTGAATATTATTATTTAAATAATACTCCCATAAAGAATAATCTTTATAAAAATAATTGAAGTAGAAGTATTAAAACTTATACTTGAAACGAGTATTAAATAACCAAAGATATACTTATATGAAAGTACTATTTTTATTTGAATAATCGAAAATAAGTTTGATTATTGACACCTTATTCTTTAATAAAATAAAGAATATACCTCAGCAAATAATCGGAGTCATAGATCCTCAAATGAATATTCAAATAATATTCATTAAATAATATAAACTGAGTCATAAACCCTCGAATGAATATTCAAATAATATTCAATAAATAATATAAAAGAGTCATAAGCCCTCGAATGAATATTCAAATAATATTCAGATAAATAAATAAAAGGAGTCATACGCCTTCGAATAATATTCGAAATAATATTCAATAATAAAATAAAGTTAAAGTAATCGAATAAACCTTATTCGATTAATAGTTTTGAAAACTATGACCATATATATATATATAAGTATATATATATATATATCCATATATACAAAATCTACTCGGGACCCTCGACTCCCGGTTTTAGAAAATATTTCCACCTTTGGGTCCCTATACTAAGGGTATATGCAAGTTACCGCTATCCTCTAGCATAGGTATTATCAACTGAACCAACAGATATATATATGGAAAGAATGCGAAACAGGCATGCATATATATATACCATAGCAGCATGCTTCAATATATTGCATCATTTGCTAATTAACCAACATGCATCTATCGCAAGATAATGCAAATACATATATTCATCACAACAACAGTTATAACGGGTAGAAAAACTTGCCTGAGCGACTTGGGGGTGAGAAAGGCTCGGGACGAGTCTGGTAACCTATAAACAACAAGTAAGTTGGAATTAAACCAAAATCACTTGTAAATCTATACTTTAACTAACTTAGACTCTAACGCTTGATTTGCGCTCACTGATTTGCTTAAGTCACTCGGGTACCCTCGGCTCCACCATTTTTAATAATTTAACCTTTATGAGTTTTAAAGCGATTCCTTCGCGAGTGTCTTACCAACTGCCTAACACACTTACCATAAATGTTTCATACATTAATTAACCCTTTTTGGTCTTTAACCTATGTTTCAAAGTAAGGCGAGGGAAAAAGTTTCGTTCGCGAAACGCCGTTACATGAAACGGTCGTTTCTCCTAAACCGTGCATCGGAATCGAACGAACTACATATCAAAACGAAGCTCGTAACATGAGCTATCTAAACATGGCAGTGGTCATATTCTAGCAGGGGGTTCTCGGGTCCTAATGTTATGCACAAAAACAGTCTAAAGAAAATCGGACGTTACGACGACTATGTTTACGCGTTTTCCCAATTTTAAACCATTCAAAACCAACCCAATTCAACCTCAAATCCAACATACAACCAACATCCATCCTTATCAAATCATAAAAACCCCAACCAATTCAATTTTAACATTCATACTTATGCCTAAGCTTAACTTTAACCATACTTAAGTTCTTTTAATCAAAACAACAACATTTACCATTCCATTTCAATACCAATTCAATCCCAAACTCTAAATCACCAACATCAAGCTACAATATCATCCTACTAATCAAAATCATCTTATAATACATAGGAATCTAGGGTTTGGAGATGGTATACCTTCCTTGAAGTGGTGGGAGGAGCTAGGAAGCCTTAAGAAGCTTTGAGAAGTCTTAGGAATGCTTGGATCTTCAAGGAAAACAAGAAAAATTTCAAGTTAAAAACTTGAAAACACTATTCATAGTCTTCTTCTTTGATTAAATGAAGAAGATTGAGAAGGAATTAATGGATTAAACTCATGATATAGCCCTAACTAAGCATGAAGATGGTTAGGGAATTATCTTACCAATTTAGGAAGCTCGGATCTTTGATTTTGAATTTTTTTTGCCTTTTGAATAGTGAAAAGCCGTGAGCAATGAAGAACTAATGCCTTGGTTCTTTTTGATTTTTGATGAAGAATGAATTTACTTGGCTTGGTTGCTTGGTTTTTGTATTTGATTTAGTCAATTACCTTGTTGCCCTTGAATTTGTGTGGTTCTCATTCAACCACACCTCCTTCCTTCCCATGTCATGCCTATGTCATGTTGTGATATCATCTTTCCCTCCTTGTCCTCCTCTCATTGGTTAGGTGACATCACTCCCTCTAATCCCTTTGCTTAACTTCCTAATCGTTTGCCTAATGACCGCTGATCTGTTATACGGTTCGCTTAACTTTCGTTTTCGTTTATCGTTTGAAGGATCATACCCGGGATCTTATTACTTAGGTTCCCTTAACCTTTCTCAATACATTATATTCCTTTTTATGATCCTCTATTATAATCCTTTAATTTAAATCCTTTTTATCTTGTTACCTTATACTCAATTCTCTCTGTATCTAGTGGATTTCCGGGAAAAACCAAAGTGTTCGGAATTGGATTCTGACGATCTCTACATACACTTATATACTACATAGAGTACTAATAATATCCCAGAATATCCATAACAGAACCCCTACATAGTGTGGCATGAAAAGTTTTCTCATTCAGCTAAAACACTATTCACAGGGGTTACAAAAAGTTGAAAATTTTGGGGGTTATTACAAAGCGGCTTCAAATTTTGGGGTTATATTAAGAAGTGAAGGGCATGTAAGCAGGGCTGTAAAGATATTTGTTTGATTTGGTGTGTTTAGATTTAATTTTGATTTGGCTGTTATTTGGTTGTGAATTTTCACCATCTCTATTTGTAAATCTATAAAAAATGTTGGATTTGAAGATAAAAAATTAGTCATGCTTGTTTTATGTTATAGTTAGTGTCTCTCTTTCATTCCTTGTTTTTCTAATTCCTTGTTTATTTGTTTCTGAATGTTTGAAGGCATAAAATTATATTTTGAGCAAAGTATTAATTAATTTGCTTCACTAACTAGTGTATGTATAATTAAAAATATTTGAATTTTTTTATTGAGTTTTAATGAGCCAAGTGATTTCGAGGATCTTGAGTCGAGCTCGAGCCGAACATACTAAAATTCGGCTTGAGCTCTTTTTTCTTAACAAGCACATTTATGGGTTCGAGCTCGAGATCGAGTTCATGAACGAACTGAGCCGAACGAGTCCTTAACAAACTCTGCCCGAGTTTATTCGCGAATAACTCGATTTGTGAAAAGTCCTACTTTTTCAAGTACCAATTTTTTAAGTGCACAACTTGGAGATAATCCAAGCTATATGTGGAGAAACAAGGTTGTTGCAGGAGCATTGCTACCGGAGAACATACGTTTGTGGGGAAAGTCCCTTGACTGCTATGTGCGGAAAATAGGGATATAATTGAAAATTTATAAGTATTAAATTTTATGAGAAGGCGTGATAAAAGGTGGGATGATGAAGTTAAAAATGATATTTTAAATAAGATAGACGCCCAGTAGATCAGAAATATCCCTCTGTCTGTAATGGATAGCCATGATTCACGTTTTTGATATTCGATGGAAATAGAGTGTTCCCAGTATAGAGGTGTTATTTTATGTTAGTAGGAATAGAATACATTTGTTGTAACCTTTCGGAAGAAATTATGGTCTTTAGTATTACAGTCAGTTTCAGTAACTTAATTTTTTTCCCAGCCGAGGTGCACTATTGATAGTTTGGAACATTAACTGCGACTTTAAACTAACTGTAGTACCGTCGATTTGTTTTGATCGGTTAAAATGATGTGAATAATGATGGGTAAATCAAAGCTTTACTTAATATAACTCACACACTTTGTTATGAATTTAGAGAGAACAAGATACACCAGAACGACTTACATCATGTTATTATGCAAACAATACAGATAAATAGAAATATGCTGCAACTGTGAGCTAAAAACTAGGAAACTAGGAAGCCACTATCCTAATACAAATGAACTACCCGTTTATTTCTCAACTACTACTCCTGCAAATTCTCCACCTCATGTAGACTTATTCAGCTGATGATCTGGAATACTGACAATGCCATAACGGAAACAAAGTGAATAAAGACACAAGTTTATATTAAACCAATAAATCTCCCCTGTAATCTAAACTTGCCCAGTTAAATCCTTAACTCCAAGAAGCCTCCTCATTTTTTCGAACTTAAATATTGCCAGTGATTTTGTTAAAACATCTGCACGCTGGTTCTCTGAGCTTACATGCTTTAACACAATCTCTCCTCTTTCAACGCACTCATAAATAAAATGGTACCGAATGTCTATATGTTTGTTGCGGCCATGAAACACCGGATTTTTGGCTAAGTCGATGGCTGATCTGTTGTCTATATATAACACCACAGGACCCATCTTTTTACCTGTTACTTCAATGAGTAAATTATTTAACCAGATGGCTTGACAGGCTGTTGCAGTTGCAGCCATAAACTCAGCTTCACAAGAACTCGGAGCTACACACCTTTGCTTCTTAGGACACCCATGTGATTAAACTTTCATTCAGAAAAAATGCCATACCTCCTGTACATATTCTATCATCAACGTGGCCTTCCAAGTCGCTATCCGAATATCCAGTTAACATATTATTTCTACTATCTTCAGTATATGTAAGACCAAAGTCCAATGCTCCTCTAATATACCGCATAATATGCTTAGCAGCATTTAAATGAACTGTCGTCGGTGTCTCCATGAACTTGCTAATAATTCCAATAGAGAAGGAAATGTCTGGTCTGGTATGGACAAGGTACCTTAGACCTCCAACTATGCTCTTAAAATAAGTTGCATCTACCGTTTTGCCTCCTTGGTCCTTCGTGATAACCTTCTTTGGATCCATAGGATACCTTGTTGGATTGCAATCCCCTAAAACAGCTTTCTCCAAGATCATTTTTGCATATGCTGTCTGTCTCAATTCTTTATGACCTGGACGCTGATTAACCTCGATTCTGAGATAGTGTGACAGTAAACCGAGATCACTCATTTCAAAACGCTCATTCATTTGCTTCTTGAACTGCTCTATGATCGACTTCTGTGTTCCAGTTATTAATAAGTCATCTATGTATACTGCTATCATCAATGTTTCCTCCCCAAACTTTTTCGTGTAAACCGCATGCTCATAAGGACACCTAACAAAATCAAGTTCCTCCAGGCACTTGTTCAATTTTGCATACCAAGCTCGGGGTGCTTGGCGCAACCTGTACAGGGCCATGCACAATTTATAGACCAGATGCTCTTTACCCTTCTTAACAAAACCTTCGGGTTGTGAAACATACACCTCTTCCTCGATTTCCCCATTTAAAAATGTCGTCTTCACATCGAGATGATGAACTTCCCACTTATTCTTTGCTGCAAGAGCGAGAAGCATTCGTACAGTTTCTAAGCGAGTAATTGGGGTAAAAATTTCTTCAAAATCAATCCTTTTTCTTTGCACGTACCCTTTTGCCACAATTCTTGCTTTATGCTTTACAATATTCCCACTGGTGTCTCTCTTTATCTTGTAAACCCATTTAAGATCAATCGATTTTTGCCCAGCTGGGAGTGTTGTCAATTTCCACGTGTTATTTCGTTCAACTGCCTCCAGTTCCTTATCCATAGCTTCTCTCCATCTCTTGTCTTTCGATGCCTGTTGGTAACTTACTGGTTCGTCTGCTGCTGTAAAATATAGCTTATCACCGTGTAATTCAATTTCTTCCGTGTTGGCATATACCTCAACAAGCGTTTTATAATTTTGAACTTTACTACTCGCTTCTGATCCAGAAGTCGAATTTGTAACACTTGTGGACTCTGTTCCAAATTCAGTACTTTGTGTATTTTGGGTTTCTCCAAGAGTTCTAACAGCATTAGAACTTTGTGTACTGCTCTCTCTCATTGTTTCGCCTCCCCCAGAATCAACAGTACCAAATACCACAAACGTTTCCTTTTGTGACATAGAGTCCTCATCATTCTGGTTCCAAGACCATGATTTTTGCTCCTCAAAAACTACATCCCTGCTTACATAAATTTTCTTACTCACTGGATCATATAAACGATAAGCCTTCATCCCAGGCTCCCTCCCCAAATGTATTACCATTTTGCTTCTGTCATCTAACTTCTTCATGTTTACACTTGATATACGCATATGTGCCATACAGCCAAATACAGGGATGTGCCCAGTGTGAGGTTTCATTCCAGACCAAGCCTCATACGGGGTGACACCGGACATAGCACGTGTGGGTAACCTATTCAAGAGATATATGATGTGGCGAATTGCCTCTCCCCAAAAGTAACAAGGCAACTGTAATAACCCCCAAAATTTTGAACTTTTTGTAACCCTTATGAATAGTGTTTTTGCTGAACAAGAAAACTTTTCATGCCACACTATGTAGGGGTTTTTATATGGATATTCCGAGATTTTATTAGTACTCTATATGGTATATAAGTGTATGTAAAGATCGTCAGAATCCAATTCCGAACACTTTGATTTTTCCCGGAAATCCACTAGATACGGAAAGAATTGAGTATAAGGTAACAGGATAAAAAGGATTTAAATTAAAGGATTATAAGAGAGGATCATAAAAGGATTATAATGTATTGAGAAAGGTTAAGGAAACCCAAGTAATAAGATCCCGGGTATGATCCCTCAAACGAGAAACGAGAACGAAAGTTAAGCGAACCGTATAACAGATCAGCGGTCATTAGGCAAACAATTAGGAAGTTAATCAATGAGGTTAGGGATGATGAGGTCATCCAACCAATAAGAAGAGGGCAAGTGAGGGAGGATGACATCACAAAGTGACATAAGTATGACATAAGGGGAAGGAGGTGTGGTTGATTTAAAACCACACAAAGTCCAAGGTTAATAAGGTAATTAACCAAAATCTAATAAAAAACAACCAACCAAAACAAATCAAAGCAAAAACACAAAATCATTTCTTTCTTCAACCAAGGAGCTGTCGGCTTTTCTTCATTTCAAGAAGAAGAAATTTCAAAATTCAAGTTCCAAGCTTCCTAAATTAGTAAGATAATTATCTAATACTCCTTATGCATAGATATGGCTATCCTATAAGTTTAAGCCTCCAATTCATTCTCAATCTCTTCCAAGAAATCAATGAAGAAGATAATGAATAGTGATTTCAAGATTTTTAACTTGATTTTTCTTGTTTTTCCTTTAAGATCCAAGCATCCCTAAGACATCTCAAGGCTTCTTAAGGCTTCCTAGCTACTCACATCACTTCAAGGAAGGTATAACATCTCCAAACCCTAGCTTTACTTTGTATATTAGGATGATTTTGATAGTTATGGTAAAAGAGTAGCTTGATGCTTGCATATTTAGAGTTTGGGTTGGAGTTCTGGTAAATCGGATGTTGAAATCTTATTGATTGGTTAAAGGACTTAAGTATAGTTTAAATTCAAGTTTAAGAATAAGTATGAATTGTTAATGTTGAGTTGATTGGGGCTGTTATGATGTAGTATGGATGGAGTTTTGATTGGGTTGTGAATTGGGATTGATTTGTGGTTGTTTTGGAATGGTTTAAATTTGGGAAATCACGTAAACATAGTCGTCGTAATGTCCGATTTACTTTAGACTGCTTTTGTTCATAACATTAGGACCCGAGAACTCCCTGCTAGGTTTTGACCATTGCCATGTTTAGATAGTTCATGTTACGAGCTTCGTTTTGATATGTGGTTCGTTTGATTCCGATGTACGGTTTAGGAGAAACGGCCGGTTTTAAGTAACGACGTTTCGTGCACGAATCATTACCCCTCGCCTTACTTTGAAACAAATGTTAAAGACCTTAAAGGACTAATTAGAGTATGAAACATTTATGTAAAGTGTAATAGGAAGTTGTTAAGACACTCGTGAAAGAATCGCCTTAAAACTCGTAATGGTTAATTTATTAAAAATTGTGGAGCCGAGGATACTCGAGCGACTTAAGTGAATCGTTAAGCGCAAAGCGAGCGTTAGAGTCTAAATTGGTTAAAGTATAGATTTACAAGTGACTTTGGTTTAATTCCAACTTATATGTTGTTTATAGGTTACCAGACTCGTCCCGAGCCATTTGTAACCCCCAGTCGCTCTGGCAAGTTTTCTACCCGTATAACTGTTGTTGTGATGTATATGTGTATATGCATGATCTTGCGATAAATGCATATTTGTTATTAGCAAATTCTTGCGATATATTGTAGCATGTGATATGGTATATATGCATGCCTGTTTCATATTTTTGAATTATATATCTGTTGGTTCAAATGCTTATTAGTTGCATAATTCATATGCTAGAGATAAGCGGTATTTGCGTATACCCTTAGTATAGGGGAGCAAAAGGTGAACTTTTTCTAAAACCGGGAGGCGAGGCTCCCGAGTATAATATATATATATATATGAATAGTTTTTAAAAACTATTAATCGAATAAGGGTTATTCGATAACTTTATATTATTTAATGAATATTACTTGAATATTCATCCGAGGACTTATGACTCCTTTTATTTTATTTATTGAATATTATTTTGAATATTCATTCGAGGGCTTATGACTCATTTTATATTATTTAATGAATATTATTTGAATATTCATTTGAGGATCTATGACTCCGATTATTTGGTGAGATATATTCTTTATTTTATTAAAGAATAAGGTGTCGATAATCAAACTTATCTTTGATTATTCAAATAAAGATAGTACTTTCGTATAAATATATTTTTGGTTATTTAATACTCATTTCAAGTATAAGTTTTACAACTTCTACCTCAATTATTTGTATAAAGATTATTCTTTATGGGAATATTATTTAAATAATAATATTCAGATATTTTCTAATATATTGGGACTGATTTACTTTATTAAATCAACATTACTCCAAATACTCTTTAAAGTGTTTTCGAGTCTTTAAAATGATTTTTAAAAGTTAGAGTGGATCCCAAAACTCATTTTTATATATTTAAGATCTTCCTTTTTAAAGGGGATTTAAATACTCGCTCAAAACCAGAGGGATCCGGCTCTGTGGTGTATTTTATATTCGCAACAAGGTTGCAGTTTTGGTAAATGAATTGATTACTTACCCAACATTCGGGAAGTAAGTCCATCTATCGAGTCGGCATAAGCAACATGGGCTCAGTGGGCATCCATGATAGTGTAAGTGGCTCAGTGGGAGTCCATCAAATGCGTAAGTGGCTGAGTGGCAGTCCAGCATAAGGTCCTATTGCGATCAGGGTGATGACCAGTGGGGAATTCGTTCATCTACTAGTAGAAAAGGTTACTTATTGGTATTTTTGCCTGATCAGCAAGATATCGGGTTTATGCCACAATTCTTTTCCCTTCCAAAAAAAATTCATTGGATGTTACAAACTCTGTTCATACTTTACATGACAGAGGTTTTCAGGAACTGTATAAAGAAGATATATATGTGGATATATATATCGGAACTTAATGAAGTATATCACAACTTCATTTCCTTCAAAAATACTTCAAAGATTTAATCTATTCAAATCTTGTCTCGTAGTCTCATCTATGTGATGAACTGTTGAAAACTCATTATACTTTGAACAGTGGTAGTTCAAGTAGCTTTATAAATGATATAAGTATAGTGAAGTATTTGGTAACTTCATCCCTTATTTTTGCTTATATCCAGTAAGTAATTATCTTGCACTTGATAAAGGATTCTAGTAAGTTATCCATTTAGATACTTGCATTATTGTTTACACTATATATTATCTTGTGAGCTGTAATGCTCACTCTTGCTTTATTTCTTCATCACACAACGACAGTTAGGAAAGATGGCCAGACTCAAGCAGACCCAGCGCAAGAGCGTGGGAAACGCCCCGCGCCTTCCCGTTGAGATCATAGCTGCTATAGCTGCAGAGGTAGATCTAACTGTAGATCAGACCTTCTACTTTTGGGAATCAATTATGTATAATTATAACTTGTGGCAGATAATGGCAATTAATTGTAAACTTATCAAGTAATCATTTTGGGTTGTAATAACTTTTAAATTGTGGATTCAAAGACTTGTACTTATTTCAATTTCATCTCTGAGACTATAACGGGTTGTGGTGTGTGTTAGTGTGGGGTCACAGCATAAGGTTAACTATTATTAATTAAGTGAAGTGATATTGTGGAAAGAAAGACCGTGATGACCCAGATCCCTGACCCCGGATCTGGGGGTGTTACAGAAATGTTATCAGAGCCAAGCGTTATAAACCTCAGAGATGACGTGACGATATAATAATAAACTCACAAAGATAATAAGAACTCTTGCCAAGTTCATGGTCGTACTACTTAAAGTAGCGTTGACAGTTAAAACCCTTACGGGAACCCTTATAAGTATCATGATAGTAACTTAGCTCGTTTAATGTGCAGGCTCATGAGATAGAGGACCCTGAGATGTTCGAGCATGAGCATGATGAGGAACTGCTAGATGTCGAGGATCAGGAGGAGCCTGAGATGGAGGAGGATGAGGAGGACCCCTCGGAGGAGTCAGAGATAGAGGTCATTGCTATTTCAGATGAGGAGGACCCAGATGAGGTCCCAGTAGCTGAGGAGAGTGTCGGACCTATGGTAGTGTACACTGGTACCCCTTTACCCACACTTCCGGTGGTCAGAGCTCCTACCCCTCCACCACTATCTTGGATCCCCTATGATGACAGCTCAGAGACCCATACTTCTGAGCCTAGGCAGACCGAGGAGGCACCCCCAGCGGCTCCGGATTCACCACCTCTCGACCCTGCCCGTAGGGAGTCTTTGTTAGCCCACGGCTATGTTCAGGATGTACTGAGGACCCGAGTGGCTGTTGCTGAGGCCCGGCTGGATGAGGCCAGGAGGGAGTTGGATGCGGAGAGGGCGGGTAGGCGTACCCGAGCTTATGAGACTAGGGCTGCTATACCCCGATCCTTGAGGAGGGAGCTGACGGGGATAGAGCTCACGTCCCAAGCGAGACTCAGATCACTCCAGGGGGACAGGCATGGTAGGATCTCCAGGCGGCAGGCCGACTATATCTTCCGCCGTGCGATGGAAAGGGTATGGGAGCTGACCCGCTCCGGTGTGTGATTCAGGACTGACGATGGGATAGTCTAGTTGTCTAGTTAGTCAAGGCCTTAGTAAGAGCCAATTTTCCGGGATAGTTGACTTGTATATAGCATCCCTTTTTCTGACTAGACAGATAGACTATTGTGTATCACTTTTGGGACAGATGGCTGTAGCACTGTTGTACTTTTGACCAGATCAAACTATGTATTTCTCGCATTATGTATATATTTGTTTCCTTTCGGTTCAGTTCCTTAGTGACGAGATCACTGTTTTTATCATTATTATTACTGAACTTCTTATTAGAACTATCATAATTTAATAGAATTATGAGATACGTTCTCCCCATTATAAGAGCTGTGCAAGGCACAATGTTGAGTATGATTGTGACCTAACGTTGATTTTTCCCAAATAATTTTTTTTATTATTATCAGTATCATGCCGCCAAGAAAGATTGGAACTAGGGCGAACCCTGGATCTGAGGACCAGGGAAGCCATAACCAGGACGATAGGAACCAGGAACACAGTGAAGAGGAAGATGAGGATTATGTGGAACAGGATGACTCCCTGTATGAAGAGGAAGAGGAAACATATGATGTTGAGGGATTTGAGATAGAGGCTGAGGAAGGAGAAACTGAGGTTGAGCAACCAATACCAAACCCAGGCATGGATCCCATGGGCCAGTTCATGCAACTACTAAGGAAGAACTTGGAACGTCAACCCAACCCACCCCCTCAAGGAAATAACAATGTTGTGGAAAACTCTTTCAGGGCTTTTAAGTCCCTTAAGCCCCCTGAGTTCCACGGATCAGCCGACCCAGTTGAGGCAAGGGCATGGTTAAAGGAAATGGAGAAATCCTTTGAGATTATGAGTATTGATGAGGCACAGAAGACTGTATTTGCTACCTACCTTCTGAAAGGAGAGGCTAACTACTGGTGGGAGGCCAAGAAAAACATGGAGACAGATGCTATTATAACCTGGGAAAGATTCAGTCAGTTGTTTCTGGGAAAATATTTCCCGAGGTTTATGGAAAACCAGATGGAGCTCAAGTTCTTGGAGCTAAAGCAGAATAACTTATCTGTAGCAGAGTACGAAGCGAAATTTACTGAGTTATCAAGGTTTATGCCGGAATTTGTGAGCATCGAGGAAAAGAAAGCTAGGAGGTTTCAGCAGGGACTGAAACCGTGGATTCAGAATAGGGTGGCAATCCTTGAGCTTACGGATTATGCCACTCTGGTGTAAAAGGCAACAATTGTAGAAGCCGAAAGTGAACAGATGCAGAAGGAAAGAGGGAAGAAGGGAATAAAGAGGAAAAGTATGAGCATGTGTGGAGGTTCCGCAGGAAGGAGCTTCCCAACTAGATTTAATCGAGGAACAGTGTCCCTACTGGGAAAGAACACTGGGTTTAAGCGGCCAATGAGCGTGAGTGTGAGCCAGAGCGGCCAGAAGTCAAGAATGTCCTATTCCAACCAGTCTCGACCCCCATTGCCAGCCTGTAACACTTGTGGAAGGATGCACACTGGGGAGTGTAAAGGAAAGCCAATAACCTGCTTTAAGTGCGGTCGGGAAGGTGACTATTCAACTAAGTGCCCTTCATCAACCCCTGCTGTCATTCCAACTACCACTTGTCATCAGTGTGGACGCCCGGGTCATTGGAAGAGGGAATGCCCAATGAACAAACCAGCAGCTTCAGGAGCAAGCAGGGCTGCTTCCAATAAGCCACCTACTGCAAGGACTTTCAACATGACAGTCTAGGATGCTATGAAAGATTCAGATGTGATAGCAGGTACCCTTTCTCTAAATTCAGTCAGTGCAAATGTTTTATTTGATTCAGGAGCAACTAAATCTTTTATATCAAGGGACTTTGCGCGTAAATTAAGACTTAAAGCTGAACCCTTGATAGAGCCCTTACAAGTAGAAATAGCCAACCATGAAGTTATTCTTGTTAATCTGATTCACCCCGCCTGTGATTTAGGCATAGGGGAACAATCTTTCAGTGTTGATCTGATTCCTTTTAAGTTAGGGGAATTTGATATAATTTTGGGAATGGACTGGCTATCTAGCAATGATGCTCAGATAGACTGTAAGGGGAAGAAAGTTAAGTTAAATATCCCAGGAAAGAAAGAAGTTATATTTAGAGGAAAGAGGCAGACGCATAAATTTTTGACTATGGCCCAGGCCAGAAGGATGCTACGAAAAGGAAATGAGGCTTACCTAGCCTATGTGGTGGACACGCAGAAGGAGGTGCCCAACTTACAAGATATTCCGGTAGTCAACGAATTTGAAGACGTATTCCCACAAGACCTTCCGGGATTACCACCCGATAGAGTGATTGAATTTGCTATTGAGTTAGCCCCAGGGACGGCGCCAGTTTCAAAAGCACCTTACCGGTTAGCCCCATTAGAAATGAAGGGGTTAGCTACCCAATTGCAGGAACTCTTGGATAAGGGTATGATAAGACCCAGTATGTCTCCTTGGGGAGCACCAGTGTTATTTGTTAAGAAGAAAAGATGGGAGCATGAGGCTGTGCATCGACTATCGAGAGTTGAACAAGCTAACCATAAAGAACAAGTACCCGTTACCTAGAATAGACGATCTGTTCGACCAGCTAAAGGATGTTGTTTATTTTTCCAAGATTAACCTGAGAACTGGATATCACCAACTAAAGATTAAACCCGAAGATATTCCCAAGACAGCGTTCTGTACTAGGTATAGGCATTATGAGTTCTTGGTAATGTCCTTTGGATTAACCAACGCCCCAGCGGCTTTCATGGATTTAATGAATAGAGTATTTAAGAAGTACTAGGACAAGTGTGTGATAGTTTTTATCGATGATATTTTGATCTACTCAAGGACTGAGGCAGAACATGCAGAGCATTTGAGGATAGATCTAGGAATACTCAGAGAGGAACAGTTATATGCCAAATTCTCAAAGTGTGAATTCTGGCGGAATGAAGTACAGTTTTTAGGACATGTGATCAATAAAGAAGGAGTATTGGTCGACCCCTCCAAGATAGAGGCGGTCTCAAATTGGGAAAGGCCAACCACACCCACAGAGGTAAGGAGTTTCATAGGATTGGCCGGCTACTATCGTAGATTTGTACAGGACTTTGCGAAGATCGCAACCCCTTTGACATGACTTACTCGTAAGACAGAGAAGTTTGAATGGACGGAGAAATGCGAGAACAGTTTTCAGGAATTAAAGAAAAGGTTGGTAACGGCCCCGGTGTTGGCATTGCCAGACGGAAAAGGAGATTTTGTGATATATAGTGACGCGTCGCACAAAGGATTAGGGTGTGTGCTTATGCAGCACGGTAAGGTGATTGCGTATGCATCGAGACAACTGAAGGAATACGAGATTAGATATCCTACTCATGACCTTGAGCTCGCGGCAATAGTTTTTGCCTTAAAAATTTGGAGGCACTACTTGTATGGAGAGAAGTGCGAGATTTTCACAGACCATAAGAGCCTCAAGTACATATTCACGTAGAAAGAGCTCAACATGCGCCAGAGGAGATGGTTAGAGCTAATCAAGGACTATGATTGTGAGATTCTCTATCATCCGGGGAAAGCCAATGTGGTGGCCGACGCCCTCAGTAGGAAGGAAAGGCTCAGAATGATAATGACTTCGGAGGAATTAATCAGGGATTTCGAAAGAATGGAAATAGAAGTAAAGGTAACCGAAACCGGAACTGAAAAGCTTTTTGAGATCTCAATGCAGCCAGAGTTATTGGAAAAGATCAGATTGTGCCAAGAGAAAATAATGAATGAAGGCAGAGAGTCAATGACTGGAGAAGAGATCCATACTGCGAAAGATGATAAAGGGATAATGAGGTACTCCTACCGGATTTGGGTTCCGAACGTTCAAGAGCTTAAAGATGAGATTTTGGATGAAAGCCATAGTTCAAGGTATTCCATTTACCCGGGAAGCACGAAGATGTATAGGGATTTGAAGGAATATTACTGGTGGCCCAACATGAAGAGGGACGTAGCAGAATGGGTAAGCAAATGTTTGACTTGCCAAAGAGTAAAGGCAGAGCACCAGAGACCCAGTGGATTTTTACGACCCCTGGAGATTCCCGAACGAAAATGGGAACAAATAGCCATGGATTTTGTTGTAGGCTTGCCAAGGACGAAAGCCAGCCATGATGCCATATGGGTGATCATAGACCGACTGACAAAGTCAGCTCATTTCATTCCTATCAATGAGAGATACACAGTCGATAAACTGGTGGACATTTACCTTAAGGAAATAGTGACGCGATATGGAGTCCCAGCGTCCATTGTCTCAGACCGAGACCCCAGGTTCAACTCCAGATTTTGGAGGAGTTTTCAAGAATGTGCGGGGACCAAGTTAAATATGAGTACCGCATACCATCCCCAGACGGATGGGCAGAGTGAAAGGACCATCCAGACACTAGAGGATATGTTGAGAGTCTGTGCAATAGACTTTAAAAGAAGTTGGGATGATCACTTGCCGTTGATCGAGTTTTCTTATAACAATAGCTTTCATGCTAGCATCGGAATGCCGCCTTATGAGGCCCTGTACGGAAGAAGGTGTCGATCTCCCTTATACTGGGATGAAGTAGGAGAGCGGAAGATGCTCGGACCCGAAGTGGTCGAAAGGACCAAAGACATAGTGGATCTTATTAGAGGGCGGCTTGTAGCAGCCCAAGACAGAAAGAAGAAATATGCAGACCTAGCCCGAAAGGACAAGGAATATGAAGTAGGGGACTTAGTACTACTAAAAGTATCCCCTTGGAAGGGATTAATGAGGTTCGGAAAGAAAGGGAAACTAAGCCCAAGATACATTGGACCTTTTGAGATATTAAGACGGATTGGAAAGTTAGCTTTCGAGCTAGCCTTACCCCCTAACTTACAACAAGTTCATAATGTGTTCCATGTGTCATGGCTAAGGAAGTATCATCGGGATGCCAGACACAGAGTGGAGTACGAGCATGTGGATATGCAACTAGATCTGACTTACATGGAGAAATCAGTAAGGATTATAGATAAGAAGGAGCAGGTGCTTCGGAACAAAGCCATCAAGCTAGTCCGAGTGCTATGGCAGAATCATAATGTGGAAGAATCAACTTGGGAACTAGAGAGCGCAATGCTAGAAAAGTACCCCCATTTGTTTTCTATTTGATTCTGGGATGGAATCCTTTTAAGGAGGGGAGACTGTAATAACCCCCAAAATTTGGACTTTTTATAATCCTTATGAATAGTGTTTTTGCTGAACAAGAAAACTTTTCATGCCACACTATGTAGGGGTTTTTATATGGATATTCTGAGATTTTATTAGTACTCTATATGGTATATAAGTGTATGTAAAGATCGTCAGAATCCAATTCCGAACACTTTGATTTTTCCCGAAAATCCACTAGATACGGAAAGAATTGAGTATAAGGTAACAGGATAAAAAGGATTTAAATTAAAGGATTATAAGAGAGGATCATAAAAGGATTATAATGTATTGAGAAGGGTTAAGGAAACCCAAGTAATAAGATCCCAGGTATGATCCCTCAAACGAGAAACGAGAACGAAAGTTAAGCGAACCGTATAACAGATCAGCGGTCATTAGGCAAACAATTAGAAAGTTAATCAAGGAGGTTAGGGATGATGAGGTCATCCAACCAATAAGAAGAGGGCAAGTGAGGGAGGATGACATCACAAAGTGACATAAGCATGACATAAGGGGAAGGAGGTGTGGTTGATTTAAAACCACACAAAGTCCAAGGTTAGTAAGGTAATTAACCAAAATCTAATCAAAAACAACCAACCAAAACAAATCAAAGCAAAAACACAAAATCTAATCAAAAACAACCAACCAAAACAAAAACAACCAACCAAAACAAACCAAGGAGCTCTCGGCTTTTCTTCATTTCAAGAAGAAGAAATTTCAAAATTCAAGTTCCAAGCTTCCTAAATTAGTAAGGTAATTATCTAATACTCCTTATGCATAGATATGGCTATCCTATAAGTTTAAGACTCCAATTCATTCTCAATCTCTTCCAAGAAATCAATGAAGAAGATAATGAATAGTGATTTCAAGATTTTTAACTTGATTTTTCTTGTTTTTCCTTTAAGATCCAAGCATCCCTAAGACATCTCAAGGCTTCTTAAGGCTTCCTAGCTACTCACATCACTTCAAGGAAGGTATAACATCTCCAAACCCTAGCTTTACTTTGTATATTAGGATGATTTTGATAGTTATAGTAAAAGAGTAGCTTGATGCTTGCATATTTAGAGTTTGGATTGGAGTTGTGGTAAATCGGATGTTGAAATCTTATTGATTGGTTAAAGGACTTAAGTATAGTTTAAACTCAAGTTTAAGAATAAGTATAAATTGTTAATGTTGAGTTGATTGGGGCTTTTATGATGTAGTATGGATGGAGTTTTGATTGGGTTGTGAATTGGGATTGATTGGTGGTTGTTTTGGAATAGTTTAAATTTGGGAAATCGCGTAAACATAGCCGTCGTAATGTCCGATTTACTTTAGACTGCTTTTGTTCATAACGTTAGGACCCAAGAACTCCCTGCTAGGTTTTGACCATTGCCATGTTTAGATAGTTCATGTTACGAGCTTCGTTTTGATATGTGGTTCGTTTGATTCCGATGTACGGTTTAGGAGAAACGGCCGTTTTAAGTAACGACGTTTCGCGAACGAATCATTACCCCTCGCCTTACTTTGAAACAAATGTTAAAGACCTTAAAGGACTAATTGGAGTATGAAACATTTATGTAAAGTGTAATAGGCAGTTGGTAAGACACTCGCGAAAGAATCGCCTTAAAACTCATAATGGTTAATTTATTAAAAATGGTGGAGCCGAGGGTACTTGAGCGACTTAAGTGAATCGTTAAGCGCAAAGCGAGCGTTAGAGTCTAAATTGGTTAAAGTATAGATTTACAAGTGACTTTGGTTTAATTCCAACTTATATGTTGTTTATAGGTTACCAGACTCGTCCCGAGCCATTTGTAACCCCCAGTCGCTCAGGCAAGTTTTCTACCCGTATAACTGTTGTTGTGATGTATATGTGTATATGCATGATCTTGCGATAAATGCATATTTGTTATTAGCAAATTCTTGCGATATATTGTAGCATGTGATATGGTATATATGCATGCCTGTTTCATATTCTTGAATTATATATCTGTTGGTTCAAATGCTTATTAGTTGCATAATACATATGCGAGAGATAAGCGGTATTTGCGTATACCCTTAGTATAGGGGAGAAAAAGGTGAACTTTTTCTAAAACCGGGAGGCGAGGCTCCCGAGTATAATATATATATATATATATGAATAGTTTTTAAAAACTATTAATAGAATAAGGTTTATTCGATAACTTTATATTATTTAATGAATATTACTTGAATATTCATTCGAAGACTTATGACTCTTTTATATTATTTAATGAATATTACTTGAATATTCATCTGAGGACTTATGACTCCTTTTATTTTATTTATTGAATATTATTTTGAATATTCATTCGAGGGCTTATGACTCAGTTTATATTATTTAATGAATATTATTTGAATATTCATTTGAGGATCTATGACTTCGATTATTTGCTGAGATATATTCTTTATTTTATTAAAGAATAAGGTGTCGATAATCAAACTTATCTTTGATTATTCAAATAAAGATAGTACTTTCGTATAAATATATCTTTGGTTATTTAATACTCATTTCAAGTATAAGTTTTACAACTTCTACCTCAATTATTTGTATAAAGATTATTCTTTATGGGAATATTATTTAAATAATAATATTCAGATATTTTCTAATATATTGGGACTGATTTACTTTATTAAATCAGCATTACTACAAACACTCTTTAAAATGTTTTCGAGTCTTTAAAATGATTTTTAAAAGTTAGAGCGGATCCCAAAACTCATTTTTATATATTTAAGATCTTCCTTTTTAAAGGGAATTTAAATACTCGCTCAAAACCAGAGAGATCCGGCTCTGTGGTATATTTTATATTCGCAACAAGGTTGCGGTTTTGGTAAATGAATTGATTACTTACCCAACATTCGGGAAGTAAGTCCATCTATCGAGTCGGCATAAGCAACATGGGCTCAGTGGGCGTCCATGATAGTGTAAGTGGCTCAGTGGGAGTCCATCAAATGCGTAAGTGGCTGAGTGGCAGTCCAGCATAAGGTCCTATTGCGACCAGGGTGATGACCAGTGGGGAATTCGTTCATCTACTAGTAGAAAAGGTTACTTATTGGTATTTTTTCCTGATCAGCAAGATATCGGGTTTATGCCACAATTCTTTTCCCTTCCAAAAAAAATTCATTGGATGTTACAAACTCTGTTCATACTTTACATGACAGAGGTTTTCAGGAACTGTATAAAGAAGATATATATGTGGATATATATATCGGAACTTAATGAAGTATATCACAACTTCATTTCCTTCAAAAATACTTCAAAGATTTAATCTATTCAAATCTTGTCTCGTAGTCTCATCCATGTGATGAACTGTTGAAAGCTCATTATACTTTGAACAGTGGTAGTTCAAGTAGCTTTATAAATGATATAAGTATAGTGAAGTATTTGGTAACTTCATCCCTTATTTTTTCTTATATCCAGTAAGTAATTATCTTGCACTTGATAAAGGATTCTAGTAAGTTATCCATTTAGATACTTGCATTATTGTTTACACTATATATTATCTTGCGAGCTGTAATGCTCATTCTTGCTTTATTTCTTCATCACATAATGACAGTTAGGAAAGATGGCCAGACTCAAGCAGACCCAGCGCAAGAGCGTGGGAAATGCCCCGTGCCTTCCCGTTGAGATCGTAGCTGCTATAGCTGCAGAGGTAGATCTAACTGTAGATCAGACCTTCTACTTTTGGGAATCAATTATGTATAATTATAACTTGTGGCAGATAATGGAAATTAATTGTAAACTTATCAAGTAATCATTCTGGGTTGTAATAACTTTTAAATTGTGGATTCAAAGACTTGTACTTATTTCAATTTCATCTCTGAGACTATAACGGGTTGTGGTGTTTGTTAGTGTGGGGTCACAGTTGAAGGTTAACTATTATTAATTAAGTGAAGTGATATTGTGGAAAGAAAGACCGTGATGCCCCGGATCCCTGACCCCGAATCTGGGGGTGTTACAGAAACTGCATCTCCTTTAACAAACACCTCGCCATCTCGATCATGGTCCTGTTTCTCCGTTCAACAACCCCGTTTTGCTGGGGTGAGTAAGGTGTCGTGTATTGTCTAGTGATACCATTCTCCTCGCAATAACTAATGAATTCTTTTGAACAAAATTCTCCTCCTCGATCGGTTCTGAAAGTTTTAATCTTTTTCTCCAGTGCATCTTCAACTTGACCTCGAAACTTTTTGAATGCCTCAAAAGCCTCATCCTTCGATTTCAACAGGTATGCTCACATAACCCGATTGTAATCATCAACTAGCAAAAACACATACTTGCTCCCAGCCTTTGTTGATGGCGTAACCGGACCACACAAGTCACCGTGCACTAACTCCAAAACTTTCGTGGCATTGTAATTTGATTGGAGCGGGTATGATTTTTTTCATTTGTTTTGACATAAGGCAGCCCGTGCAAACTTCCTTGGGGTAATTTAACTTTGGTAAACCGTATGCAATCTGTTTTAAGGCCATCTGAACCATTGCATTGAAATTCACATGTCCCAAACGGGAGTGCCACAACCACTCTGGACTATTTCTTTCAGATAACAAGCAACTGTAATCAATAGGTTCAAGAATAATTTTGTAAAACCTGTTAAATGACCTCTTTACTTTCATCAACAATTTTTCTTGCTTATCTCGAATCCACAAATATTCACCACTTAACATTATTTTATACCCTTCTTCTGATAATTGACCGAGACTAATGATATTACTTCGAAGAGAGGGAATATAGTATACCTGGTGAAGAATCCTCTCCTCTCCTATTTTGCACTTGATTGCTATAGATCCCATTCCCTTTATATGAACAACTGAACCATCTCCAAATTTCACTTGCCCCGTTATTTCTTTATTCAGCTCCTTGAATTTTGATCTTTTCTCGGTCATATGGTTGCTTGCTCTGTTGTCTAAATACCACAGGTTTGACACAAATTTATTTTTTTCTTTATTTTGATTCAGCCTTGGACTCACCTTGTCTTTATTTAACATTAGAGCATTTTCTTTGTCATTCTCCTTATCTGTGAAAAGAAGCGTCGGTTCATCATCGGGTATCTGTGCAATATTCACTTCTTCTTTGAATTCCTTGTCGCGTTTAGGCTTTTTACATTCTACTACAAAATGACCGTACCCCAAACAATTAAAACATCTGACTTTACTTTTGTCACGAACACCTCGAGTATCTCCCTTTCCTCTGTATCTATGATAAGAACCATATATCCTGTATGAGCGCCTCAGCCATTCATCCCTGGTGAGTAGAAGTTTACTCTCTTCCTTATCAATGTTTCTCCACTCTTCTTTAGTGATAAGGAGTTGACTAGTACCTCCAGTGGTTTCAGTTTGTCGACGCAGTCTCTCATCATGTGCTTTCAATGACCCAATTACCTCCTCGATGGTCATCTTCTCGAGATCACCAAACTGTTCGATTGTAGACGTGATCTGCAAAAACTTTTATGGCATCGCTCGCAATAGTTTCTTTACTACATACAACTCAGCCATTTCATCTTCCAGTGCACGAATATTGGTTACCAAACCATTCAATTTCAAGCAAAAATCGTCAAGAGACTCAGAATCTCTCATATTCATTGACTCTGTTAGGTCACACAACACTGTAGAAGGGGGTTGAATACAATGTAGAATACAATCAAATCGATTTAAAACACAAGTAACAGAAAACAGATGTATTCGATATAATAAACTCTGTTACAATGGAACTGTTCTCTCTCAGTGATGAACAAATATCACGAGAGGTGCTAGGTTACAATGTATGATCTTCTCGATGATCGTAACACATATAGTGTAAACCTATATCTGTATTTATATAGACACACGATTACAAGATAACTTCTAATTGATATGGAATATAATTCTATCTCCTAAAATATATCAATCAGATATCTTATATAATTCTTCTAGTCCTCTAACTCTTTCCATGCATATCTTCTTCTTGTATTAGTCTCGATCTTGTTTCCTCTAAATCAGCTTCCTTCCTTAACTGTCAGTCCTCCAGTACTTAAGTTCTGATATCCATCTTCTGATATTATCTTCTGATAATCTAAGTCCTGATATCCTTAAGTCCTGACTTCCAGTAAGTCCTGATTCCAGTAAGAACTGATATTTCCTGTTAGTTAAGATCTGAAAACTAAACATGAAATATATTAGACATGACATCTCAAATATATCCAACAATCTCCCCAAACTTGTAAATTATGCAAGAATATACAAGTTAATAGATTTGATTATGTCAAAAAATATTTAAGTTCAAATGTAATAAGAGTTTAATAAGACTATTAATTACAACTTACAAAACATCCAGTTTTACCAACATCACTAAATTAATCTAAATCCTTAATGATTCTTAACAAAATCATTTATTAGATTATCTTCAGCTTTCTTCAGAACTTCAACTAATTGTGCTTTGACCTGCATCAGTTCTTCTTCTTTACTATCACCAATTTGATAAATGGCTGCTCTGAGAGCTTGAATGGATGTTCTTTCAAGTCCATCACTAAATCTGATAATCTTAGGATGTGAAGAGTTTTCATTATAACATAAGCATCTTCCTTTCAGAATAACTTCCACCTTAGCAGAATTCTTCAGCATAGGAATTTCTCTTCCATCACCTTCAGTAATCATTGGACTGTAATGAGAAGTCTTTGTACCAGAGATTCTGAATAGATCTCTTATAGCCTTCAAAATATATTCTGACCATCTTCTTGTAACATCACATTTTACTTCCAAAAGATAATGAATATGTGGAAGTTCTCTGATAGACTTCTTTAGTACATCAGTATCAGCTAATCTATAAGTCCTTCCATCATTGAGAAATAAGATCAATTTCTCTTTTCGATTCTCCTTATTATGAGCATATATCATAACTTGAGCAGACAACACCTTATCAAAGTGCCTTTGTCTGATTTGTTCATATGGTTTGTCTATCAATATGAAATGATCTCTTAGAGTAACCTCTATTGCTGTTTGAATCTTCTCTTTGTCAGAACCTAATTCAGCTCTATCTCTAGGTTCCTTGGATTTTAACCCAAATGTAGCAAGTTGATTAATCATGAGATTGGATTTAGGTTTAACTGGAGTAGCTTTCTTCCATAACAACTTCTTCTTATCAGCAATTGTCATTTTATCCAAATCAACTTGAGCATTGTCAGTAGTTGAGGTCTTGATGGCTTGATCAAAATTTGTTATTTCTTCTATACCTTCCTGTCCTTTATTCTGAATAACAACTTGAGCAGTGTCAGAGGTTGTTTTAGAATCTTCATTCATCTTTCTTCTTTTCAGAATTTGAACAGTTTCATCTTCAACAAGATTATCATCAGTTACTTGAACCATTTTACAAACTGGTTTCATCAGATCTTGAGAAGTTTTCAAGTCCAGTGACTTGGTTTGTTCATAAAATTTTCCTTTCCCTTTATCTTTGGGATCACTCTCAGTCTGTGATCTAGTCTTGAACTTTGAAGTTTCAGAATTTGACTTTTCCTTGATCACAATGCCTTTTTCCTTAGGCATTGGAGGTTTCTTTGCATCAGAAGCTTTAGACTTAGGATTTGTCTTCTCAGCAGCAAATATAGCTTCTTCCTCCTTGAGAGTTTCTAAATCCATTCATGGATTGTGTTTCAAAAATAATCTTCTTGTTATCTCCTCATCAATTGTCTGGATTTTAGGATCTTTATAATAAACAGTAGTCTGCTTCCCCTTTAACTTCAAAGTTTGCAAAAACCTCTGAGAGTCTTCAGATCCTGAATGAATCAGAATATCAGAACTTGACATCAGACTTTGCTTATCACCACTTGACTTCAGTCTTTGAGCATTCACAGCATCAGAACTTGACTTGTTCTGAATAGAATATTCTCCTTGAACTTTTCTTTGACCTCTGCTCTTTTCAAAGTTTCCCTGGTCATCACCTTTATCATCCTTTTTCTTCAGTTCTTGAGTAGGTGAGCATTTGGACTTAACTACCTTCTCCCCCTTTTTGGCATTATCAGGAAGTAAGAGAGAAAGGAGAAGTTCAACTAAAGATTGGATTTCATTCAATTGAGCTTTCTGAGAAGCTTAATTAGCCAGGACCTCAGCAATTTGGGTCTGTTGCTTCTCTTGAGTTTTCTCAATGGCTTCAACTTTTTCAGAAATAGGTCTGATATACATGTTCTTGTCAAGCTTGATCTGTAGATTTAGCTTATCAGCTTGTTCCCTGAGTGTATCAACCTTTTCATGAGTAGAAGTATGTAGACCTTGAAGATGTTTTCTAGATAGAGATGTGATCTTGAGTTGTGTCTTGAAATCAGCATTTGTGAGCAACTCATTAGCTTTTGAAATATGCTCTGTCAGAACTTTAGAACATGGAATAAAATCTGATTCATTCCACTTCTTGGTCCACTCAACACCTCTGTGAGTATCCTCCCAAGGAATAGGTGCTTCCTTTTCAATAAATTTCTTCACCAATTCTTCCTTGCCCAGAGTAGGTACTGGAGTCTCAACAGAAACACTGTCATCAGAACTTGAGGAAGACTCATTCTGTTCTGATAGCTCAACAGTGTGTGAAGCAACTGGAGATTCAGGAATAACATCATCTAAATTCTAATCAACAGAATTTATCTCCAGAGCTGGTGTCTTTGATGTAGATGGAGCTTTCAGATAAAGAACTTCAGGTATATTCAAATTATGAATATCTATTTCAGAATTATCAGTTTGTTCTTTAGCATCATCTATAGCTTTAATAGAAGAGACAGGAGGGGTAACAACTATGTCATTAGCAGTGTCTTTGGCTTGAGTTGGAAGGGCTTCAATGATAATTGGTTCTTGTGAGATCAGAGATTCCTGATCCCCTTCCTCAAATTCTTCAGTTTCTTCTGATATAGCCTTAGCAAAATACCTCCTATCCTTCATTTTCTTCAATCTCCTTTCCAATGAAGGAGTTGCTTCAGCAGCATCAGAATTTACAGATTTCCTTTTCAAAGTATCAGAACTTTGAGCTGCTTTCTCTTTCTGAGAAGTAACATTCTCAGCTTCAACTATCACAAGTTCAGATGCATGAACCCGTGCTTCAAATGTTTCCTCAAATTAACAAAATTTAATCAAAACATTCATCACAGGATAAAGTTAAAAATCGATGAAGTAAAGATTAACAAATTGCAATTAAAACATGCACAGTCACATAATTTGAGAAATAAAAACAAATCTTGCAATTAAAGAAAATTTCATTAATATATCAGATGAGTACATTTCATGAAATTTATCAATTACATGCAAAAATTACAAGATAGTCATATTCTAAGATTCTTAACATCAATAGCCTTAGTCCTAGTCTAAGAAAACCTATCAACTAGCTCCTTATGCTGCTGACGAAGAGCACTGCAAGACGGATGATCCGTTCTTGCCGAAGGAGAGCTTCTCTCCTTTCCTCTTCCAAACGATCAAGATGGAGGTGGTAGTCCATCGAAAAGAACAAGAGGTCTGTGTGAACCTCTTGTGGAACTGAGTTCCAGAGCTCTTCAGGAATGGCGGTGACATGCCACTCATGTTGCCAATCATCACAACTAAACTCGATATTGAAAGTTTGATAGTTCAGGAACAAGTTGAAACGCACCATATTTTTGTTTGACGAGAATGAAAAGAGAGTGAGTTTGTGAGAAAATGGAAGATGTATTGGCTGGGATGAATAGTTGGTTTAAATAGCCAATAGAATACCAAGGGACGCGAGGACTGTTTAACAATTACAAGTAAAAATAATGATCCCTCGACTCCCTAGACTGATGTGTAATAATAATAGCCAGTAAAAGATCTAAAGCAAGAGTTAATGGGCACGGGAAATAATTAACAATTACTGTGCACATGTAGGTTTTCAAGACATACACGTTAACCACTAACCCATAATGATTATGACTGTTTTTATCTCCCCCAAAATTTATTCCGATTTAAATATGACTGTTTTAGATTTTACCACAGATAAGTCAAGTAAAGAAAAATGCCATGTAAGCATCAAAGATTCCATCAGGATTTAATATCAGAACTTAACTTATATCAGATTTTTAACAGTCATCTGAACATGGCTTCTGTACTCAAACAGTGAATATCTTTTTCTGTGATTCTTCATACAAACACTGACTTGTTTTCTTCAGAGTTTAATCATCAGAACTTCCATCAGAACTTGTCCTCAAAAATTACGCAAATGACACTTAACTGTTTGTCAAAAACAACTTAATCACCACAGTAATTTTCATCATTCATATTGAGTGAAAGTGTGTGCATTCAGCAAAATATTATATAAAGATTAAAGTCTGATAAACTTCAGTACATCTTAGAAATAAGGCATAACTAAGAAAAGTGCTTAAAATCTGTCATCAGTCATGAAGTCTACTATAGAACAAATTTATGCAAGAGTTCACCTCAACTGTTTGTGCTCATTTTATGCATCTTTTGAAATTCCTTTTTACAGAGGCTTCTCAGTGTAAGTGAGTCACGACTGCTTATCAGAATTTATGCTGTTATCAAAGTATTTCTCTAGTAATCATAGAGTGTGAAAAGTCACCAAGAATTTTTTTTGCTTTTCTAATGCATATTACTTAATACCAGCAATGCACTTGGGTCTTCTCTTCCACATTTTTACTCTAGATCTCAAAGGAGTACCTGACTTTTATTCTTTTCTTTTCTTTTCTTTTGGTAAGTGAGGCTTGTCAACACTTAGTTCATTCTTAAGATTTACTGACATCAGAATTTGACAGATAAGAAACAAGAATCTAGTTTGTGACTTAGTAATAAGATACACAAAGTAAACTTAGCTAAGCTCAATATCAGAATCTGCTTGTGTTAATGAGTTTCCACATAAACAACTAATTTAAACATGGGATTTCTAGTATGTTAAAGACTACTAGGTCAGCATCTAGCACAGTTATCCTCATTGGATTGAATAGTCACAGAACATTCAAAACACTTATCAGAGTATATAAATCCACATCAGATAACAATCAGTATTTAATGAATTTTCAAATTAAGCACAGAATACATATAGATAATACAATCTGTAAACACTGATCATAAAGTCTGATGCATGAGAACAAAAACTAAGCAGATTTAGAGAAAGAACCTGAAACCATTCAAAGTTCATTTACCAATCTTATAAAAGTAGCTTCACATAATGGTTTTGTGAAGATATCTGCTAGCTGTTGATCTGTTGGAACAAAATGTAATTCCACTGTACATTCATCCACATGATCCCTTATGAAATGGTACCTAATGCTGATGTGCTTTGTCATTGAGTGTTGAACTGGATTACCTGTCTTAGCAATAGCACTTTGATTATCACAGTAAATAGGGATTTTAGAAAATTTAACCCATAATTCAGTAACTGATTCTTCATCCAAAGAATCTGTGCACAACAGCTTCCTACAACAATATATTCTGCTTCTGCAGTTGATATGGAAATTGACTTTTGTTTCTTGCTAAACCAAGAAACCAATCTGCCTCCAAGAAATTGGCAGCTTCCACTAGTGTTTTTCCTGTCTATTTTGCATCCTATAAAATCTGCATATGAGCAACCAATTAGCTTAAAATCTAATTCCCTAGGATACCACAATCCTAGATAAGCTGTACCCTTCAAGTACTAGAAAATTCTTTTGACAGCTAATAAGTGAGTTTCTCTTGGATCAGCCTGAAATCTTGCACAAAGACAGGTAGCATACATGATATCAGGTCTACTTGCAGTTAGATAAAGTAAGGAGCCAATTATACCTCTGTAGTTAGTAATATCTACCAATTTACCAGTATCCTTATCTAACTTGGTTGCAATGGCCATGAGAGTGGATGCAGTTAAACAATCTTGCATTCCAAATTTCTTCAGTAAATTTCTGGTGTACTTGGATTGACAGATAAAAGTGCCTTCTTCAATTTTCTTAACTTGAAGGCCCAGAAAATAGCTGAGTTCTCCCATCATACTCATTTGATATCTTTACTGCATTAGCTTAGCAAACTTCTGACACAGTTTGGAATTAGTAGAACCAAATATCATATCATCAACATATATCTGTACCAAAAGTAAGTCCTTTCCATGGTTGAGGTAGAATAAAGTCTTGTCAATTGTGCCTCTGTGAAATCCACTTTCCAGAAGAAATTGAGCTAATGTCTCATACCATGCTCTTGGAGCTTGCTTAAGGCCATAAAGTGCTTTGTCAAGCCTGTAGACATAATTGGGAAATTTAGGATCTACAAATCCTGGAGGTTGTTCAACATATACCTCTTCTTCCAATTCTCCATTAAGAAAAGCACATTTCACATCCATTTGAAAGAATTTAAACTTCTTGTGAGCAGTATAAGCCTAAAAGATCCTTATGGCTTCTAATCTAGCAACTGGTGCAAATATTTCATCATAATCAATACCCTCCTGTTAAGAGTAGCCATTAGCAACCAGTCTTGCTTTATTCCTTGTAATTGTGCCATCACTGTCAGTTTTTTTTTCTGAAGATCCATTTTGTACCAACAACTGATCTGTTCTTTGGTCTTGGCAGTAGGGTCCAGACTTTATTTCTTTCAAATTCATTTAACTCTTCCTGCATTGCTTGCACCCAATCAGCATCTTGAAGAGTTTCTTCCACTTTCTTTGGTTCAGTCTAAGATAGAAAAGAATGATAAAGACATTCATTTGAAGTTGCAGTTCTAATTCTGACACCTGCTCCAGGATCTCCAATAATTAAATCAGGTGTATGTGCTTTAGTCCAATTCCTTGCAGATGGAAGTTGCTCTCTAGAACTGGATCCTCCCCCATGATCCATGCTGTCTCTATCAACATCTTATGATGCTCCCCCTGTAGTTATGCTCTCTGAGACTTCAGAATTTGAGTTTGATTTTTCAGGAGTTGAAGAATCAGAGCTTCCAAAATTATCAGAATTTGGCTCATCAGATCTAGATGAATCAGAACTTGAAGAGCCAGTGACAGATTCTGATGCTTCTCGAGAGTCTTGGGATGTGGTAGGATCTTCAGCTTGCTCCCCCTGGACAGGTGCATTTTCCTTTGGAATTGTTACCACAGTTTCAATGACATCAGAACTTAATCCATCAGAACATACAGGATCAGGATATAAGTCATCAGAATTTCCAGAATCAGAATTTAAATCTTCATTCTCAAATCTCAGCTGATCATGATCATTGAAATCTTCAAGTCCAGTAATCTTCTTATCGTCAAAAGAGACATTGATAGATTCCATGACAACCCTTGTTCTTAAATTGTAGACTCTGAAGGTTTTTATGGAAAGTGGATATCCAACAAAAATTCCTTCATCAGCTTTTAGATCAAATTTTGACAGCTGCTCAGAATGAGTCTTAAGAACAAAACACTTGCAACCAAATACATGAAAGTATTTCAGGTTTGGCTTCTTTTTCTTCACCATTTCATATGGTGTTTTTCCATGCTTGTTTATGAGTGTAGCATTTTGTGTAAAACAAGCAGTCTGCACAGATTTAGCCCAAAATTAGGTTGGTAGCTTTGCTTCATCTAGCATTGTTCGTATAGCTTCAATGAGAGTCCCGTTCTTTCTTTCTACAACTCCATTTTGCTGTGGAGTTTAGGTGCAGAAAATTCATGTTTGATTCCATAATCTTTGCAGAACTCTTCCATGATTGAATTCTTGAACTCAGTGTCGTTATCACTCCTTATGATTTTAACATAATCTTTGATCAATTTATCTAACTGTTTGACATGATCAGTTAGAGTAGATGTTGTTTCAGTCTTCTTGTGCAAGAAATACACCCAAGTGTATCTTGTGAACTCATCCACTATAACCATAACATATTTCTTCTTTGCAATAGACATGACATTGACTGGACCAAATAGATTAACAGGTAGTAGGTGATAAGGCTCAAGAATTGATGACTCAGTTTTGCTCTTGAAAGAAGATTTTCTTTGTTTTGCCTTCTGACATGGATCACAAAGGCCATCAGGAGCAAATACTGTTTTTGGCAGTCCTCTCACAAGATCTTTTTTTACAAGCTCATTTATATTGTTGAAATTTAAATGAGAGAGTTTCTTGTGCCAATTCCAGTTTTCTTCAATTGATGCTCTACTCTACAGACAGATTACAGAACCATCAGTACTTGTTGAAAGTCTGGCTTCGTAAATGTTACCATGCCTGTATTCTTTCAGAATCACTTTGCCTGTAGAATTACTTATAACTTCACAGTGTTCTTCAAAGAAATCCACATGATAACCTCTGTCACATATTTGACTTATACTCAACAGATTGTGTTTAAGTCCTGAGACTAGAGCTACTGTTTCAATGATGACATTCCCAAGATTGATCTTTCCATATCCCAGAGTTTTTCCAATGTTGCCATCTCCATAAGAAACTCCTGGGCTAGCTTTCTCGATAAAGTCTGATAGCAGGGATTTATTTCCAGTCATATGTCCTGAACATCCACTGTCAAGAACTGGGATGTTCTTCCTGTTGCCCTGCAATCACAAAGACCACTAATGATTAGTTTTAAGGACCGAGACTTGCTTGGATCCTTTGGCCTTTTAAGTTTGTTAACATTTGCAGCGGATTTAACATCAGAGTTTATGCTAACATTTTTCTTATCATATTTTACAGTATCAGACTTTACATCATACTTTACACTAGAAGGAATTAATGTAACTTTCTGCAAAGAAGGTTTTATCTGATTATAATCATAGTATAAACTATGTTATTCCTTACAAGTATAAATGGAATGCTATATAATACCACAATAAAAATAAGGATTTTGTGGCTTAAACCTAACAGACTGACTCTTAACTCCTGACTTAGAAGGTAAGGCGTTTATATTCTTATTATTCCTGCAAAAAGAAGCCAGATGGTTAGAGTTTTCACAGTTATAGCATTTCTTTCTAGGAGCATTAGGAACAGGCATATAATTGTTGCTTTTATTCACACCTTCCTTTCCATTCCTATTTTTCCTAGCTTCATTTACCTTGTTTACACTGGTAATCTCTTTCAGCTTATGTTTAAGCTGCTTCTTAGTCATTAAGTCTATGTTAACTTCAGTTGGTCTATCCTGTTCTAATTTGTCAGAAGTTGACTCTTCTATCACTTCTGTCTCAATATCTTTCATCTTTTCAGAATCAGACTTTACAGTTTTGGCTACAAACTTAACAGGATTTACCTTTGGCTTAGTAGTCTGTTTAACAATAAATGGCTTAACTTGTTAAGTTTCTTTTTCACTTTTCTCATCTCCATAACCTAAGCCCTCTTTCCAGTTCCCACTACTTAGTATATCCTGAATTGTTCTGCCAGAGTTAGTCTAAGTCCTGATAATCTATCTCTCCTTTTCTAACTCAGTTTTTAGAGATTTATTCATTTTTAGCATTTCATCTCTAACATAGAAAGCATCATCTATATCCTTCTAAGTTTGATGGTACATAACTAACTTTTTTTCTAAATAATCATTCCTCTTTTTAAAAGCAAGATTTTCAGAAGTTAATCTTTCACATGTTAAAGTTTGATCTCTGTAACTAATAAACATGGTTTTAAGATATAATCTCAACTCAGTAATATCATCAGTATGAAAGGCATAAGTTGTTTGAGGTACCTTTAACTCAGCAGCATTAGAACTGCTATCAGCATTTGCCATCAAGGCATAGTTCACCTCATCTTCAGAATCTGAGATGTCTGTCCAGCTTTTCTTCTTTGTGACAAGAGCCTTGCCTTTGTCACTCTTTCCTTTCTTGCAGTCAGGAGATATGTGGCCTTTCTCACCATAGTTGTAGCATTTGACATTTGAGTAATCTCCTCTGTCAGACTTTTCTCCTTTGCCTATAGATTTTCTGAAGCCCTTCTTATCAGAACTTGTACCTTTCCTGGAAAACTTCTTTCCCTTTCTGAATTTCCTGTAGGCTATCTTTGTGATACGCTTCACCATAAGAGCACACAATTTCATCATCTCTTCATCAGCATCTACTTCAGGTAAACTTTAAGTTTCTGAGTCATCATCATCATCAGAACTTGATGAATCTAAATCAGACTTTATGATGAGAGCCTTTCCTTTGCCTTTCTTTGAGGCAGCCACTTTAGGGGATTCCTCATCAGCTTTAAGAGCAACTGTCCTTGACTTTCTTCCATGCCTCTTGCTTCTTTGATCCATCACAAGTTCATGAGTCTTGACCATTCCATAAATTTCATCAAGAGTAGTTTCATCAAGAGCATAGTTGTCTCTTATAGTAGTTGACTTCAAATCCCAACTTTCAGGATGAGCTAAAAGGAATTTAAGATTTGAATCTTCAAGATCATATTCCTTGTCCACCAGTGACAGATCATTCAAGAGTTTGACAAATCTTTCATATAAACTAGTTAATGACTCATCAGCTTTTGAGTCAAAGTGCTCATGCTCTTGAGTGAGTATAGTCCTCATGTTCTTCTTGATTGCATCAGTTCCCTGACACCTTGTTTCCAAAGCATATCATATCTCCATTGCAGTCTTGCATTAAATTACCCTGTTTGACATGGCATTATCAATGGCACTATGCAGCAAATGCCTTACATTTGCATCCTTGGCAATAGATGAGATATTTTCAGTTGTGTATTCACTTTTCTCCTTTGGTATGGTCTTTGCTGGATGATCTGCAACCACAACAGAGAGCTTGGTTGGCTTATGCGGTCCTTCATAAATTCTGTCAAGGTATTCTAGATCTGTAGCTTCCAGAAACATAGCCATCTTCACTTTCCATATGGGATACTCAGAAGGTCTCAGTATGGGAACTCTGATAGTCTCATATCGACTGTGGGTTTGAGTCTTTAGAGTTTCTTCAGTTTTGTCGGGCTTAGTTGGATTTTCTGCTTCTTCAGACATGATTTTTTGGATCTTTACTGTATGTGTGTTAACAGATAGGCTTTGATACCATTTGTTAGGTCACTCAACACTGTAGAAGGGGGTTGAATACAGTGTAGAATACAATCAAATCGATTTAAAACACAAGTAACTAGAAAACAGATGTATTCGATATAATAAACTCTGTTACAATGGAACTGTTCTCTCTCAGTGATGAACAAATATCACGAGAGCTGCTAGGTTATAATGTATCTCGATGATCGTAACACATATAGTGTAAACCTATGTCTGTATTTATATAGACACACAGTTACAAGATAACTTCTAATTGATATGGAATATAATTCTGTCTCCTAAAATATATCAATCAGATATCTTATATAATTCTTCTAGTCCTCTAAATCTTTCCATGCATATCTTCTTCTTGTATTAGTCTCGATCTTCTTTCCTGTAAATCATCTTACTTCCTTAACTGTTAGTCCTCTAGTACTTAAGTTCTGATATCCATCTTCTAATATTATCTTCTGATAATCTAAGTCCTGATATCCTTAAGTCCTGACTTCTAGTAAGTCCTGATTCCAGTAAGAACTGATATTTTCTGTTAGTTAAGATCTGAAAACTAAACATGAAACATATTAGACATTACATCTCAAATATATCTAACAGACTCAATCTCCGATCTTAAGGTCTGAATCCTCGCTGTCTTCACGCGTTCTGCGCCCTGGCACAAAACTTTCACTGCCTCCCAGGCCTCCTTTGCTGTCTCCTTCTCAGCAATGAATATCAATACGTCTTCAGGTATACCCTGATAAATGGCAGCTAATGCCATTTTGTCCCTCTTTTCTTCAACAGCAGTTCTAGAACCAGATTTTGTTTTCACGGCTTCCCAGATTCCGTGAGCCTGCATGTTCAATCTCATCTTCAACACCCATACCATATAATTTCCTCTAGTCGGCATGGGGTATGTCAAGCCAACTGTGCCCTCCTTGTTCTTTTCTGTCTCCATAGTTAATGTCCTTGGCATACACTTGGGCATCAACTAAAGAAATTAAGGCTCTGATACCAGATTGATGGGTAAATCAAAACTTTATTTATTATAACTCACACACTTTGTTATGAATTTAGAGAGAACAAGATACACCAGAACGACTTACATCATGTTATTATGCAAACAATACAGATAAATAGAAATATGCTGCAACTGTGAGTTAAAAACTAGGAAACTAGGAAGCCACTATCCTAATACAAATGAACTACCCGTTTATTGACTTATTCAGCTGATGATCTGGAATATAGACAATGCGATAACGGAAACAAAGTGAATAAAGACACAAGTTTAGATTAAACGAACAAATAAATGGGTATGACGTGGTAAAAGAAATAAATTCTGTCAAAAGTAGGCCCAAAAGGAAGATTTGGTCATATTATTTTGGTCGATTTATTTTTAAATCGACTGTTAAGACTGATGATCAGTTGTAGCCTCCGATTCTATCCAGTTCTATTCATAGCAATTGGAAAAGACCCTATTTATTGTAATGAATAATTAATTTCGTACTTACCAACAAACTTCTAAAGATTTTAAAAGATCTTGAATGTATGTATCACTGGATATTCAAAGAGTTCTATAATTGCTCATATTAAAATCTAATAATCTATATAGATTTTCCAAGATTTCTACTGGTCCTGTATATATATATTATATATGTCAAGGTTCTACATTGTCTGATCAACATAAAATTAAGTTATCATCAGAGTCTAATAGAATGGAGTTCCCTATAACTTCTTTGATTCTTGTTTCTGTCCTTTGCTACCATATGATTTACTCCTCCCTTGCTCAAACCTCACCAAAAGATTTCGTTGATGCCCACAATGCAGTTCGTGCAACAGACGGTGTAGGACCAATAGCATGGGACGAGACTGTTGCAAACTACGCTCAGTACTATGCCGATAAGATAGGCCCAGCCTGTCTCATGCAGCATTCTGGTGGACCATACGGTGAGAATTTATTTAAAGGTGGCGGTGATGCAACAGCAAAACAAATTGTAGATTATTGGGCGAGCGAGAAGAAGGATTGGAACAATAAAACCCAGACGTGTGCACCAGGTGCATCCTGCGGCCACTACCTTCAGGTGGTGAATCCCAACTCTATCCAACTTGGGTGCGCCAGGGTTAAGTGCCAAAATGATGAATGGTACTGGATTGTTACGTGTAACTATAATCCATACTGAAGTATATATTTAGCTGTCCTAGCTAGGTTTTTTCTGGAATGATAAGCTATACTAACTTATATATGTTTGTCTTTAATAATAGTTTTATTATTTATGTTTTAATATTTATGTTTTACCTTGTGACTATTACCTTAAAATGTTTTTGTCCACTGTATTTGCTGCAATCTATGTATGTATGTATTAGGAATTGATTTAGTAAATTTTGCATATAGTTTTTTGTTAAAATAGAATTGTAAAATACTTAAAGCCGTAATTATAAGATTCTTTAAAAAATAATAATAAGATTTTAATTACGTGTTTATATTTAATTTTACACCCAAATAATAAATAATAAAATTTACGTAATAAGCCCGATGCTATACCTACGGACTCAATATTCCAAGCACAAATAATTAATACTAAAGTTATAAAATACTTTTATGTGTTTTAACTAAAAAAAGTTAGTAAAATTATCATCCTAATATATGTTTAAATTAGAATAATTTTATAAAATAGTTAGAACCGTAATTATAAGTTCTAATAATAGAATATATAAAAAAGATTTTAAAATAATTAGGGGTTCAAACGATAAAAACCAAGTAATATCGTCTAGCCGCTAAAGAATGCCCAAAATACACCACTTTCCAGCTTCAACTGCCCAAAATACTCACCGGCGGGAAAATTACCCAAAATACCGACGAAATGCGCATTTTACAGATGCGTATTCTGATTTTCAAAAAGTTTACAAAGAATACGCATGTCTGACATGCGTATTCTTTGTAAAATTTTTGAAAATCAGAATACGCAAGATGAATTCCATTTTAGGCCCTAATAATAAATAATAAGTAATAAAATCAAATTATTAACTAATTAGTTATTCATGTTTTAATTAAAATTAGGCCTGTATATATCTTAAGTAAAATATATTTGTAAAATATTTAGGTCCTCCATAACAATATGTTTTATATAATACTCCATCCGTCCCAATTTATCGGTTTTATTTGACTTTTAATGGTCAAATTGACTGAACTTTGACCGTAAATAAAAGGTCATTTTTTCATCATTTTGAAAAATTAAAATATTCATATAAAAGTAGATTAAACATATTTTATTAATGATATAAATTTTATAAGTATTTTCGATATTATATTATGTGAAATTTTCGGTCAAAGTTGGGTCAATTTGACCGTAAAAAGTGAAACAAGACAAATAAATTGGGACGGAGGGAGTAAAGATCTTAAATAATATTTTTTAAAATTATTAAGTCTCATGTTTTTGAAACTTTTTAAATTATAGCTAGAGGGGTAAATACGCGTTATCAGTAAATAGTTTCAGTTTTTATCACTACAACAAATCTGGCCATTTACGACGGTTTTTTTGAACTGAAATCGTCGTAATTGAGCCATTTACGACGGAAAAAAATCGTCGTTTTTGGTCGAGTAGTAAGTTCGTTTTTTCGTCAGAAGATAAAATTGCGTCGCAAGTTAGGAAGAAGGGGCCCACATACTCAATAAAATAATAAATCTACTTACGACGAAATTTATCGTCGTAAGATACCAAAATACGACGAATAATAACGTCGTAAGTTATGTACTTGCGAAGGAAAAAACGTCGAATATTACTTTACGAGACCTACTTATAATGAGATAAAACATAATTTTATGACGGAAAATACGTCATAAATGTTAGGTCACACACACTGTAGAGGGGGGTGAATACAGTGTATAATACAATCAAATCGAACTTTAATATATTAAGTAACAGAAAACAAACTTTATTGAAACAATAAACTCTGTTACAGTATGGAACTGTTACCTCTCAGTGATGAACAAATATCACGAGAGCTGCTAGGGTTACAATGAATAATTTTCTCGAATATGATAACACTTATAGTGTAAACCCTATGTCTGTGTTTATATACTACACAGTTACAAGATAATCGCTAATTGATATGGAATATAATTCTGCTTCCTAAAATATATCAATCAGATATCTTTTCTTCTAAGTATTCCATTCTTCACAGAACTCCTTCTTCATGCATATCTCTTCTTATGTTTATCTTGATCTTCTTTCCTTTAATCAGCTACTGTCCTTATCTGAACATCCTTCAGCACTTAAGTTCTGATATCTAACTTCTGATGATTATCTCCTGATAATATAAGTACTGATATCCTTAAGTCCTGACTTCCAGTATATGTACTGATCAACGGTTAAGTACTGATTTGTCCTGTTAAGAAAGATCTGTAATCTAAACATAAATCATATTAGCCATGACATTATCAAATATATCTAACAATCTCCCCCAACTTGTAAATTAACATAATATAAAAGTTTAACAGATATTTGATGATGTCAAAAATATTAAGTACAAATGCATGAGAGTTAGACTAGATAACTACAACTTACAGTCCTTAAAGCTTTACCAATATTCAACTTCTGATAACAACTTCAGTCTGTACAAATATCAGAATTTAAGCAGTTGTAGATCTTCAACTTGGCTTCATCATCTGATCTCTCTGATGTCAGGAGTTGTTCTGAGATAGTTCTTCAACAAATATCTCTCAGCATATCTGAGTTCATCAATCATTCTCCTTTTGGAATCTTTAAGGTCTGCAGTATCTTCACCAATTTGAAAGATTGCAGCTCTGAGATCATTAATCTTTACTTTTCTTATATCATGATCCAGTCTGATCAAATAAGCTTTATCAGACTAAAGATTGAATTCAACAGCCCTGTACCCCAGAAAGGTAGTTATAATCTTAGCAGTGTTGGGCTTCATTTCAACTATATCACCATTGTGATCTCTGTACTTTGGAACGTATGTGCTGTCAGACTTAACAGAATAAAGCCTTTTTGTCTCTGAATCTGTTCTTTCAAATAGTTTGCAGCAGTTCATGTTATTCTGTCATCCACTTGAAGTAAGAAAAGTACATGCTCCAATTCTTCAAAATACTTCAATGGAATGGCATTTTGTCTTATATGATAAACCCTACCATCTGTCATGAAATACAACAAGATGTATTCTTTCAAGTAGGTATGGTAAACCATCTGTACAGATTCCAGTTGATTCAATCTCCCAGGAGTTGCTCCAATACCTGGTTCACTCAAGGAAGTTGGATCATTGGTAGTGTTATGTATTCTCCTTTCATCAGCACTTCCCAATCCATTTTTATCTCTTGCTTCCTTTCCAGTAACTACTCTTGCTTCAAAACCACTTGCAGTAGTCTTCAAAGGTTGAGTCTGTTTTGCTTTAGTGAATCCTGGTAGGAGTGTCTTTGGTCTATCTTCTGATATTAAGTTAACTTGAGCTATGTCAGAGGTTACTTGCTTCTTCTGAATATCAGAACTTATAATTTCTTGACTCTGAACAACTTGAGCCATGTCAGAGGTTATTTTAAGAACTTTTCTTGAAGTCAGAGCAAGATTATCCTTTTCATCAGTAATTTCTTCATCCTCAGGAGGCACATAAACCTTGATAGGTTCACCAATCTTTTCTTTACCCTTGGATCTTGGATCTATATGCGGTTGTGATCTAGCAAATGTTGCTTCAGTATGTGTCCTTTCTTTGATCACAATGCCTTTGAGTTTTGGAAGTGGCTTTTTACCAGAAGCTTCAGATTTAGATGTGACTTTCTCTGATTTAAGCCTAGCTTCTTCTTTCATTAAACTCTCCAAGTCCATTCCTGGATTTTCCTGAAGAAATAACTGTCTTGACATTTCCTCATCAAGATCTAAAAGTTCATCAGAACTTATCCTTTTACCAGTAGCAGAATTTATTCTTTTCCCAGTATCAGAACTTGTCCTGTGACTAGCTTGTCTTGATGTGAATCCTCTACCTTGACTATGACCTCTACCCATTCCAGGGTTTCCTTGATCATCTTTTTCATCATCCTTTCCTGTCAGTGTCTTGTCAGTCTTGCATTTGGACTTAATTACTTTCTCCCCCTTTTTGGCATCAGCAGGTAGTAGAAGAGAGATAAGCAATTCCACTGAGGATTGGATTTCAGTCAGTTGTGATTGTTGAGAAGCTTGATTTTTCAGAATATCATCAATCTGAGCTTGTTGATGATCTTGAGTCTTCTCAATATAAGCAATCCTGTCAATGGTAGGTTGGAAGAACTTTTTCTTATCAATTTTCCAAACTTGTTCCTGTTTGATAAAGTTTTCCTGAATCTTGTGTAGCTCTGCATGAGTAGTTGAGTGAAGACCTTGTAGATGTTTAGTACTCAATGCAGTGACTCTAAGCTGGGTTTTGAGATCATCAGAATTTAACATTTCATCAGCTTTAGTCAAGTGCTCAGCAAGATGCTTTGCAGTTGGAACACATGAAACTGAGTTCCATTCCTTAGTCCACTCCTGTCCTGCAGGAGTTTCACTCCAAGGTACTGGTGCTTCTCCAGTAACAAACTTCTTAACCAGTTCAGACTTTAGAATAGGCTGTTGAGGAGCATGTCCTGAAGGACCTGCTGCATCAGCATCTGCAGTTGGAGCAACATCACCAGTATCTCCAGCATTTGCAGCATCAGAAGTTAAAGAATCAGTATCTTCTGATAAGACAACAGTGTGAGTAGCAATGAAGGTTTCAACATCCTCTAATTGCTGATCTGGTTCTAAGTTCTGATCAACAGCCAAATCCTGATGCTCACCTAAAGTCTGATCATCAGCATCATGATGCAGAGAAGGTGTTGTTGATAACTCTGGAGTTTGAACAGCATCAGTAACAGGTGTTGTAGAAGGATTAGTTGCTGTTGGAGCTTCTAAGAGAATTACTTCAGGCATAACCAAGTTTTGAACATCAATATCAGCACTTGTGCCTGGATCAACAGGAGACAGAGATGGTGTGGTAGCCTTTTCAGAAACAGCTTCCTGAGATGGAGTTGATGGAGAAGAAGTGACTGGAGCAAATTCCTTGTCTTGTGAGATCAGAGATTCCTGATCCCCTTCCTTTGCTGCTTCCTCTTCATCATCTGAAACTGGCCTTTTTGCCCTCTGTTTCTTGTATCTCTGTGTTGATTTGGATTCCTTGGGAGTTTCAGGAACTGTCATTCTTCTAAGCCTTTTGAGAGGCCTAGATCCCCCAATTCCAGAATCCTTCTGAGAAGTCTCTTTCTCAGCTTCACCTACAACAGGTTCTGAAGAAGGAACCTGTTCCTCAGTATCAGATTCATCTCTTAAGGCAATCCTCCTTCTCTTTTGAGGTGTTTGAGGAACAGTCTTTGTCCTCTTTGGCTTGGAGGATGAAGGCTTCACAGTAGGTGCTGAGGATGAGGGTTGAACAGTCTGTGAAGTGGAGAGATAGGATTTGAGATATTCCTGAGGGTAGGTTGAGTAGAATGAGTGGTAGGTGCTGAGGATGATGGTTTTTGGGTGTTTTTTGTTGGTTGGACATCAGAGTAAACAGATCTATAAGTATCAGGATCAGCATTTACTAGGATCTGTTTTACAGACTGAGGAATCTGTAATGGTCTAACCACTGATTTCTTAGTGTCAGCATTTACCAGGTCATTAAAGTAGCATTTTGCAACTTTAAAAGGTGGGGTTGAGGAACTGACTAATTGAGGTTCATCAGTATAAAAAGTATAAATAAGTTGACAGAATCTAGCAAAATAGACAACATTTCTATCCTCTGTCATCCTATCCCCAATAAAACCAATTATACCAGTTGCAAAATCAAAATGAGTTTGGTTTATAATAGCATACCCTATGTGCTGACTCAGAATTGGGATAGCATCAAAATTTGAACATTTGTTCCCAAAAGCTTTGGTGATGCAGTCGAAGAAGAAGCTCCATTCTCTTCTGATATGAGCCCGTTTCAACTGCCCAAGTTTTGCCAAACTCTTTTCATACCCCAAATTTGCCATTAACTCCTGAAGAGCTAATTCTTCTGGAATTGAAAAGGTACAATCTTCTGGGAGATGTAGAGCTTTGCGTATTGTATCAGGAGTGACTGCATAAGATGAATCACCCACTTCAAAAACAATACTGGGAGTGCCATGTTTACCACCATCATCAAAGTGCCCAGTCCGCCAAAATGTCAGAACTTGTTGGCTCGAAAAGACTGAAGGCTGGGTTAATGCATACCCAATCTCACTGTGTGCAAGAAGATGTTGCACAAAATGCAATTCAGATGGAGCTTCAGCATGATCAAGAATTGCAGCATAGTTTTTTGGAACAAACTTAGCTCCATCAATGATTATATCCTTAGGTGCCATGTGAAAAATTGAGATGAAAAAGTGTCTGTTAGGTGTTTGATGAGATGTCTGTATGAAAAACCAACGTGAGAGAAAGAGAGAGTAAAAGCAAGTAGAGAGAAAAAGTATGAAGGAAATAAAAGATTAAAGAAATCCTTTCTCTGTCGTACTTATACTCTGAAAAAAATGTTACCGTTGGACACCTGTCAGGCATGCAGTAATAACGGATAGTTACTGGGCGCGAGAAAACAGTAATCATTACTTGCCCACTTGCCTGTTTTCAAGGAAAAACCGTTCCATTTACCCAGATATTCCATTAATCAAGGTGAAACAGTTTTAATTCAAAATTGAAACCGTTCCCACTGATTTAATTATTTTTCACTGCATCATTAATATTCTGAAAAGAAATGAAGTGAAAATGACCAAGATAAATCATATGAGTAAGTACTGATAAAGGAAAGTCAGAACTTAAATTAAAACAGAATTTATATGGTCATCAGAATATCAATCAGGATTTATCAATGCATTACAAAATAACTTAGAGACAAAATCTTGAAACAAAAACAAATTTCATTAATATATCAAGAGAATACATTCATGAAATGGAAATTACATCAGTACTTATACAAGATTTCCCTAAGCTACTAAACCTAATATCAACAGCTTTAGTCCTAGCTAAGAAGCCTGACAAAGCTGATGATGAAGAAAAACAGGAAGAAGACGAGATTAAATCATTTCTTCTTCCTACTCTCGACAAAAAGAATGGCGAGTCGGATGATTCGCTCTTGCTGGCGGAGAGCTTCCAGCCTTTCCTCCTCCAATCGCTCCAGATGGCGATGGTAGTCCATATAGAAGAATAGGAGGTGGGTCAGTACCTCCTGTGGGACAGAGTCCCATATCTCCTCAGGAATGGCCGTGACATGCCATTCCTGCTGCCAGTCGGCACAACTTAGCTCCATATTGAAGTTTTGGTAGTTCAAAAACATGTTGTATCTGACCATTGTGTTTTTGAAAGAAAAAGTATGAAGGTGAGTTTGTGAGAAAGAATTTGATGGGAAGACTGATGTGAAGTGGCTGCTTATATAGGCAAGAGAATGTCAGGAGACGTAAAAGTATTTAATGCTGACAGGTAGAATTAATTCTACCTCGTTTCCCCAGACTTGGAAAAAGAATAACATTCATTGGAAGGAGAAAACATGGTTGAATGCGCACAAGTAACAAGTAAAAGTAGACTGTTCAAGTACGAATACCATTAACCCTAACCATAGTGACTATTAATCTTCCACTTCAACATATTCTAGTTTGAACCGAGACTGTTATCAAATTTTATCCACAGATGAGTCAAGTAAAGAATTTAGATGTAATATCAGAACTTAGACTTATTTCAGAACTTAACAGTCATCAGAACATAATTTCTTAACTCGAAAAAAATGCTTATCTGAGTAAATCCTCATACAAGTTCTGAGTTATACTCTTCAGAACTTGATCTTCAGAATATGCAATCAGAACTTGTCCTCAGAATTAGTGCAAGGTGACACAATGACTGTTTATCTAAAACAACATAGACCACCACAGTAATTTTCATCATTCAGATGGAGTGATTAGTGTGTGCATCAAGCTAAATAGCAGACAAAGAGTAAAGTCTGATTCACTTCAGTACATCTTAGAAATAAGGCATAACTAAAATTTTGCTAAAGAGCTGTCATTATCCTGAAACCTACTGATGAATTAGTTCATGCTTGAGTCCACCTCAACTGATTTGTGCTAATTTTATGCATCTTTTTAAATTCTATTTTACAGTGACTCCTCAGTGTAGGTGAGTCACGACTGCTTATCAGAATTTATGCTATTATCAGAGTATTTCTCACGTAATCATAGAGTGTGAAAAGTCACCAAGAAAATATTTTGCTTTTCTAATGCATATTTACTTAATACCAGCAATGCACTTGGGTCTTCCCTTCCACATTTTTACTCTAGATCTCAAAGGAGTACCTGATTTTATTCTTTGATCCTTTTGATTTTTCTTTTTATAAGTGAGGTTTATCAGCACTTAGTACATTCAGCAGTTTTACTAGTATCAGAACTTAACAGATGAGTAGCATTATTCTAATTTGTGACTTAGTAATAAGATAAACAAAGTAAACTCAACTAAGCTCAATTATCAGAATTTGCTTGTGTCATAAAATTTCCATAGAAATAATTACTTCTTACATGGGATCATTTATTTATTGAAGACTACTAGGTCAGTATCTAACACAATTATCCTCATAGGATTGAATGGTTACTTAGACAGACATATCACTTATCAGAGTTTAGAAACATATATCAGACAACAGTCAGTACTTAAAAACATTTATCAATTAATCACAGAATACACAAAGAGATTAAATTCTGTAAATACTGATCATAAAGTCTGATAATACAGAACAAGACTAAGCAAATTTAGAGAAATAACCTGAAATCATTCCAAGTTCATTTACCAATCTTGTAAAAGTGGCTTCACACAGTGGTTTTGTGAAGATATCTGCTAGTTATTGATCTGTTGGAACAAAGTGCAATTCCACTGTACCTTCATCCACATATTCCCTTATGAAGTGGTACCTAATGCTGATGTGCTTTGTCATAGAGTGTTGAACTGGATTACCTGTCATAGCAATAGCACTTTGATTATCACAGTAAATAGGGATTTTGAAATATGTTAACCCATAATCTAGTAACTGATTCTTCATCCAAAGAATCTGTGCACAACAGCTTCCTGCAGCAATATACTCTGCTTTTGCAGTTGATGTGGAAATTGACTTTTGTTTCTTGCTGAACCAAGAAACCAATCTGCCTTCAAGGAATTGGCAGCTTCCACTTGTGCTTTTCCTGTCAATTTTGCAACCTGCAAAATCTGTATCTGAGTAACCTATTAGTTTAAAATCTGATTCTCTAGGATACCACAATCCCAGATCAGCTGTTCCTTTAAGATACTTAAAAATTCTTTTCACAGCTATTAAGTGAGGTTCTCTTGGATCTGCTTGAAATCTTGCACAAAGACAGGTAGCATACATGATATCAGGTCTACTAGCAGTTAGATAGAGTAGAGAGCCAATCATACCTCTGTAATCAGTAATATCTACTGATTTACCAGTATCCTTATCCAGTTTTTTTGCAGTGGCCATGGGAGTGGATGCACTTGAACAATCTTGCATTCCAAATTTCTTCAGCAAGTTTCTGGTGTACTTAGTTTGACAAATAAAAGTGCCTTCTTCATTCTGCTTGACTTGAAGGCCCAGAAAATAGCTAAGTTCCCCCATCATACTCATCTGATATTTTGACTGTATTAGTTTGGCAAACTTCTTGCAAAGTCTGTCATTTTTAGACCCAAAAATGATATCATCAACATAAATCTGGACCAGAACTAAGTCATTTCCATGGTTGAGGTAGAACAGTGATTTGTCTATTGTTCCTCTGTTGAATCCACTTTCCAGAAGAAACTGAGCTAAAGTCTCATACCATGCCCTAGGAGCTTGCTTAAGTCCATAAAGTGCTTTATCAAGCCTGTAGACATAATCTGGATGTTTGGAATCTATAAAGCCTGGAGGTTGTTCAACATATACCTCCTCCTCCAATTCTCCATTGAGAAAAGCACTTTTCACATCCATTTGAAAGACAGTAAACTTTTTGTGAGCAGCATAAGCCAAAGATATCCTTATGGCTTCTAACCTAGCAACTGGTGTAAATGTTTCATCATAATCAATTCCGTCCTGTTGAGAATATCCTTTTGCAACCAGCCTTGCCTTATTCCTTGTAATTATGCCATCACTATCAGTTTTGTTTCTGAATACCCACTTTGTACCAACAACAGATCTATTCTTTGGTCTTGGCACTAGGGTCCAGACTTTGTTTCTTTCAAATTCATTTAAATCTTCCTGCATTGCTTGCACCCAATCAGCATCTTGAAGAGCTTCTTCCACTTTCTTTGGCTCAGTCTGAGAAACAAAAGAATTGTAAAGACATTCATTTGAAGTACCTGTTCTAGTTCTTACACCTGCATCAGGATTTCCAATTATCAAATCAGGTGTATATGACTTTGTCCACTTCCTTGCAGATGGAAGGTTTTCTCTAGAACTGGATGCTCCCCCATGATCCATGCTGTCTTCATTTTCATTTTTTGATGCTCCCCCTGAAACTATGCTCTCTGAGTTGGATTCTTCAGAATTTAGATTTTCAGCACTATTAGAATTTGGCTTATCAGAACTTGACGAATCAGAACTTGAAGAGCCAGATGTATGTTCTGATGTTTCTTGAGATGTGGTAGGATCTTGAGTATGCTCCCCCTGCATAGGTGCATCTTCCTTTGACGTAGTCACCACAGTTTCAATAACATCATAGTTTAATCCATCAGAGTTTACAGTATCAGGACTTAGACTTTCAGGATTTTTAGTATCAGAATTTGAGTCTTCATTTTCAAATCTCAGCTGATCATGGTCAATGAAATCTTCAAGACCAGTAATCTTCTTGTCATCAAAAGAGACATTGATAGATTCCATGACCACTTTTGTTCTCAAATTATAGACTCTGAAGGCTTTTGTGGAAAGTGGATATCCAACAAAGATTCCTTCATCAGCTTTTAGATCAAACTTGGATAGCTGTTCAGGATGAGTCTTGAGAACAAAACACTTGCATCCAAATACATGAAAGTATTTCAGATTTGGCTTCTTTTTCTTCACCATCTCATATGGTGTTTTTCCATGCTTGTTAATAAGTGTTGCATTTTGAGTAAAACAAGCAGTCTGGACAGCTTCAGCCCAGAAATAGGTTGGAAGCTTTGCTTCTTCAAGCATTGTACGTGCAGCTTCAATGAGAGTTCTATTCTTCCTTTCAACAACTCCATTTTGCTATGGAGTTCCACGAGCAGAAAATTCCTGCTTTATTCCATGGTTTTTGCAGAACTATTCCATCATCAAATTCTTGAACTCAGTGCCATTATCACTCCTTAAGATTTTCACAGAATTTTTGACCAATTTATCCAGATATTTGACATGTTCAATCAAGATAGATGCAGTTTCACTTTTTGTGTGCAAGAAATACACCCATGTGTATCTGGTGAACTCATCCACTATGACCAACGCATATTTCTTCTTTGCAATAGACATGACATTCACTGGACCAAATAGATCAACATGTAGTAGATGATAAGGATCAAGAATTGATGATTAAGTCTTGCTCTTAAAAGAAGATTTTCTTTGTTTGGCTTTCTGACAGGAATCAGAAAGGCCATCAAGAGCAAATACTGACTTTGGCAGTCCTCTCACAAGATTTTTCTTGACCAGTTCATTTATATTGTTGAAATTTAAATGAGAGAGTTTCTTGTGCCAATTCCAGCTTTCTTCAATTGATGCTCTACTCATCAGACAAATTGCAGAACCATCAGTACTTGTTGAAAGCTTAGCTTCATAAATGTTACCACGCCTGTATCCTTTCAGAACAACTTTGCCTTTAGATTTACTTACAATTTCACAGTGTTCTTCAAAGAAATCAACATGATAACCTCTGTCACAGATTTGACTTATACTCAGCAGATTGTGTTTAAGTCCTGAGACCAGAGCTACTTCTTTAATTATGACATTTCCAAGATTGATATTACCATATCCCAATGTTTTTCCAATGTTGTCATCTCCATAAGAAACACTTGGGCCAGCTTTCTCCACAAAGTTTGATAGCAGGGCCTTATTTCCAGTCATATGTCCTGAACATCCACTGTCCAGAACTAGAATATTTTTCCTGTTGCCCTGCAATCACAAAGACCACTAATTATTAGTTTTAAGGACCCAGACTTGCTTGGATCCTTTGGCCTTATTAAGTTTGTTAACATTTGCAGCGGATTTAGCATCAGAGTTTATGTTAACATTTTTCTTATCAGAACTTACACAATCAGACTTTGAATCAGAATTTACACTAGAAAGAACAATGGAAACTTTCTTCAAAGAAGGTTTTATTTGATAATAATCATAGTACAAACTATGATATTCCTTACAAGTATAAATGGAATGCCATAAACTACCACAATGAAAACAAGGATTTTGTGGTTTGTATCTAACAGACTGACTCTTAACTCCTGATTTTGAAGGTAAGGAGTTAATATTCTTATTCTTCCTACAAAAAGAAGCCAGATGGTTAGAACTTCCACAGTTATGACATGTTTTCCTAGGAGCATCAGGAACAGGTTTATAATCATTGCTTTTATTCACACCATCCTTTCCATTCTTATTTTTCCTAGGTGATTTTACCTTGTTTGCATTCTTAACATCTTTCAGCTTATGCTTAAGCTGCTTCTTTGTCATTAAGCCTATGTTCACTTCAGCTGTCTTTTCATGTTTTAGTTTGTCAGAAGTTAATTCCTCTTTAACATCTGATTTCTCATTTTCAGACTTTACAGTTACAAACTTAACAGGTTTTAACTTTGGCTTTTGCTTAACAACAGGCTTAATTTCTTCAGTTCCTTTATCATTCTTATCTTCTCCATAACCTAAGCCCTCTTTCCAGTTTCCACTGCTTAGCAAATTGTGAGTTATTTTGCCAGAGTTAGTCCAAGTCCTGATAATCTTTCTTTTCTTTTCTAACTCAGTTTTTAGAGATTCATTCATTTTTAGCATTTCATCCCTAACATAAAAAGCATCATCTCTATCCTTCTGAGTTTGATGGAACATGACTAACTCTTTTTCTAAGAAATCATTTCTTTTCTTAAAAGCAAGATTTTCAGAAGTTAATCTTTCACATGTTAAAGTTTGATCTCTATAACTAACAAACATGGTTTTAAGATATCTTCTCAACTCATTAATATCATCAGTATGAAAAGCATAAGTAGTCTGAGGTACCTTTGTTTCAGCAGCTTCAGAACTGCTCTCAGCACTTTCTTTATCAGCATTTGCCATCAATGCGTAGTTCTCCTCACTTTCAGAGTCTGAGGTGTCTGTCCAGCTTTTCTGCTTTGTGACAAGAGCCTTTCCTTTATCACCCTTTGCCTTCTTGCAATCAGGAGATATGTGGCCTTTCTCACCACAGTTATAGCATTTAACATTGGTATAATCTCCTCTGTCAGACTTTTCTCCTCTGCCTTCAGATCTTCTGAAATTCTTCTTTTCAGAACTTATGCCTTTCCTGGAAAACTTCTTTCCCTTCCTGAACTTCCTGTATGCAATCTTTGTGATTCCTTTCACCATAAGAGCACATAGCTTCATCATCTCCTCATCAGCATCAGTCTCAGGCAAGATTTCAGAATCTGAGTCATCATCACTTTCAGAACTTGATGACTCAATTTCAGACTTTATGAAAAGAGCTTTACCCTTGTCTTTCCTTGAGGAAGCTGCTTTGGGGGATTCTTCTTCAGCCATAAGAGCAACTGTCCTTGACTTTACTCCTTTCCTCTTGCTTTTTTGTTCCATCTCAAGTTCATGAGTCTTGAGCATTCCATAGATTTCATCAAGAGTTGTTTCATCAAGATTGTAGTTGTCTCTTATTGTCGTTGCCTTCAAATCCCAACATTCAGGAAGAGCTAACAGGAATTTAAGGTTTGAATCTTCAAGATCATACTCTTTATCAACCAATGACAAATCATTCAAAAGTTTGACAAATCTATCATATAAATCATTCAATGACTCATTAGTCTTTGAGTCAAAATGTTCATACTCTTGAGTGAGTATTGTCTTCCTGTTCTTCTTAATTGTGTCAGTTCCCTGACACCTTGTTTCCAGAGCATCCCATATCTCCTTAGCAGTCTTGTATTTGATTACCCTGTTTGATATTACATTATCAATGGCACTATGCAGTAAGTGTCGTACCTTAGCATCCTTAGCAATTGATGCTATATCTTCAGCAGTATAATCACTCTTCTCCTTTGGTACGGTCTTTGCTGCTTCACCTGCAACTGCAACAGCGAGCTTGGTTGGTTTGTGAGGCCCTTCCTTGATTCTATCAAGGTATTCTGGATTTGTTGCTTCCAGGAACATGGTCATCCTTACCTTCCATATGGGATATTCAGATGGTCTCAGTATGGGAACTCTGATAGTCTCATACCGACTTTGAATTTGTGTCTTTGGAGGTTCTTCAGTTTTGGTAGGCTTAGTTGGAGTTTCTGTGTCAGACATGATTGTGTTTGGATCTTTAACTGTATGTGTGTTAACATATTGGCTCTGATACCACTTGTTAGGTCACACACACTGTAGAGGGAGGTGAATACAGTGTATAATACAATTAAATTGAACTTTAATATATTAAGTAACAGAAAACAAACTTTATTGAAATAATAAACTCTGTTACAGTATGGAACTGTTACCTCTCAGTAATGAACAAATATCACGAGAGCTGCTAGGGTTACAATGAATAATCTTCTCGAATATGATAACACTTATAGTGTAAACCCTATGTCTGTGTTTATATACTACACAGTTACAAGATAATCGCTAATTGATATGGAATATAATTCTGCTTCCTAAAATATATCAATCAGATATCTTTTCTTCCAAGTATTCCATTCTTCACGGAACTCCTTCTTCATGCATATCTCTTCTTATGTTTATCTTGATCTTCTTTCCTTTAATCAGCTACTGTCCTTATCTGAACGTCCTTCCGCACTTAAGTTCTGATATCTAACTTCTGATGATTATCTCCTCATAATATAAGTACTGATATCCTTAAGTCCTGACTTCCAGTATAAGTACTGATCAACGGTTAAGTACTGATTTGTCCTGTTAAGAAAGATCTGTAATCTAAACATAAATCATATTAGCCATGACATTATCAAATATATCTAACAGTAAATTAGTAACTTACGACGGAATATGGGATGAACAACCGTCGTAAGTTTGTAGTTCCAGAATAGCCAAATTCTGATTTTTCAGTTTCCAGCCATTTTCGACTTCCACTTTAAATTCCATTAAAATACAAACAAAAAGCAATCAAAACTATTGGAAGAACTCATATTATTTTATTTCACTATAATTGGAATAATGTTCAAATATCATAAAGTACAAAAAAATACATAAAAATATTAAAAGTACAACTAACAAAGTCATATTGAATCGTGCAATACATGAAAAAAGTAGAAGCCACTAAATCCAACAAAATATAATGTCCTTGAGCTGTACGTTGCACACAATTCTTTTCTTCTCAAAATCAAATACACAAACCCATCTTTCCTTGAAATGCTACCTACAAAAAATGAATGAAAATCAAATATATTACTTTTGCCCCTGCGTAAAAGGCACCATCAAACATAAAAAAGACTAACAAGTAAAAATATTTGCTCCCATTCACTAGTTCGGCCATCATAGTGGGAAAGCAAAATCTGAAAATCCTCGAAGAACTACAGAAGGAACATGACACAATGAATCAATACCAATGCAATTTTTGTATAATGCAACGAATTAGTAGAATATATTACCTTTTTGACTGTTGCGTCAATGATTTTTCTCTGATCAAATCCTACTGTAAATGTTACTAGGTAATTTGGCTTCCTTTTTATATCCTGAAACAAAATTTTATGTCATGGAATTGCAAAATCAATGAAACGTTCGTCCAGATAACAATAAAGACAGTAGTCATACAGTTTTGTAAACAGCAAAAAATGAAAGGCAGGCAAAAGGCATGGACAATAATATGCAAATTCAGCACTGTTGGATATCAGTGTTTGGTCTCCTTATTAACTTCATATTCAAGCATATAACCACAAAGAAGTAAATCAAAATAATGTGCAACAGTTCAAAATAACATGGATATACTACATTCCTTGAAAATAACTACAAAGACACACCTCATTTGGATCACCCCATAATCTTCTACGTGCGCGCATTTTAAGAACTCGTAAAAGGCACCATCAATTATAAAAAAAAGACTAACAAGTGTAAACACAATGATATGAACACTATTGAAGATAAAAATGAATTCAGCATAGTTCTAATTATTTAGCCGTTAAAGTGTTAGTGGTTCATAGTTTATAATTGCCAAGTCATTATTTTTTCGTCGAAAATATTTCGTTGTAATTTTAGATAAAATATTTTTTTATTCAATTTCACTTTAAAATTTTAATAAAATTATTAACTTACGACGAAATGTTTAAATCGTCACAACTTCAAATAATTTTCATTTTTGTTTAATCGTGCCGTGCATAATTTTATTAATAAAATATTAAACTTACGACGGTTTTGGATTTCGTCGTAAATATTTACGACGTTTTACTTTTTTCCGTCGTAAGTTGGCCGTCGTAATTGGCCTATTTTGTTGTAGTGTATGTATTATAAAACATTTATAAGTTCATATATACGATATATATATTAGCTAGCTAACGATTACAAATGCAACTAAAAGTATAGATAGCTAACAATAAATATGCATAAAAGAATAAAGATAGCACCGACTAAAGAACACACAAGAATATATGTTACCTGATGTTTCGAATTTTATGACTAATCTACATGTATATTTTATGTTACCTCCGTCCCAATTTATCTGTCTTATTTGACTTTTGATGGTCAAATTCACTCAATTTTGACCGTAAATAAAAGCTCATTTCTTCATCATTTTGAAAAATTAAAATATTCATATAAAAGTAGATTAAACATATTTTTTAATGATATAAATTTTATAAGTATTTTCGATATTATACTTTGTGAAATTTTCGGTCAAAGTTAGGTAAATTTGACCGTAAAAAGTGAAACAAGACAGATAAATTGGGACGGAGAGAGTAAAGATCTTAAATAATATTTTAAAAATAATTAAGTCTCATGTTTTTGAAACTTTTCAAATTATAGCTAGAGGGGTAAATACGCGTTATCAGTAAATAGTTTCAGTTTTTATGTTTTATAAAACATTTATAAGTTCATATATATGATATATACTAGCATAATAACCCGTGCGAGGCACGGGTCATTTTCTAGAGTTTTTTTATACATCATACAATTATAATATTTTTAGTGCAATTTCAATAATATCCTTATATAGGCTCTTGAGTCAAATTTTGAAGAAATGGAGATAAAATTTCTCTCCAAAAACTTCATGTCCCCCTCTATAACATTAAAAGTTTCAAATGTTTTTTCACATTTAGGAGTGAATATCTCATCAACTATTATTATATTATATTTTTATTACCCGTTATTTTATATTTAATGAATGAATATAAACAGGGTAGTAAGTGTACGTTTAAAATGAAACGATTAAACTTAATCTGTAGAATGTCGTTAGTATGTTTACAAATATAAAGTTAAAAATTAACATACATGTTGAATACTGAGTTGACCAAAATCTTGAATTTTATTTAAATAAACTATATGTACTGCTCTATATTATTACTTAGTGCACTACTAACTTACAATTGACATACTCAATTTCAAAAGATAAAAAATGCATAACTGAAGTCAGAATGCCTTGCAATCATAATATACAATAATGTAAAATTTACATTATTGTTAATATTAAAGTTGATTTTAATGAAAAATGTTAGTTTTTGAAATTCCATGTATGTATGTATTATGTATGTATGGGAAAATATTAGTTTTTTATTTACACTATTGTTAAGAAAGTAAGATTAAGTTATATGTATGTGTGTGTTAGCATCTAAATTATTGTATGTTATATCTCTTAGTAAATTATGATGGTTTCAATTATTTATATGCTAAATATCTAATTTATGTACATGTATAATCTTTATTAACATCTAGTGAGATAATTGATTACTTAACTAACATGCATTTATAATTATTCAAAAATTAAAATTATGTAATAAATAAATTGCTATAATTTATATATGATATTCACATTATCACTGACAAACAATCCATATCTATTTTTTACGCAACCGGGTATCAATCATGGTTGTAACATAAAAATGAATTATATATTTTTAAGACTTATTATTGATATTCATGATTTTTTTCAAGAATTCGAAAGAAAAATTGTAATTATGTCGTTATTTAAACCGTTTTTAAGTTTCTTTCATTACGACTCTAATATTTTTTCATATAATAATTTGATAACATTTTATACTATTCTCCTAAAATTAAAAAATTTCAGTTCGATAAAGTTTTATAAATGTCAGTAGAACTGGTTAATTCCTTCAAATTATTGAAAAATATATGTTTTTTTCCTTAAATAATATAAAATGCATTGAATCAAATGCTACAATATAGTATAGATATAACTTTTATTTGAATAATTCAGAATATTAAAATAATTCAAAATATTTGTATAATATTATCTTAATTTATGAATATTGCTGATCTAAAAGAATTCATTTTTAAAAGCTTGCTTTTTAAAGTGAAAAATGAAAAATAAATCGATTTAGTATATCATAGTAGTTTTAACAAATCTCGTGAGATCTCATTTCAAATTTCAAATATTCTTAAAATCGAGACAAATCCCAAAAATAATAATATGTTACCAATGAAGTTAGTAATTTTAATATAAATAATCAGTTGACTTGATCTTATAAAGACCTCAAACACATTAATTATATTAACACAAGATATTAAAAAGTTTCACATTATTGGTAAGATATTCTCGTCGAGTTTGTAATTTAAATTTACTAAACGTAAAATGTGACGATGTTTTTCGGCCGGGTCATGTAGTCAAATTTCGAGTATTTTTTGAACAATGGGCCAAGTTCTAAAATGCATTGACTCATTATAATTCGAGCTTATCTAAATATGTAAAACCAATATAAATTATTTATATATAAGCGATTCTATTTTTAATATTTTTTTTAAAATTATATATGTACATTTTAATTAGTTTTTATAATAAAAATATGTTAAAAATATATGAGATATATTTTCAAACTAAAAAATGATTAATAAATAAGATAATAATCCATTTATGTACTATGCCTAATTTTATGTTTGGAATTCAATTCTTTAAAATTAACTGTACAAATATTCAACTAACTATCTTTTTTTTTTGCGTAATTCAAGTAAGTATCTTTAAAGTTAAATAAAATATTCATTTAGCACACTTACATATTATGTGTATGATAAAAAGCACATGTGAGAATATGGTGTATGGTGAGAGGTTGTATAGTTGAATGAAATTATACCCTTGTTGGGCTATTATATATAAAAGAGATTGTTGGATTTTGAACGCAGCGGGGTCATGGAAAAACGCTTTTACACATACAAAATCCAAATAAAAGCATATAAATCGTGAATAAAAATTCGAGGGATCGAATCTAACCTTTAAAAATAATTCGGAGACAACGATCAGAGATCCTTAGCAGTTGCTCCTCAAGTGTGAAGCACTCCACCGGTATCCACCAAGAAAACGATGTTAAGGAGGAGGAGGAGGTGGAGAGAATTTGGTTTTCTAAAACTTTTGGGTTTCTGGGGTTAGAATAAAAATAGGGTCTATAATAATGTATTTATAGGCAAAATTTTCAGCTGAAATTTTCCCATAAATATTATTATTATTATCCCATTTATTATTCTCATTAATAATTAAAACACCTTTTAATCATTAATTTTTTTTCTAAACACTTTAGAAATAATTCTCTCTCTTGATTTAATTTCCAAAAATTAAATCCATAATTAATAATATTAAGAACTTTTCTTAATTAATTTATAATCAATTAAATCTCATTTAATCAATTATTAAATTTGCCAATTAATTATTTATTTCACAAATAAATAATTATTAGCCATTATTAATTAATTCCTCCACCATAAAATCATTCTCTTTTATGGTGTGACCCTGTAGGTTCAATATTAAGCCGGTAGTAGAAATAAATAATAATAAAACTATTTTATCATTATTTATATAAATTCTCTAATTTATTAAATATGATTAATTAATTAATCATATTTATTCTACATCGTGAGTGATGCTTCTCAACATATCGCGACTATCCGGATAATATGAATTCACTGCTTAGAATACCAAGAACCTGTCAGTGAATAGTTACCGTACAATAAACTCCTTCTACCCTATAATGTCCCGATTAAATACAAGGCATGGATCTCGTGTCAAGCCTATCTAATTCAATCACTTGCTTACCATTTACTATGTTTAGTTCTATGCAAATTAGAAACTCCTTTCTAATTTCATTCACTCTGTCCAGAGATTCCTGAACTAGCATAAGTGGATCAGCCTTGAACATTCGCTTCCTTCACTGGAAGGGGTAGATCCTTTATTGATCATACACTATCTTCGTGTACAAATTCCTATACCCAGAAGAGCCCTAATAATTGTCCCTGGAGACTAAGAACTAAACCAAAGCATAGTTCAGTGTACACAAGATGACTATGATGACCTCAAGTCTAAGGATACTTGTACAACTATCACTATGTGAACAACTGCTGACACGTGAGTGAACTCCATCAGTTGTTCAGCTGTGCGAGTCATGTTCAGTGAACTTATTCTATAATAAGCACCTACATACTAGCTATAGTGTCACCACACAAATGTCTATGAGAACAGACATCCTTCATAATGAAGTAAGCATAGTATGTACCGATCTTTGCGGATTATTAATTACCAGTTAGTAATCCTATGACCAGGAACTATTTAAGTTTAGAGTTATCATCTTTTTAGGTCTCACTATTATGATCTCATCATAATCCATAAAAAGCTTTACTCTAAACTATGGTATATCTTATTTAAACACTTAAATAGATAGAGCCCGTAATAAAAACAAAACAAGTCTTTATTAATATCAATGAAATCAAAACAGATTACATCAAAGTTATTTCTAAATCCTAATACATGATTGGACTTAGGACATATTCCTTTCAATCTCCCAATTGTACTAAAGCCAATCACTCTGGTATCTAATACCCATCTTGTCTTTATGACGATCAAAGTGACTTTCATAAAGTAGCTTTGTGAGTGGGTCTGCTATGTTCTTATGTGTGTCAGCTCTAATTCAATACAATACAAGAAATGTTATCGCACTCCCACTAACCCTTTTGTAGATGCTTGGTTCATCTGCGTTTTTGATAAAATCAAACTCTTTGATTGTCTCATCAAAATGAATGTTCCATCTTTCGAGAAGCTTGCTTTAAACCACGTATGGTTCGCAGCAGCTTACACACTAGGTTTTCATTTCCCTTGGAAAGAAAACCATCTGGCCATCTGCCAGATTTCATAGTCGTAGTAAGCAGCATTCGCAAGCAAAATCTGAACTGATTATAACAGGGCTACAGGTAAAAGGTTTCATCAAAGTCAATCCATTGCCTTTGTTTGAATTCTTTTGCCACAAGCCTGGCCTTAAAGGTCTCCACCTGGCCATCTGCTCTAATCATTCTTTTGTATCCCGTATACATAGATTTCATTCCGGATTTCATGGCACTATGCCATTTCTGTGAGTCAACACTACTCATAGCCTCATTATAGGTCACAGGGTCGTCATCATCAATGATCGACAACTCATTATCATTCTCAATGACAAGGCCATAATACCTCATGGGTTGGCGAGACACTCTCCCTGATCTATAAATGGGCTGTTCCACAAAAGGTTGTTCAGTCAGAACAGGTGTTTCCACTTGATCCGTAGTAGTTTGTGCTACTTGAACTTCATCAAGTTCAATTTTGCTCCCACTGTTTCCTTCAAGGATAAACTCCTTTTCCAAGAAGGTAGCATGTCTGGAGACAAACACCCGATGATCGATGTAAAAGTAAAACCCTAAAATCTCTTTAGGATATCCCACAAAACTACATTTTACGGATCGATATTCCAACTTATCTGGGTCAACTTACTTGACATAAGCTGGACATCCCCAAATCTTAACGTGTTGAAGACTCGGTTTCCTTTCCTTCCATATCTCATACGGAGTTTGAGGAATAGATTTGGAAGGCACCTTATTCAATAAATATGCTGAGGTTTCCAATGCATAACCCCATAGGAATACTGGAAGATTTGCATAGCTCATCATAGACCGAACTATGTCTAACAAAGTTCGATTTCTCCTTTCAGATACCAATCCGGAGGAGTCCACTGGGAGATATACCATTTACTTTGAGATAATCTAGAAACACTCCATTAAAGTATTCACCACCTCGATCTGATCGATGAGTTATAATACTATGTTTGGTTGTTTCTCCACTTCATACTTATATTCTTTGAACCTTTCAAAGGCCTCAGACTTGTGTTTCATCAAACACATATCCGAATCCAGATCTATCATCTATGAAAGTAATGAAGTATAAAAATCCACCCATGGCTTGCGTAGACATTGGTCCACATACATCTGTGTGTACTATTCCTAGCAAATCTGCAGCCCTCTCTCCATGTCCACTAAATGGAGACTGCAGTGCCACTATGAAGTGAGATTTTCATCATCCCTTTTTCTTTTATTAGTTTGTTCAATCTGAAGTAAATTATGTCACATATATTCAGACCATTATTTAAAGTACCACGTCCATAAAGAATATTATCTCTAAGAATAGAACATTCATTATTCTCAATAATAAATGAAAAATCCATCCAAGTCTAACATGGGAATAATATTCCGCACAATCGAGGGAACAAAATAACAATTATTTAAAACAATAGTCTTGCCCGTAGGCATATGTAAATGAAATGATTCTACATCTTCAGCAGCAACTCTTGCTCCATTTCTCATCAGTAGAATCACCTCCTCTTCCTCAAGAGTCCTACTTCTCCTTGGTCCCTGCAACAATTGCAGATATGAGAACCACAGGAGGTATCTAATACCCAAGTAGAAATGACATATTCACTTCTATCATGAACATACCTGAATCAGAAGCGGTAGTCTCACTACCCTTCTTCTTCAATTCTGTAAGGTAAACCTTGCAGTTCCTCTTCCAGTGCCCCACCTTGTTATAGTGAAAGCAAACAACTTTGCTCTTGGGGTCTTCACCTTTTGGTGGAACCGGCGTTTTCTCACCTACTTTCTTCTTCTTGGAAGAGTTCCTCTTCCTTTTCTTAGGATTGGAACCTTCACCAATTAGAAGAACAGAACTCTTCTTAGGGGGAAAATTTGATTCCGCAGTCTTCAACATGTTGTGGAGTTCAGGCAGGCTGACATCCAACTTATTCATGTGAAAGTTCATAACAAACTGCGAGAACGAACTCGGAAGTGATTGCAAGACCAGGTCTTGGCTCAGCTCCCCATCCATGACAAAACCAAGTTGTCCAAGATGTTCAATCAAATTGATCATCTTAAGTACATGGCCATTCACAGATGATCCCTCAGATATCCTACACCCGAACAGCTCATTCGATATCTCATATCGAGCTGTCCTCCCTGCCACATCATACAACTCTTGTAGATGCATGAGGATAGTGTGAGCATCCATATGCTCATGTTACTTCTGTAGCTCAATGTTCATGGAAGCTAGCATGATGCATTGAGCAACATTTGCATCATCTATCCACTTACGATACACAACATGTTCATTATTATGTGCATCACTAGCAGGTTCAGTAGGCTTAGGTGAGTCAATCACGTATTCCAGCTTCTCAATCCTGAGAACAATTCTCAAGTTTCGAAACCAGTCAGCATAATTAGGACCAGTCAATTTGTGAGCATCTAGTATGCTCCTGAGTGATAGTGCAGAAGACATAAATGTACAAAGTAAATCTGTAAATGATAAACACATAACAACACTTAGCAAATATTCGATTTCATTTCAAAACACTATATGAATCGGGTCTTTATTCATAAGTGGCTCCCACTAGTTTTCTTAATTTATTCAACCCCCTACGTGAAAAATTAAGCATTCATAATGCTAGTGAGAATAGGGATCCTACATTCTATTACACAACCCTGGCTGTAGCACGAACCGCCATGCAATGTTCAATAGGCAGACAACTCTTGTCAATTACATCTTATGTTATTCCCTAATCAAACTTTAGCCTCTTGAATAATTGAGTCTCGGCTGTAGCACGACAAACTCAATATTCTAAGTCAAGTCTAACCCAACATTCCGTACAGTTGAATCAGTCCCCAAAGGCCCACGGCTGTAGCACGTACCGACCTTTAGATTCTTATTCAATGTACACATCTCTATGTAATAGACAAGTATTTCTTATTTCGAAATCAAAGCCCTTGGCTGTAGCACGAACCGACAATGATTCAAAAATAAGAACTACTTTCTACCATGTTGGAAGGCTATGACCGACACAAGCCCGTTGTGTCATTGGCCAATTACTACTTGATATTATTTAATTTTAGAGGGATTATATTACGTTACAATCATAATCATATTATAAAGAGATTTTTCCTTTTAAATTAAATATTTCAAATCAATAATCAATAATCAGACGATTCCCAGATCGGGTGGAGCATTGTCAAGAGGCGTCACTTAATAACCCTTTCTTACAGATAGAAATCTGTTGTTGACAGAATCATCCTTTCTCTCATATTGAAAATTCATATTCAATTACGTGTTTCATAAACACAAGAATCTCATGATTGTATTCATAATATTATTCTTAAGGTTATGAAACAATTTCACTATACTAGGTTGTCTAACAAACGCCTTATGTTCATTTAAGTTCACCTAAATCTATCATCGCATGATAAAACTAAGCATATATCACATATATCAACATGAATAAACATCAAGGTAGGCATGTTACATCATCTAGCACATTAGTCTAAGCATTATACATCTATATGTATCACATGAAGCATTTAAAATCAATTAAAACAGTCAAAAACATCTTTAAAACACTTCATGGAAATACAAACAGTTCAAAACTTTTATATAAACTAAAATGGATCACTCCATTAGATCCGTCTCGGAAAAACGAATCCAACGGTATATTGCACGCCCAAAACGGAGTTACGAAACTCCCAGAAAATCAATTTTAAAATCAACAGAAGGGCTGTAACGCATTACAGGAACGCGTTACAAGCCCTGTAACGCATTCCGGTGATGCGTTACAGCCTTTTAAGCCATTTAAAAGGTGTAACGCATTCCGTGAATGCGTTACAGATGTGTAACGCATTCCCGGAATGCGTTACAGATGTGTAACGCATTCCCGGAATGCGTTACACCCCTATTTTTTTTTTCTGCGAAACGCCGCCGCCTTCCTTTCTCGATCAGCGTGCCTGTACCTGTCTTCTCTGTGCTTCTCTTTGTCCATGCAGCAGCAATCAACAGACATTACAGCAGTACAGATATAGCAGATAATATATATATATACAACATATTATATATATATATATATATATATATGATTAATTAATTACGAATTTAATTTTAAGAACTTCAAAAATTCATAATAAAAAATCTATACATCATAAAATTATGAAAAAAATACTCAGACGATCTACAACACTTGTAGAACCCAGATCAACATTCAAAATAATTCTGAGAAACGATTTCTCATCAGACAAAATTAATCCATGATATAACTTGTAAAAATCATAATTAATTCATACAAGCACATAAAATTCTGAAATTTTTACCAGAGATCTATATGCATACAACCTATGCTCTGATACCATTGTTGGATTTTTAACGCAGCGGGGTCATGGAAAAACGCTTTTACACATACAAAATCCAAATAAAAGCATATAAATCGTGAATAAAAATTCGAGGGATCGAATCTAACCTTTAAAAATAATTCAGAGACAACGATCAGAGATCCTTAGCAGTTGCTCCTCAAGTGTGAAGCACTCCACCGGTATCCACCAAGAAAACGATGTTAAGGAGGAGGAGGAGGTGGAGAGAATTTGGTTTTCTAAAACTTTTGGGTTTCTGGGGTTAGAATAAAAATAGGGTCTATAATAGTGTATTTATAGGCAAAATTTTCAGCTGAAATTTTCCCATAAATATTATTATTATTATCCCATTTATTATTCTCATTAATAATTAAAACACCTTTTAATCATTAATCCTTTTTCTAAACACTTTAGAAATAATTCTCTCTCTTGATTTAATTTCCAAAAATTAAATCCTTAAATAATAATATTAAGAACTTTTCTTAATTAATTTATAATCAATTAAATCTCATTTAATCAATTATTAAATTTGCCAATTAATTATTTATTTCACAAATAAATAATTATTAGCCATTATTAATTAATTCCTGCACCATAAAATCATTCTCTTTTATGGTGTGACCCTGTAGGTTCAATATTAAGCCGGTAGTAGAAAAAAATAATAATAAAACTATTTTATCATTATTTATATAAATTCTCTAATTTATTAAATATGATTAATTAATTAATCATATTTATTCTACATCGTGAGTGATGCTTCTCAACATATCGCGACTATCCGGATAATATGAATTCACTGCTTAGAATACCAAGAATCTGTCAGTGAATAGTTACCGTACAATAAACTCCTTCTACCCTACAATGTCCCGATTAAATACAAGGCATGGATCTCGTGTCAAGCCTATCTAATTCAATCACTTGCTTACCATTTACTATGCTTAGTTCTATGCAAATTAGAAACTCCTTTCTAATTTCATTCACTCTGGCCAGAGATTCCTGAAGTAGCATAAGTGGATCAGCCTTGAACATTCGCTTCCTTCACTGGAAGGGGTAGATCCTTTATTGATCATACACTATCTTCGTGTACAAATTCCTATACCTAGAAGAGCCCTAATAATTGTCCCTGGAGACTAAGAACTAAACCAAAGCATAGTTCAGTGTACACAAGATGACTATGATGACCTCAAGTCTAAGGATACTTGTACAACTATCACTATGTGAACAACTGCTGACACGTGAGTGAACTCCATCAGTTGTTCAGCTGTGCGAGTCATGTTCAGTGAACTTATTCTATAATAAGCACCTACATACTAGCTATAGTGTCACCACACAAATGTCTATGAGAACAGACATCCTTCATAATGAAGCAAGCATAGTATGTACCGATCTTTGTGGATTATTAATTACCAGTTAGTAATCCTATGACCAGGAACTATTTAAGTTTAGAGTTATCATCTTTTTAGGTCTCACTATTATGATCTCATCATAATCCATAAAAAGCTTTACTCTAAACTATGGTATATCTTATTTAAACACTTAAATAGATAGAGCCCGTAATAAAAACAAAACAAGTCTTTATTAATATCAATGAAATCAAAATAGATTACATCAAAGTTATTTCTAAATCCTAATACATGATTGGACTTAGGACATATTCCTTTCAGAGATTAGCTAGCTAACCATTACAAATGCAACTAAAAGTATAGATAACTAACAATAAATATGCATAGAAGAATAAAGATAGCACCTACTAAAGAACACACAAGAATATATGTTACCTAATGTTTCGAATTTTATGACTAATCTACATGTATATTTTATGTTACATCCGTCCCAATTTATCTGTCTTATTTGACTTTTGATGGTCAAATTCACTCAACTTTGACCGTAAATAAAAGCTCATTTTTTCATCATTTTTAAAAATTAAAATATTCATATAAAAGTAGATTAAACATATTTTTTAATGATATAAATTTTATAAGTATTTTCGATATTATACTATGTGAAATTTTCGGTCAAAGTTAGGTCAATTTGACCGTAAAAAGTTAAACAAGACAGATAAATTGGGAGGGAAGGAGTAAAAATCTTAAATAACATTTTAAAAATAATTAAGTCTCATGTTTTTGAAACTTTTCAAATTATAGCTAGAGGGGTAAATACGCATTATCAGTAAATAGTTTCAGTTTTTATGTATTATAAAACATTTATAAGTTTATATATATGATATATATTAGCTAGCTAACCATTACAAATGCAACTAAAAGTATAGATAGCTAACAATAAATATGCATAGAAGAATAAAGATAGCACCTACTAAAGAACACACAAACACACAAGAATATATGTTACTTGATGTTTCGAATTTTATGACTAATCTACATGTATATTTTATGTTACCTCCGTCCCAATTTATCTGTCTTATTTGACTTTTGATGGTCAAATTCACTCAACTTTGACCCTAAATAAAAGCTCATTTTTTCATCATTTTGAAAAATTAAAATATTCATATAAAAGTAGATTAAACATATTTTTTAATGATATAAATTTTATAAGTATTTTCGATATTATACTATGTGAAATTTTCGGTCAAAGTTATGTCAATTTGACCGTAAAAAGTCAAACAAGACAGATAAATTGGGACGGAGGGAGTAAAGATCTAAAATAACATTTTAAAAATAATTAAGTCTCCTGTTTTTGAAACTTTTCAAATTATAGCTAGAGGGGTAAATACGCGTTATCAGTAAATAGTTTCAGTTTTTATGTATTATAAAACATTTATAAGATCATATATATGATATATATTAGCTAGCTAACCATTACAAATGCAACTAAAAGTATAGATAGCTAACAATAAATATGCATAGAAGAATAAAGATAGCACCTACTAAAGAACACACAAGAATATATATTACCTGATGTTTCGAATTTTATGACTAATTTACATGTATATTTTATGTTACCTCCGTCCCAATTTATCTGTCTTATTTGACTTTTGATGGTCAAATTCATTCAACTTTGACCGTAAATAAAAGCTCATTTTTTCATCATTTCGAAAAATTAAAATATTCATATAAAAGTAGATTAAACATATTTTTTAATGATATAAATTTTATAAGTATTTTCGATATTATACTATGTGAAATTTTTGGTCAAAGTTAGGTCAATTTGACCGTAAAAAGTCAAACAAGACAGATAAATTGGGACGGAGGGAGTAAAGATCTTAAATAACATTTTAAAAATAATTAAGTCTCAAGTTTTTCAAACTTTTCAAATTATAGCTAGTGGGGTAAATACGCGTTATCAGTAAATAGTTTCAGTTTTTATGTATTATAAAACATTTATAAGTTCATATATATGATATATATTAGCTAGCTAACCATTACAAATGCAACTAAAAGTATAGATAGCTAACAATAAATATGCATAGCAGAATAAAGATAGCACCTACTAAAGAACACACAAGAATATATGTTACCTGATGTTTTGAATTTTATGACTAATCTACATGTATATTTTATGTTACATCCGTCCCAATTTATCTGTCTTATTTAACTTTTGATGGTCAAATTCACTCAACTTTGACCGTAAATAAAAGCTCATTTTTTCATCATTTTTAAAAATCAAAATATTCATATAAAAGTAGATTAAACATATTTTTTAATGATATAAATTTTATAAGTATTTTCGATATTATACTATGTGAAATTTTCGGTCAAAGTTAGGTCAATTTGACCGTAAAAAGTTAAACAAGAAAGATAAATTGGGAGGGAGGGAGTAAAAATCTTAAATAACATTTTAAAAATAATTAAGTCTCATGTTTTTGAAACTTTTCAAATTATAGCTAGAGGGGTAAATACGCATTATCAGTAAATAGTGTCAGTTTTTATGTATTATAAAATATTTATAAGTTTATATATATGATATATATTAGCTAGCTAACTATTACAGATGCAACTAAAAGTATAGATAGCTAACAATAAATATGCATAGAAGAATAAAGATAGCACCTACTAAAGAACACACAAACACACAAGAATATATGTTACCTGATGTTTCGAATTTTATGACTAATCTACATGTATATTTTATGTTACCTCCGTCCCAATTTATCTGTCTTATTTGACTTTTGATGGTCAAATTCACTCAACTTTGACCCTAAATAAAAGCTCATTTTTTCATCATTTTGAAAAATTAAAATATTCATATAAAAGTAGATTAAACATATTTTTTAATGATATAAATTTTATAAGTATTTTCGATATTATACTATGTGAAATTTTCGGTCAAAGTTATGTCAATTTGACCGTAAAAAGTCAAACAAGACAGATAAATTGGGACGGAGGGAGTAAATATCTTAAATAACATTTTAAAAATAATTAAGTCTCATGTTTTTGAAACTTTTCAAATTATAGCTAGAGGGGTAAATACGCGTTATCAGTAAATAGTTTCAGTTTTTATGTATTATAAAACATTTATAAGTTCATATATATGATATATATTAGCTAGCTAACCATTACAAATGCAACTAAAAGTATATATAGCTAACAATAAATATGCATAGAAGAATAAAGATAGCACCTACTAAAGAACACACAAGAATATATGTTACCTGATGTTTTGAATTTTATGACTAATGTACATGTATATTTTATGTTACTTCCGTCCCAATTTATCTGTCTTATTTGACTTTTGATGGTCAAATTCACTTAACTTTGACCGTAAATAAAAGCTCATTTTTTCATCATTTTGAAATATTAAAATATTCATATAAAAGTAGATTAAATATATTTTTTAATGATATAAATTTTATAAGTATTTTCGATATTATACTATGTGAAATTTTCGGTCAAAGTTAGGTCAATTTGACCGTAAAAAGTCAAACAAGACTGATAAATTGGGACGGAGGGAGTAAAGATCTTGAATAACATTTTAAAAATAATTAAGTCTCATGTTTTTGAAACTTTTCAAATTATAGCTAGAGGGGTAAATACGCGTTATCAATAAATAGTTTCAGTTTTTATGTATTATAAAACATTTATAAGTTCATATATATGATATATATTAGCTAGCTAACCATTACAAATACAACTAAAAGTATAGATAGCTAACAATAAATATGCATAGAAGAATAAAGATAGCACCTACTAAAGAACACACAAGAATATATGTTACCTGATGTTTCAAATTTTATGACTAATTTACATGTATATTTTATGTTACCTCCGTCCCAATTTATCTGTCTTATTTGACTTTTGATGGTCAAATTCACTCAACTTTGACCGTAAATAAAAGCTCATTTTTTCATCATTTTGAAAAATTAAAATATTCATATAAAAGTAGATTAAACATATTTTTTAATGATATAAATTTTATAAGTATTTTCGATATTATACTATGTGAAATTTTCGGTCAAAGTTAGGTCAATTTGACCGTAAAAAGTCAAATAAGACAGATAAATTGGGACGGAGGGAGTAAAGATCTTAAATAATATTTTAAAAATAATTAAGTCTCATATTTTTTAAAATTTTCAAATTATAGCTAGAGGGGTAAATACGCGTTATCAGTAAATAGTTTCAGTTTTTATGTATTATAAAACATTTATAAGTTCATATATATGATATATATTAGCTAGCTAACCATTACAAATGCAACTAAAAGTATAGATAACTAACAATAAATATACATAGAAGAATAAAGATAGCACCTACCAAAGAACACATAAGAATATATGTTACCTGATGTTTCGAATTTTATGACTAATGTACATGTATACTTTATGTTACCTCCGTCCCAATTTATGTGTCTTATTTGACTTTTGATGGTCAAATTCACTCAACTTTGACCGTAAATAAAAGCTCATTTTTTAATCATTTTGAAATATTAAAATATTCATATAAAAGTAGATTAAACATATTTTTTAATGATATAAATTTTATAAGTATTTTCGATATTATACTCTGTGAAATTTTTGGTCAAAGTTAGGTCAATTTGACCGTAAAAAGTCAAACAAGGCAGATAAATTGGGACGGAGGGATTAAATATCTTAAATAATATTTTAAAAATAATTAAGTCTCATGTTTTTTAAACTTTTCAAATTATAGCTAGAGGGGTAAATACGTAAATAGTTTCTATTTTTATGTATTATAAAACATTTATAAGTTCATATATATGATATATATTAGCTAGCTAACCATTACAAATGCAACTAAAAGTATAGATAGCTAACAATAAATATGCATAGAAGAATAAAGATAGCACTGACTAAAGAACACACAAGAATATATGTTACCTGATGTTTCGAATTTTATAACTAATCTACATGTATATTTTATGTTACCTCCATCCCAATTTATCTGTCCTATTTGACTTTTGATTGTCAAATTCACTCAACTTTGACCTTAAATAAAAGCTCATTTTTTCATCATTTTGAAAAATTAAAATATTCATATAAAAGTAGATTAAACATATTTTTTAATGATATAAATTTTATAAGTATTTTCGATATTATACTATTTGAAATTTTCGGTCAAAGTTAGGTTAATTTGACCGTCAAAAGTCAAACAAGACAGATAAATTGGGACGGAGGGAGTAAAGATCTTAAATAATATTTTAAAAATAATTAAGTCTCATGTTTTTGAAACTTTACAAATTATAGCTAGGGGGGTAAATACGCGTTATCAATAAATAGTTTCAGCTTTTATGTATTATAAAACATTTATAAGTTCATATATATGATATATATTAGCTAGCTAACCATTACAAATGCAACTAAAAGTATAGATAGCTAACAATAAATATGCATAGAAGAAGAAAGATAGCACCGACTAAAGAACACACAAGAATATATTTTACCTGATGTTTCAAATTTTATGACTAATCTACATGTATATTTTATGTTACCTCCGTCCCAATTTATCTGTCTTATTTGACTTTTAATGGTCAAATTCACTCAACTTTGACCGTAAATAAAAGCTCATTTTTTCATCATTTTGAAAAATTAAAATATTCATATAAAAGTAGATTAAACATATTTTTTAATGATATAAATTTTATAATTATTTTCAATATTATACTATGTGAAATTTTTGGTCAAAATTAGGTCAATTTGACCGTAAAAAGTCAAACAAGACAGATAAATTGGGACGGAGGGAGTAAAGATCTTAAATAATATTTTAAAAATATTTAAGTCTCATGTTTTTTAAACTTTTCAAATTATAGCTAGAGGGGTAAATACGCGTTGTCAGTAAATAGTTTCAGTTTTTATGTATTATAAAACATTTATAAGTTCTTATATATAATATATATTAGCTAGCTAACCATTACAAATGCAACTAAAAGTATAGAGAGCTAACAATAAATATGCATAGAAGAATAAAGATAGCACCGACTAAAGAACACAAGAATATATGTTACCTGATGTTTCAAATTTTATGACTAATCTACATGTATATTAAAGTTTAGAAAGTAGTCGAATGCAAAATGATCCGCCATTAATTAAAAAATTTAACGAAGTTATCTGTAATATATATATAATCAAAATTAATCAAAACTATAAAAATTTGAAAAAACTATAATATACAAAATAAAAAAAATTAAAAATTAAAAAAAGTAATTCGGTTCTTTTGATCCCGAAACAGACCGAACACATCGAAACCAGAAAACCGAGAACTGAAATAGGAAAATTTCAAGAACTAAACTGGACCAATTTAATTGAAGAACCGGTCGAAACCGAACCTACGTCCCTACCAACTTGGTAAGATAATATATTATTAATCACTGAAATAATGAGATTATAAGATTGAGTAATATATCACCCTTTATCCCTTATTATGATAGTAACTTGATGATAAAATCATTTTCCTCGAGTAAATTATCATCCAAGCCCTATACCAAACTTGTATAGCCTTCTCACCAATCTAACTCCATAAATCTTTGTTATCCAAGCTTAACTACTCTGCAACAAATGTTAACATCTTGAACAATATTACAAGTATAATGATAAATATAATAAAAATTATCAACTCTCTCTCTCTATATATATATATATATGGGAATGATCAAATAGAAACTACAATTAAAAACTGGAAACCAATTTAAGCAATTAGATCAATCTAATCTAATTGTCCCCCTAGAAACACCACACCACATTCAACTTTTATTTAGAAAAAGAAAATTGTAAAAATAAGTTACATAACTATACTTTTTATGCACCTTGAAATGCGTGCCGGACACTTCCTCAAAAATGTAAATAATTGGAAGGGACTGAGGGAGTAATATATAGTCCTTACAAAATTCACATCTATCGGGTCTCTTTGAAAACCGCAAGTCTTATTTATCTTGAAAAGTTCCAGGCATTAAAAGAAAGTTAACGGATAAACCCATGATAACACTGATAGCTTGCTGATAGACTAAAAATATTGGAAAACATTAAGTCTTCAAAACAATGTTAGCAACACATGAAATATATCAAGATCAGCTTGCTAATAAATCGAAGAAACAAGCATAAACCTTACTTTCAGTTTGATCATCAAAATTATAGGAGTAAATACTAGATAGTATGATCTACAACTTCTTCAGAGTTTCCCTTATCCTCACTAGCTGGAGCTTTCTCACCAAGTCCTTTGAAGGAGCCTTGATTCTGAACTGCAGCAGCCTTCATAAACAAATTTTCCAAATCATATTCTTTAGCAAGCTTTTGACCACCACCAGCATAAAGATCCTGAAGATTGAGAGATTTATTTATACATGGAGTAGAAGTGGTCGGAAAAGGACCAGATCTAGTAGAAGCAGGAGTGTGTAACCCAATGACCAAATCATTTCAAAATTTGTTCTCTTCTGCAACTTCATCCAATTTCCTCAAAATCTGCTTGTGATCATTCCTCATTTCCAACATAAACTTTTTGAGTTTAGTCTCCACAACAAAATCAAGAACAATAAAAGATGGACCAGTAGCAACAATAGGAGATAAACACGAGGTTCAACTTGAATGACAACCTCATTCTTAACTTTCAGATTACACTGACTAAGATACTTCTAATCTAAGAATTTCTTAGCACACACAGAGTCAGTTTCTCCTGGTTCCATCCCATACCACTCAAATACCTTTGTTAGCAACAAATCATAGGCAGGCCAGTCACAAGCTTGCCTTCAAAAACTTCCATCAATTTTTTTAAAAAATTAAATCACTAAGGTGAAATTAAATACATCCAACAACATATGGCCTACCAACACATCCTGAGCTACATAGTTTGACCTAATACCCAACATAGAACAAATGTTTTCAATACAAATTTTTAACAGCAAGTGTGCCATAGGCAACACCTGACAAGTAGTAGAAGGGACAAACTCAACCAAATCTGACTTACTAGTGATAACCTTAAGTGGACATAAAGCAGAACAATTATACAAATCCTTAAGAATTCTCTTATTAGGAATTGACATTTTTGAAGGTGTCACAATACCCAAAATATCAATCAGAAGATTGATAATAAGGGTGATTTTAGATCCAACAAAAAAAATATGTTTGTTATCCTTATCAACCCATAGAATTCAAAACAAACTCAAGATAGCAAACACGACGTAATTTAGCAATAAACGAACCAAAACCTAAATCTGCAAAAAGTTTAATCGCCCCACAAGAATGAAAGATCTTACCAGAGATTGGTTTGCGAAAAAGAATCTTACAAGAACCAATATGCTTCGACTCAAATTGACTAAAAAACTTTGATCAAATAATAACATCAAGCTTTCAACGTTTCACTGCTTACCCAAGCACAGTTCGATCTACTCCTGATGGTTGATCATCACCACTCTCGAGATCCTGATTTGTGTCTCCTTCATCCAACAGTTTCCTCATACACTTCGAACCTAATGAAGCAACATCGATAAACATATTGTTATTCCCTAAAAATACAACAAAAATTGCACAAGGGTGGTTCAATTTAATTCTGGCTACTTTTGAGATTTTAAAAATGTTCTAGTGATTTGTTGTAATGTGGAATGAAAGAGTAATTGAAATTAAAACACTAAGTAATAAAACACAAGCTTTAAAATTTTTAAGTGGATTTGAAAGTATCCACCATATATATATATATATATAGGGAGTTGCTCAAATGAGAACCTCTTTTTTTATGAGATATGAGATCTAATCTCGACCCTTAATTTTTATTAATTTTTTATAATCTAAACCACACATTTTCATCTCCTCAGTTTCTCTCACTTGCCAAAACAATTATACACTGCTTCTCTACACTCCCCAACCAACCCACCCACCCCCACTCATCGTCATCATCGCCGCCGCCGCCCTCTCTCATAGCTCCACCCCACGTCGGTTCCGCCTCCTCTCTTTCTCTCTCCCTCTCTCCTCCTTTCAAATCCATTGCCTTCCGCCACCTGAAACTCCGGCGATACATTTTCGTTGCCTCAACCATCACTTCCACTCATCCATTGAATCAGGCTCGAATTGCAAATGCCTATTAAACCCAGATTTAATGTTACAATTAAATCGTCGAAGACATAGAATACGAAAGAGATTCACGTGCAAAAGTCGTGTAGTCGATTGGGACACCATTAAAGCTCTGCTCAAGCTCGAAACGGAAGCGATTTAGTGATTTTTCAGATAATTTTTAGTTTTCATATTAAGGTGCTTTTCTGGTCGATTCCGGTGATTTTTCTTATCTGGTGGTCGGAATATGGTCGAAGTGGTGACGGGTGATGTCATCGTGGTGGTGACAATTGTAAGTGGTGGTTGGATGGTTTAATATTATGATTTTACTATTGATCGGTGGTGATTAGTGATAATTTTATGATGATGTGGTGGTTATTATGTTGGTGTAATGGTCGAAACGGTGGTCGTGGCCGCATCTGGTTGAAAAAGAGAGTGACCGAGTATAGTGTTTTTTTTTCCGGTGGTGATTTTCTGTTTTGCAAGTGGTCGGATGCAGTGATTTTTGATTTTCCGGTGGTGACTTTTGATTTGACGGTGGTGATTTTATATTTGACGGTGGTAATTTTCCGATGGTGACCGGAGGTGGTGGTGGTGGCCAGAAATGGTGGTTGCCGGTAGTTGGAGGTGGCAGTGGGTGGTGATAATTAAAAAGATTATGATGGAGGAGATGATGGTTGTTAATGATGATGAGATTTAAAATAGGTGGTCCAGATTAAATCTCATATCTCACCATAAAAAAGTTCTCATTAGAGTAAGACCCTATATATATATATCAGATTGAGAACTTTGTGATGCTTTGAATAGTACACAGCTGCTTTACAAGTGAATAAATAAATTACGGAGAAATTCTTAACAAGTACAGCTTTATCTATCTCTCTGAAAAATGTGCTTGCTTGGTTAATTGTTACACTTGCTGCACTTGGTTTATATATCACCAAGTTACATGACAGTAAGACAAGAAAATAAAACAAAATAATCTAGTCTACTATCATGCTGCAAAATTACTCTATCCAGCATCTTTGAATATCTTCACATTTGCATGGAAATGATTATACTTCTTTGTTCTCAAAATCCTGCTTAACAGGCTGCCACATTCCTTTTGCAAACACCCGACGCATGTGACTGTGTTGTCACTATCAACAACTATTTTGAATATGATCATCCGTCGGGAGCCTTGTAGATCATCCGTCGAGAATATGTTGATCATCCGTCGGGAGCCTTGTAGATCATCCGTTGGGAGTCTATCTATCACTTGACTTTATTTCACTTATACGGAATTACAAGACATCTCATATTTATAATTAGCCAACCTATTCTGCATATCAATCTAGTATTCAACATGACTTAGAAAATCCTTCATCTGCTTTGGATTGTAGACTTATATTCTTTTCCCACAACATATCCCACAAAACTTCCTTCATCTGCTTTGGCATCAAACTTTCCATATTGATCAGTTTAATTCCTTAAGATATAACATTTGCAGCCAAAGACATGTAGAAAGTTCAATGTTGGCTTCCTATTCTTGAATAATTGATAGGGTGTCATGCATTTTCCTTGATTAACCAATGAAATATTCCGAGTGTAGTATGCAGTATTCACAACTTCAACCCAGAAATATGTTGCTAACTTTGATTCTTCTAGCATTGTTCTTGCAGCTTCAATGAGAGATCTATTTTTCCTTTCCACCACTCCATTTTATTGTGGAGTTCTAGCTGTAGAAAACTCATGCATGATCCCATTCTCTTCACAAAATGATCTCATCACAGAATTCTTGAACTCAATTCCATTGTCACTCCTGATTCTTCTTACTTTGAAGTCAGGATGATTGGTGACTTGCCTTATGTGATTGATGATGATTTCACTAGCTTCCTCTTTGGATTTTAGAAAATATGTCCAAGAGAACTTTGAGAAATCATCTACAATTACTAGGAAATATATTTTCCTTGAGATGGACAACACATTGACTGGTCCAAACAAATCCATGTGCAACAGTTGCAAATGTTCTTCAATTATTGAATCAAGCTTCTTTCTGAATGATGCCTTAATCTGTTTTCCTTTCTGGAAGGCATCACACACTCCATCCTTAGTAAACTCCACTTGAGGAATACCTCTGACCAACTCTTTCTTGACTAGCTCATTCATGGTCTTGAAGTTTAGATGGGACAGCTTCTTGTGCCATAGCCAACTTTCATCATGACTTGCGTTACTGAGAAGACAAGATACCGAGTCTGCATTTGATGAGTTGAAACCGGCTAGGTACACATTTCCTTTTCTCACATCAGTGAGAACCACTTTGTTGCTCTTCTTGTTGGTCACAGCACAGGCTTCTGAATTGAAGCTGACTGAGTTGCCCTTATCACAAAGCTGGGTGATAAATTATGCTTGAGTCCATCAATTAGGGCAACCTCTTCAATGATGAAATTATCCTTTGAAATCAAGCAATATAACCCTTGTTGTCATCTCCAAAGTGATACTTGGGCCAGCTCTTTCCTTGAACTCAGTGAGCAGGGTAGAATCTCCAGTCATGTGCCTTGAGCAACCACTGTCTAGATACCAAAGATTCTTTCTATTTCCCTGTACACATCAAAACCAAATCAAGTTGATTTTGGTACCCAAGTTTCCTTGGGTCCTGCCTTGTTAGCCTTTTTCTTTGGTTTCTTAGGTTTGACCTCATTTGATTTGGGGATCTGAGATTCATCCTTAGTCATTTGAGTTGGACCATTGAAACCAGTCATTGAAACAGAATTATCATGCACATTATGGTTTACATGAAAAGGCATGCTATTTGCAAACATGTTATTCCAGTAAGGTATGCTAAATGGCATTTAAGGCATATTAAATGCAGCATAATAAGGATTAGGTGCAAATAGAATATTAGCAAATTGTGCATTCATATTCTGAGCAGGCATTGCAGACATGGCAATCATGTTGGAAAAAGAAAAAGGTGCAGACATGGGAGTAGGCATATCAATCTTGCAATTAACAGACAAGTGATTAACACTACCACACTTAACACAGATTTTTCTTGGTGCATATTTATCAGGTGTGTAGTTTTTATGTTTGTTAATCCCTACCTTCCCATTTCTATTGTTTTTCCTTTTAGCTAATTCTGTTTTAACCTCAATCTTTTCCAGTCTGTCATTCAGTTGCTTGATAGACATATGACCAACATTAGCTTTTTTTTCTTTTCTAACTTGACTTATTCTCCTGGAACAAAGTTTTTAGAAACTGATCCATATTTGTCATTTAATTCAACTAACTTAGCTTTCCTAACTGGTTTACTCACAGCCGACAGATGTGGCTCCTTGTCTCTCGACGGATAATCCTTTTGATTATCCGACGGATGATTTTCATCATCCGTCGAGTCCACATCTGTAAAGAGTCCTTCAACCAGATTGGAATCAAACTTCTCTTTCCTCTTTTCCCAGGATGCATCACAAAAGGATTCTATACCTTGAACTTTAGTAATTTGAGCATGGACATCTCTAGATGATTTCCATGCTTTAATTACTTCCTGTTCTCGTTCAAGTTACTTTTTTAAAATCTCTTCTTTCTTAGAGGATTCTGTAAGTTCATCCTTAGCAACCTTGCATTCTAATTTCAATTTTTCAAACTCAATAAATTGAGACTCTAACACATTATTCCTCTCATTTAAAACAAAATATTTTCTTTAATTTTAGCATTTTCCTTGGTGAGGGACTTAAGTGTAACATGCAGGTGATATAATTCAGTAGACAAGTCATTTATTGCATCATTACACTCAGCTTTAGACAAATGAGCTAGATTAGTTGTGATTACTTGATTGCTTGATGAACTTGTTTCTGTTTCATCTGACTTAGCCATTAGGGCTAGATTGACATTGTTGATTTCTTCATCTTCATCCAATCCATCTGCAGCCCAGTCATTCACCTGAGTTATGAAAGCCCTTTCCTTTTGCTTGAACAACTCAAAGTATTTCTGCTTATAATCAGCTGGCTCAAACTTCTTTTTGCTGGAATCAGACTTTCTACACTCACTAGCAAAATGGCCTGCCAAGCCACATTTGAAACACTTGAATTTTGACTTATCAACCATGTTTCTGTTTGGCTTGGCTGCTCCAAAATTCATCTTGAATTTGAGCTTGGCAAATCTCCTGGATAAGAATGCTAGATGCTAATCAATATCATCCATGTCATCTTGGCTCAACTGTTCTTTATTTTCAGCTACCATCCCTTTACCCTTGCTTTCATAGACCTTTGATATAGAGTGAACAGCTTCCACCTTCATCTCTTTCTCCTTTTCCAAGTCAGCAACAAGTGCAATGGATCCTCCCTTCTTCCTTCCTTTCTCCATCCTTTCATCTTGCTCTATTTCAAGCTCATAGGTTTTAAGGATGCCATACAGTCTCTCCAAGGTGAACTCCTTGTAATCTTGTGAATTTCTCAATAAGACTGTCATTGGCTTCCACTCCTTTGGGAGAGATCTAAGGAACTTGAGGTTAGATTCTTTTGTCTGATAGACTCTTCCATGCAGTTTTAGAACATTCAATAGTTTCTGAAACCTACTAAAAATATCAGTAAGTGACTCACTTTATTTACAGTAAAAATGCTCATATTGCTGAATCAAGAGTTGTATTTTGTTCTCCCTTACTTGCTCAGTAACATCACAAATAATCTGTATTGTGTCCCAAACCTTTTTGGTTATTTTACAGTTAAAGATGTTATCAAACATATCACCATCAACACCATTAAACAGTATGTTCATGGCCTTCTTATCTTTCCTGACTTGTTCAATGTCTGGATCAGACCATTCATGCCTAGGTTTTGGAACTGATGGTTCATTCCCTGTAGCAGCTCTCATAGGGACATGAGGATCTCTTTCAATGCAATCCACATAAACTTCATCTTGAGACAGAAGATTTAGGTGCATCTTCACCTTCTAGTGGTGATAGTTCTCTTTATCCAGAAATGGAATTTTAACTCAAACATCCTTTTTGTTCATCTTGTTGATTATTGTGATATTTACACTCTTTGTACTTCAAGAGCTTGCTCTTATACCAATTGTTATTCCCTAACAATACAATAAGAATTACAGAAGGGGGGGTTGAATGTAATTCTGGCTACTTTCGAGATTTTAAAAATGTTCTAACTTAATATATATAACAGTGTTTAATTTGTTGTAATGTGGAATGAAATAGTATTAGAAATCAAAACACTAAGTAATAAAACCCAAGATTTAACACTTTCTGGTGGATTTGAAAGTATCCACCAGATATATATATATATATCAGAGTGAGAACTCTGTGATGCTTTGAATATCACACAACTGCTTTACAAATGAACAAGCAAACTACAGAGAAATTCTTAACAAGTACAGCTTTATCTGTCTCTCTGAAAAATGTGCTTGCTTGGTTAATTGTTCTACTTGCTACACTTGGTTTATATATCACCAAGTTACATGACAGTAAGACAAGACAATAAAACAAAATAAATCTAGTCAAATATCATGCTGCAACATTACTTTATCTAGCATCTTTGAATATCTTCATATTTGCATGGAAATGGCAATGCTTCTTTGTTTTCAAAATCCTGCTTAACAGGCTGCCACATTCCTTTTGCAAACACCCGACGCATGTGACTGTGTTGTCACTATCAATAGCTATTTTGAATATGATCATCCGTCGGGAGCCTTATAAATCATTCGTCAGGAATATGTTGATCATCCATCGGGAGCCTTGTAGATCATCCGTCGGGAGTCTATATGTCACTTGACTCTATTTCACTTATACAGAATTACAAGACATCTCATATTTACAATTAGCCAACCTATTCTGCATATTAATCTAGTAGTCAACATGACTTAGAAAATCCTACAGAATCTACTAGACTAAAACATGTTGTTTGCAGAAATGTGCTTGCTTGGTTAATTATTCTACTTGCTACATTTGGTTTATATATCACCAAGTTACATGACAATAAGACAAGACAATAAAACAAAATAAATCTAGTCTAATATCATGTTGCAACATTACTTTATCCAGCATCTTTGATTTTCTTCACATTTGCATGGAAATGGCAATGCTTCTTTGTTTTCAAAATCCTGCTTAACAAGCTGCCACATTCCTTTTGCAAACACCCAACGCATGTGACTGTGTTGTCACTATCAACAGCTATTTTGAATATGATCATCCGTCGGGAGCCTTATAGATCATCCGTCAGGAATATGTTGATCATCCGTTGGGAGCCATGTAGATCATCCGCCGGGAGTCTATATGTCACTTGACTCTATTTCACTTATACAGAATTACAAGACATCTCATATTTACAATTAGCCAACCTATTCTGCATATCAATCTAGTAGTCAACATGACTTAGAAAATCCTACAGAATCTACTAGACTAAAACATGTTGTTTGCAGAAATGTGCTAAAGTACTTATTTGTTACATAAGCTACACTCTCGATGGATGTCAAATTGTCATCCGTCGGGACTATAAAGTTCATCCGTCGGGACTATATTAGAACATCTGTCGAGAGCTACAAAATTCACTAAGTTAAATGTACTAAGGTGTTTTGTTTAACTTATCATCAAGTTCACAACATATTCCTAACACATACTACCAACCTGGCCTGATTTGTGTCCCCTAGATCTAAAGGAAGGCTATATACACAGGCACTGGAAGAGGCGTGAATGAAGTACCTCTTTTAGACTCATTTTTAAGTTAAAGAGGGAGTATGTTTTAGATATATTTTGAGAAATACCCTAGCCCCTTATAATACTCATCTTGAAATTATCTACTTTAATCAGCTAAGAGCAAGTCCAAGTGTGCCCTAAAAACTTATCTTAAGTTAAAATTTGAGGCACTTTGAACAAAGTAGTGCTCCAAAATGTTCTAGTGGTGCCTTAAAATACTAGGACATTCATCACATGCCTCATTTTTAAGGCACCACTAAACATGCCTTATCTCATTTATTTCAGTTACAAAATTATCTCTCTCCCTTTTTACACATCTCTCTTCTCTCATCATTTACTTTCCCTCCTCATTATAATTCAAATATATTATTACTTTATTAATAAGGCACAAATATAAGGAATATTGTTGGAGTTGCAGTACAACAAATTTGTCTTAAGTCACTAGTATATAATATTTTATTATATTTATAAGACATTTACTAGGACATTGTCATGTAAAATATTTGATTTATACAAAAGTCCTATAACACATTCAAAATTTGAAATGAAGCATTAATATTCTAAGAAATCAACAAATTAAGATCTCTTAAATCGAAAAGATATACAACAGATAGTTATGGTACCAAATAGATAAATAGGAATTAATCTAGGAAACAAAACACGTAAATTATTTATCATGCATAACTAATCATAAAAAGAAAGATATTAACATTAAGCTAATAGTACCCAATACTAGTTAATAAGTTTTCTTACTGAAAATTGCACATTCCTAATTCTCATATTAGTGTGCCAAAATTCTCTTCAGCTAAAGGATTTGTGAATATATTGAGCAGCAGTAGCCACAATTATAAGTTTGACCTTCCCTTTGCCAACTTTATCTCCCAAACAATTATGTCTAATATCAATATGCTTGTTTCTTGAATGATTCACTTAATTTTCAAAAAATTGATAGTACTTGTGTTATCAAAATAATTAGGAGTTTGACCATAAGCAATTCCAAAATCATTCAGTTGTTATCTCATCCAAAGCATTTGTGAGCAACAACTACCATCGGCTAGGTATTCTCCTTCAGCTATAGACAAAGAAACAAAAGTTTGTTTCTTGCTTAACCAAGGTGTCAAACCCTGTCCTAAAAATGTACAAACACCATTTGTACTATTTCTATCTGTTTGATATCCTAGGTATTCTCCTTCAGCTATAGACAAAGAAACAAAAGTTTGTTTCTTGCTTAACCAATGTGTCGAACCCTGTCCCAAAATTGTACAAACACCACTTGTACTCTTTCTATCTGTTTGACATCCTGCATAATCTGCATCACTATACCCTACAAGACAAGTGCATTTGTGATCGAATAAAATAAAATAAGAGTAATAGTTCCACTCAAATATTTAAATTTTCTCTTTACAATTTTTGAATGAGTCTCTTTAGATTTAGCTAGAAATCTTACAAAAATACAAAAATTATACATAAAATCAGGTCTAGAGGCTGTAGGATAAAATAAACTTCCAATTATACCTCTATAAGATCAAATGTCAACATCTTTACATTGTTTATCGGTGTTGATTTCGAATGATATTATAATAACCAAATCTTTTGAGTAAGTTCCAAATATACTTAAATCACTACAAAAAAATGCCTAAATACAACCGCCTAAAAAATGGTTGTATTTAGTTAAATACAACCGGTTTCGGTTGTATATAACTAAATATAACCATTTTTTGGATCGGTCGAAAATGCTCGAGTCATATTTAGTAAATCGATCGTATTTAGTATACGGGCGGCTAAATACAACCGCTTAAATTTGACCGAAAGCGGTCAAATTTATTTTTCACCTAAAATTTGAAAATCCCGCCCATAAATTTGAATTTTTGAAAAAATTTAAAAATTCCACCTAAACTATAAATTCAACCGTATATGGTTAAAAATATTGTTCTAAATTCGACCGAATGCGGTCGAATTAACGACCACCATATTTTAAAAAAAAAATCTCACCGGAAAATTCTCAGATTCCGGTAAGCTTCAAAAAGTCCCTATAATTAACTACATTTCTTAAATATATCTGAAAGTGCGACTTACAATATCCAGCCAATGACAAGAAATAAAAGTGTTACTTACATTATAAGAAAATTAAACTCATAATACAAAGAGAAGCTCTACATTCTCTTATCGTACATTTGACATTGTTCGGGACAATCAGTATATCTAATGTCACTAATTTGGCTCATTCTTAAGCTAGGAACTATAACTGAAAATAGTATACATATAATTTTTTAATCACCAAAATAACAAGTGCCTGCAGTATTCTACATTTTTCCGATAAACAACATACTAATCGCATCCTTCAGCGGGAAATTAAACAAAATTTAGGTCCATAAATTAGCGTAAATGAGTAATTTGATACCTCAAATAGACTATAAATCAACATTCAAAAAATGATAACCAGTAAAAAAAATCTAAACGATGTCGTATAGTTATCAAGGGCACATGAGTGAATCTTTAAAAGAAAAATGAGTAGAGAAGCAATTGAACTGATTACACTAAGCAAATGTATAGAAATTGATAGACACATTGGACAATTATAATAAGAAAACAAAAAAGATAATAGAAGTGTGTGCGCTCATACATATGTAAATGTTGAAATCAGTTAAATAAATTATAACCCGCTGTAACGACACTGTTTTCCTCCCATTCTTCACCGCTAACTCAGTTCTCTTCGGCGATTTTAGTTGGCTTATCTCTTTGAATCTCGAGAAGAGTGATTGAACTCTGTACATTTGAACCAGGATTTGACTCAGTGAGTGGATATTCGGCGACTCAGTGGCGCTTGAAATCGGGAGTTCCAGTTCCATACACTTTCGTCATTGAGGATTTGTAGAGGGGGGGGAGAGGGAGGAGGACGAGGACTGCCGGAAATAAGGGAAGGGGAGGGAGTAGTGCGTGAGGGATAAGGGGGGTTTGGACGCGTAAGGGGGTGGGGGGTCAGGTTTAGTATTTTTATATATATAATTTGGTTTTGTTTTGGTTTATAAATATTTATTATAAAATGTAACTCCAACCGTTGGATTGTTTTGATATTAGTTGATTTTGGTACGTTAGATATAATTCACACGGATCGCTGACGTGGCTCTAAATACAACTACATCCGGTTAAATTTAGGAGTGTCAATTTATTATTATTATTATTATTATTATTATTATTATTATTATTATATAATTTGATAACTTCTACGGGACATAAATATTAATTAATATTTTCCTTACAAAGATTATTATATTCTAAATTTTAAAATTTATTTTTGAGAACTCACTGTTTTAAAAAAAAAATCATGATTTGGATCGATTTTATCATAAATACCATTTTTTCTAAATTTTTTATCTTATAACTAAGTTATATATATATATAGACATCCTTACGGTTGGATCATTCATATACATTTTTAAAAAGTTTGAAACATCAGTATAGGACTAAACACTAGTAATAAGTACTCGTCAAACTACTAGTTGACTGTTAAAATAGCGAACCAAACATATTTATTTTTTTCTAATTTTTTTATCATATCACTAAAATATATAGATCTTGACATCCTTACAGTTGGATCATTCATAAAAATTTTAAAAAAATTGAAATATCAGTATAGGACTAAACATTAGTAAGAAGTACTGGTCAAACTACTAGTTGATTGTTAAAATAGCGAACCAAATACATTTATTATTTTCTGAAAACTTTATCACATCACTAAAATATATAAATATTGAAATTTATAATTTTTTATTATCTATAAGATTTTTTTTTAAAAAAAATCAAAACATCAGTATGAGACTGAACATTAGTAAGAAGTACTGGTCAAACTACTAGTTGATTATTAAAATAGCGAACCAAATACATTTATTTTTTTCTAAATTTTTATCACATCACATCACTAAAATATATAGATATTGACATCTAAAAGGTTTGATTATCCATAAGATTTTTTTAAAAATCAAAACATCAGTATGGAACTGAACATTAGTAAGAAGTAATGGTCAACCTACTAGTTGATTGTTAAAATAGCGAACCAAATACATTTATTTTTTTCTAAATTTTTTATCATATCACTAAAATATATAGACCTTAACATCCTTATGGTTGGATCATTCATAAACATTTTTTTAAGAAAATGAAACTTCACTATAGGACTAAACACCAGCAAGAAGTACTGGTCAAGCTACTAGTTGTCTGTTAAAATAGCGAACCAAATACATTTATTTTATTCCAAAATGTTTATCATATCACTAAAATATATAGATCATGACATCCTTACGGATGGATCATTCATAAACATTTAAAAAAAATTAAAACATTAGTATAGGACTAAACACTAGTAAGAAGTATTGGTCAAACTACTAGTTGATTGTTAAAATAGCGAACCAAATACATTTTTTTTTTAATTTTTTATCATATGACTAAAATATATATATCTTGACATCCTTACGGTTGGATCATTAATAAACATTTTTAAAAAAATTAAAACTTCACTATTGAAGGGTTTTTAGCACATAAACACAACGAAAACGTAAATTTAAATCTTAAAAAACCGAAACCCTCTGCAGGATTCATGCAAAAAATAATATTTAATTCGTAGTTCAGTATGTTTACCTGAAGAAGCTTTGCGTTAATGGAAAGATGGAGGTCTTTAATAGCGATCCAAGAACGACGAGCGGAGATCCCTAACAGCTACTCCTCAAGTGTGAAGCACTCCACCGGTATCCACCAAGAAAACGATGTAATGAAGGAGGAGGAGGTGGAAAGAATTAGGCTTTTGTAAATCTTTGGGTTGAGGCAAAAATAGGGTCTATAATAGTATATTTATAAGGAAAATTTTCAGCTGAAAACTTTCCCATAAAATATTATTATTATTAACCCTTTATTATTCTCACTAATAATTAAAACACCTTTTAATTATTAATCCTTTTTCTAATCACCTTAGAAATAATTCTCTCACTTGATTTAATTTCCAAAAATTAAATTCTTAATTAATAATATTAAGAACTTTTTCTTAATTAATTTATAATCAATTAAATCTCATTTAATCAATTATTAAGTTTTCCAATTAATTATTTATTTCATAAATAAATAATTATCAGCCATTATTAATTAATTTCTCCACCATTAAATCATTCTCTTTTATGGTGTGACCATGTAGGTTCAATATTAAGCCGGTAGTAGAAATAAATAATAATAAAACTATTTTATCATTATTTATATAAATTCTCTAATTCATTAGATAGATTAATTAATTAATCATATTTATTCTACATCGTGAGGGATACTTCTCAGCATATCGCGACTATCAAGATAATACGAATTCACTGCTTAGAATACCAAGAACCTATTCAGTGAGTAGTTACCGTACAATTAATTCCTTCTACCCTGCAATGTCACGATTAAATACAAGGCATGGAACTTGTGTCAAGCCTATCTTATTTAATCATTTGCTTTCCCATTCACTATGCTTAGTTCTATTTAATGTAAATTAGAAACTCATTTCTAATTTCATTCACTCTGGCCGGAGATTCCTGAACTAACATAAGTGGATCAGCATTGAACATTCTCTTCCTACAGTGGAAGGGGTAGATCCTTTATTGATCATACACTATCTTCGTGTACAAATTCCTATACCCAGTAGAGCCCTTATAATTGTCCCTTTAGACTAAGAACTAAAGCAAAGCATAGTTCAGTGTACACAAGATGACTATGATGACCTTAAGTCTAAGGATACTTGTACAACTATCACTATGTGAACAACTGCTGACACGTGAGTGAACTCCATCAGTTGTTCAGCTGTGTGAGTCATGTTCAGTGAACTTATTCTATAATAAGCACCTACATACTAGCTATAGTGTCACCACACAAATATCTATGAGAACAGACATCCTTCATAATAAAGTAAACATAGTATGTACCGATCTTTGAAGCATTATTAATTACAAGTTAGTAATCCTACAACCAGGAACTATTTAAGTTTAGAGTTATCATCTTTTAGGTCTCATTATTATGATCTCGTCACAATCCATAAAAAGCTTTACTCTAAACTGTGGTATATCTTATTTAAACATTTAAATAGATAGAGCTCGTAATAAAAACAAAAAAGTCTTTTATTAATATCAATGAAATCAAAACAGATTAAATAAAAGTTATTCCTAAACCTCATACATGATTGGACTTAGGACATATCTCTTTCAACTATAGGACTAAACACCGGTGAGAAGTACTGGTCAAACTACTAGTTGACTGTTAAAATAGCGAACCAAATACATTTATTTTTTCAAAAAAATTTATCATATCACTAAAATATTTAGATCTTGACATCCTTATGGTTTTATCATTCATAAATATTTTTAAAAAAATTGAAACATCAGTATAGGACTAAACACTAGTAAGAAGTAGTTGTCAAACTACTAGTTGACTGTTAAAATAGCGAACCAAATACATTTATTTTTTTCTAAATTTTTTATCATATCACTAAAATATATAAATATTGATATCTATAGGTTTGAGTATCCATAAGAATTTTTTTAAAAATCAAAAGATCGATATGGGACTGAACATTAGTAACAATTACTAGTGAAACTATCAGTTGACTGTTAAAATAGGGAAGCAAATACATTTATTTTTTTCTAAATTTTTTATCATAGCACTAAAATATATAGATCTTGACATCCTTATGGTTGGATCATTCATAAACATTTTTAAAAAAATTGAAATATCAGTATAGGACTAAACACTAGTAAGAAGTAGTGGTCAAACTACTAGTTGACTCTTAAAATATCGAACCAAATACATTTATTTTTTTCTAAAATTTTTATCATATCACTAAAATATATAGATCTTAAAATCCTTACGATTGGATTATTCATAAATATTTTAAAAAAATTGAAATATTAGTATATGACTAAACATTAATAAGAAGTATTTGTCAAACAACTAGTTGACTGTTAAAATAGCGAACCAAATACATTTATTTTTTTCTAAAATTTTTATCACATCACTAAAATATATAGATATTAACATCTATAAGGTTTGATTATCCATCAGATTTTTTTTAAAAATCAAAACATCGGTAAGGGACTGAACATTAGTAACAATTACCGGTGAAACTACCAGTTGACTGTTAAAATAACAAATCAAATACATTAATTTTTTTCTAAAATATTTATCATATCACTAAAATATATCGATCTTGACATCAGTACGGTTGGAGCATTCATAAACATTTTTAAAAAAAAAATTAAAACATCACTATAGGACTAAACACTAGTAAAAAATATTGGTCAAACTACTAGTTGACTGTTAAAATAGCAAACCAAATATATTTTCTTTTTCTAAATTTTTTATTTTATCACTAAAATATATAGATCTTGACATTCTTTCGGTTGGATGATTCATAAATATTTTTAAAAAATTGAAACATCAGTATAGGACCAAACACTAGTAAGAAGTACTGGTCAAACTACTGGTTGACTGTTATAAATTAGGAAACCAAATACATTTATTTTTTTCTAAAATTTTATTTTTCTGATTTTTTTCATAAATTTGTTTCTTAAAATTTTGAGCTCATACTTGGCTCCAATTTTCCACCCTATTTTTTTGGCTGGAAAATTTTATTGGCAGGAAAGTTACCTCCAATTTTTTTGACGTGGCTAAATTCAACTGAAATCAGTCATATTTCAAAACGGTTGTATTTAGGCAATTGCATTTAGGAGGGGCGGCTAAATACAACCGTTTAGAGTTGTAATAGATGTCGGTTGTAATTATTCGATTGTATTTAGGCGAGGCTAAAATAGACCGAATTCAGTTGAATTAAGTACAACAGATAAATTCAACCATTTCCGGTTGTAATTGAATTCGGTCATATTTAGTCGGTTGTATTTGTTTCTAAATTCAACCGCCTAAATACAACCTAATTCAATTACAACCGGAAATGGTTGAATTTAGTCGTGCCTCTTAAATTTAACCAGATATGGTTGTATTTGATCCCAGTTGTATTTATTCAGTTATATTTAGCCTTATTTTCTTGTAGTGGATTGATGTACATAGATGCCTTCAGGAGTTAGCTTGATTTGTAACCCCAAGAAATAATTGAGCTATCTCATCATGCTCATATTAAATTCACTATGCATATACTTAAAAAACCACATATAAAGAATCATTAGTATAACCAAATTAATTGTCATCAACATATATTTGAACAACTAAAATATCTTACCTTTAAATATAGTAAATAAAGTAGGATCAATAGTACCTCGAATGAAATCATCCTTGATTAAGAATTCACTTAAAGTTTCATACCAAGAACGAGGTGTTTGCCTTAACCATATAATGTTTTCTCCAATTTGAATAAATAATTTAGATATTTCTCATTCTCAAATAGAGAAGGTTTCTTGACATAAATTTCTTCTTCGAGAAATCTATTTAAGAAATAACTCTTCAGGTCTATATGATGTAGCTTGATTTTCTTGTAGCATGCAAATCACAGTAACATTTTTATTGATTCCAATATTGCAATAGGATCACATATCTGATCAAAATCAATTCCTTTTTATTGATCGTGTCCTTCTGCTACAAGTCTTACATTTTTTAGTGACATTACGAAATTCATCAACTTTGTTCTTGGACACCCATTTAATATCAATCGTAGAAGCGTCCTTAGGTGGCTCTACATGTTCCATAACATCATGTCTTTCAAATTGATTGGGTTCTTCTTTCATTGCCATGATCTAATTTTCATCATCGAGAGCTTCATTGCCATTTTTTGGTTCCTCCTTAGTGAACAAAAAATGCAAAAACATATATTTTTGTTGCATCTTTTCTTGTTTTGATTCCTTCTGATCTATCACAAATGATCAATTTTGATAGACGATTCTTGACTATTCTTGTTGACTTTAGTAGAGAATGTTGAGCTATGACTTCTTGATTTTTTCGAAGTTTCTTTGAAGGAGGTGAAATATCTTTACCATCAAACATATTTGCAGTTTTCAGTAGCTTTATATCCTCTTGGACATTCCAAAGTGAGTCTAGATAGTTGTTCAAGTGTTAGATCAATAAGTGAAGAAGTTTCGACTTCTTTATCAGCTTATAAAGTTACATATTTTGACTTGTCAACTTGTTGTGAGTCAGTCTTTTTCACTGCCAGCTTGCTTCAAGTACCTTCATCATCTTCCACTTCCCTTGACAAATCATCATGAGATTCTTGAAATAAAACATCAATCGACTTTTCAACAACAATTTTAGAAAATTATAAACCCTATAAGCACGACTTGTAAAAGAATAACCCAAAAATTTGATTTCATATAATTTAGAACTGAATTTACCATCTACTTTAGAAGTTTTAAGTACAAAGCACTTTAAATAATAGACTTTGAAGTAAACAATATTAGGTTTCTTCTTCTTCAAGAATTTATATGGACTTTTGTTGAGTAAAGGCCTGGTTAACACAATGCTAAGAACATTTCCTGCTGTGTTGACAGCTTCTGCCCAAATACTCCATAGCAACTTGCTATCCTGAAGCGATGTCCTTGCTATTTCTTGAAATTACATGTTCTTATGCTCTACAACTTCGTTTTCTCTAGTGTACGAGGTTGTGAAAATTGATGTGTATTCCTCTTTCTTCACAATAGGAAATAAAGTCCTCCTATAAGTCTTGTTTAAAACTTATTTTAAGTAACTTGATTAGCTTATCAAATTCACTAAAAAAATAATCTGTAGTACAAAAAAACAATATTCATATATATCTAGAATAATCATGAACAAGAACAAAAGCATACATTTATCTCCAATACTCTTATAAGCTTCTGGACCAACTAAGTCCAAGTGCAAAAGCTCTAAATATTTAGAAGTTGAAACCACTTTCTTTATTTTGTGAGAAGTTCAGATTTTCTTTCCTAGTTGAAAAAAAGTACAAATTTCCATCTTTACATAATTTAGTTTTGGCAATCCTCGAACTAACTATTTTCCTGACAGTTTGCTAAGTAACTCCAGTGAGCATGTACAAGCCTTCTATGCCAAATTTATGGGTTTGATTCAACTGGAGCTAGACAACATGCTTGTTCATACTAGTTATAATCTTTCCTTTGCCAAGAATCGAAAGTGCTTTGCTATCACCAATCGTGACACTGCCATCCTTCTTGATCTTTAAACTAAGAAACTGAGATTTGTCTAACCATTGTCCAAATTCCATTAATTTAACTTGAATTTGGCCACGAGACAAACCAACAAAACAAACAAAAATATCTTAAAATTTTGGTACCCATATTTGTTTAGGTCCAACATGGTTAATAAATAGAACATATAAAATATTTAAATCAGATTTCTTGATCAATATTTGGACCTATTTAAGAGCCTAATTTTTTGTTCTTCCTATTATGTCAGATTGTTGTCTTGGCTTAACACCTTGTTATTTGTGAGCTGTCTGTCTATTCCAGCTTCATAACACTTCTTTTTAACTATGTCGTGCCTATCTAGATAACCTTTCTTTACACATATGTTGCAAACTTTCGAGGGCATATCATATAATCATAAGGGAAGCCATTATTGCCTTCATATTTCAGATATTTATCCTTTGATGCGGAATTTATTCCAAGACCACCTTTATCTAATGGAATTTTGTTTTGTTTTATCATTGATTTGAGTACTTCTTATCCTTGAACAAACTTTTGAAATAGATGTGTCCTAAGTCCAATCATGTATGATGATTTCAGAATAACTTTTATGTAATCTATTTTGATTTTATTGATATTAATAAAAGACTTGTTTTGGTTTTATTGCGGGCTTTATCTATTTAAGAGTTTAAATAAGATATACCATAGTTTAGAGTAAAGCTTTTTATGGATTATGATGAGATCATAATAATGAGACCTAAAAGATGATAACTCTAAACTTAAATATTTCCTGGTCGTAGGATTACTAACTGGTAATTAGTAATCCGTAAAGATCAGTACATACTATGTTTGCTTCATTATGAAGGATGTCTGTTCTCATAGACATTTGTGTGGTGACACTATAGCTAGTATGTAGGTGCTTATTATAGAATAAGTTCACTGAACATGACTCACACAGCTAAACAACTGATGGAGTTCACTCACGTGTCAGCAGTTGTTCACATAGTGATAGTTGTACAAGTATCCTTAGACTTGAGGTCATCATAGTCATCTTGTGTATACTGAACTATGGTTTCGTTTAGTTTTTAGTCTTTAGGGACAATTATAAGTGCTCTACTGGGTATAGGAATTTGTATACGAAGATAGTGTATGATCAATAAAGGATTTACCCCTTCCAGTGAAGGAAGAGAATGTTCAATGCTGATCCACTTATACTAGTCCAGGAATCTCTGGCCAGAGTGAATGAAATTAAAAAGGAGTTTCTAATTTACATTAAATAGAACTAAGCATAGTGAATGGGAAAGTAAATGATTAAATAAGATAGGCTTAACACAAGTTCCATGCCTTGTATTTAATCGTGACATTGCAGGGTAGAAGGAATTGATTGTACGGTAACTACTCACTGAATAGGTTCTTGGTATTCTAAGCAGTGAATTCGTATTATCCGGATAGTCGCGATATGCTGAGAAGTATCCCTCACGATGTAGAATAAATATGATTAATTTATTAATTAATCATATTTAATGAATTAGAGAATTTATATAAATAATGATAAAATAGTTTTATTATTATTTATTTCTACTACCGGCTTAATATTGAACCTACAAGGTCACACCATAAAAGAGAATGATTTAATGGTGGAGGAATTAATTAATAATGGCTGGTAATTATTTATTTGTGAAATAAATAATTAATTAGCAGATTAAATAATTGATTAAATGAGATTTAATTAATTCTTAATATTATTAATTAAGAATTTAATTTTGGAAATTAGAAAAGGGATTAATGTTAAAAGGTGTTTTAATTATTAGTTAATTGGTTAAAAGAATAATCAATTAAAGGGTTAATAATAATAATATTTTATGGAAAATTTTCAGCTAAAAATTTTGCCTATAAATATACTATTATAAACCCTATTTGCCTCAACCCAAATAATTAACCCTAATTCTAAAGTAGAACAAGAGGGAGACAACTAATTCTCTCAACCTCTTCCTCCTCCATCACATTGTACTCTTGGTGGATACCGGTGGAGTGTTTCACACTTGAGGAGCAGCTGCTAGGGATTTCCGTTCATCGTTGTTGGATCGCTATTAAAGACCTCCATCTTTCCAATAACGTTAAGCTTCTTAAGGTAAACATACTGAACTACGAATTAAATATTATTTTTCGCATGGATCCTGCGGACGGTTTCGTTTTTTTTTTAAGATTTAAATTTACGTTTTCGTTGCGTTTATGTGCTAAAAACCCTTCAATGGCATCAGAGCTACTTGCGAAAAGTTTTTAATTCGTTTATGTGTTTAACTGTTTTCGATATATGAGCATGTATGTGATTCGCCATGATTTGATGTTGATATAATATGCTTATATATGTATGGTTTTGAATATATGATATTCATGTGAGTTGTATAATCATAAGATGATTATGTAATCTGTATATATACTGATATATACATGATTTATGTTTGTTTTAATTATAAGAATCATATTAGATACGGATTCTGAATTGGTTGTTACAGATTTGTTGAAATCTGGGTCTGGTGTCCGATTTACGGAAACGAATACCCTATTCCATAGGTAAACGAGTGTATGAACAAAACTGATAGTGAAAGCTGTAATATCTGGGATATATCGTGTAATTATTTTTTATATTAAATAATTATTATGTGTGTTCAGTATCTATTCTGTGAGTTAATTGTTAAGTGTTATCTGTACTTGGATATTCAAAAATAATATTAATTGAGTATTTTAATTTTTATATGTCCAAAATAAAATATAAATAATTGTCATATCTTCATAATTATTTTTATGTTGATTTATGGATTTATAAGAATCATATGAAATTTCTAAAATCTTTTTCCGGGTAGTTAAAATCTATTTTATAAAAACGGGAACCAACCGACGTCACCCGTTGTTACGTTTTTGGAACCCGAAACTCTTCCGAAAACTCCTTCCTAACCTAATTGTAATATTCCGAGCATATTCCATGTTTCGACTTTTTCGATCCGGCGTACGGTTTGTTCTGCGCGGGTCCCGGCGCAACATTTTTGATACAATATTCGTTTCGGTAAATCAATAAAACCCGTATTTTCGATAAACGGGAGCTTTTTATTAAACTATCCCAATTATCACTTCGTAGTACGTGTAACCAGGCGCTGAGACCAAGAGCGCAGTACAAATTGTACTGATTTGGATAATTATCCCGAAAATCGATACCGTTTGGATCAGTTTTTATAAATAAACGTACCGTTTTATATCCGGAATGATCCAACGGGATACTAATTTTCCGTAAATATAAATAGCCTTTTACCGTATTTTATTTTGTATCAAAATCATTTGCAGACAGATAATTATATAATTTTACAGAGAAAAATCATATATTCATAAACTGTTCCAAGAATCAAACCAACTTTTGAAGGTGTTAGTGATCTTTGTTTGAAAAGCTCGAGTACTAGATTTGAAGGTCTTGAAAAGCTCTATCAGAATCTGTAATCCATATACTTGCAGAATCAAAGGTTTATTTTCTGGAAATTTATTTATTTTCGAATTAAATTTATTAAAAATATGAATTTTTGTTCGGATGATTGTTTGTATGATTTGATGATTACATGTTGTAGAGCTTGTTTTCCTGATGATTTTGATATATTATACGTCTGATCTGGAGTTCAATAACATGTTCAAATTTGAGTTTGATTTTCGAATTTTAAAATTAGGGTTTATAACCCGTATGAATGTTCTTAATTGAAATTTAGGGGTTTCTTATTCTGAAATAGATTGATGTTGTGGTATAGTGTATTGTATTCTCTGTAAAATTTGCAATCTAGTCGTACAAGTTTCATGAATCAACGAGGTCTGTAGAGAAGGGAGTTGTGTTTTGAAGTTTACGTCGAACCCGCCGGAAACCGGCGAGTTTCTTGATCAAATTCCGGCCAAGTCTGGGGTTATTGATGAATTTTGATTGCAGATATAGGTTCCTGGTGTTGTGTAGTTTAATTCTGGAGGTGATAGTGGTGGGAGGATGCCGGAGGTGAGTTCCCCGGCCACCCCCGATTTTCCGGCGACTGGAACTGCAAAATTGCAGTTTAGTCCCTGTATTTTTGAAGATGGTGAAGTTTAGTCCCTGTAGTTTGCAAAGTTTTCAAAAATAGGATTCCTGTTTATAAAATGTTTAAAAATCATATTTCCTATTTATTTTTATTATAAAAATTCATTTTTAATTTCTGAAAATTCTAAAAAATTATTATTTTAATTTCGAAAATTATTTTTAATTCACAAATAAATCTGAATTAATTAGTTAATTAATTTCAGTTAATTTTAATTGATTAATTGGTCAATTAATTAGAAAATTAATTGATTAATTGATTTAATTAATTATTAATTGATTTTAATTAATTATTTAATTAGATTTAATTATTTAAAAATGATTTAAAAATTCTGAAAAATAGTTTCGAGCTTTAAAATATTATTCTAAATTATTTTCAAGGCTCGATAATTATTCTAAAATTATTTCAGAGCCAGAATTGGCCAACTGAACCCTGTTTATTAATCCGAAATTGATCCAACGACCAGTTTTAATTCCGAAAAATGTTTTAAAAATCATTTTAAATACCAGAAAGCCTATTTTATGACCCGAAATGTCTTTATAAATGATATGTCATTGATTATGTGACGTATTATGTGTTATATGTGATATGTTGGTTGACTGTCGGTTTGTATATTCGATGTTTACTGTTTATTGCGTAACTTTCAATCCGTTAATCGGATTTGGGTAAAACGAAGGGTAGATAGAAGTATGTATTGAATAGAACTCTATGAGTCGATTATTGATGGATGCTTATGATCTTGAAGATTCAAACCTTAAATTCCTGTTAGCTCTTCCTGAATGCTGGGATTTTAAGGCAACAACAATAAGAGACAACTATAATCTTGATGAAACAACTCTTGATGAAATTTATGGAATGCTCAAGACTCATGAACTTGAGATAGAACAAAGAAGCAAGAGGAAAGGAGGAAAGTCAAGGACAGTTGCTCTTAAGGCTGAAGAAGAATCCCCCAAGGCAGCTATCTCAAGGAAAGACAAGGGTAAAGCTCTCTTCACAAAGTCTGATACTGAGTTATCAAGTTCTGAAAGTGATGATGACTCAGAATCTGAAAGCTTACCTGAGACGGATGCTGATGAAGAGATGATGAAGCTGTGTGCTCTTATGGTGAAAGGGATCACAAAGATTGCATATAGGAAGTTCAGGAAGGGAAAGAAGTTTTCCAGAAAAGGCACAAGTTCTGATAAGAAGAATTTCAGAAAATCTGAGGGCAGAGGAGGAAAGTCTGACAGAGGAGATTATACAAATGTCAAATGCTACAACTGTGGTGAGAAAGGCCACATATCTCTTGATTGCAAGAAAGTGAAGAGTGACAAAGGCAAGGCTCTTGTCACAAAGAAGAAAAGCTGGACAGACACCTCAGATTCTGAAAGTGAGGAGAATTATGCCTTGATGGCAAATGCTGATAAGGCAAGTGCTGAAAGCAGTTCTGAAGCTGCTGAATTAAAGGTACCTCAAACTACTTATGCCTTTCATACTAATGATATTAATGAGTTGAGAAGATATCTTAAAACCATGTTCAGTAGTTATAGAGATCAAACTTTGACATGTGAAAGATTAACTTCTGAAAATCTTGCTTGCAAAAAGAGGAATGATTATTTAGAAAAAGAGTTAATCATGTTCCATCAAACTCAGAAAGATAGAGATGATGCTTTCTATGTTAGGGATGAAGTGCTTGAAATGAATGAATCTCTAAAAGCTGAGTTAGAAAAGAAAAGAGAGATTATCAGGACTTGGACTAACTCTGGCAAAACAACTCAGAATTTGTTAAGTAGTGAAAACTGGAAAGAGGGCTTAGGTTCTCGATATATTGTAGTACTTGATAGTCTTGTTGATATTGCAAGTGCTTGAAGCACTGAAACCCAAACCCTGATTCCAGTTATTGTTCTTGAGCCATGAACCTTATTCTTTCTAGACCATTGATTGTTGTATACCTAAACACGAACCTCAAGTATACAATACTACTCCACAAATACATACACATTAAATATAAAACACGGAACCAGATTGCTTATACCTTCAAACCATTGTATTTTATGCTTTGAAAGACCAAATCTTTGAAACCCTGAAATGTTGATTCCTTTGTTATCCAATTCTTTCATTACCCAGCATCCAAGCTTTTAAATTACCATATTGATCCTTACAAAGATTGAAATCCTTTCATTGTTAAACACTCATTGTTGTTAAGGATTCTGGTTATTGTTTATTATTGCATATTCTGTTATTATATAAGAATTGGATTGTTTTTATAAAATTGTGGACCAGATTCATGGTCAGGCCATATAATGGTCAAGTTAGGCCAATGTGTGCCTTGGATCCAGTAGTTAGAGCAATGATGTGTGCCTTGCTTGGGGTTAGTGCATGACTGATCAGCAGCCTAACCTTGGTTTTTAGATTAAAAGTATAATATCCAATTCTAAATCATAATCCATTGTTCACTTGATATCATAATCATGTTCACCTGATGATCATTATTCTCAGTTTTGTCATTGTGACTAGCTGAGCTAGTTAGCTCATTTGTGCGATGTTGTTTATATTCTTTCCAGTTAAAAAGGAACCAGTTGGTAACGAGGATCCCCAGTCCAGCGCGAGAGCTAGGGGTTCAGGTTGAGGAAGCTGAGCTAGTAGGCTTCTTTTGGGATAATTTAAGTCTGTAAAAGTTTGTAATAATGTTTAATACTCAGTTTTGAGTTTGGAATAGTTGGGATTAGAACGTTTGTAATATAATAGTGTGGTTGGCTTGTGTGCATACTTTAACCTGTTGCGGTCTGTGGTGGTTGGTAAGTAGGGTCACTGCATATATTATTATTATCTTTATTATTGTTATAAGCAGGTTATAAATAAGATGTGAGTGTGGACCCCAAACTTCTGACCCGGGTTTGGAGGGCGCCACAGGTTTGGTATCAGAGCTACAGGTTATAAGTCACTGACACAAGCCTAGGTTAACGGGAATGGGTAGAGGGTTAGGATTAGAAGTAAGGAATAGAAAGATAGAACGTCGAGAGGTTAAGTGCTTCGGTATATCAGGTATTAGTGTAATTCACGTTATGGTACGAGATTCTTATATTGCGATATGATTTCAGATAGCAGTGATGGCCAACTCCTTTATCCCCGTATCAGTTGATCACTCAGAGCCTTCAGTTGGAGTGCCGTCTTCGGATCCACGTCCTGTTGTTCCACCAGTGTTGGCTATATTACCTCCACCTGTGTTGCAGCCCGTACCATTGCAGGCTATTCCACTCCACGTATGAGGCCACCTGTCAGAGGACCCCCACCAGCTGATTCGGATTCCACTGGGCATTCAGTTGTGAGTACCCCATTTCAGTCCACATTGCCCCCAGTTCCTTATTACCGGTATAAGGCTCTTCTATTGGAGCGTGATTCCTTGTTGGCCCAGATCAGAGAGCTACAACATATCATCAGGACTACAGATGTTGATCGTGGTGTGAGAGAGCTTCGAGAGGAGATTTATGTGAGACGGAGGGTTCTTGAGGCTAGGTTACATGGAGCTATACTACCTGGCAGAGGCCCTGATGCACTGATGGGCTGGGCTACTGAGGTGATGGAGGACTTTGAGAGGCTGGCAGGACTAGAGTTTCCTTGGAGTTGAGATAGAGATTTAGAGATGGAGATGCTGAGCAGTGTTGTTATGATTATATAGTATGTACAGTAGTGTGTAGTGTGTATTAGTAGACTTTTGAGTTGTATTTATAGACTAGCTATGCTGACTAGTGAGTAGGTTGTTGTACCCTTTTTGCTTTTACTTCCGAAGCGTTTTTACGCTTGTACTACCTAAAACTTTTGATCTATATATATCAGTACCTTTTTTCCTTTCCATTACTGTCATTTACTTTATTGCACCTGTTTTACCTTACCTTATTTATTGCACCAGTTATACCCCTGTGATACCATGTACCCTGTTTTCCATAACTGTTTTTATTCTGTAAAGAAGCATGCAATTTACTTAGTTACAACTATTTTCAAAAAGAGATATTTCTGTTTTGCAAAACTATTCTTTTATGCAAAAGATTTATTCAAAAGCTAAATAAGTTGATTGATTCTTTACAGAAAATGCCTCCCAGAAGAAATACCCGCACCAACACCCAGAATGAAGAAACCAACAATAACAACAACCAAGATGATACAAACCCGAATGTGAACCCAGGACCCATGGACCCAGCAATAGCCCAGATTCTTCAAATCTTGGCCCAACAAACAGTTCACCTGGCACAACAACAACAAAGATAGACCAACCCCAGGTAACTTTTAAAACTTTTCAGGTAGTAAACCCACCAGAATTCAAGGGTTCCTTAGAGCCAATTGAAGCAAATGTTTGGTTAAAGGAAATAGAGAAGGCATTTGCCTTAGTGAAAGTAAAGGAAGAAGAGAAGGTTGAGTTTGCAAGTTACTATCTGAAGAATGAGGCCACCTATTGGTGGGAAATGGTGAAGACATTGGAAGGCACATATGTTATTACTTGGGAAAGGTTTAAGGAATTGTTTTTAGAAAAGTATTTTCCTCAGTTTGTTCAGGATCAAATGGAGCTGAAGTTTTTAGAATTAAAGCAAGGGAACATGTCGGTAACAGATTATGAGGGTAAGTTTGAGGAATTGTCAAGGTATGTACCGTCGTATGTGGATACTGACAGGAAGAAAGCTAAAAGATTCCAGCAGGGTTTGAAACCATGGATCAGAGGGAAGGTAGCCATTTTAGAATTGGATACCTATGCAGGAGTAGTACAGAAGGCTATCATCGCAGAGACAGAGAGTGAGATGTTCCAGAAGGAAAAGGAAAGCAAGAAAAGGAAAGTTGAGGGAAGTGAGGGTCAGTCACTGTAATAACCCCAATTTTTGGAAAATTTTGAAACCCTTATGAATAGTGTTTTTGCTGAATGAGAAAACTTTTCATGCCACACTATGTAGGGGTTCTGTTATGGATATTCTGAGATTTTATTAGTACTCTATAAGGTATATAAGTGTATGTAAAGATCGTCAGAATCCAATTCCGAACACTTTGATTTTTCCCGGAAATCCACTAGATACGAAAAGAATTGAGTATAAGGTAACAAGATAAGAAGGATTTAAATTAAAGGATTATAAGAGAGGATCATAAAAGGAATATAATATATTGAGAAAGGTTAAGGGAACCTAAGTAATAAGATCCCGGGTATGATCCCTCAAACGATAAACGAAAACGAAAGTTAAGCAAACCGTATAACAGATCAGCGGTCATTAGGCAAACAATTAGGAAGTTAATCAAAGAGATTAGAGGGGATGATGTCATCCAACCAATGGGAAGAGGACAAAGAGGGAAGGATGACACCACATGATGACATAAGCATGACATTGGAGGGAAGGAGGTGTGGTTGGCTATTAACCACACAATTTGCAAGGTTAATAAAGTAATTAACCAAAATCTAAACAAAAACAACCAACCAAAAGCAAAACACAAAAATCATTTCATCTTCTTCAAGCCTTTGCTCTCGGCTTTTCTTGTTTTCAAAGAGAAGAATTTCAAAAATCCAAGATCCAAGCTTCCTAAATTGGTGAGTTAATTCTCTAGTCTTCCTTATGCATAGTTATGGCTACCTTATGAGTTTAAGCCTCTAATTCATTCTCAATCTTCTCCAATAAATCAATGAAGAAGACAATGAATAGTGTTTTCAAGTTTTTAACTTGAAATTTTTCTTGTTTTCCTTTAAGATCCAAGCATCCCTAAGACTTCTCAAAGCTTCTTAAGGCTTCCTAGCTACTCCCACCACTTCAAGGAAGGTATATCATCTCCAAACCCTAGATTCCTATGTTTAATAAGATGATTTTGATTATTATGATGATATTATAGCTTAATGTTTATGGTTTAGAGTTTGGGTTGAAGTGGTATTGAAATGGAATGGTAAATCTTGTTGTTTTGGTTAAAAGAATGTAGTATAGTTAAATTCAAGCTTAGGCATAAGTATGAATGTTAAAAATTGAATTGATTGGGGCTGTTATGATGTGATAAGGATAGATGTTGGTTGTATGATTGATTTGAGGTTGAATTGGGATGGTTTTTGAATGGTTTAAAATTGGGAAATCGCGTAAACATAGTCGTCGTAACGTCCGATTTTCTTTAGACTGTTTTTGTGCATAACATTAGGACCCGAGAACCCCCTGCTAGATTATGACCATTGCCATGTCTAGATAGCTCGTGTTACGAGCTTCATTTTGATATGTAGTTCGTTTGATTCCGATGTACGGTTTAGGAGAAACGACCGTTTTAAGTAACGGCGTTTCGCGAACGAAACATTTCCCCTCGCCTTACTTTGAAACCTAGGTTAAAGACCAAAAAGGGTTAATTAATGTATGAAACATTATGGTAAGAGTGTTAGGCAGTTGGTAAGACACTCACGAAGGAATCTCCTTAAAACTCGTAAAGGTTAAATTATTAAAATTGGTGGAGCCGAGGGTACCCGAGTGACTTAAGAGAATCAATAAGCGCAAAACAAGCGTTAGAGTCTAAGTTAGTTAAAGTATAGATTTACAAGTGACTTTGGTTTAATTCCAACTTACTTGTTGTTTATAGGTTACCAGACTCGTCCTGAGCCTTTTATCACCCCAAGTCGCTCAGGCAAGTTTTCTACCCGTTATACTGTTGTTGTGATGTAAATATATGTATATGCATTATCTTGTGATAGTGCATGATTGTTATTAGCAAATTTTGCGATATATTGGAGCATGCTGATATGGTATATATGCATGTCTGTTTAGTAATCTGGTTATCTATCTGTTGATTACAATGCTTATAGTTGCATAATACCTATGCTAGAGATAAGCAAGTAGTTGCGTATACCCTTAGTATAGGGGATAAAAGGTGAACATATTTCTAAACCGGGAGTCGATGTTCCGGAGTATATTATATTATATATATATATATATATATATATATGGATATAGTTTTCAAAACTATTGATCGAATAAGGTTTATTCGATACCTTTATTTTACTTAATTGAATATTATTTTGAGTATTCATTCGAGGGCTTATGACTCAGTTTATTTTATTATTTGAATATTCATTCGAGGGCTTATGACTCAGTTTATATTATTATTGAATATTACTTGGATATTCATTTGAGGATGTATGACTCCTTTATTTTTTGAATATTATTTATAGTATTCATTCGAGGTATTATGACTCCGCTTATTACTTAATAATATTCTTTATTGTATTAAAGAATAAGGTGTCGATAATTAAACTTATTTTTGATTATTCAAATAAAGATATTACTTTCGTATAAGTATATCTTTGATTATTTGCTATTCATTCAAGTATAAGTTTTCCAACTTCTACCTCAGTTATTCTTTGTGAGAATATTATTTAAATAATAATATTCAGACATTTTCTAAAAATATTGGGACTGATTTACTTCATTAAATCAGCATTACTCCAAACACTCTTTAAAGTGTTTTCGAGTCTTCAAAATGATTTTTAAAAGTTAGAGTGGATCCCAAAACTCATTTTTATATTTAAGATCTTCCTTTTAAAAAGGGGATTTAAATACTCGCTCAAAACCTGAGGGATCCGGCTCTATGGTGTATTTTATATTCGCAACAAGGTTGCAGTTTTGGTAAATGAATTGATTACTTACCCAACATTCGGGAAGTAAGTCCATCTATTGAGTCGGCATAAGCAACATGGGCTCAGTGGGCGTCCATGATAGTGTAAGTGGCTCAGTGGGAGTCCATCAAATGCATAAGTGGCTGAGTGGCAGTCCAGCATAAGGTCCTATTGCGACCAGGGTGATGACCAGTGGGGAATTCGTCCATCTACTAGTAGAAAAGGTTACTTATTGGTATCTTTGCCTGATCAGCAAGATATCGGGTTTATGCCAAAATTCTTTTCTTTCCAAATTCATTGGATATTGCAACTCTGTTCATACTTTACATGACAGAGGTTTTCAGGAAATGTATGGGAGATATATATGAATATATTTATATATCGGGACTTAATGAAGTATCTCGTAACTTCATTATTTACAATGATATTCAAAGATTGAAACTATTCAAATCTTGTCTTGTAGTCTCATCTATGTGATGAACTTTTGAACTGATTATAACTTGAACGGTGGTAGTTCAAGTAATATTTGGAAAAGATATAAGTATATTGGGGTATCTTGTAACTTTATATTTTCAACTTATATCTAGTTAATGATTATCTTATGCATATCAAAGATTTTCAGAAAAACGTTGAGACAAGGGTAGATATATGAGATCACCTTACAACGATATTTTTATACAGTTATAAACTGGAACTCTGTGTATATTATGCATGGAAGAGGACTTCCAAGATTTTGAAAAGTATATATGTATATATACTGAATATTTTGCGACTTTATCGCATTAAGATATCAAACTTGGTTCATTTCTTTTGACCAAGACTTTCATGAGTACTATGAGAAGGCTCATATATTGTTAATCATTATATATATTATTTTGGTGGGCTTGCTGCTCACCCTTGCTTTCTTCTTTCATCACACAACATCATATAGACAAGATGAACCGGACCAAGCTCCCGATTCACAAGAGGTTAGAAAACGTTCGGCAGCCTTCTGGAAGCGTTGATGCTGCTGTAGGTGAGGTAGGGACTACCAATAGGCTAGGCTTTCAACTTTTGATGTACCAGATTTATGTATATTTATGAATTGTAATAATGGCAAAGAAAATGTAAATTTATTCAGAAAACCTTTTAAGGTGTATTGGCAGATAATTGTGGAATAAAATGACTTGTGGTTATTTTTTTTGATGTTCATCTCTGAGACTATAACGTGTGGTGTGTGTGTTTATTGTGGGGTCACAGTGCAGAGTAGTTGAGTAATTATTAAGATTGGGTGTTATTAAGGGAAATGGAACTCGTGACAACCCGGATCCCCGACCCCGGATCTGGGGGTGTTACAGAAGTGGTATCAGAGCTAAGCGTTATAAACCTCAGAGATGAAGTGATGTTAAGATAATAAGTACACTAAGATAAATAAGAACTCTTGCCAAGTTCATAACCGGGCTATTAACGTAGTACTGACAGTTAAAACCCTTACGGGAACCCTTATAAATATCGTGATAGTAACATAGTTCGTTCTGGTATAGGGCAGCAGGGCACCGAACCCTGAGGTTCAGGAGCATCAGCATGAGGATGTTTTATTACAAGCTGGAGATCAAATTGTGAATCCGATGGAGTACCCTAATGAGGGACCGGATGAGATTCATATTGAGAATGTTGCGGTTAAGGATGTTATTTCGGAAAGGATTGTGGCTGAGGAGGATCTCATGGAGGATCCTGATGAGAATGAAGAGAGGACCGCTGAGGAATTAATGACCGTAGTCAGGGCAATTACCAGAGCAAGAATGGCCGCGAGGGTGACACTAAATGATGAAGAGTTACCAAGGGCACAAAGGTTAATGAGGGCAGAAGGAGTGGGGCCTTCCACGACCCCAATTATACCAGTATCAGACCCTCTTCCAGAGGTTTCTGTAGACATCCATGAGGTTCCACCAATTCCTGTTCCCTCCCCTGTACAGAGCCCAACACATACTGAGGAAATGCCACCTTTATCTCCTGCACCATTGTCACCTGATACCGTGCTTGGTTATCCGTTTGGATCTCCTCGGTCTACGCCACCTGCACCCCATGGACTGCTAGATGCTACCACTCAGGCTTCTCTTATTGCCAATTATCGTATGACTTTGGGTGGCCTATCTGAGGCCCGTAATGTTAGGAGTGATCTGTTGGATCGACTTACTACACCAAGGATTGAGGGTGGGGTACTTCCGGCAGGATTAGCTCATAGCATGGAAAGGATTGAGGCTACCACCCGTGTTATAGCTAGAGGCCATCTTGAGGGTGAGATTAATCCAACTCTACTTGCAACTATCCTAGACCTCATCACCGCTTTAATGGAGCAGGTTAGGGATGTCGTGCGTGCTCGCATTTCTTGATCCATGGTAGTGTGCAGAGCCAGAGCAATCAGACAAGAATTTCATGTAGCACCGCTTTTGGAAGGGTTAGCCTAAGTTATGAATGATTAGTTTTAATGACTAGATGATTATCTATGGTAGTACTTTTGGGATAGAAACGATCAGATCAAATGATGTAATTCTCTTTAATATGTTCAGTTGTTGTACCCTCGAACCAATGGTTATGTATATATTCATTAATTTCAGTTCAGATCAGTTCGTGGTGATAAGTTCATATTGTCAATTGCACTATTAACACGTAAGAGAGTGTCAGGAAGTTTATCGAACTTGAGAATTCATAATTTGCAATCATGCAAGGACTGAACGAGGGAAAAACTTAAGCAAAGTAAGTAAGACAAATATCCAGAGATTCTCAAAATTTTTCCAAGTAATATGGCCCCACAAGGAATAAGATTAGGGGGGCAAACCTTGAATGCGATAATCAGGGAGGTCGCAATTAAGATATAAGGAACCCAGAATATAATGAAGTGGAAAATGAAGATTTTAAATTAAAAGATGACCCCAATTATGGGGAATAGGGAGAAATATTTAGACTGAGAAAACAAAAGTCGAGCAAGATAGGAAGAACCGGAATGGTACTCCTATTGGGCAATCCATGGACCTGCCTACAACAAAACTTATACTTTTACCCCTAACCACCACCTTGAAGAAACAATGTGGTATGAAATTCTTTCAGGACCTTTAAGTCGCTAAGCTCTCAGAGTTCCAAGGAACAAGCTGACCCAGTCGAGGTAAGAGCCTGGCTAAAGGAAATATAGGAATCATTTGAGATTCAAAATGATTGATGAACCACAAAAGACTGTTTTTGTCACTTACCCTCCTAAGAGAGAGACCACCCGCTGGGAAAGACCAAGAAAGGCACAGAGCCAAAGGTTAGAATAAACTGATTAAAGTTCAGTCAATTGTTTTCGGGAAAGTAATTCCCAAGGTTATGGAGATAGTGTAAAAGCTTTAGAGTCAGAACAAAGGCGGACAAGTATGATGAAATATGAAGCTCAGTTGTAAAAGTTGTCAAGATTCATTCTGATGACAAGAATCCCAGAACGATGTGATGCTTGAAGTCAATGATTAGTGGGTTCATGAATTAATGATAAGAGAAAGGAAAATAAAAAGAAACTGAAGTGGAAAGGAATATAAAGGCAATAGAGTTTGAGGAATGATAAGGAAGTTGGGTATGAGGAAACCCTAAAGACTCGTAGCAATAGAAATAGAAAAGTATGTAATCGTCAGGATGAGGGTGATTCACCATGAGTTAAAGTTGATGATTGAAGGAATAAGAGATACATATATTTTATCCCCTGTAAGTTGGGAGGATTCAAAGAAACCTTGAGATAGTTTGAAGGATAAATAATGAGACACGGATAGACTGAGGAGACAAGGAAGTAAGAAATTAGGAAAATTGGATGAAGGAAGTGACCTTCAAGAATGTGAAGTGTAAGACCGGTGGCTTGATACCCAGAAAGGGATACGCCAGGTATGAGAGATATCCCAACATTCAGATGACTGTTGGGATAAACAACAAAAGTAAATAAGGAATTATTAAGAAGAAGTTCACATTGAACACGGCCAATATCTTCCAGAACATCCTTGTTATCGTTACCAAATTAGGCAAGAAAAGCGGATAACCGTTGTTATCTTTGGAGGCCATATTGATTGACCTCATTTTGAATACAGATGTTATTGTGAAATTATGCATATACTATCGAGGTGGGAATGATTGAATAAGACACCCTTATCAGGGATATATGACTTGATTTATCCGTGGAAGGATGCATGTACCTTTTTAAAGGTGGAACTAAGGATGGAACATCGGTAACTTAAAACGAATCCTAGGGGAATGCATAAAGGTTGGCATTTCACCCTTAATAGGGACATCATGAGTTTTGACAGTATGAATTAGGAAAGGATTAAGGTAATAACGACCTTTAAGGATCAGTGGAGAAATTTTTCAGAAGTATATAGACTATGATTCTGGTATTAATAAATGGTATCTTGATATGCCCTGTGCCTAGGGTGTACCTGATAAAGGATTTAAGGATAACCTTAAGAGTTTTACAAGGAGAAAGGTAATATTCAAAATTCTCAAGAATAGAAATGTTGATAAAGGAAATATGACGTAATTATAATGATGACAAGTGGGGCACGTGTTAAACCACGAGAAGGTATGGATCGAACCAGTAATGGTCGAAATTGTTCAAGGCAATTAGTACTTAAGATAAAAGATGTTCTAATTATGATTGAGAGTCAGTCATGACAGTGATTAACCTCTAAAGACTGACGCAATAACTTATAGAAAAATGGTGATTTTTTTTTTACTCATCAGATTTTAAGGAAAACATCTTCACATAAGTTGTGACATTGGCTATAAGGAAATTTTACTATCAGGAAAGGCCAAAGAGGTGGCCGACACTTTAAAGGTAAGGGGATAATTATAGGCGCTTGTGCCAAAGGAATACAGTGATGATGGTTAAAGCTATGAAGGTTGTATTATAGTTTGGAAGATTGACATTCCTTCTGATGACTGTGCAATACCCAGCCGTAATAGTAGTTGGTAAAGGTTTAATTCGTGTAATCGCCATGAGCGGGCTATCTATCTTAGAAGGTACTATCTTGAGAATGAGCCTGGACCATGTTTCAAAAGGACTAAACGAACCTTTGAGTTAAGTCTTCTATCGAAGGCATGTGATTAAGAATGGTATTAACCTGCTATCGTTACTTTGATTGAAACTCTTCTGCAATTTTATCTACTTCATGTCATGAAAGTACGTCAGAGTTTGGAGTGTTCTTCATGAATTATGATTGGTGATTATGTTAACTCCTTAGAAGTATTCTATACGACATGTATGGACTCCGTATGGTTAGATATTAAGATTTCATGGAAAGTGAATGACGACAGTAGGTCAGTGGTGGACCATAGTAATGCAGCAATAATTCTGCGAGTAATGAGCTGATTACGACCGTGAGAGTTATATTGGAATGGATGTTGAGATTGAGTACCACTAATCGGGTCGTGGTAGTGTATAAGTTATCATTGATAGACTAATTAAGTAGAGTATCTACCTATTGAATATTTATTCCCTCTTATGAAAAGAGAGTCGTATTACTATATGAGGAAGGTTGCGGTGCAAGCATAGGATTCTAGTAACGATGATGTCTAGAATGAGATCCCAGATTCGATTTTCGATATCGAGGGAGTTTCGAAGGTGATGGTGTATAAGCTCGAGGAAGAGCATGGGTCCATAGAATGATGGACGGAATAGCAAAAATAGTTAGGCATGTGAAATACGATGCTATAATACTTGATGTTGATATAAATACACATATGTTTTATTCTCCTATGACAAACCTCTATAGTTTAGAGGTAGGTTCCAAGCCAGATATTTTGTGGCAGTATATTTTTTTTCATATATACAAATTCTCTTCAATTCGTTCTTTTCTCTTCTTTTCATTTCATATAAACTGAGAAGAACAACCCTTCCAGAAGGGGAGGTATTGCCGAATGACTATCTATCTGTGTGATAGAAGCCTAGTAGGATACCAGCTATTGTTTAATTGCTTGTCAAGTACTAAAGGCTGGCCACCTTCTGTACTAACTATGCGATATAACAAGTGTTCATGATCATAGTGATCTCTCAATAAATTCTTTTACTTCTATATGAAGGATTAAGCTTTCGAAGATAGAAGCAGCTGAAAAAGGAGTAGTAAAGTTGTGGTGGTATTCGGAATGGAAACACATTCGTGATACTAAGGTTGACGAGGTTATTAAAAGGTTATAGAACGCTAGCGAGCAAAAGTATAACCATTATAATATTAGGAATGGAAGGTAGTAGCGATTACGAACTGGAAAAGAATGGGTATTGAGAAGCAAAAGCTCTAATGCTAAAAGCTATAATGAGAGTCTGTGCAATAGACTTGAAAGAAATTAGAATGATCACATAACGCGGATTGAGTTTTCTCACGACAATAGGTCATATGTGAGTATTGAGATATCGCGATATGAGATTTTTGAGGGAAGACAATGTCGATCTCCCTTATGTTAGGATGAAGTTGTAGAGCGTAAGATGCTCGGACCCGCAGTAGTCCAAAGGACCAGGGATATAATAGATCTAATCAGAGGACGGCTGGTAGTAACCCAAGATGGACATAAAAGGTATGTTGATTTGACACGAAAGGACAAGGAATGGGAAGTAGGGGACCTAGTGTTGTTATAGGTATTCCCTTGGAAGGGGTTAATGAGATTCAGAAAGAGAGGAAAACTAAGCCCAAGATACATTGGACCTTTGAGATATTAAGACGGATTGGAAAGTTAGCTTACGAGCTAGCCCTACCCCCGAAACTGTAGCAAGTCATAACGTGTTTCGCGTATCAATCTTAAGGAAGTGTAATTCGGATGCCAGACAAATAGGGGCATATGAGCACATAAACATGCAGCCCGACGTAACCTATATGGAGTAACCAGGAAGGGTTATAGATTGGAAAAGGAACAAGTGCTTAGGAGAAGGGTTATCAAACTATTCAGAGTTTGATGGAAGAACCACAATGTGGGAGAATTTACTTGAGAATTAGAAAGTGTAATGCTAAGAGAGTATCCCTATTCATTTTCTATCTAATTCCGGGATGGAATCCTTTTAAGGAGGGGAGACTGTAATAACCTCAATTTTTGGAAAATTTTGAAACCCTTATGAATAGTGTTTTTGCTGAATGAGAAAATTTTTCATGCCACACTATGTAGGGGTTCTGTTATGGATATTCTGTGATTTTATTAGTACTCTATAAGGTATATAAGTGTATGTAAAGATCGTCATAATCCAATTCCGAACACTTTGATTTTTCCCGGAAATCCACTAGATACGAAAAGAATTGAGTATAAGGTAACAAGATAAGAAGGATTTAAATTAAAGGATTATAAGAGAGGATCATAAAAGGAATATAATATATTGAGAAAGGTTAAGGGAACCTAAGTAATAAGATCCCGGGTATGATCCCTCAAACGATAAACGAAAACGAAAGTTAAGCAAACCGTATAATAGATCAGCGGTCATTAGGCAAACAATTAGGAAGTTAATCAAAGAGATTAGAGGGGATGATGTCATCCAACCAATGGGAAGAGGACAAAGAGGGAAGGATGACACCACATGATGACATAAGCATGACATAGGAGGGAAGGAGGTGTGGTTGGATATTAACCACACAATTTGCAAGGTTAATAAAGTAATTAACCAAAATCTAAACAAAAACAACCAACCAAAAGCAAAACACAAAAATCATTTCATCTTCTTCAAGCCTTTGCTCTCGGCTTTTCTTATTTTCAAAGAGAAGAATTTCAAAATTCCAAGATCCAAGCTTCCTAAATTGGTGAGTTAATTCTCTAGTCTTCCTTATGCATAGTTATGGCTACCTTATGAGTTTAAGCCTCTAATTCATTCTCAATCTTCTCCAATAAATCAATGAAGAAGACAATGAATAGTGTTTTCAAGTTTTTAACTTGAAATTTTTCTTGTTTTCCTTTAAGATCCAAGCATCCCTAAGACTTCTCAAAGCTTCTTAAGGCTTCCTAGCTACTCCCACCACTTCAAGGAAGGTATATCATCTCCAAACCCTAGATTCCTATGTTTAATAAGATGATTTTGATTATTATGATGATATTGTAGCTTAATGTTTGTGGTTTAGAGTTTGGGTTGAAGTGGTATTGAAATGGAATGGTAAATCTTGTTGTTTTGGTTAAAAGAATGTAGTATAGTTAAATTCAAGCTTAGGCATAAGTATGAATGTTAAAAATTGAATTGATTGGGGCTGTTATGATGTGATAAGGATGGATGTTGGTTGTATGATTGATTTGAGGTTGAATTGGGATGGTTTTTGAATGGTTTAAAATTGGGAAATCACGTAAATATAGCCGTCGTAACATCCGATTTTCTTTAGACTGTTTTTGTGCATAACATTAGGACCCGAGAACCCCCTGCTAGATTATGACCATTGCCATGTCTAGATAGCTCGTGTTACGAGCTTCGTTTTGATATGTAGTTCGTTTGATTCCGATGTACGGTTTAGGAGAAACGACCGTTTTAAGTAACGGCGTTTCGCGAACGAAACATTTCCCCTCGCCTTACTTTGAAACATAGGTTAAAGACCAAAAAGGTTAATTAATGTATGAAACAATTATGGTAAGAGTGTTAGGCAGTTGGTAAGACACTCGCGAAGGAATCGCCTTAAAACTCATAAAGGTTAAATTATTAAAAATGGTGGAGCCGAGGGTACCCGAGTGACTTAAGAGAATCAATAAGCGCAAACAAGCGTTAGAGTCTAAGTTAGTTAAAGTATAGATTTACAAGTGACTTTGGTTTAATTCCAACTTACTTGTTGTTTATAGGTTACCAGACTCGTCCCGAGCCTTTTATCACCCCAAGTCGCTCAGGCAAGTTTTCTACCCGTTATACTGTTGTTGTGATGTAAATATATGTATATGCATTATCTTGTGATAATGCATGATTGTTATTAGCAAATTTTGCGATATATTGGAGCATGCTGATATGGTATATATGCATGTCTGTTTAGTAATCTGGTTATCTATCTGTTGATTTCAATGCTTATAGTTGCATAATACCTATGCTAGAGATAAGCAAGTAGTTGCGTATACCCTTAGTATAGGGGATAAAAGGTGAACATATTTCTAAACCGGGAGTCGATGTTCCCGAGTATATTATATATATATATATATTTATATATATATGGATATAGTTTTCAAAACTATTGATCGAATAAGGTTTATTTGATACCTTTATTTTACTTAATTGAATATTATTTTGAGTATTCATTCGAGGACTTATGACTCAGTTTATTTTATTATTTGAATATTATTTGAATATTCATCCGAGGGCTTATGACTCAGTTTATATTATTATTGAATATTACTTGGGTATTCATTTGAGGATGTATGCCTCCTTTATTTTATGAATATTATTTATAGTATTCATTCGAGGTATTATGACTCCGCTTATTACTTAATAATATTCTTTATTGTATTAAAGAATAAGGTGTCGATAATCAAACTTATTTTTGATTATTCAAATAAAGATATTACTTTCGTATAAGTATATCTTTGATTATTTGCTATTCATTCAAGTATAAGTTTTCCAACTTCTACCTCAATTATTCTTTGTGAGAATATTATTTAAATAATAATATTCAGACATTTTCTAAAAATATTGGGACTAATTTACTTCATTAAATCAGCATTACTCCAAACACTCTTTAAAGTGTTTTCGAGTCTTCAAAATGATATTTAAAAGTTAGAGCGGATCCCAAAACTCATTTTTATATTTAAGATCTTCCTTTTAAAAAGGGGATTTAAATACTCACTCAAAACCTGAGGGATCCGGCTCTATGGTATATTTTATATTCGCAACAAGGTTGCAGTTTTGGTAAATGAATTGATTACTTACCCAACGTTCGGGAAGTAAGTCCATCTATTGAGTCGGCATAAGTAACATGGGCTCAGTGGGCGTCCATGATAGTGTAAGTGGCTCAGTGGGAGTCCATCAAATGCATAAGTGGCTGAGTGGCAGTCCAGCATAAGGTCCTATTGCGACCAGGGTGATGACCAGTGGGGAATTCGTCCATCTACTAGTAGAAAAGGTTACTTATTGGTATCTTTGCCTGATCAGCAAGATATCGGGTTTATGCCAAAATTCTTTTCTTTCCAAATTCATTGGATATTGCAACTCTGTTCATACTTTACATGACAGAAGTTTTCAGGAAATGTATGGGAGATATATATGAAAATATTTATATATCAGGACTTAATGAAGTATCTCGTAACTTCATTATTTACAATGATATTCAAAGATTGAAACTATTCAAATCTTGTCTTGTAGTCTCACCTATGTGATGAACTTTTGAACTGATTATAACTTGAATGATGGTAGTTCAAGTAATATTTGGAAAAGATATAAGTATATTGGGGTATCTTGTAACTTTATATTTTCAACTTATATCTAGTTAATGATTATCTTATGCATATCAAAGATTTTCAGAAAAAATGTTGAGACAAGTGTAGATATATGAGATCACCTTGCAACGATATTTTTATACAGTTATAAACTGGAACTCTGTGTATATTATGCATGGAAGAGGACTTCCAAGATTTTGAAAAGTTTATATGTATATATACTGAATATTTTGCGACTTCATCGCATTAAGATATCAAACTTGGTTCATTTCTTTTGACCAAGACTTTCATGAGTACTATGAGAAGGCTCATATATTGTTAATCATTATATATATTATTTTGGTGGGCTTGCTGCTCACCCTTGCTTTCTTCTTTCATCACACAATATCAGATAGACAAGATGAACCGGACCAAGCTCCCGATTCGCAAGAGGTTAGAAAACGTTCGGTAGTCTTCTGGAAGCGTTGATGCTGCTGTAGGTGAGGTAGGGACTACCAATAGGCTAGGCTTTCAACTTTAGATGTACCAGATTTATGTATATTTATGAATTGTAATAATGGCAAAGAAAATGTAAATTTATTCAGAAAACCTTTTAAGGTGTATTGGCAGATAATTGTGGAATAAAATGACTTGTGGTTATTTTTTTTGATGTTCATCTCTGAGACTATAACATGTGGTGTGTGTGTTTATTGTGGGGTCACAGTGCAGAGTAGTTGAGTAATTATTAAGATTGGGTGTTATTAAGGGAAATGGAACTCGTGACAACCCGGATCCCCGACCCCGGATCTGGGGGTGTTACAGTCACAAACAGGGAAGTTTCCAAATTTTAAGAATGGCAAGTTTCAGTCAGGGAGAAATTTTAATTTCAGGAAACAGAATACAGGAGACGGAGGCCAGAGCAACCGTCCAGTTAATACAAATCAGCTAAGTCAGTTGAGACTAACTTTTCCAGATTGTCAAGTATGTAGGAAAAAGCATGGAGGAATTTGTAATAAGTTGAATGTGGTATGTTTCAAATGCAATCAGAAAGGGCAATATTCGAGGGAGTGCCGAAATCAGCCAGCAAGAGAGCCAGCAAATAAGGATCAGCCTATCCGGAATCCAGCAGTGAAGGTTCGAGCCATTGGATTTACATGCTTTAAATGTGGGAAGCAAGGATATATGGCCAGGGGTTGCAAGACACCAGCCCCAGTCAGTAATGCATTGAGGATTATGGGATCTACCCCAACAGTGAATGAGACTCCAAGGGCTAGAGTTTTTGACATGTCGGTGAAGGATGCGATCCAGGATATGGATGTCATGGCAGGTACGCTTAATGTGAATTCTTTGTGTGCCAAAGTGTTAATAGATTCGGGAGCAACTCGATCGTTTGTTTCACAAGATTTTGTTAGTAAGTTAAATTGTCCAGTTGAGTGTTTAAATGAAATAATGACTGTGGAATTAACAAATCAAGAACGAGTAACTGTTAACCAAGTTTGTGGGAATTGCGAAATTGAGATCTCTGGTAGTAAATTTTGTGTAGATTTGATACCATTTAAGTTAGGAGAATTTGATGTTATATTAGGGATGGATTGGTTATCTAAGCATGATGCTCAGATAGATTGTCAAAATAAGAAAGTAATGGTGAAAACGCCAGACGAAAGAATAGTAACGTTCAAAGGTCAGAAACAAGTAAAGAAGTTCTTAACGATGATTCAAGCCAAGAAGTTACTACGACAAGGATGTGAGCATTTCGTAGCATATGTGATCGACAGAAGTCAGGAGCCAGCAAAACTTGAAGATATTCCAGTTGTGAATGAATTTCCAGACGTGTTTCCCGACGAGTTACCAAGACTTCCTCCAGATAGAGAAATTGAATTTGCGATCAATTTAGCACCTGGAACAGAACCAGTATCCAAGGCCCCGTACAGAATGGCGCCTGTTGAGATGAAAGAGCTAGCAAAGCAACTGCAGGAATTGTTAGAGAAAGGAGTAATCAGACCCAGCGTATCCCCGTGGGGAGCCCCGGTATTATTTGTTAAGAAGAAAGATGGAAGCATGAGACTGTGTATCGACTATAGGGAGCTCAACAAGCTGACAATCAAGAACAAGTATCCATTACCCAGAATCGATGATCTGTTTGACCAGTTGAAGGGAGCCAAGTGTTAGGGCGAAAACACGCACTAATATTCACGCAAGTATACGCGTTCGCAAGTAATATAGAATACTTTCTAGTTCTTTCCCACAGAGACTCAGACTAATTATTGTTTAATTAAACTCACGCACCAATGTATGATTACTTCTCAATGTTAAGACACTAACACTTAGAATTGTTGACTAAATATTAACTACAATTAATTACTTAGTTTATCACTTAAATAACACTTCAATTAACAAAATTAAAACACTCATGAGATCACAATTTCATTACTACTTCCTTCAATAGTTATTGTTATTACCTTTAGCATGTGACAACGATGATATTAATCGAATAACATGAAACTAATAAAAGCCAACTTTCATTATACTAATACCATTCTACCAAACATCCACAATTAAGATAGAAGTTGAATAGTCATCAATTATGTTGAGTTCCTATATGTCTACAGAAATTGACAACACAACCATTTAAGCACAAGTTATTCCTTTTGATTACACAGGGCAAATAAAACTGTTAGAGTTACCCACTAATCATGCACATCGTACATGAACCTATGCTAGCATGGCAAGTTCTAAATCTCAAGATCCACCATCGCTTCACAAGAGATTAACACCCTATCTTATATGTTCGCGACGCACATAAGACGAATATGCACAACCAATACTAGATATCATACAATCATCACACACTAAAATATTAAACAATTAACTAAAGAATTCCATAGTAAATCCGTTGCAACCCATGATCACGATTAGCCCATAATAGCACTTATCGTCATCATGGGTTCATATGAAATCATGATAAACAAACACAAGAAAATAATAACTAAACTAATTATATTAAATCAGAGTACGTCACAAGAGTAAATAGGTTCAAAGTAAGAAAACTAGCATCCAACGTTACAACGAAACAAGAATCACAAGAAAATATGCTTCCTCTTCGTTGCTGTGTGCTAAAACGGTCTTCTTCCTTATCTCCTTCGCTCCTTGCTTAATACCATGATCCAACCTCGTGAAAACGTCTCCAAATCTACTTATATACTAGTCCCATAAAACTCAGATTACATAGAAGTTTGAAGCCAAACAGAAGTAGAAGTCTAAAAATAATTATTTAATTTCCCGACCCTGCGCGGCCGCTCAGCATAGCTGAGCAGGCGCTAAGCTTTCTGCGCGGCCGCTCAGCATAGCTAAGCGGGCGCTCAGGACCCTACTGGAAAATTCCTGAGTTTGCTCCGTTTCTTCGCCGTAATCTGCCCCTTTCTTTCCTCTCGCAATGGTGAACACTTCCCAAGGCTTATTCTTGATGATTACTCCTCCGAAATGCAACTAATACCCTGAAATGCATAAACACTAGAAAAACGCATCAAATACACAAAATACTTGATTTCAAGGCACCAATTTAAGCCATTTTAAGATGTTCTAAGTGGTATAAAATGCCAATTATCACACCCCCAAACTTAAATCAATGTTCGTCCTCAAGCGTCACAGACTCAAAAATAAATAAAAAACATGTATGAGTGCAATCTATATGAAAATGCAGCGATCCCCCTTGTTACGAACAAACCAACCAAATTGCAACATCTCAACAAATGCAGTTAGGCGACTAAAGATCAATAAACTCATGCAAATGAACATACAGCCAGAAACGTGGTGTGTGCAGATGCTTAACAGATATGCTTCGGAACTAGACCAGTTATTATGACTCAACTATTATCAAGGCAATCACATGATTATACAAAGAATAAAAATTCTAGGCACAAAATGACATATAACACTACAAGAATTTCGGAGCTTATTACAGAATCATGCTTTTTATTCACGACAACAATGTTTATTTGACCGTGCAATGAGTGAGGTCCACAAAAGACTTATACAATGGTATCCATGTAACGAGCGTTAGGTTAGCGGATCCCAGACTCTAAAAGCCTTAGGTCACTAGGCACAAAGTCCCCTAAGAACTTAATAACTCGAATACCAAAGAGCCCACTCGTGATCAATTATGCATAAACACAAAAAAATTTCCTTTCTTTTTTTTTCTTTTTTTTTCTTTTTTTTTTCAAAATTTCTGAGCAAGTGCGTTTCAATCCATCTTGCTCAACCCTAGACTACTCGCATAACATGCGAGCCGGCTACTAGCTGTAATAACCCCAATTTTTGGAGAAATTTTGAAACCCTTATGAATAGTGTTTTGCTGAACGAGAAAACTTTTCATGCCACACTATGTAGGGGTTCTGTTATGGATATTCTGAGATTTTATTAGTACTCTATATGGTATATAAGTGTATGTAAAGATCGTCAGAATCCAATTCCGAACACTTTGGTTTTTCCCGGAAATCCACAAGATACGGAGAGAATTGAGTATAAGGTAACAGGATAAAAAGGATTTAAATTAAAGGATTATAATAGAGGATCATAAAAAGGAATATAATGTATTGAGAAAGGTTAAGGGAACCTAAGTAATAAGATCCCGGGTATGATCCCTCAAACGATAAACGAAAATGAAAGTTAAGCGAACCGTATAACAGATCAGCGGTCATTAGGCAAACGATTAGGAAGTTAATCAAAGGGATTAGTGGGAATGATGTCATCCAACCAATAGAAAGAGGACAAGGAAGGGAGGATGACATCATGAGGATGACATAAGCATGACATGGGAAGGAAGGAGGTGTGGTGGCTTTGTAACCACACAAATTCAAGGGCAAGAAGGTAATTGACTAAAGCAAGCACAAAAACCAAGCAACCAAGCCAAGCAAAAATCATTTTCATCAAAAATCAAAAAGCAACCAAGGCTTTGTTCTTGAAGCTCTCGGCTTTTTACTATTCATTAGGCAAGAATTTTCAAAAATTCAAGATCCAAGCTTCCTAAATTGGTGAGTAAATTCCCTAATCATCTTCATGCTTAGTTAGGGCTATACCATGAGTTTAAGCCATCAATTCCTTCTCAATCTTCTTCATTTAATCAAAGAAGAAGACTATGAATAGTGTTTTCAAGTTTTTTAACTTGAAGTTTTATTGTTTTTCTTGAAGATCCAAGCTTTCCTAAGACTTCTCAAAGCTTCTTAAGGCTTCCTAGCTCATCCCACCACTTCAAGGAAGGTATACCATCTCCAAACCCTAGATTCCTATATATTATAAGATGATTTTTATTAGTAGGATGATATTGTAGCTTGTTGTTGTGATTTAGAGTTTGGGATTTGGAATGGTAGTGAAATGGAATGGTAAATGTTGTGGTTTTGATTAAAAGAACTTAAGTATGATTAAAGTTAAGTTTAGGCATAAGTATGATGATTAAATTGAATTGGTTGGGGTTGTTATGATGAGATGAGGATGGATGTTGGTTGTATGTTGGATTTGAGGTTGGTTTGTGGTTGGTTTTGAATGGTTAAAAATTGGGAAATCGCGTAAACATAGCCGTCGTAACGTCCGATTTTCTTTGGACTGTTTTTGTGCATAGCATTAGGACCCGAGAACCCCCTGATAGATTATTACCACTGCCATGTTTAGATAGCTCATGTTACGAGCTTCATTTTGATATGTAGTTCGTTCAATTCCGATGCACGGTTTAGGAGAAACGACCGTTTCAAGTAACGGCGTTTCGCGAACGAAACTTTTCCCCTCGCCTTACTTTGAAACATAGGTTAAAGACCAAAAAGGGTTAGTTAATGTATGAAACATTTAAGGTAAGTGTGTTAGGCAGTTGGTAAGACACTCGCGAAGGAATCGCCTTAAAACTCGTAAAGGTTAAATTATTAAAAATGGTGGAGCCGAGGGTACTCGAGTGACTTAAGAGAATCAGTAAGCACAAAACGAGCGTTAGAGTCTGAGTTGGTTAGAGTATAGATGTACAAGTGACTTTGGTTTAATTCCAACTTACTTGTTGTTTATAGGTTACCAGACTCGTCCCGAGCCTTTTATCACCCCAAGTCGCTCAGGCAAGTTTTCTACCCGTTATACTGTTGTTGTGATGTATATGTGTATATGCATGATCTTGTGATAAATGCATATTTGTTATTAGCAAATTCTTGCGATATATTGTAGCATGTGATATGGTATATATGCATGCCTGTTTCGTATTCTTGATTTATATATCTGTTGGTTCAAATGCTTATTCGTTGCATAATACCTATGCTAGAGATAAGCGGTATTTGCGTATACCCTTAGTATAGGGGATCAAAAGGTGAACTTTTTCTAAAACCGGGAGGCGAGGCTCCCGAGTATAATATATATTTATATATATATATGATATAGTTTTTAAAACTATTAATCGAATAAGGTTTATTCGATAACTTTAACTTTATTTTATTATTGAATATTATTTCGAATATTATTCGAAGGCGTATGACTCCTTTTATTTTATTATCTGAATATTATTTGAATATTCATTCGAGGGCTTATGACTCAGTTTATATTATTTAATGAATATTTTTAAATATTCATTTGAGGATCTATGACTCCGATTATTTGTTGAGATTTGTTCTTTATTTTATTAAAGAATAATGTTTCGATAATCAAACTTATTTTCGATTATTCAAATGAAGATAATACTTTCATATAAGTATATCTTTGGTTATTTAATACTCGTTTCAAGTATAAATTTTAATACTTCTACTTCAATTATTTTTATAAAGATTATTCTTTATGGGAATATTATTTAATTAATAATATTCAGTCATTTTCTAAATATTCTGGGGACCGATTTACTTCATTAAATCAGCTTTACTCCAAACACTCTATAAAGTGTTTTCGAGTCTTCAAAATGATTTTTAAAAGTTAGAGTGGATCCCAAAACTCATTTTTATATTTAAGATCTTCCTTTTTAAGGGGATTTAAATACTCGCTTAAAACCTGAGGGATCCGGCTCTGTGGTGTATTTTATATTCGCAACAAGGTTGCAGTTTTGGTTAATGAATTGATTACTTACCCAACGTTCGGGAAGTAAGTCCATCTATTGAGTCGGCATAAGCAACATGGGCTCAGTGGGCGTCCATGATAGTGTAAGTGGCTCAGTGGGAGTCCATCAAATGCATAAGTGGATGAGTGGCAGTCCAGCATAGGTCCTAATGCGGCCAGGGTGATGACCAGTGGGGAATTCGTCCATCTACTAGTAGAAAAGGTTACTAATGGGTATCTTTGCCTGATCAGCAAGATATCTGGTTTATGCCAAAATTCTTTTCCTTTCCAAAATTCATTGGATGTTCATCTCTGAGACTATAACGTGTGGTGTGTGTGTTTATTGTGGGGTCACAGTACAAAGTAGTTGAGTAATTATTAAGATTGGGTGTTATTAAGGGAAATGGAACTTGTGACGACCCGGATCCCCGACCCCGGATCTGGGGGTGTTACAGAAATGGTATCAGAGCTAAGCGTTATAAACCTCAGAGATGATGGGACGTTAAGATAATAAGTTCACTAAGATAATAAGAACTCTTGCCAAGTTCATAGTCGGGCTACCTAACGTAGCACTGACAGATAAAACCCTTACGGGAACCCTTATAAGTATCGTGATAGTAACGTAGTTCGTTCTCGTATAGGGCAGCGGAGCACCGAACCTTGAGGTTCAGGAGCATCAACATAAGGATGTTTTATTACAAGTTGGAGATCAAATTGTGAATCCGATGGAGTACCCTAATGAGGGACCGGATGAGGTTCAGATAGAGAATGTTGCGGTTGAGGATGTTATTCCGGAAAGGATTGTGGCTGAGGAGGATCTCATGGAGGATCCTGATGAGAATGAAGAGAGGACCGCTGAGGAACTGATGACCGTAGTCAGGGCGACTACCAGAGCAAGAATGGCCGCGAGGGTGGCCCTAGAGGATGAAGAGTTACCAAGGGCACAAAGGTTAATGAGGGCAGAAGGAGTGGGGCCTTCCACGACCCCAATTATACCAGTATCAGACCCTCTTCCAGAGGCTCCTGTAGACATCCATGAGGTTCCACTAATTCCTGTCCCATCCCCTGTACAGAGCCCAGCACATACTGAGGAAATGCCACCTTTATCCCCTGAACCATTGTCACCTGATACCGTGCTTGGTTATCCATTTGGATCTCCTGGGTCTGCACCACCCGCACCCCATGGACTGCTAGATGCTACCACTCAGGCTTCTCTTATCGCCAATTATTATATGACTTTGGGTGGCCTGTCTGAGGCCCGTGATGTTAGGAGTGATCTGTTGGATCGACTTACTGCACCAAGGATTGAGGGCGGGATACTTCCGGCAGGATTAGCGTATAGCATGGAAAGGATTGAGGCTACCACCCGTGTTACAGCTAGAGGCCATCTTGAGGGTCAGGTCGATCCGGCTCTACTTGCGACTATCTTAGACCTCATCACCTCTGTGATGGAGCAGGTTAGGGATGTCGTGTGTGCTCGCATCTCTTAATCCATGGTAGTGTGTAGAGCCAGAGCAATCAATCAAGGGTTTCATGTAGCACCGCTTTTGGAGGATTAGCCTAAGTGATGAATGATTAGTTTTAATGATGAGATGACTATCTACGGTAGTACTTTTGGGATAGGAGCGATAAGTTCAAATGATGTAACCCTCTGTAATATGTTCAGTTGTTGTACCCTCGAACAAATGGTTATGTATATATTCATTAATTTCAGTTCAGGTCAGTTTGTTTGTGATAAATCACATTGTTAATTGCTCTATTAACACTTAAGAGAGTGTCATGAAGTTTATCGAACTTAAGAATTCATGATTTGCAATCGTGCAAGGACTAAACGAAGGGGAAGACTTAAGCAAAGTAAGTAAGACAAATATCCGGAGATTCTCAAAATTTTCCAAGTAATATGCCCCCACAAGGAAAAAGATTAAGGGCAAACCTGGAACGTGATAATCAGGGAGGTTGCAATTAAGATATAAAGAACCCGGAATATAATAAAGTGGAAAATGAAGATTTTAAATTAAAAGATGACTCCAATTACGGGGAGTAGGAAGAAATATTTAGACTAAGAAAGCAAAAGTCGAGCAAGATAAGGAGATAGTGTAAAAGCTTTAGAGCCAGAACAAAGGCAGACGAGTATGATGAATTATGAATCTAAGTTGTAAAAGTTGTCAAGATTCGTTCTGAGGACACGAATCCAGAATGACGGGATGTTTGAAATCAATGCTTATATTGTGATTGGTTTGTGAAATAATGATAAGAGAAAGGATAAATAATGAGACGCGGATAGACTGAGGAGACAAGGAAGTAAGAAATTAGGAAAATTTGGATGAAGGAAGTGACCTTCAAGAATGTGAAGTGTAAGACCGGTGGCTTGTTACCCAAAAAGGGAGACGCCAGGTATGGGAGGTATCTCACCATTGAGGTGACTGTTGAGATAAATGACAAAAGTAAATAAGGAATTATTAAGAAGAAGTTCACGTTGAACATGACCAATATCTTCCAGAACATCCATGTTATCATTACCAAATCAGGAAAGAAAAGCGGATGACCATTGTTATCTTTTGGAGGCCATATGTATTGACCTTAATTTGAATAAGGATGCTATTATGAAGTTAGGTATAGACTATCGAGGTGGAAATGATGAATGAGATAATCTATCAAGGATATATGACTTGATTTATCCATGGAAGGACGCAGGTACCTTTTAAAGGTGGAATTAAGGATAGAACATTGGTAACTTAAAATGAATCCTAGGGGACTGCATAAAGGTTGGCATGTCACCCTTAATAGGGACAGTATGAGTTTTGACAGTATGATTGGGAAAGGGTTAAGGTAACAACAACCTTTAAGAATCAGTGGAGAAATTTTTAGAAGAATATAGACAATGGTTCTAGCAGTAGTAAATGGTATTTTGATATGCCCTGTATCTAAGGAATACAGGAGGAACGATTCAAGGATAACCCTAGAGGTTTTACAAGGAGAAAGGAAATATTCAAAATTCTCAAGAATAGAAATGTTGATAAAGGAAATATGACGTAATTATAATGATGCCAAGTGGGGCACGTGTTGAACCACGAGAAAGTATGAATCGAACCAGTAAAGGTCGAAATTGTTCAGGGCAATTAGGGCCCAGGATAAAAGATGTTCTAAGTATGATTAAGAGTCAGTCATGACAGTGATTAACCTCTAAAGACTGAGGCAATAACTTATGGAAAAATGGTGATATTTTTTTTTTACTACTCATCAGATTTTAAGGAATACATCTTCACAAAAGCAGTGATTGAAATAAGGTAGAAAATTTATTTGGAGGTGGTTAAAATGACATTGACTGTAAGGAAATTTTACTATCAGGAAAGGCCAAAGAGGTGGCCGACACTTTAAAGGTAAGTGGATAATTATAGGCGCGTGTGCCAAAAGAATACAGTGATGATGGTTAAAACTGTGAAGGTTGTATTATGGTTTGGAAGATTGACATTCCTCCTGATGACTGTGCAATACCCAACCGTAATAGTAGTTGGTAAAGGTTTAATTCGTGTAATCGCCATGAACGGACTATCTATCTTATAAGGTCCTATCTTGAGATAAGCCAGAACCATGTTTCAAAAAGGACTAGATGAACCCTTGAGTTAATTCTTCTATTTAGGGCGTAGGATTAAGAATGGTATTAACCTGCTATCGTTGCTTCAATTGAAACTCTTCTGCACTTTTATTTGCTTCATGTCATGTATGTATGTCAGGATCAGGAGTGTTCTTCATGAATCAGGAGTGGTGATTATGTTACCTCCTTAGAATGATTTGATACGACATGGATAGACTCCGTATGGTTAGCTATTAAGACTTCATGGAAAATGAATGACTACAGTAGGTCAGTGGTGCACCATAGTAAGGTAGCAATGATTCTGCGAGTAATGAGCTGATTACAACCGTGAGAGTTGTATTGGAATGGGTGTTGAGATTGAGTACCACTAATCGGGTCGTGGTAGTGTATAAGTTATCATTGATAGACTAATTAAGTAGAGTATCTACCTAGTGAATTATTATTCTTTCTTATCAATAGAGAGTCGTATTATTATACGAGGAAGGTTGCGGTGCAAGCATAGAATTCAAGTAACGATGATGTCTAGAATGAGATCCCAGATTCGATTTTCGATGTCGAGGGAGTTTCAAAGGTGATTATGTATAAGCTCAAGGAAGAGTGTGGGTCCATAGAATGATGGACGGGATAGCGAAAATATTTAGGCACGTGAAATGCGATGCTATAATACTTGATGTTGATATAAATACATATCTGTTTTGTTCTTCTATGACAAACCTCTATAGTTCAGAGGTAGATTCCAAGCCAGATATTTTATGGCAATAAAATTTTTTTTTTATGAATATACAATTCTCTTCAATTCGTTCTTTTCTCTTCTTTTCATTTCATGTAAGCTGAGAAGAACAACCCTTCCAGAAGGGGAGGTATTGCCGAATGACTATCTATCTGTGTGATAGAAGCCGAGTAGGATACCAGCTATTGTTTAATTGCTTGTCAAGTACTAAAGGCTGGCCACCTTCTGTACTAACTATGCGATATAACAAGTGTTCATGATCATAGTGATCTCTCAACAAATTTATTTACTTCTATTTGATTGATCAAATTTTGGAAGATAGAAACAACTGAAAAAGGAGTAATAAAGTGGTGGTAGTATGCGGAATGGGAACACATTCGTGATACTAAGGTTGATGTGGTTATTAAAAAGTTATAGAACGCTAACGAGCAAAAGTATAACCAGTATAATATTAGGAACGGAAGGTAGTAGCGATTACGAACTGGAAAAGAATGGGTATTGAGAAGCAGAAGCTCTAATGCTAAAAGCAATAATGAGAGTCTGTGCAATAGACTTGAAAGAATTTGGAATGATCACTTAATTCGGATTGAGTTATCTTACGACAATAGATCATATGTCATTATCGAGATGTCGCCTTATGAGATCCTTGAGTGAAGACAATGTCGATCTCCCTTATGTTAGGATGAAGTTGTAGAGCGCAAGATGCTCGGACCCGCAGTAGTCCAAAGGACCAAGGATATGATAGATCTAATCAGAGGACGGCTGGTAGTAGCCCAAGATGGACATGATAAGTATGTTGATTTGACACGAAAGGATAAAGAGTATGAAATAGGGGACCTAGTAATGTTATAGGTATCCCTTGGAAAGGATTGATGAGGTTCGGAAAGAAAGGAAAGCTAAGTCTACAATTTGTTGGACCCTTGGATATATTAAGACGTTTGGAAAGTTGGCATATGAGCTAGCCCTAACCCCGAACATGTAGCAGGTCGTAACGTGTTTCACGTATCAATGTTAAGAAAGTGTAATTCAGATGCCAGATAAATAGAGGCATATGAGCGCATAGATATGCGACCCGACGTAACCTATATGGAGCAACCAGGAAGGGTTATAGGGTGAAAAGGAACAGGTGCTTAGGAGAAGGATTATCAAACTAGGCAGAGTTTGGTGGTAGAACCACAATGTGGGAAAATTGACTCGAGAGTTAGAAAGTGTAATGCTAAGAAAGTATCCCCATTTGTTTTCTATCTGATTCCGGGACGGAATCCTTTTAAGGAGGGGAGACTGTAATAACCCCAATTTTTGGAGAAATTTTGAAACCCTTATGAATAGTGTTTTGCTGAACGAGAAAACTTTTCATGCCACACTATGTAGGGGTTCTGTTATGGATATTCTGAGATTTTATTAGTACTCTATATGGTATATAAGTGTATGTAAAGATCGTCAGAATCCAATTCCGAACACTTTGGTTTTTCCCGGAAATCCACAAGATACGGAGAGAATTGAGTATAAGGTAACAGGATAAAAAGGATTTAAATTAAAGGATTATAATAGAGGATCATAAAAAGGAATATAATGTATTGAGAAAGGTTAAGGGAACCTAAGTAATAAGATCCCGGGTATGATCCCTCAAATGATAAACGAAAACGAAAGTTAAGCGAACCGTATAACAGATCAGCGGTCATTAGGCAAACGATTAGGAAGTTAATCAAAGGGATTAGTGGGAATGATGTCATCCAACCAATAGAAAGAGGACAAGGAAGGGAGGATGACATCATGAGGATGACATAAGCATGACATGGGAAGGAAGGAGGTGTGGTGGCTTTGTAACCACACAAATTCAAGGGCAAGAAGGTAATTGACTAAAGCAAGCACAAAAACCAAGCAACCAAGCCAAGCAAAAATCATTTTCATCAAAAATCAAAAAGCAACCAAGGCTTTGTTCTTGAAGCTCTCGGCTTTTTACTATTCATTAGGCAAGAATTTTCAAAAATTCAAGATCCAAGCTTCCTAAATTGGTGAGTAAATTCCCTAATCATCTTCATGCTTAGTTAGGGCTATACCATGAGTTTAAGCCATCAATTCCTTCTCAATCTTCTTCATTTAATCAAAGAAGAAGACTATGAATAGTGTTTTCAAGTTTTTTAACTTGAAGTTTTATTGTTTTTCTTGAAGATCCAAGCTTTCCTAAGACTTCTCAAAGCTTCTTAAGGCTTCCTAGCTCATCCCACCACTTCAAGGAAGGTATACCATCTCCAAACCCTAGATTCCTATATATTATAAGATGATTTTTATTAGTAGGATGATATTGTAGCTTGTTGTTGTGATTTAGAGTTTGGGATTTGGAATGGTAGTGAAATGGAATGGTAAATGTTGTGGTTTTGACTAAAAGAACTTAAGTATGATTAAAGTTAAGTTTAGGCATAAGTATGATGATTAAATTGAATTGGTTGGGGTTGTTATGATGAGATGAGGATGGATGTTGGTTGTATGTTGGATTTGAGGTTGGTTTGTGGTTGGTTTTGAATGGTTAAAAATTGGGAAATCGCGTAAACATAGCCGTCGTAACGTCCGATTTTCTTTGGACTGTTTTTGTGCATAGCATTAGGACCCGAGAACCCCTGATAGATTATTACCACTGCCATGTTTAGATAGCTCATGTTACGAGCTTCGTTTTGATATGTAGTTCGTTCGATTCCGATGCACGGTTTAGGAGAAACGACCGTTTCAAGTAACGGCGTTTCGCGAACGAAACTTTTCCCCTCGCCTTACTTTGAAACATAGGTTAAAGACCAAAAAGGGTTAGTTAATGTATGAAACATTTAAGGTAAGTGTGTTAGGCAGTTGGTAAGACACTCGCGAAGGAATCGCCTTAAAACTCGTAAAGGTTAAATTATTAAAAATGGTGGAGCCGAGGGTACTCGAGTGACTTAAGAGAATCAGTAAGCACAAAACGAGCGTTAGAGTCTGAGTTGGTTAGAGTATAGATGTACAAGTGACTTTGGTTTAATTCCAACTTACTTGTTGTTTATAGGTTACCAGACTCGTCCCGAGCCTTTTATCACCCCAAGTCGCTCAGGCAAGTTTTCTACCCGTTATACTGTTGTTGTGATGTATATGTGTATATGCATGATCTTGTGATAAATGCATATTTGTTATTAGCAAATTCTTGCGATATATTGTAGCATGTGATATGGTATATATGCATGCCTGTTTCGTATTCTTGATTTATATATCTGTTGGTTCAAATGCTTATTCGTTGCATAATACCTATGCTAGAGATAAGCGGTATTTGCGTATACCCTTAGTATAGGGGATCAAAAGGTGAACTTTTTCTAAAACCGGGAGGCGAGGCTCCCGAGTATAATATATATTTATATATATATATGATATAGTTTTTAAAACTATTAATCGAATAAGGTTTATTCGATAACTTTAACTTTATTTTATTATTGAATATTATTTCGAATATTATTCGAAGGCGTATGACTCCTTTTATTTTATTATCTGAATATTATTTGAATATTCATTCGAGGGCTTATGACTCAGTTTATATTATTTAATGAATATTTTTGAATATTCATTTGAGGATCTATGACTCCGATTATTTGTTGAGATTTGTTCTTTATTTTATTAAAGAATAATGTTTCGATAATCAAACTTATTTTCGATTATTCAAATGAAGATAATACTTTCATATAAGTATATCTTTGGTTATTTAATACTCGTTTCAAGTATAAATTTTAATACTTCTACTTCAATTATTTTTATAAAGATTATTCTTTATGGGAATATTATTTAATTAATAATATTCAGTCATTTTCTAAATATTCTGGGGACTGATTTACTTCATTAAATCAGCTTTACTCCAAACACTCTATAAAGTGTTTTCGAGTCTTCAAAATGATTTTTAAAAGTTAGAGTGGATCCCAAAACTCATTTTTATATTTAAGATCTTCCTTTTTAAGGGGATTTAAATACTCGCTTAAAACCTGAGGGATCCGGCTCTGTGGTGTATTTTATATTCGCAACAAGGTTGCAGTTTTGGTAAATGAATTGATTACTTACCCAACGTTCGGGAAGTAAGTCCATCTATTGAGTCGACATAAGCAACATGGGCTCAGTGGGCGTCCATGATAGTGTAAGTGGCTCAGTGGGAGTCCATCAAATGCATAAGTGGCTGAGTGGCAGTCCAGCATAGGTCCTAATGCGGCCAGGGTGATGACCAGTGGGGAATTCGTCCATCTACTAGTAGAAAAGGTTACTAATGGGTATCTTTGCCTGATCAGCAAGATATCTGGTTTATGCCAAAATTCTTTTCCTTTCCAAAATTCATTGGATGTTCATCTCTGAGACTATAACGTGTGGTGTGTGTGTTTATTGTGGGGTCACAGTACAAAGTAGTTGAGTAATTATTAAGATTGGGTGTTATTAAGGGAAATGGAACTCGTGACGACCCGGATCCCCGACCCCGGATCTGGGGGTGTTACACTAGCCATTTGACGCCTAGCCACAACTAGCAACAAATTCCATTTTTACTCCATTTTTTCCTTCTTCATGCCTTTATCACTAAGAACATATTATCGAATTCTAAGCATAATAAATAGATTAACCTCGAAAACAATCAGATCATAACAACAATCTAGCCCTTAAGCATTCTCTAAGACTTAGTGAAAATACAAATGCTTCTAACATGCATATCAACCTACACGACTCAATATCACTTTAATGCTATCACTACACTCGCATCAACATCACAATTCAGTCGATAAATCATCGCAAAAGGGATCATGGTATATACATGAGCTACATGGCATGATAAACAAATAAAGCTATAAATAAAAAAAACTATATGGCAAAAATTATGCAACTATATGAACTAACTATCATGAAAATGCAACTATATGACACACACCAAATATTCCTTAACTACCACCCCCAAACTTAAAATCTTCACTGTCCCCAGTGAAGGTAGTAGAAAGGAACACAGGGTATACCTACTCGGAGTCATCATCATCATCACCCTCAGTGGGTGGAGTATCAGGCGGCGGGTATGCATAGTCCTCACCAAAAACTGGCCACTGGATATCAGCTCCAAGGCCCCAAAAAGCAGTCCCTAACGCAAGGGTGAGCTCTTGAGCAAACCTGCTCTGCGTCTCGTACATGGCATCCATCCACCGTGAAATCCTATACTAGGTATCAGCCATCCCAGCACCCTCCTGAGCTCTCGAAGAACCAGCCTCATCACGCCTAGGCCTAGCCATAGTAGCACCTCGTGCTGGACGCCCTCCTGGAAGATGATAACCCAGCCCTGCTCCTCGGGCTCACCACCGGTCCACTCCTGCATCCCATTCAGAGTCCCAGAATCAATCGGAGCGGCCGGCAACTGCAACGGCTCATGAGCCGGCCAGGTCACTCCCACTGCTTGGCAAAGCTTCATGACCGTGGATGCATAAGGGATGTTCATATGCTTAGCTCCCCTCAAAAACTTCAGAATTCCTTGGTAGATAAACTCACCAAGGTCCACATAGTACTCCTCATTAAGAATTCCCCACAACAACTGTGCTCTCTCAACTGTGACCTCGTGTGCATGTGAAGAAGGAAAAATATTGGCACAAATAAATGCATTCCATGCACGGGCATACCTGTTCATAGCTATCGCCGGGAAGTGACGATACTCATTAGTGCCGGTCTTGAAGGTCCAAACCGTGCCCGGCCTACAGAGAGTAGCACAAATCAAATCCAAGTCGAAATCCTCAGCAGTCTTCTCATTCTAGTTCTCCTCCTCGGGCTTTCTCTCTCGCTGCCCAATCACACGGCGAATCGCCGCTGGGTGATAATCAACCGTCAGCCCTCGGACCACAGAAAACCCATTCTTCTCGGCCTTCGCGTTCACATAGAACTCGCGAACCATGCTCATCGGTACTGCTTCGGGCGACTCACAAAAAGCTATCCACCCCTTCTCTGCAATCATGGGTAGCAACTCACCATCCCTCCCCGATGGTAAAAACCCTCTCTCCTTCAGAATCGGCTTCCCCAAAAGCCTCGTGTACTCCTCCTCTGCAACTCTGTCATTCAACCGGGGCCTTGTAGCAGTACCCCTCAATGAATCAGCAGTAGGGACTATGCTGCTGCTATCAATAGTTCGTGCTCTCTTGGGTGCCATTGAATCTTGAATAAAAGTGTTTAAGAACTGAGTTTTTATGTTTGGGAGAGATTTTGAGTGTAGAAGTTTGTGGGGGATATGTAGGATAGGTGTATGTATATAGGATGTGAATTAGGTTAAAACTAGATTATGAGTGGGGTTGAGGGATAAAATGATGGGGTAGTAGGAACAAATCGTGGGTTTATGGGCTAAAGTTGGGTTTTTTTATTTTCTGATTTTTTTTTTGGTTTTTTTTCTGAACTAAAAAAAATTTCATTAAGCCGACCCCTGAGCGGTCGCTCAGCAGAGCTGAGCGGGCGCTGAAGGGGTCACTGGAAAAAAAAATTTAGTCCCGTTTTTCTGATTTTTTTGTATTTTTGAATAGGTCATTAACTTCTAAAGGTTCCTGTAACAACAAATCATGGGTTGCCTCCCACGCAGCGCTTTTTTTTCGTCATTAGCTTGACGTTGCGTACCTTTCTCAAGTAGTCAATAAAATGGCACTAACCACTTCTCGGTTTGCCATGTCCCAATAGTAGTGCTTCAACCGCTGACCATTAATCTTGAATGCTTGGTCCGGATCATTCTCAAAAATTTCCACCGCTCCATGTGGAAACACAGTTTTGACAATAAAAGGTCCAGACCACCTTGATTTCAACTTCCCTGGAAAAAGTTGGAGACGAGAGTTGAATAAGAGAACTTGTTGCCCCGACACGAATAACTTAGGATGTAACTTCCTATCGTGCCACCTCTTCACCTTTTCCTTGTACATTTTGTTATTCTCATACGCTTGAAGTCGAAATTCATCAAGTTCATTAAGCTGAAGCATTCTTTTCTTACCAGCTGCATCTAAATCCAGGTTCAACTTTTTTAACGCCCAGTAGGCCTTATGCTCAAGATCCGCAGGTAAATGACATCCCTTACCGTACACCAACTGAAACGGGGACATACCAAGTGGAGTTTTGTATGTTGTTCTGTAAGCCCAAACAGCTTCATCGAGCTTTAAGGACCAATCTTTCCTTGACGGAAAAACAACCTTCTCTAGAATGCGCTTGATCTCTCTGTTAGACACTTCCGCTTGACCATTTGTTTGCGGATGATAGGCAGTAGCAACTCGATGATTCACATTATAACGCTGCATCATAGAAGTGAACTTATGATTGTAGAAATGCGACCCTTCATCACTTATGATTACCCGAGGTGTTCCAAACCTTGTGAAAATCTGCTTATGAAGAAAATTCAGCACTGCCTTTGCATCATTTGTCGGTAAAGCTTTAACTTCTACCCATTTTAAGACATAATCGACTGCCAGTAAGATGTACTGATTATTGTAGGACGAGACAAAAGGCCCCATGAAATCGATTCCCCAAACATCAAAGATCTCGACTTCAAGCATCACCTTTAACGACATCTCATCCTTTCTCGTCAAATTTCCCACTCTTTGGCAACGATCACACCTTAAAACAAACTGATGAGCATCCTTAAACAAGGTAGGCCAGAAAAAACCTGCTTGCAGAATACGAGCTGTTGTCTTCTCACCACCATAGTGTCCACCATAAACCGTGGAGTGGCAGTCTCGTAATATCCCCTCCGTCTCACTGAACGGGATACATCTGCTGATGATCTGGTCAGCTCCCTGTCTAAACAAATATGGTTCATCCCACATATACCACTTCACCTCATGCAGAAACTTCTTCTTTTGAGCTGAGGTCAAATTAAGAGGCATTATATTGCTGACAAGATAGTTTACAATATCTGCAAACCATGGCTCTTCCTCCTGAACTGCGAACAACTGCTCATCCGGAAAAGATTCATTGATTAATGTCCTATCTTGTGAAGTAAACTCGGGATTCTCTAACCTAGAGAGATGGTCAGCTACTTGATTCTCAGTACCTTTTCGATCCTTGATCTCTAACTCAAATTCCTGAAGTAAGAGCACCCAACGAATGAGTCTCGGCTTCGAATCCTTCTTGGAAACCAAATAGCGAATGGCCGCATGATCAGTGAATACTATTACCTTAGTCCCAAGCAGATAAGATCGAAATTTCTCGAAACCAAAGACTACAGCCAAGAGATCCTTCTCCGTAGTGGTGTAGTTTATTTGGGCCCCATTTAAGGTCTTACTCGCATAGTAGACCACATGAAAGAGATTATTCTTGCGCTGCCCCAGAACTGCACCTACCACATAATCACTCACATCACACATCATCTCAAAGGGCTCTGTCCAATCTGGTGCTGTAATAACTGGTGCAGTGATCAAACTCTTCTTGAGAGTCTCGAATGCCGCCAAACAATCATCATCAAATTTGAAAGGCACATCTTTCTCAAGCAAATTGCATAACGGCTTAGATATCTTCGAAAAGTCCTTGATGAATCGCCGATAAAAACCCGCATGACCAAGAAAACTACGGATTCCCTTCACAGAAATAGGTGGTGGAAGATTTTCAATGACTCCCACCTTGGCCTTGTCCACCTCCAGACCTTTGCTAGAGACCTTATGCCCAAAAATAATGCCTTCACGCACCATAAAATGACATTTCTACCAATTGAGCACCAAATTAGTTTCCACGCACCTTTTGAGTACGGCACGAAGATTATTCAAACATTTATCATACGAATGTCCAAAGACGGAGAAGTCGTCCATGAACACCTCGACATTATTTCCAATCATGTCAGAGAATATAGCCATCATACATCTCTGAAAAGTGGCCGGGGCGCCACATAATTTGAACGAAACTCTGCGAAAAGCAAACGTGCCAAATGGACAAGTGAAGGTAGTCTTTTCCTGATCCTCTGGTGCAATACAAATCTGATTATACCCTGAATAGCCATCCAGAAGACAATAATACTCATGACCAGCCAACCTATCAAGCATTTGATCAATGAAAGGAAGAGGGAAATGATCCTTCCTCGTGGCGTTGTTCAACTTTCGATAATCCATGCATACTCTCCATCCTGTAACTGTTCGAGTGGGGATGAGCTCATTCTTCTCATTTGCTACCACAGTGATACCTCCTTTCTTAGGCACACATTGTACTGGGCTCACCAAGAACTGTCAGAAATAGGATAAATGATGCCTGCATCTAGCCATTTCAGAATTTCTTTCTTCACCACCTCCTTCATGATAGGATTAAGTCTGCGCTGCTGTTCAACAGTCGGCTTACTACCTTCCTCTAGAAGAATTTTATGCATACAATATGAAGGGCTGATCCCCTTGATGTCTGCTATGGTCCATCCAATAGCTGATTTGAATTCTCTCAAAATCCTTAAGAGCTTGTCTTCATCATTACCTGAAAGGTCAGATGCAATAATAACAGGTAAAGTAGATGCATCACCTAAAAAAGCATACCTCAAGTGTTCAGGTAATGGCTTGAGCTCCAAGGTAGGTGCTTCCTCAATTGATGGTTTGAGCTTTCCTTCAGCATTCTTGAGGTCAGAAGCACCAAGAGATTCAAACGGCATGTCCAGCTTTCGCTTCCAGGGAGAAGCATTCAGATATTATAATTTTTCGTTGCCATCATCATCATCACTGTCAAAATCCCCCACTAAGGCCTTTTTCAATGCATCAGACATTAGCATGCAATCGAGTTCTGAAGTAACCGCAGAATCAATCACATCCACTTTTAAGCACTCCTCATCTTCTGTAGGAAATTTCATTGCCTTGAACACGTTGAAGGTCACATCCTGATCTTGTACCCGCATAGTAAGTTCACCTTTCTGCACATCTATCAAGGTACAGCCAGTAGCCAAGAAAAGTCTTCCCAAGATTATGGGAATCTTCTTATCTTCCTCAAAATCCAGAATAACAAAATCTGCAGAAAAGAAGAGCTTATCCACCTTGACTAGCACATCCTCCACTATGCCCTTTGGGTAAGTAATAGAACGATCAGCCAATTGTAGAGACATGTATGTGGGTTTTGGATCAGGCAAATCCAACTTTTTAAAGATCGACAACGGCATCAGATTGATGCTTGCTCCCAAATCACAAAGGCACTTGTCAAAAGTCAACTTGCCAATGGTGCAAGGAATGGTGAAGCTACCTGGATCTTTAAGCTTTGGAGGTAACTTTTGCTGCAGAACAGCGCTGCATTCTTCCGTGAGAGCAACGGTCTCAAGGTCATCGAGTTTCACCTTCCTTGAAAGAATATTCTTCATAAACTTCGCATAACTAGGCATTTGCTCCAGCGCCTCAGCGAAAGGTATATTGATGTGAAGTTTCTTGAACACCTCCAGAAACTTACCGAACTGTCTATCCAGCTTTTGTTGCTACAATCTCTTAGGAAAAGGCGGTGGAGGATAGAGTTGTTTCTCCCCTGTATTACCCTCAGGCAGAGTGTGTTCAACAGTAGTCTTCCTTGGTTCCGCCGCTTTCTCCTTTTGCTTAGCTTCTTCATCTCTAATTTCAGCTTCTCCTTCTTTTGGCTTTTCAGCATCAACAACTTTCCCAGACCTTAAGGTAATAGCCTTGACTTGCTCTTTAGCTTCCTTCCTGCCTGGTACTTCTGTGTCACTAGGGAGTGTTCCAGGTTGACGATTGAGCACTGCATTGGCTATTTGACCGATTTGATTTTCCAAGGTCTTGATAGAAACCGCCTGACTCTTGCATAACAGCTTAAGTTCCTCAAAATTAGCACTAGTAGGTGCAGCTGCACTTCCCTGTTGAGGGTATGATTGCCTTTGAGCATACTGCTGTGGTTGCTGGAATCCAGGTGGATTAAACTGTTTACTCACACCTTGCTGATATGGTGGCTGAATAGCATTCTGATTATTACCCCAGCTGAAATTTGAATGATTTCTGTTATTAGGATGATAAGTAGCTGGCACAGGCTGCTGTTGTCGCTGATAATTATTCACATACTGAACAGATTAGTTGACAAGAGAACACTGATCCGTAGCATGAGAACCTGCACAAAGCTCACAAACCATAGCTATTTGATTAACTCCATATGTAGCTAGAGAATCAACCTTCATCGACAGCGCTTGGAGCTGCGCTGCAATAGCGGTGGTTGCATCGACTTCCAGAATACCTGCTACCTTCCCAGGAATCATCCTATGAGTTAGGTTTTGATGCTCATTTGCAGCCATAATCTCGATAAGATTATAAGCCTCAGTATAGCTTTTAGCCCATAAGGCGCCTCCAGCTGCTGCATCGAGCATGGGCCTAGAGTGGGCCCCCAAACCATTATAGAAACCAGTGATCACCATCCAATCGGGCATTCCATGATGTGGACACTTCCTCAACATTTCCTTATAGCATTCCCAAGCTTCGCACATAGATTCTGAAGGTTGTTGCGCAAACTGAGTAAGAGCACTCCTCATAGCAGCAGTCTTTGCCATCGGATAAAACTTCACCAGAAACTTTTGCGCAAGATCTTGCCAAGTAGTGATGGACCCAGCTGGTTCAGAATGTCGCCAGTCCTTAGCTTTGTCCCTCAGTGAGAATGGGAAAAGCCTCAGCTTGATAGCCTCATCAGTCACACCATTATACTTAAAAGTGCTGCAGATCTCGACAAAATTCCTTATGTGCATGTTGGGGTCTTTAGTTGCAGCTCCTCCAAAAGAAACAGAATTCTGCACCATCTGAATAGTGCCCGGCTTGATTTCAAAGTTATTGGCCTCAATAGCCGGGTGCATGATGCTAGACTGAATATCATCAATTTTAGGCCGAGAAAAGTCCATAAGAGCTGGATCTGCCGGAACAATACGATCACCCATGATTACTGGTTCTTTCTGCTCAGTTCCTGAACCCGAATCTTCAAAATCTATCTTCTCCGGAATATCAAGAACTTCGTCTATCTCCTCAGCTGTATCTAAAGTCCTCTTGCGAGTACGAGAATGAGTTTGCATAAACGCTCACTTAAGTACCAGAAACACAACCAGAAACAATAAGTAATAACTACGTCCTAATCACTGAGTCCTAATGACCAATGATGGTAAGTACATAAACTAAACAAATACGCCGAGTCCCCGGCAGCGGTGCCAAAAACTTGTTAGGGCAAAAACACGTGCTAATATTCACGCAAGTATACGCGTTCACAAGTAATATAGAATACTTTCTAGTTCGTTCCCACATAGACTCAGACTAATTATTGTTTAATTAAACTCACGCACCAATGTATGATTACTTCTCAATGTTAAGACACTAACACTTAGAATTGTTGACTAAATATTAACTACAATTAATTACTTAGTTTATCACTTAAATAACACTTCAATTAACAATATTAAAACACTCATAAGATCACAATTTCATTACTACTTCCTTCAATAGTTATTGTTATTACCTTTAGCATGTGACAGCGATGATATTAATTGAATAACACGAAACTGATAAAAGCCAACTTTCATTGTACTAATACCATTCTACCAAATATCCACAATTAAGATAGAAGTTGAATAGTCATCAATTATGTTGAGTTCCTATATGTCTACAGAAATTGACAACACAACGATTTAAGCACAACTTATTCCTTTTGATTACACAGGGCAAATAAAACTGTTAGAGTTACCCACTAATCATGCACATCGTACATGAACCTATGCTAGCATGGCAAGTTCTAAATCTCAAGATCCACCGTCGCTTCACAAGAGATTAACACCCTATCTTATATGTTCGCAACATACATAAGACGAATATGCACAACCAATACTAGATATCATACAATCATCACACATTAAACTATTAAACTATTAACTAAAGAATTCTATAGTAAATCCGTTGCAACCCCATGATCACGATTAGCCCATAATAGCACTTATCGTCATCATGGGTTCATATGAAATCATGATAAACAAACACAAGAAAATAATAACTAAACTAATTATATTAAATCAGAGTACGTCACAAGAGTAAATAGGTTCAAAGTAAGAAAACTAGCATCCAACGTTACAACGAAACAAGAATCACAAGAAAATATGCTTCCTCTTCGTTGCTGTGTGCTAAAACGGTCTTCTTCCTTATCTCCTTCGCTCCTTGCTTAATACCATGATCCAACCTCGTGAAAACGTCTCCAAATCTACTTATATACTAGTCACATAAAACTCAGATTACATAGAAGTTGGAAGCCAAACAGAAGTAGAAGTCTAAAAATAATTATTTAATTTCCCGACCCTGCGCGGCCGCTCAGCTATGCTGAGCGGGCGCTCAGGACCCTACTGGAAAATTCCCGAGTTTGCTCCGTTTCTTCGCCGTAATCTGCCCCTTTCTTTCCTCTCGCAATGGTGAACACATGCCAAGGCTTATTCTTGATGATTACTCCTCCGAAATGCAACTAATACCCTGAAATGCATAAACACTAGAAAAACGCATCAAATACACAAAATACTTGATTTCAAGGCACCAATTTAAGCCATTTTAAGATGTTCTAAGTGGTATAAAATGCCACTTATCACCAAGTACTTCTCCAAAATTGATTTAAGATTGGGATATCATCAACTGAAGATCAAGCCAGAAGATATACCAAAGACAGCTTTCAGAACAAGGTATGGACATTACGAGTTTTTAGTGATGTCTTTTGGATTGACCAATGCCCCGGCAGCGTTTATGGACCTGATGAACAGAATTTTTAAGGAATATTTGGATAAGTTTGTTATTGTGTTTATAGATGATATTTTAATCTATTCAAAGACGGAAGAGGATCATGCGGAACATGTGAGAACGACTTTGGAGATTTTAAGGAAAAAGAAGTTATATGCTAAGTTCTCAAAGTGTGAGTTTTGGCTACTAGAAGTTCAATTCTTAGGACACATAGTCAGTAACGAAGGGATCAAAGTGGACCCGGCAAAGATCGAAGCAATTATGAATTGGGAGAGACCGAGAATACCCACTGAGGTAAGAAGTTTCTTGGGATTGGTAGGATATTATCGATGATTCGCTCAGAATTTCTCAAGGATTGCAACACCATTGACAAAGCTTACACGAAAGAATGAAAAGTTTATATGGAACGCAAGTGCGAAGAAAGTTTTTAGGAGTTGAAGCGGCGATTAATCACGACACCTGTTTTGTCACTTCCAGATGATCAAGGGAATTTCGTAATTTATAGCGATGTTTCTCACAAAGGACTAGGATGTGTTTTAATGCAGCACGAAAAGGTGATTGCGTATGCGTCAAGGCAATTGAAACCACACGAACAGAAGTATCATACTCATGATTTGGAGCTAGCAGCTATAATTTTTGCTTTGAAGATTTGGAGACATTATTTGTATGGAGAAAAGTGTGAGATTTTCACGGATCACAAAAGCTTAAAGTACATATTCACACAAAAGGAACTTAATATGAGGCAAAAGAGATGGTTAGAGTTGATCAAAGACTATGATTGCTCGATTAATTATCATCCCGGTAAAGCGAACATTGTGGCAGACGCATTGAGTCGGAAGGAAAGGTTAAATGAGTTATCAGTACCTGAAGAGATATATAAGGAATTTCAGAAATTGGAATTGGAGATTAGAGTTTGCAAGCCTGAGGAAGCGAGAGTGTACAATATGACTTTCCAGCCGGAGTTGTTGGAGAAAATAAAGAAATGTCAGGAAGATGTAATAGATCAAGATATAAATCATTTGGTAAGTGAAGAATTATGCACGCAGAAGGATGATCAAGGTATTCTTAGGTTTTCTTCAAGAATTTGGATTCCACCAGTGACGGAGTTGAAAAATGAAATTTTACAAGAGGCACATAGTTCAAGATATTCTATCCATCCAGGGAGTACCAAAATGTACAGAGATTTAAAGAAGAATTATTGGTGGCCAGACATGAAGAGGGAAATTGCGGAATGGGTTAGCAAATGTTATACTTGTCAGAGAGTTAAAGCAGAGCATCAGAGACCAAGCGGATTGCTATAGCCATTGGAGATTCCAGAGTGGAAGTGGGAACATATTACCATAGATTTTATAGTTGGATTACCAAGGACAAGGGCTAATCATGATGCCAATTGGGTTATAGTGGATAGACTTACCAAGTCAGCTCATTTTTTGCCTATAAATGAAAGATTTTCACTCGACAAGTTAGTCCATATGTACCTGAAGGAAATCGTAGTTCGTCATGGAGTTCCAGTGTCTATTGTATCTGATCGAGATCCAAGGTTTAATTCAAGATTTTGGAAGAGTTTTCAAGAATGTTTGGGAACAAGACTGAATATGAGTATGGCCTTTCACCCCCAGACGGATGGCCAAAGTGAAAGAACGATCCAGACAATCGAGGACATGTTACGTGTTTGTGCTATTGATTTCAAAGGAAGTTGGGACGAACATTTACCTCTGGTAGAGTTTGCTTACAACAACAGTTATCATGCCAGCATTGGGATGCCACCCTATGAAGCCCTTTATGGATGCAAATGTAGATCTCCAGTATAGTGGGACGAAGTAGGAGAACGCAAGATACTTGGACCTGAACTGGTACAGCAGAGAAAGGAAGTTATTGAACTTATCCAGAAAATTAATAGCCGTACAAGATCGCCAGAGGAAATATACAGACTAGTCAAGGAAAGACATGGAATTTGAAGAAGGAAGCTTGGTATTATTGAAAGTATCACCGTGGAAAGGACTAACGAGGTTTGGGAAGAAAGGGAAGCTAAGCCCAAGATATGTCGGACCTTTTGAAATCCTAAAGCGTGTTGGCAAAGTAGCTTACGAGTTGGCATTACCACCTCACATGGAGCACATTCACAATGTTTTTCACGTATCTATGCTCAAGAAATATAATCCAGACTCCAGACATGTAATAGAATATGAGCCAATAGAGCTTCAGGCAGATTTATCATATGTAGAGAGTCCGATAGAGATTCTAGAGGAAAGAGAGAAAGTATTGAGAAATAAAGTGGTAAAGTTAGTAAGAGTATTGTGGAGAAACCCAAAGGTTGAAGAGTCAACCTGGGAATTAGAAAGTGATATGAGAGAAAAGTACCCTCATTTGTTTTCTTAGGAGATTCTGAGGACAAAATCCTTTTAAGGGGGAAGGATGTAATATCCGAGATATATCGTGTAATTATTTTTGATATTAAATAATTATTATGTGTGTTCAGTATCTATTCTGTGAGTTAATTGTTAAGTGTTATCTGTACTTGGATATTCAAACATAATATTAATTGAGTATTTTAATTTTTATATGTCCAAAATAAAATATAAATAATTGTCATATCTTCCTAATTATTTTTATGTTGATTTATGGATTTATAAGAATCATATGAAATTTCTAAAATCTTTTTCCGGGTAATTAAAATCTATATTATAAAAACGGGAACCAACTGACGTCACCCGTTGTTACGTTTTTGGAACCCGAAACTCTTCCGAAAACTCCTTCATAATCTAATTATAATATTCCGAGCATATTCCATATTTCGACTTTTTCGATCCGGCGTACGGTTTGTTCTGCGCGGGTTCCGGCGTAACATTTTCGATATAATATTCGTTTCGGTAAATCAATAAAACCCATATTTTCGATAAACGGGAGCTTTTTATTAAACTATCCCAATTATCACTTCGTAGTACGTGTAACCAGGCACTGAGACCAAGACCGCAGTACAAATTGTACTGATTTGGATAATTACCCCGAAAACTGATACCGTTTGGATCAGTTTTTATAAATAAATGTACCGTTTTATATCCGGAATGATCCAACGGGATACTAATTTTCCGTAAATATAAATAGCCTTTTACCATATTTTATTTTGTATCAAAATCATTTGCAGACAGATAATTATATAATTTTACAGAGAAAAATCATATATTCATAAATTGTTCCAAGAATCAAACCAACTTTTAAAGGTGTTAGTGATCTTTGTTTGAAAAGCTCGAGTACTGGATTTGAAGGTCTTGAAAAGCTCTATCAGAATCTGTAATCCATATACCTGCAGAATCAAAGGTTTATTTTCTGGAAATTTATTTATTTTTGAATTAAATTTATTAAAAATATGAATTTTTGTTCGGATGATTGTTTGTATGATTTGATGATTGCATGTTGTAGAGCTTGTTTTCCTGATGATTTTGATATATTATACGTTTGATTTGGAGTTCAATAACATGTTCAAATTTGAGTTTGATTTTCGAATTTTAAAATTAGGGTTTATAACCTGTATGAATGTTCTTAATTGAAATTTAGTGGTTTCTTATTCTGAAATAGATTGATGTTGTGGTATAGTGTACTGTATTCTCTGTAAAATTTGCAATCTAGTCGTACAAGTTTCATGAATCAACGAGGTCTGTAGAGAAGGGAGTTGTGTTTTGAAGTTTACGTCGAACCCGCCGGAAACCGGCGAGTTTCTTGATCAAATTTCGGCCAAGTCTGGGGTTATTGATGAATTTTGATTGCAGATATAGGTTCCTGGTGTTGTGTAGTTTAATTCTGGAGGTGATGGTGGTGAGAGGATGCCGGAGGTGAGTTCTCCGGCCACCCCCGATTTTCCGGCGACTGGAATTGCAAAATTGCAGTTTAGTCCCTGTATTTTTGAAGATGGTGAAGTTTAGTCCCTGTAGTTTGCAAAGTTTTCAAAAATAGGATTCCTGTTTATAAAATGTTTAAAAATCATATTTCCTATTTATTTTTATTATAAAAATTCATTATTAATTTCTGAAAATTCTAAAAAATTATTATTTTAATTCCGAAAATTAGTTTTAATTCACAAAGAAATCTGAATTAATTAGTTAATTATTTTCAGTTAATTTTAATTGATTAATTGGTCAATTAATTCAAAAATTAATTGATTAATTGATTTAATTAATTATTTAATTAGATTTAATTATTTAAAATTGATTTAAAAATTCCGAAAAATAGTTTCGAGCTTTAAAATATTATTCTAAATTATTTTCAAGGCTCGATAATTATTCTAAAATTATTTCGGAGCCAGAATTGGCCAACTGAACCCTGTTTATTAATCCGAAATTGATCCAACGACCCATTTTAATTCTGAAAAATGTTTTAAAAATCATTTTAAATACGAGAAAGCCTATTTATGACCCGAAATGTCTTTATAAATGATATGTCATTGATTATGTGACGTATTATGTGTTATATGTGATATGTTGGTTGACTGTCGGTTTGTATATTCGATGTTTACTGTTTATTGCGTAACTTTCAATCCGTTAATCGGATTTGGGTAAAACGAAGGGTAGATAGAAGTATGTGTTGAATAGAACTCTATGAGTCGATTATTGATGGATGCTTATGATATATGAGCAGAAGAGGCAAGACGTAGCAAAGGGAAACAGATAGTTGAGGAGTAAGACGGTTGTGATTGGAAGCGAGTGCAGTGTAGTAAGCTAATACCAGGCAAGTGTTCTGAACTTTCTCGAGATATTGTAGTACTTGAAAGTCTTGTTGATATTGCAAGTGCTTGAAGCACTGAAACCCAAACCCTGATTCCAGTTATTGTTTTTGAGCCATGAACCTTATTCTTTCTAGACCATTGATTGTTGTATACCCAAACATGAACCTCAAGTATACAATACTACTCCACAAATACATACACGTTAAATATAAAACACGGAACCAGATTGCTTATACCTTCAAACCATTGTATTTTATGTTTTGAAAGCCCAAATCTTTGAAACCCTGAAATGTTGATTCCTTTGTTATCCAATTCTTTCATTACCCAGCATCCAAGCTTTTAAATTACCATATTGATCCTTACAAAGATTGAAATCCTTTCATTGTTAAATACGCATTATTATTAAGGATTCTGGTTATAGTTTATTATTGCATATTCTGTTATTATGTTAGAATTGGATTGTTTTTATACAATTGTGGACTAGATTCGTGGTCAGACCATATAATGGTCAAGTTAGGCCAATGTGTGCCTTGGATCCAGTAGTTAGAGCAATGTTGTGTGCCTTGCTCGGGGTTAGTGCGTGACTGATCAGCAGCCTAACCTTGGTTTTTAAATTAAAAGTATAATATCCAATTCTAAATCATAATCCATTGTTCACTTGATATCATAATCATGTTCACCTGATGATCATTATTCTCAGTTTTGTCATTGTGACTTGCTGAGCTAGTTAGCACATTTGTGCGATGTTGTTTATATTCTTTTCAGTTAAAAAGGAACCAGTTGGTAACGAGGATCCCCAGTCCAGCGCGAGAGCTAGGGGTTCAGGTTGAGGAAGCTGAGCTAGTAGGCTTCTTTTGGGATAATTTAAGTCTGTAAAAGTTTGTAATAATGTTTAATACTCAGTTTTGAGTTTGGAATAGTTGGGATGAGAACGTTTGTAATATAATAGTGTGGTTGGCTTGTGTGCATACTTTAACCTGTTGCGGTCCGTGGTGGTTGGTAAGTAGGGTCACTGCATATATTATTATTATCATTATTATTGTTATAAGCAGGTTATAAATAAGATGTGAGTGTGGACCCCAAACTTCTGACCCAGGTTTGGAGGGCGCCACAGAAGCTATCAACGACTCGTCTATAAGGCGTTTGACGTCGTTTACTGCCCGTAAATAGTGATTCTTGTTTTTCTGATTTGATTCTGATTTTTCTGATTTTTGTCATTTTTTTTATGATTAGATCATGGATAATATGATATGTTAACATGCTTTTATGTGTTGTATGAGCATGGTGGATGGTTATGGCCTTTCGACCTTAGTGTAATGGTTTTGGTTTTGGTTTTAAATACGACTTGCATGTCGTCAATCTTTGTAATCATAAATCTCGAATGTAACTCGAGTTATTCTTGTAAGTTCATTAGATTAGTTTTACTTTCAATCTATTTAATGTAATTGAAGACTCAAGAAGGCTATCCAATGGAGGTGATACAAAGAAGAAGACGAGGCATACAAGAAGTCTAAACAAAGAAGGATGACTTATGTAATAAGTAGTTGTATTTATTTCCATCACCATATTAGATTGACCTTGATCTTTATCATGAGCTTGATAAAGATCACATAGGATGGGGCCATAACCAAACACATTTACTTTATTGCACTTTACATTTACTTGTTTATTTAATTTTATATATGAGATATATGCCTATGTTTACCATGCGATGATAGATTTAGGTGAATTTAAATCATTATAAGGCGTGCTCTAGAAAATCTAGAATAGGAATCATTTCTTGCCTTAACAATAATATTATGAATACAATCATGAGATTCTTGTGTTTATGAAACACGTAATTAAATATGAATTTTCAATATTGAGAGAAAGGATGATTCTGTCAAAAGCAAATTTCTATCTGTAAGAAAGGGGTATTAAGTGACGCCTTTTGACAATGCTCCCCCCGATCTGGGAATCATCTGATTATCGATTACTGATTTGAAATATTTAATTTAAAAGGAAGAATCACTTTATAATATGATTATGATTGTAACATAATATAATCCCTCTAAAATTAAATAATATCAAGTAGTAATTGGTCAATGACACAACGGGCTTGTGTCGGTCATAGCCTTCCAACATGGTAGAAAGTGGTTCTTATTTTTAAATCATTGTCGTTTCGTGCTACAGCCGAGGGCTTTGATTTCGAAATAAGAAATACTTGTCTATTACATAGAGATGTGTACATTAAATTAGAATCTAAAGGTCGTTACGTGCTACAGCCATGGGCCGTTGGAGACTGATTCAATTGTACGAAATGTTGGGTTAGACTTGACTTAGAATATTAAGTTTGTCGTGCTACAGCCGTGACTCAATTATTCAAGAGGCTAAAGTTTTATTAGGGAATAACATAAGATGTAATTGACAAGAGTTGTCTGCCTATTGAACATCACATGACGTTTCGTGCTACAGCCGAGGTTGTGTGATGGAATGTAGGATCCCTATTCCCACTAGCATTATGAAAGCTTAATTTTCACTTAGGGGTTGTATAAATTAGATAAACTAGTGGGAGCCACTTATGAATAAAGACCCGATTCATATAGTGTCTTGAAATGAAATTGAATATTTGCTAAATGTTGTTATGTGTTCATCATTTACAGATTTACTATATTCGTTATGTCTTCTGCACTATCACTCCAGAGTATACTAGATGCTCACAAGTTGACTGGTCCTAATTTTGATGACTTCTTCGAAACTTGAGAATTGTTCTCAGGGTTGAGAAGCTGGAATATGTGCTTGACTCACCTAAGCCTACTGAACCTGCTAGCGATGCATATAATGATGAACATGTTGTGTATCGTAAGTGGATAGATGATGCAAATGTTGCTCAATGCATCATGCTAGCTTTCATGAGCATTGAGCTACAGAAGCAACATGAGCATATGGATGCTCACACTATCCTTATGCATCTAAAAGAGTTGTATGATGTGGCAGGGAGGACAGCTCGATATGAGATATCGAAGGAACTGTTCGGTTGTAGGATGTCTGAGGGATCATCTATGAATGACCATGTACTTAAGATGATCAATTTGATTGAACGTCTTGGACAACTTGGTTTTGCCATGGATGGGGAGCTGAACCAAGACTTGGTCTTGCAATCACTTCCGAGTTCGTTCTCGCAGTTTGTTGTGAACTTTCACATGAATAAGCTGGATGTCAGCCTGCCTAAACTCCACGACATGTTGAAGACTGCGGAATCGAATTTTCCCCCTAAGAAGAGTTCTGTTCTTCTAATTGGTGAAGGTTCCAATCCTAAGAAAAGGAAGAAGAACCCTTCCAAGAAGAAGAAAGTAGGTGAGAAAAAGCCGGTTCCACAAAAAGATGAAGACCCCAAGAGCAAAGCTGTTTGCTTTCACTGTAACAAGGTGGGGCACTGGGAGAGGAACTGCAAGGTTTACCTTGTAGAATTGAAGAAGAAGAAGGGTAGTGAGACTACCGCTTCTGATTCAAGTATGTTCATGATCGAAGTTAATATATCACTAAGTCAAATTTCTACTAGGGTATTAGATACCGCATGTGGTTCTCATATTTGCAATTCGTTTCAGGGACTAAGGAGAAGTAAGACTCTTGAAGAAGAGGAGGTGATTCTACGGATGGGAAATTGAGCAAGAGTTACTGCTGAAGCTAAGGATCATTTCATTTACATATGCCTACGGGCAAGACTATTGTTCTAAATAATTGTTATTTTGTTCCCTCGATTGTGAGGAATATTATTTCTATTCCATATTAGACTTGGCTGGATTTTCGTTTGTTATTCAGAATAATAAATGTTCAATTCTTAGAGATAACGTTCTTTATAGAAGTGGTATTTTAAACAATGGTTTGTATGTATGTGACGTAGAGCATAATTTACTACAAATTGAACATACTAATAAAAGAAAAAGGCATGATGAAAATCTCACTTTCTTGTGGCACTGCGGACTTGGTCAAATTAGTGAAAATAGACTGCTGACATTGCATAAGGAAGGGTTACTTGACCCCTTTGATTTTGAATCATATCCTACATGCGAGTCTTGTCTATTGGGTAAAATGATCAAATCTCCATTTAGTGGACATGGAGAGAGGGCTGCAGATTTGCTAGGATTGGTACACATAAATATATGTGGACCAATGTCTACGCAAGCCATGGGTGGATTTTAATTCTTCATTGCTTTCATAGATGATCGATCTAGATTCAGATATGTGTATTTGATGAAACACAAGTCTGAAGCCTTTAAAAAGTTCAAAGAATATAAGTATGAAGTGGAGAAACAAACCAAACATAGTATTATAACTCTTCGATTAGATCGAGGTGGTGAATACTTGAATGGAGAGTTTCTAGCTTATCTCAAAGAAAATGGAATAGTCTCCCAGTGGACTCCTCCATATACTCCACAGTTGAATGGGGTATCTGAAAGGAGAAATCGGACTTTGTTAGACATGGTTCGGTCCATGATGAGCTATGCGAATCTTCCAGTATTCCTGTGGGGTTATGCATTGGAAACCTCAGCATATTTACTGAATAAGGTACCTTCCAAATCTGTTCCTCAAACTCCATATGAGATATGGAAAGAAAGGAAACTGAGTCTTAAACACGTTAAGATTTGGGGATGTCCAGCTTATGTCAAGAGAGTTGACCCAGATAAGCTGGAATCTCGATCTGTAAAATATAATTTTGTGGGATATCCTAAAGAGACTTTAGGGTATTACTTTTACACGGATCATCGGGTGTTTGTCTCCAGACATGCTACCTTGGAAAAGCAGTTTATCCTTGAAGGAAACAGTGGGAGCAAAATTGAACTTGATGAAGTTCAAGAAGCACAAACTACTACGGATCAAGTGGAAACACCTGTTCGGACTGAACAACCTTCTGTGGAACAACCCATTCGTAGGTCAGAGAGAGTGTCTCGCCAACCTGAGAGGTATTATGGCCTTGTCATTGAGAATGATAATGAGTTGTCAATCATTGATGATGACGACCCTGTGACCTATAATGAGGCTATGAGTAGTGTTGACTCAGAGAAATGGCATAGTGCCATGAAATCCGAAATAGAATCTATGTATACCAACCAAGTATGGACTCTGGTTGAGGCGCCTGAAGGTGTTAAGCCTATTGGGTGCAAGTGGGTATACAAAAGAAAGATTGGAGCAGATGGGCAGGTGGAGACCTATAAGGCCAGGCTCGTGGCAAAAGGATTCAGACAAAGGCAAAGGATTGACTTTGATGAAACTTTTTTTCCTGTAGCCTTGTTAAAATAAATTCAATTTTGCTTGCGATTACTGCTTACTACGACTATGAGATCTAGCAAATGGACGTGAAAATGGCCTTCCTCAATAGGAAACTTGAAGAGGAAGTGTATATGACACAGCCAGAGTGTTTTCTTTCCAAAGGAAATGAACACCAAGTGTGTAAGATGTTGTGAACCATATATGGTTTAAAGCAAGCTTCTCGTAGATGGAACATCCGTTTTGATGAGACAATCAAAGAGTTTGGTTTTATCAAAAATATAGATGAACCATGTGTCTACAAAAAGGTTAGTGGGAGCACGGTAACATTTCTTGTATTGTATTGAAAGAGGAGACGTCAAGAGAGTTGACACACATAACAATGTAGCAGACCCACTCACAAAGCCACTTTCTCAAAGTCACTTTGATCGTCATAAAGACAAGATAGGTATTAGATACCAGAGTAATTGGCTTTAGTACAAGTGGGGGATTGAAAGAGATGTGTCCTAAGTCCAATCATGTATGATGATTTAGGAATAACTTTTATGTAATCTATTTTGATTTCATTGATATTAATAAATGACTTGTTTTGGTTTTATTGCGGGCTTTATCTATTTAAGTGTTTAAATAAGATATACCATAGTTTAGAGTAAAGCTTTTTATGGATTATGATGAGATTATAATAATGAGACCTAAAAGCTGATAACTCTAAACTTAAATATTTCCTGGTCGTAGGATTACTAACTGGTAATTAGTAATCCACAAAGATCGGTACATACTATGCTTGCTTCATTATGAAGGATGTCTGTTCTCATAGACATTTGTGCGGTGACACTATAGCTAGTATGTAGGTGCTTCTTATAGAATAAGTTCACTGAACATGACTCACACAGCTGAACAACTGATGCAGTTTACTCACGTGTCAGCTGTTGTTCACATAGTGATAGTTGTACAAGTTTCCTTAGACTTGAGATCATCATAGTCATCTTGTGTATATTGAACTATGCTTTGGTTTAGTTCTTAGTCTCTAGGGACAATTATAAGGGCTCTACTGGGTATATGAATTTATACACGAAGATAGTGTATGATCAATAAAGGATCTACCCCTTCCAATGAAGGAAGAGAATGTTTAATGCTGATCCACTTATGCTAGTCCAGGAATCTTTGGCTAGAGTGAATGAAATTAGAAAGGAGTTTCTAATTTACATTAAATAGAATTAAGCATAGTGAATGGGAAAGCAAATGATTAAATAAGATAGGCTTGACATAAGTTCCATGCCTTGTATTTAATCGTGACATTGCAGGGTAGAAGGAATTGATTGTATGGTAACTACTCACTGAATAGGTTCTTGGTATTCTAAGCAGTGAATTCGTGTTATCCGGATAGTCACGATATGCTGAGAAGTATCCCTCACGATGTAGAATAAATATGATTAATTTATTAATTAATCATATTTAATGAATTAGAGAATTTATATAAATAATGATAAAATAGTTTTATTATTATTTATTTCTACTACCGGCTTAATATTGAACCTACAGGGTCACACCATAAAAGAGAATGATTTAATGGTAGAGGAATTAATTAATAATGGCTGGTAATTATTTATTTGTGAAATAAATAATTAATTAGCAGATTAAATAATTGATTAAATGAGATTTAATTAATTCTTAATATTCTTAATTAAGAATTTAATTTTGGAAATTAAATCAAGTGAGAGAATTATTTTTCTAAAGTGTTTAGAAAAGGTATTAATGATTAAAAGGTGTTTTAATTATTAGTTAATTGGTTAATAAGAATAATCAATTAAAGGGTTAATAATAATAATATTTTATTGAAAATTTTCAGCTGAAAATTTTGCCTATAAATATACTATTATAAACCCTATTTGCCTCAACCCAAATAATTAACCCTAATTCTAAAGTAGAACAAGAGGGAGACAACTAATTCTCTCAACCTCTTCCTCCTCCATCACATTGTACTCTTGGTGGATACCGGTGGAGTGCTTCACACTTGAGGAGCAGCTGCTAGGGATTTCCGCTCATCGTTCTTGGATCGCTATTAAAGACCTTCATCTTACCATTAATGCAAAGCTTCTTAAGGTAAACATACTGAACTACAAATTAAATATTATTTTTCGCATGGATCCTGCGGAGGGTTTTGTTTTTTTTTTTAGATTTAAATTTACGTTTTCGTTGTGTTTATGTGCTAAAAAACCTTCAACTTTCCCATTCCTTTCTGAAGATTCTTGATTTCATCTTCCAGTTCCTTGATCTTCTTAGCTTGTTTGGATATCTCAATCAAACTTCCTAATTTCCTCAATTTTAATTTCTCCACATATGCATTTTGAGCCTTAAGGTCAGTTCTTAGTAAGTTGAGTTCATTTGTAAGTGTGTCATTCCTTCTCAGATTTTTTTGTTGTTTTCTTGAAGTTCTACAATCTGCTCCTTGAGATTTTCTATCATTCACATACTTGATTTGGAACCCATTAAATCTGAGATGACTTTTCGAAGATGAACATTCTCCTGATCCAACTTATTGTTCTTTTTTTTAGATTCATAAGGTCATTGATTGACTACTTTTATCCTCCGTGGTTAAATAATCTAAAGAAATATTATCATTATGTATTTTAGTTATAATAGAGTTTACCTCACTCTTAGAGTCCGAGCCATTGCAATCAGTTTCATATGTTTCTTCAGTCCAATAAGAGCCAGATTGACTATTTCCACACATGAATCATCTGAATCTGAATCTTCATCATCACTCCAAGTCCGAAGTTCTTAAAAGTGTCTTCTTCTCTCTGAAATCACCTTCCTGCTTAGGATGCTTTGACTTGTTCTTCAGTTTATAACAATCTCTTTTAAAGTACCATTTCTTGCTACATTTATAACATGCATTTGCCTTTGAATCTTTCTTTGCACGAAAGCTTTTCCTTTATCTCTTTTCATTCTATTTTTCTTTTCAATCAACTTCTTTATTTTCCTGGACATCAAAGCTATTTCCTCATCTCATTCTGAGTAATCATCTGTTTCCGGCTTGCTGGAAGTAGAATGCAATGTTAGGTTTTTCTTCTCAGTCGGAGGCTTTACAAGTTCAGTCTTGCTAGCTTTAATTCTTGTTTCATTCCTCCAACTCAGCAAAAGATAGTTAGATGATACATAATATCAACATTTACAACAGATTCCAATGTCTTAGTCTTAGCTTGATAGACAAATAGGACTGAGCTAAGTACCTGTTGATCTTCTCTTGTGGAATCTTATTTCTCAATCTTTGTAGACCATTGATTGTGTTCTAGAACCTTTCTTGAGCTTCCTTGATAGTTTCACCATGTTCAAGGTTGAAGTTTCTAAACTCGTTCTTTAGAGCATTAAGTTTCACCTTTCTCAATGTGTTGGTTAAAAAACATTAAAGGGAAATTAAGGAAGAAATAGTTATAACTAAGAAGACAGGTCTTATAACGACTGTATTAGATTCTTTTGATCATTTTCACGCAGTTGTTTTTTAACTCGCGCCCAATTTTCACCAAAAAATATTAGCTTTTTGATTAGGCGCCATAATGTTTCTCCAAAATTTTAGTTAATTTAAATTTACCTCCACTCAAAAATGACGATTCAGTCATTTTTTTATTTTTTTTAATTATAATTTTCGTTGTTTATACTTTTTAAAAATTGTTTAAACTTATATTATATTTAATAACTTCTTTCACATATTAATATTAAACAAAGATAATATCACCAGTAATGTCCGATTGGCGAAATGAAAACTTCATATATTAACATTAAAATACTATTTTGACATCGTGCAGGTTAATATCTAGACATTATAGTAAAAGCTGCAAAGTCTAAACCTCGTGTCTTAAATAAAACTTTTTCTTTTTGAATTTTTTTTCATTACAATATACGTTATTATAAGACCATTCTTCCTTTTATAAATTATTTTATGTAATTAAAAGGTATATATTTAATGTATTTTTTTACCCTAAACCCTAAACCCAAAATTTAAGAAAAATGATCGACAGTAACATATCAGTCGATGTCATCCATCGGTTTTTTAAATTTTACGATCGCAGTTCGTTCGATACAGTTGGTCGGTATAATAAGCGACCAAATTGGTCGTTTTTACCTAAGAGACTTTTTTGGGATGAACCCTATAACCGACAGAAATTTAAGGAGATGGTCATTTTAGTTATTATTGTGGTTGGTATTACTTGAATGCGGTCATTATTGTCTACCCATAATTGTAATTTTCGATCAATATTTTCCCATTCCGTACGCAAACACGTAGAGTACAAACTACAAATACTAAACAATCATCAAATACAATAAAACAATTCATTCAAAAACTCAATAACAATAAAAATGAAAACCAAATTTCAATATAGTACAATAAAAACTAATAAATCATTCTTTCTACCATTTAAATAAACAAATCTTCCTGTCTATCATTGTTAAAAACTCTAAGGTCCCCTTACAGGGACCAAATTATAATGTAATATGGAATCAACCCAATTACGAACTAAAACATCCCCGACCTTCAAGCCTAATGCTCGTGAGAAAGCTACACATCATCGTTCATGGATTCTTGTACGTGATAAGTTGGTCTTTCTGATTTGGAAGTTCTAAGTACGTTAACCGGAAGCGATTTGCAAAACATCGCCATGAGACCATAAATGGGTAACTAAACTGAACTCGCGTGCGATGTCCTACATAACATATAATTTTTTTAACTTATGCAAAGTGTAGAACAATCTTTCGAATTTGTTAAAATTCTAAAACACTTATAATGCCACAACAATAATCTTCCAAATGTGTGTACAATTTTGATCGTAAATTGACCAGTCAGAAATTCCCTCATATAACCTACAAAATTTTATCATATATTTATTTGTACTTAAACATAAGCTTAGAGAATTTCAAATAAAGAAAGGGCATAATTGAGAGTATATATTTATTTTTACCAATAGAATATGATTTCTCCTCCGCATCAATGCTAAAAAAATTTCATCAAATCTCAGATCTCTGCGATAAGTAGGCACCAAACTATCACCTTTCTCTTAAAAAAATCATCAAGCCAGAAATAGCATCCGGAGGTGAGTAAGATACTACTAAAGTCTGGCCATGTGATAAAGTAACGGTAATCTCCCGAGGTGATAGAACATGGCCAAACCTTTTTCAAAAGGCAGGGGAGAGGAGCTACATGTAAAAATATAACCAATTCTATGTTAAATATATATATAAATCACATACATTAAATTAAAAGTACTATGTTAATTCAAACTTACTACTTGACCCTTTTTCACGCTTTCCGTATTAATGCAGAGTGTAAGATTCTTATATCGAACACTTGTAAGTCCATCTTAAAATAAAACACATTACAAGTTAACAACAATTAGTAATTAAATAAAAGTTTGCAATTAAAATACAATTATTACTTAACAAAGGGCAGAGGATCAAATACAATGTTAGGAGCAATTGATGATATCAAGCAGAAATTATTAGAAGTTCACATCAGAACTTATATATCAATAGATGATGATGATATCAACGGATGATGATATCGACGGATGATGATATCGACGGATGATGATGTCAACAGATGATGTAATCAGTATTTATCACATCAGTTGATCTTTAATAAGGAAAAGGAAACAAGAACTCAAGGCAGTGAAGGATTTTATCTCAGAAGCATTGTATTAGGTTTCCTTGTTGTTAATAGAATTGGATTCCTTATACATTGTGTAGATGTGCTCTATATAAAGCAAATATTAGGTTCATGTTATAAGCATTGCGACATTGTTATATCCTTCGCATAACCTAGCAGCTCTCAAGGATATTTGTTCATCCTTTCGAGAGAGTACGTTTGTAATTAGTTTTTATCAATTAATATAAAACTATTGATTTCGTTGAAGCTTTGTTGAATTGATTGTATTAGCTGTATTCACCCCTACAGTTGATTAAGGGCCTTACAATTGGTATCAGAGCTTGTTGTTAACACACAAATAATTTAAGATCTGAAAATCAATCTACAATGGGAGATAAAAAGAAGAACCACAGAATCCAAAACCACCAACCCCAGCCACATCACAGATAAGAAGCAACATGAGTAGGTATGATGCTTATCCTGAAGATACATTAATATCCAATCTGGAAAGTTAGGATGGCAATGTGTTTAGAAGCCACTGATCCTGAATATCTGAACAGGATTTATGATGGTCCTCATAAACCAATGAAGGTAGTTATTTCTCTTGCAGGAGAACAAAAGAAGATGATAGACAAAGACAGGAAGGAATATACTCCTGATTATCTCTCATCTATCATAAAGGATGCTAAGGTCAGACACATCCTGCACAGCAGTCTTGATAGTGTTATGTATAATAGAGTTATTGGATGTAAGACAATAAAAGAGATATGGGATGCTTTAGAAGTCAAGTGTCAAGGTACAATCGCTATCAAGAAGAACAGGAGGACAGTACTTACTCAAGAATATGAGCACCTTGACTCAAGGGACAATGAGTCCTTAACTGAGATCTATGACAGATTTCAGAAGTTGTTGAATGACTTATCCCTTGTCAACAAAGAATATGATTTGGAGGACTCAAACTTGAAGTTTTTACTTGCTCTCCCTGAAAAGTGGGACTTTAAAGTCACATCAATAAGGGATAACTATGAACTTGATGACACACCTCTAGATGAGATCTATGGAGTTCTAAAAACTCATGAACTAGAGATGGAGCAAAGAAGCAAGAGAAAAGGATCTAAATCTAGACCAGTTGCACTCAAGGTTGAAGAGAAGCAAAAGGAGAAATGTAATATCCGGGATATATTGTGTAATTATTTTTGCTAATAAATAATTATTATATGTGTTCAGTATTTATTCTGTGAAATATTTGTTAAGTTTTAAATGTGTTTGGATGTTTATAAATAATATTAATTGAGTATTTTAATTTTTATATGTCCAAAATAAAATATAGATAATTGTCATATCTTCCTAATTACTTTTATATTGATTTATGATTTTATAGGAAATATATGGATTTTATAAAATCTTTTTTCCGAGTATTTAAAAACTATTTTATACAAACGAGAACCAACCGACGTCATCCGTTTTTACGTTTTTATAACCCGAAACTCTTCCGAGAACTCCTTCCTAACCTAATTGCAATATTTCGAGCATTTTCCATGTTTTGACTTTTTCGATCCGACGTACGGTTTGTCCTGTGCGGGTCCCGACGCAACATTTTCGATACATTATTCGTTTCGGTAAATCAATAAAACTCCTATTTTTGATAAACATGATCTTTTTATTAAACTATCACAATTATAACCTCGTAATACGTGTAACCAGGCGCTGAGACCAAGACCGCAGTACAAATTGTACTGGTTTGGATAATTATCTCGAAAACCGGTACCGTTTGGATCAGTTTTTATAAATAAACGTACCATTTTGTATCTGGAATGATCTAACGGGATACTAATTTTCTGTAAATATAAATAGCCTTTTACCGTATTTTATTCCGTATCAAAATCATTTACAGTCAGTAATTATATAATTTTCCAGAGAAAATACTTATATTCATATAACCTTCTGAAAATCAAACCAACTTTTGAAGGTGTTATTGATCTTTGTTTGGAAAGCTCGAGTAACCAAATTGAAGGTCTTGAAGAGCTCTACCAGAATCTGTGATCCATACACCTGCAGAATCAAAGTTTCCAAATTTTTAAAAAAGCAAGTTTCAGCCAGGGGGAAATTTTAATTTCAAAAGAAAAAATGCAGGCGACGGAGGTCAGGGAAACCGTCCAGCCAATGTGAGTCAGCCGAATCAGTTAAGGTTAACTTTTCCAGATTGTCAGGTATGTGGGAAGAAACATGGAGGAGTTTGTAATAAGTTGAATATAGTTTGTTTCAAGTGCAATCAGAAAGGGCACTATTCGAGGGAGTGCCGAAATCAGCCAGCGAGAGAACCAGCAAACAAGGATCAGCCTATCCGGAATCCAGCAGTTAAGGTTCCAGCTATTGGATTTACGTGCTTTAAATGTGGAAAGCCAGGACATATAGCAAGGGATTGCAAGACACCAGCCCCAGTCAGTAATGCATTGAGGATTATGGGATTTACCCCAGCAGTGAATGAGACTCCAAGGGCTAGACTTTTTGACATGTCTGTAAGGGACGTTATCCAGGATACTGACGTCGTGGCAAGTACGCTTAATGTGAATTCCTTATGTGCCAAAGTGTTAATAGATTCGGGAGCAACTCGATCGTTTGTTTCACAAGATTTTATTAGTAAGTTAAAGTGTCCGGTTGAGTATTTAAATGAGATAATGACCGTGGAATTAGCAAATCAAGAACGTATATATGTTAATCAAGTTTGTGGGAATTGTGAGGTTGAGATTTCTAGTAGTAAGTTTTGCGTAGATTTGATACCCTTTAAGTTAGGAGAATTTGACGTTATCTTAGGCATGGATTGGTTATCTAAGCACAATGCCCAGATAGATTATCGAAATAATAAGGTAATAGTGAAGACGCCAGATGAGAGGATAGTAACGTTCAAGGGCCAAAAGCAGGTAAAGAAATTCTTAACGATGATTCAAGACAAGAAGTTACTACGGCAAGGATGCGAGTATTTCGTTGCATATGTGATTGACAAAAGTCAGGAGCCAACAAAACTTGGAGATATTTCAGGCGTCAATGAATTTCCAGACGTGTTTCCCGATGAGTTACCAGGACTTCCTCCAGATAGAGAAATTGAGTTTGCAATCGACTTAGCACCTGGAACAGAACCAGTATCCAAGGCCCCGTACAGAATGGCGCCCGTTGAAATGAAGGAGCTAGCGAAGCAATTGCAAGAGTTATTAGAGAAATGAGTAATCAGACCCAGTGTATCCTCGTGGGGTGCACCGATACTATTTGTTAAAAAGAAGGATGGAAGCATGAGACTTTGCATCGACTATAGGGAGCTCAACAAGCTTACAATCAAGAACCAGTATCCGTTACCCAGAATTGATGATATGTTTGACCATTTGAAGGGAGCCAAGTACTTCTCCAAGATTGACTTAAGATCGGGATATCATCAACTGAAGATCAAGCTAGAAGATATACCAAAGACAGCTTTCAGAACAAGGTATGGACATTATGAATTTTTAGTGATGTCTTTTGGATTGACAAATGCCCCAGCAGCGTTCATGCACCTGATGAATAGAATTTTCAAGGAATATTTGGATAAGTTCGTTGTTGTGTTTATAGACGATATTTTGATTTATTCAAAGACGGAAGAAGATCATGCAGCACATTTGAGAACAACTTTGGAGATTTTAAGGAAAAAGAAGTTATATGCTAAATTCTCAAAGTGCGAGTTTTGGCTACAGGAAGTTCAGTTCTTAGGACACATAATCAGTAATGAAGGGATCAAAGTGGACCCAGCAAAGATTGAGGCAATTACCAATTGGGAAAGACCGAGAACACCCACAGAGGTAAGAAGTTTCTTGGGATTAGCGGGATATTATCGTCGATTCGTTCAAAATTTCTCAAGGATTGCAAGACCATTGACAAAGCTTATGCGGAAGAATGAAAAGTTTATATGGAACGATAAATGCGAAGAAAGTTTTCAGGAATTTAAGCGAAGATTAATCACGGCACCTGTTTTGTCACTTCCAGTCGATCAAGGGAATTTCGTGTTTTATAGTGATGCTTCTCATAAAGGACTAGGATGTGTTCTGATGCAGCACGATAAGGTGATTGCGTATGCGTCAAGGCAACTGAAACCACACGAACAGAAATATCCTACTCATGATTTGAAGCTAGCAGCCATAGTTTTCGTATTGAAAATTTGGAGACATTATCTATATGGAGAAAAATGCGAGATTTATACGGATCATAAAAGCTTGAAGTACATATTCACACAGAAGGAGCTTAATATGAGGCAGAGGAGATGGCTAGAATTGATCAAGGATTACGACTGCACGATTAACTATCATCCCGGTAAAGCAAACGTTGTAGCAGACGCGTTGAGTCGGAAAGAAAAGTTAAATGTGTTATCAGTACCCGAAGAAATATATAAGGAATTCCAGAAACTGGAATTGGAGATTAGAGTTTGCAAGCCTGATGAAGCGAAAGTGTATAGTATGATTTCCAGCCATAGTTGTTAGAAAAGATAAAGAAATGTCAAGAAGAAGTAATGGATCAGGACATAAATCGTTTGGTAGGTGAAGAATTGTGCACGCAAAAGGATGATCAAGGTATTATTAGGTTTTCTTCTAGAATTTGGATTCCACCAGTGACGGAGCTGAAGAATGAAATTTTACAGGAAGCTCATAGTTCAAGGTATTCAATCCATCCATGGAGTACCAAAATGTACAGAGATTTAAAGAAAAAATTATTGGTGGCCAGATATGAAGAGGGAAATTGCGGAATGGGTTAGCAGATGTTATACATGTTAGAGAGTTAAAGCAGAGCATCAGAGACCAAGTGGATTGCTACAACCATTGGAGATTCCATAATGGAAGTGGGAACATATTGCCATGGATTTCATAGTTGGATTACCAAGGACAAGGGCTAATCATGATGCCATCTGGCTTATAGTGGATAGAGTTACCAAGTTAGCTCATTTCCTGCCTATAAATAAAAGATTCTCACTCGACAAGTTGGTCCATATGTACCTGAAGGAAATTGTAGTTCGTCATGGAGTTCCTGTATCTATTGTATCTGATCGAGATCCAAGATTTAATTCAAGATTTTGGAAGAGTTTTCAAGAATGTTTGGGAACAAGACTGAATATGAGTACAGCTTACCATCCACAGACGGACGGCTAGAGTGAAAGAACGATCCAGATAATTGAAGATATGTTACGTGTTTGTGCTATTGATTTCAAAAGGAGTTGGGATGAGCATTTACCTCTGGTAGAATTTGCTTACAACAATAGTTATCACGCTAGTATTGGGATGCCACCCTATGAAGCCCTTTATGGACGTAAATGCAGATATCCAGTGTATGGGGATGAAGTAAGAGAACGCAAAATACTTGGACCTGAATTAGTGCAGCGGATAAAGGAAGTTGTTGAAGTTATCCAGAAGAGATTGATAGCAACACAAGACCGTCAAAGGAAATATGCAGATAAATCAAGGAAAGACATGGAATTCGAAGAAGGAAGCTTAGTATTACTGAAAGTATCACCGTGGAAGGGATTAACAAGGTTTGGAAAGAAAGGAAAGCTGAGCCCAAGATATGTCAGACCTTTTAAGATTCTAAAGCGCGTTGGCAAAGTAGCTTACGAATTGGCGTTACCTCCGCACATGGAGCATATTCACAATGTTTTTCACGTATCGATGCTTAAGAAGTATAATCCAGACTCCAGGCATGTAATAGAATATGAGCCAATAGAGCTTCAGGCAGATTTGTCATATGTAGAGAGTCCGATAGAGATTCTAGAGGAAAGAGAGAAAGTATTGAGAAATAAAGTGGTAAAGTTAGTAAGAGTATTGTGGAGAAACCCTAAGGTTGAAGAGTCAACCTGGGAGTTAGAAAGTGATATGAAAGAAAAGTACCCTCATTTATTTTCTTAGGAGATTCTGAGGACAAAATCCTTTTAAGGAGGGAAGGATGTAATATCCGTGATATATCGTGTAATTATTTTTGCTAATAAATAATTATTATATGTGTTCGGTATCTATTCTGTGAATTATTTGTTAAGTGTTAAATGTGTTTGGATGTTTAAAAATAATATTAATTGAGTATTTTAATTTTTATATGTCCAAAATAAAATATAGATAATTGTCATATCTTCCTAATTACTTTTATGTTGATTTATGATTTTATAGGAAATATATGGATTTTATAAAAAAAAAATCCGTGTATTTAAAAACTATTATATACAAATGGGAACCAACCGACATCATCCGTTTTTACGTTTTTATAACCCGAAACTCTTCAGAGAACTCCCTCCTAACCTAATTGCAATATTCCGAGCATTTTCCATGTTTTGACTTTTTCGATCCGGCGTACGGTTTGTCCTGCGCGGGTCCCGGCGCAACATTTTCGATACATTATTTGTTTCGGTAAGTCAATAAAACTCGTATTTTCGATAAACGGGATCTTTTTATTAAACTATCACAATTATCACCTCGTAATACGTGTAACCAGGCGCTGAGACCAAGACCGCAGTACAAATTGTACTGGTTTGGATAATTATCCCGAAAACCGGTACTGTTTGGATCAGTTTTTATAAATAAACGTACCATTTTATATCTGGAATGATCCAACGGGATACTAATTTTCTGTAAATATAAATAGCCTTTTACTGTATTTTATTCCGTATCAAAATCATTTGCAGTCAGTAATTATATAATTTTTCCAGGGAAAATACTTATATTCATATAACCTTCTAAAAATCAAACCAACTTTTGAAGGTGTTATTGATCTTTGTTGGGAAAGCTCGAGTAACCAAATTGAAGGTCTTGAAGAGCTCTACCAGAATCTGTGATCCATACACCTACAGAATCAAAGGTTTTTATTTTCGAATTATTTTTATTAAAAATATGAATTTTTGTTCGGATGATTGTTTGAATGATTTGATGATTGCATAATGTAGAGCTTGTTTTCCTGGTGATTTTCATATGTCATATGTCTGATTTGGAGTTCAATAACATGCTCGAAATTGAGTTTAATTTTCGAATTTTGAAATTAGGGTTTATAACCCGTATGAATGTTTCTAATTGAAATCTAGGGCTTTTTGATTTAGGGGTTATTAGCTGTTGATTTATAGTGGGTTGTGTTTCTTATAAAATTTGTAATCGATTGGTATATAGCTCGTTAACAGAGGATGTCTGAATCGAAGGGAGTTGTATTTTAAAGTTTTCGTCGGTTCGCCGGAAACCGGCGATGTTCTTGGCCATTTTCCGGCCAAGTCTGGGGTTATTGATGTGTTTTGATTGCATGAATAGATTCCTGGTTGTCTGTAGATCATATCTGGAGCTTGTGGTGGGGTGAGGATGCCGGGAACGTGTTCTCCGGCCATCCCCGAAGGTTTTCCGGCAACCCCTCTAGACATTGTAGTGTAGTACCTTAACTTTGGAAGACGGTGAAGTTCAGTCCCTGAACTTTCCAGAATTTGCAAAAATAGGATTCATGTTTATAAATTAATTAAAAATCATATTTCCTATTTATTTTAATTATAAAAATTTGTTTTAAATTTCTGAAAATTCCAAAAATTATTATTTTAATTCTAAAAATTATTTTTAATTCAAAAATAAATCTGAATTAATTAGTTAATTAATTTCAGTTAATATTTAATTAATTAATTAGTCAATTAATTCAAAAATTAACTGATAAATTTATTTAATTAATTATTAATTGATTTTAATTAATTATTTAATTAGATTTAATTATTTAAAAATGATTTAAAAATTCTGAAAAATAGTTTTGAGTTTTAAAATATTATTTAAATTATTTTCAAGGCTCGATAATTATTATAAAATTGCTTTGAAGCCAGATTTGGCCAGCCGAACCCTGTTTATTACTCCGAAATTGATCGAACGACCCGTTTTAATTCTGAAAAATGTTTTAAAAATCATTTTAAATACCCGAAAGCCTGTTTATGACCCGAGACTCCATTATAAATGATATATCATGGATTGTTTAACGTGTTATGTGTTATATATGACTTGTTGGTTGACTGTCGGTATATATATTCGATGTTTACTTGTTTATAGTATAACTTTCAATCCGTTAATCGGATTTCGGTGAAACGAAGGGTAGATAGAAGTATATGTCGAATAGAATCGTATGAGTTGAGTATTGATAGATGCTTATAATATGTGACCAGAAGAGGCAAGGCGTAGGAATGTGAAACAGATAGTTGAGGAGTAAGACGGTTGTGATTGTAAGTTAGTGCAGTATAGCAAGCTAGTACTAGGCAAGTGTTCTGAACTTTCTCGAGATATATTGTAGTTGACTGATAGTCCCGTTTTATATTACAAGTGCTTTGAAGCACTGAACCCAAAACCCTGATTCCAGTTATTGATCTTGAGCCGTAAACCTTATTCTTTCTAAACCATTGATTGTTGTACACCTAAATATGAACCACAGATATACGACACTACTCCACAAATACATACAAACTAAATACCAAACACTTAACCGAATTACTTATATACTCAAACCATTGTACCTTATGATTTGAAAGACCAATTTCCTGGTAACCCTGAAACATTGATTCCTTTGTTATCCAATTCTTTCATTACCTAACATCCAAGCTTTGAAAATGCTATATTGATCATTATGAAGATTGAAACCATTTCATTATTGAACGTCCAATGTTATTAATGATTCTGTTTATTGCTTTACATTATTTATTCTGTTATTATGTTAGAATTAGATTGTTTATATAAAATTGTGGACCAGATTCGTGGTCAGACCATATTAATGGTCAAGTTAGGCCAATGTGTGCCTTGGATCCAGTAGTTAGAGCAGTGCTATATGCTTTGCTCGGGGTTAGTGCGTGACTGATCAGCAGCCTAACCTTGGTTTTTAAAATGAAAATATAATATCCAATTCTAAATCATAATCCATTGTTCATTTGATATCATAACCCTTTTCACTTGATGATCATTATTCCCAGTTTTGTCATTGTGACTTGCTGAGCTAGTTAGCTCATTTGTGCGATGTTGTTTATGTTCTTTTCCAGTTAAGAATGAACCAGTTGGTAGCAAGGATCCTCAGTCCAGCGTGAGAGCAAGGGGTTCAGGTTGTTCGAGTTAAGCTAATAGGCTTCTTTTGGAATAATTTGAGTTTGTAAAAGTTTGTAATAATGTTTAATACTCAGTTCTGAGTTTGAATAGTTGGGATGTGAACGTTTGTAATATAAGTAGGTGTGTTTGGCTTGTGTGCATACTTTAACCTGTTGCGGTCCGTGGTAGTTGGTAAGTAGGGTCACTGCATATTATTATTATCTTTATTATTGTTATAAGCAGGTTATAAATAAGGTGTGTGTGGACCCCAAACTTCTGACCCGGGTTTGGAGGGCGCCACAAGAAAGCTAGGAGAAAAAGCTACTCCAAAGGTAAAGCCATGATTGCAAAGTCAGATACTAAATCATCAAATTCTGATGATGACTCAAATAATGATAATAAATCTGATCTTGACAACGATCAAAACAACAATGAAGACATGGATGAAATAGCTGCCCTATTGGTTAAGAGCTTCAAGAAGATGGTCTACAAGAACTTCAAGAAAGGGAGCAGATTTTCCAGAAAAGGTTCCAGTTCCTCAAACTCTGATAAGAGGAACAACAGAAGAAATAAGGAATCGAGATCTGGAAAACTTGACAAGTCAAAAGAGAGATGTTACAACTATAATGGAATTGGATACTTTGCAGGTGACTGCAGAAAACCTAGGGCTGAGAAGAAATAAGATTTGATCTCAAAGAAGAGAAACTAGGATGATTCATAAGACTCGGATGATAGGATCAATTATGCTCTCATGGAAAATGCTAATGGTGAGACCGACAATGCTGAATTAAAGGGTGACATGAGGAATGTTCTAGTCTTGGATAGTGGATGCTCAGGACATATGACTGGTTATAAATCCCTGCTATCAGAATTTGAGGAGAAAGCTGGCCCAAACATTTCTTATGGAGATGGCAACTTAGGAAAAATCTTAGGATATGGAAAATCAAATTTGGATGTCATAATTGAAAATGTATCTCTAGTTGCAGTACTCAAGCATAATCTGATTAGTGTGAGTCAAATCTGTGATGGAGGTTACCATGTCAACTTATACAAGGAGCATCGTGAAATTATCAGTAAGTCTGATGGAAAGATCACATTGAATGGTGTGAGACATGGTAGTTTGTATGAAGTCAGGGTCTCCACAAAAATTGATAATTCATAAGTTTGCCTACTGGGTAGAGCATCTATGAAAGACAACTTGAACTGGCATAAAAGACTTTCTCACCTCAACAATATAAATGAACTTGTGAGGAAAGATCTTGTAAGAGGATTGCCCAATACAGTGTTTACACCTGATGGCTTATGTGATTCATTCCATAAAGCCAAAGAAAGGAAGACATCTTTCAAGAGTAAAACTGAATCCTCCATTCTTGAACCATAACATCTATTTCATGTTAATCTCTTTGGTCCAGTGAATGTTATGTCTATTGCCAAGAAGAGGTATGCACTCGTAATTGTTGATGAATATACAAGATACACATGGGTGTATTTTCTGCACACTAAGGATGAATCTCAATCCATTCTTCTTGATCATGTGAGGGAGCTGGAGAAAGGATCAACATACAAAGTGAAGATCATCAGAACTGATAATGGAACTAAATTCAAGAATAGCTCTATGGAAGAGTTCTGCAAACTCAAGGGGATAAAAAAAGAGTTTTCTGCTCTTGGAACTCCAAAACAAAATGGAATTGTTGAAGAAAGAATATAACTCTGATAGAAACTGCAAGAACCATGCTAGAAGGAGCAAGATTGCCTACCTACTTCTGGGATGAGGCTGTGCAAACTGCTTTCTTAACACAAAATGCAACATTGATCAACAAACATGGAAAAACACCATTAGAGATGGTGAAAGGAAAGAAGCCAAATTTAAAGTTCTTTCATATATTTGGTTGTAAATGTTTTGTTCTCAAAACTCATCCGGAGCAGCTTAACAAGTTTGATATGAAAGATGATGAAGGAATATTTGTAGGTTATCTGTTGACTACTAAAGCCTTCAGAGTTTATAATCTGAGAACAAGAACAGTCATGGAGTCTATACATGTATCTTTTGATGACAAGAAGATAAAAGGTCAAGAAGATGTAGATAACCATGACATGTTGAGATTTGAAAATGAAGTACCTTATGCTGAACTTTTAAATCCTGACTCTGATACAATAAGTCATGATATCACTCAAAGCTCTGAGATTTCACATAATAATGGAAATTTTTCTGACACTGAAGCATATATTGAGGGGGAGCAACATGACACAAATCCAGAGACTACTGTAAGTGATTCAACTCAAGAAATATCAGTAGAAAGATCATTTGACTCATCTTCCTCAAACTCTGATGAGTGACATACTAATAACCATGGGAATACTGATTCATGGGGAGCATCAGGAAACAACAGTGGTACTACTCAAAGAAATAATAGAGAATTAACAGATCAAGGGGGTTCTTCTTCTAGGAGTCAACTTCCATTAACAAGAAAATGGTCTAAGTCACACATACCTGACTTTATCATTGGAAACCCTGACAGTGGTGTAAGAACAAGAAAAGCCACTCAGAATTAATGTCTCTACCATTCTTGTCTATCTCAAACTGAACCTAAAAAGGTTGAAGAAGCTCTACAAGATGCTAAATGGGTCACATCAATGCAAGAAGAGCTCAATGAATTTGAAAGGAACAAAGACTGGACTCTTGTGCCAAGACCAAAGAACAAGTCTGAAGTTGGCACAAAGTGGGTGTTCAGAAAAAAAACTGGCAGTGAGGGCATTGTTACAAGGAACAAAGCAAGACTATTTGCAAAGGGTTACTCACAACAAGAAGGCATTGAATATAATAAGACATTTTCCCCAGTTGCAAGGTTAGAGGCAATAAGAATCTTTCTTGCTTATGCTGCTCACAAGAAGTTTAAGGTGTCCCAATGGATGTGTAGAGTGCATTCTTAAATGAAGAACTCTAAGAGGAAGTTTATGTTGAACAACCTCCAGGGTTTATTGATCCAAAGTATCCAGATCAAGTCTACTTACTGGATAAAGCACTCTATGGAATGAAGCAAGCTCCAAGGGCCTGGTATGAAACACTTGCTCTATTTCTGATAAAACTCTATTTTATAAATACCATGGTAAGGACTTGTTATTAGTATAAATATATGTTGATGATATTATTTTTGGATATACTAATGATAAACTCTGTGAGAGATTTGCAAAGCTAATGGAGTCCATGTATCAAATGAGTATGATGGGAGAATTGAGTTACTTTTTGGGGTTAAGAGTCAAACAGACTAATGAAGGAATCTTCATAAATCAATCCAAATACCCTAGGAACTTACTCAAAAGATTTGAAATGTAATACGTGCTTAACTACATCAACTCCTGTGGCCACTGCAACCAAATTAGATTTAAAGACTGGTTCTTCAGTAGATATAACTAACTACAGAGGTATGATTGGCTCACTTCTATATCTGACTGCTATTAGACCTGATATCATGTATTCTACATGTCTCTGTGCAAGGTTCCAAGCTGACCCTAGAGAACCTCATCTATTAGCTGTGAAAAGAATTTTAAGTATCTCAAAGGTACCATGAATTTGGGATTATGGTATCCTAGAGATTCAGACTTTAAGTTAATTGGATATTCAGATGCTGATTTTGCAGGATGCAAAATAGACAGGAAAAGCACTTCTGAAAGCTGCCAGTTTCTTGGAGATAGATTAGTTTCTTGGTACAAAAAGAAACAAAAGTCAATTTCCACATCAACCGCAGAAGCAGAATACATTACTGCAGGAAGATATTGTGCTCAGATTTTATGGATGAAGAATCAATTACTGGATTATGGGTTATAATATTATTCTATTCCTATATATTGTGATAATCAAAGTGCTATTACAATGACAGGAAATTTATTGCGGCATTCAATGACTAAGCACATCGGTATCAAATACCATTTCATAAGGGAACATGTGGAAGCTAGTACAATGGAATTGGTTTTTGTTCTAACAGATCAGCAAGTAGCAGATATATTCACCAAGCCTCTCTGTGAAGCTATATTCACAAGATTGGTGAATGAATTGGGAATGATTTCAAGAAAGTTCTCAAACTCTGATAATTAAGTCTACTGAGATTTTGAAGCATGTTATCTTATTATGTGTCAGTACTTGTTAGATACTGATTTTTGTGCTAAATGTTTGATGACATGATAACATGCAAACTGTGCCAAATGATCTTATGTGAAAATTGCATATTGAACTACTTATTATGCTTATAAACTCTCACTACGCCATAAGTGGGCTACTGTAATGCAAGTGTTACAAGAAGCGTTACATTATGTAAGAGATTTTTGGGCTATTGTAACACCTCTCTTGTAGCGTTACAATAGCTATAAAAGTAGTGTTGCGGAGAATTTCCGGTGTTGCACAACATGTAACACCAACAACTCAACAACTGGTGTTACATTAGATACATTTTTAATTTTAAAAAATATTAAAATAGAAATATTATCATAAATTAGTATTAAATTAAATTCTGATTTACTAGTGAATGATCAACGTAACATATAATATGATTTAAATCTAGAATTTCTTATGCATAAATTTAAAAACTTATTTAATTTTCCAATTTAATCAATTACATTTATATAATTAGAAAAAAATTAAAATTAAAAAAAAATAAAAAATATGCACAATTTAGTCAGTGAAATATTTGGGCGGTATTTCCCCCCCAAAATGAAAACACAGACAAATCTCTCACTATCTCAAGCTTCTCAAACCCTCACTCTCAGCCTCCTCTCTCGGCTTCACTTGTTGCCGGAAGGTTCTCTCTCTATCTCTCTCCCCCTCTCCCTCTCTCTCCCTCTCTCTCTTGTACTTACTAAAACAACGATTATAAACTCTTCTTCTTCATTCTGGTTAGATTTCTTAATTTTAAATTTTTGTTTGATTTGGAGATAATATTTATGGTTTTGAACTTCTTAGCATCTTCTTCTCTCTTCTTCGATTAGTAATTAATTTGTATTTGACTAATTAAGGTATTTGAGTTGGATGTTTAAGTAATTAGGGTACTAATTAGGTATTTTTATTGACTAGGTGTCTCGATTACCGGATTCAGCTCCCAAATTAGTTATACACCATTATAAGTTAATTCTCGTTGAATTGTGATCTCTTTGTATTGATATTTTGTGTAATTCTCATGAAATTGTGATCTCTCTGTATAAATGTATATGGTGAAATGAAATGAATTGATTTTATATTTTTTAGGCACATGCGGAGGAGGCGAAAACAAGATACGAGGATAAATATACAAATATAGAAAATATATTTTATAAACACAACTCCACTAGTCCCCAATTGAATATAGAGAGAGCTGTTAAAGGAACAAACCAAACTGCACACAGAATGTTCGAGCACAACAACAATGGAAGACAAAACCAATTGAACACAAAAACCTCAAACCATCAAGTAGAAGTAGAAGAATAAGATGAAGAAGACAACGATGTAGAAGGATTAGAAGCTTGGGAAAGAGCTTATGCTGATAAAAGATACTGGGAATCATTAAAAGAAGATGAATCTGGTCTTCTTAGACCTATTGATACCAAAACTATTCAACACGCTCAGTATCGTAGACGTCTTCGCACTCATTCTTCATCTGCTAGGATTCAGAAAGGCCTCATTCGCTTCCTCTATATCGTCATTGATCTCTCTAGGGTACATTTTTTCTATTAATTAATAATCTCAGTATGTTAATTGTTGTGTATTATGTTACTCGTTTTGATAAATGTATACTTGATAAATTTAATTATCCCGATAAATTAACTCTTCTTTTCGGTCTAGATATAATAGACTGTGTTGTACACATTATATAATACTTTTATTAATAAATTGTTAGAACTTCTTTTAGGTCATAATTTTGTAGAGAGTGTTCAGTACACATTATATACGAGACATTTATGCCTTTCAAGAGATTTGTACTTAATGAATTAAGTATCTCGAAGAATGGATTCTTTTTAGTATAAGCCCAAAGCAAATAAGTGTTGCAGTTGCAACTTCAGAGATGATTCGTATTTATTGTTCTATAGCAGTAACCATTTTATTATTATTGTCATATATAGGATTTCCTATTCTTGGCAGATATATTATAAAGAGTATCATACTTTTTAGGCCACTATGTCTTATTCTGGTCATTAATATATCAATTGTGCTGGTTCCCCTTCTTCTAGATGATAACAGGCTATTAAATTCTAGTGCAGAAGCAAGTGGAGCATCTCCATTAGGTGCATTTGAGTTTGGGAAAGCTCTGGAGATTGGCTTGATGCTGCAGTAGTTGATCAGCAAGGTGTAGTTTTGAATTCTTTGACAAAGACAGATGGAATCCTTGGGCTTAGTAGGGCAAAGGTCAACTTGTCTTCGCAATTGGCTAGCCAGAAGATCATAAAACCACTATAGGTGGTCCAAATCTGCAGCACTCAGCTGATGATTTTCCGTAGCATTGTCGTGGACCACATTAGCTGCAACACTCAGCCGATGATTTTCCGGAGCATTGTCCTGGACTACATTAGCTGCATCACTCAGCTGATAATTTTCTGGAGCATAGTAGTCAATATTTTGTGAGTGAATTTCCAGAGCATTGTAATCAATGTTCCCGACTGTTTGTTCAACCGCATTAGATGCAGCATTCAGCGGATTTGCCAGAGCAGTGTACTGAATGTCCGGGACTTGTTGTTCAGCCTCACCAGCTGCTACAACGAACTGATTTTCTGGAGCAGAGTAGTCAATGTGGTGGACTGATTCTTTCACCACATTATCTTCAGTTCTCTGCTGATTTACCAGAGCATAGTAATTATCATTCCAGGATGATTGTTCAACCATATTAGCTGTATCATTCTGCTGATTGTCTATATTAAAAAAATCATAGTACATAATTGATTGTTCCCTACGCTGATCAGCTACACGATTAGTCTGATCATCCTGAGCAAAGAAATCAATATACGAGATTGGTGATTGTTCCACCTTGAGCAAAGAAAATATGGACGCTATTATGGCAAAGCTCATACATTTTGCTTCAGACTTAAATATTCAGCGGTTCCAGTGTGCAATTTCGATCAAGGTGAGTTAAATTTGGGCAGTAACAGATGGTTTTAGCATTTAACCTGGCCACAACTTGTTTTTTTATACGAGTTTCTTCCTTTATTTGTTTCGTAACTTTTCTATTTTAGATTGTTTTTCATTATTTATAAGCTTTCCTTTTGGTAGAATTTGCTAATTGAAACATTGCTTATAGAGGATCTTCTGCTGAACAAGATATGACAATTATCGAACTCGAGTCTAAGGTATCATATTTTTGTCATCTTTGTTATCGAAGTATATAATTTTTAAGGCACTTAATCTTATTACCAGTACTTTTGGGTTTTTCATATAAGCTGTCCATTTACATGTGTGTTTGTCATGAATCTCCTCTTTACATTTTGCGGATTATAAGTTTTTTTGTTATTTTATGCAGGTCGTTTTATTTGTTATGCTTGGAACTTTGTTCTGCTTGTGATTGGTTGTGTTCTTCTACAGATGAACTATTTGAATAAGGGAAGTATAAAAATCACTTATCAGGCATGATGTTTCTACATCAGGAGTTAATGAGATAAAACTTACAAGTAGGCCTGATGACTTTAAAAATGAATGCATATATGTACTTGGCCTTTCATCAGAATTCTTACAGGTAAGCGATCTTTTGCTTTTGGTAATATAGCCAATCCAAACTAGAGAATTATGCGAGCTGTGCTATGTCATGAAGAATATTTTTACAGATTACCACAGTAGCCGACTCCGTATACTGTGTTTGGGCAAAATATCGTCTTCAAATTACAGGTACATTATCTTCATACATGCGTTCAGACTGTTGGTGATGTGCGAATATCTACAGGTGGAATGTATCGTTAAACCAATATTGTCAGGAAGATAACTATGAATTTTGATTTCTGTTTTTGTTTGACATGTGTAGTCCCTTCATTATGCATCTTGATTATGGCGTTGGTGATGTGCGAATGACTGACACTCGTGCAGATGAAGCTGACCATAGTATAATATGTAGTGATTATGTAGTACTTTGGTATTCAGTGCCTTGATTATGTAGTACTTTTGTCGTAGTTGTGATATGTATTGGTTTGGAGAAGTTGATGTTGGCGTAGTTTAAATGTTATGTAGTAGTATTGGTTTGGAGATCAAGGTTGTTATGGATTGGTAATGAAACTGAGTTTATATTTTAAAATTTTTAAAATCAACTGTTACATTTACGTATTCTACTGTAATGTATGTTTTATATACTGTGTAACATTATAAATTTTACTATTGCAAAATTAAAAACATGGGGTTATAATATATAAAAACATTGTTGAAATAGAGTATGTGGGTCCCACTTATGTAATCTTGATCAAGCTATTGTATCATTCATTTTACGTTACATTTGGGCCTTTTAGTGTTACAGTAGTTGCCTATTGTAACATTTTCTTCCTTGTTACAATAGATCAATGAAGTGTTACATTAGGGTGTCTATTATAATGCTCGTATACGTAACGCCCTCTGGTGTTACAATAGACCTAATATAACGTTTTTTGGGCCTATTGTAACACCATTTAGAAAATTACAATATCCCACTTATGGCGTAATGTCTATTTTTAGTTAAAGTTGTTTTGACTAATAGTTTATATCAGTAGTTAATAAATCCTGATACTAGGTATTAAGATACTAATAATGGTCAAACCATGATTGACTGTTATACTTCATTAATTATTTCGAATTTATTTGAAATAAATTGTTAACAGTATTTTTAATTAATCAGTGAGTGAGTGAAATATCTTTTAATTGCTTAAATGGGTTAGCTACTTACTTTTTGCTTGCCTAGATACGCGTAATCGTGTATTTTTATTATGTCTAATTATTGCATGGTCAATCAAAGAGTCACTTCAGTTTCTACTTTCTTTTCTATAAATACAACCTTTCACTCTCAAAGCTTCGCATTACCGTTTCACTCACAAATTCCAAAATACTCATATTCCTCATTGAGAATCTATGGACATCTACTATCTTTCACATGGAGTCTATCGTCCAGTAGCAAATCTTGATTACGGGGGATTGTATTTCGACATTGGTCGACTCAGAGTAGTCTTCAACGACTAAGACTATCATATCTCTGAGATTCCTTAGTCGGTTCTTGATCGACTGAATTCATATGACACTGAGTCCCTTCATCTCTTTAGACTAGACGTTCAGTTTGAAGAGATGAGACGAGCTGATGTGGCTGCACAACGGCGTCTCGAGGAAGAACAACGCCGCCTCGTATGGCTGGCGTTGCAAGATAATATTATTTCTCTTGGAGGTTCAATGTCAAGGATCTCCCATCGTAGGACAATGAAGAAGTTATAAGAAGAAAAAAAGAAGAAGATAGAATAGATAGATTATTTAGGGTTTTAATTTTAAAATTCTATGAAAATCTTGTATTCTACTTCTCTTATGAATGAAATTATTCTATCTTATTTTGCTTCATTAAATGACTTCTTGATTACTTTCTTGTATGTGTGCTTGAATGTTCTTAAATGAAAAACCTGTACTGCATGCTAAATATCAGATATTTTTTATAGTGCATGTGAATAAACTAATCTTTGTTTAAGTTTCATATGATCACTATAGTACAGATTGAGCACTACATGAAGTAACTGTTGTTAAAGAAGAAAATTTAAGGAAAATTTAATTCTTAATCACTAAGAGTTATATCTTTGAGTGTTGCTTACAATTCATAATCTATTAAAACTTTCTTTTCTGATCAAGAAAGTTATCCACATTCAATCTCAAATTCCATATATCTTATATCTTAAATTTCTTCTTACAACTGAAACACTTGAACTCTTTTCTCAAATATTGCCAAAAATCAAGTGACATAAATCTTGAATTATGTTCACCACTCAGAAACAACATTTAGTTGGTTAGAGACTGCTTGTTGAGGTAGATCTTGATGATACTAACACAGAGGTTTCATCTGTCTTTACTGAAGACTCTGTGATAGCTTTCATTAAACACTTTCAAGTGTTAGTTATTTACAAGAAGAACAAAGGTTTGTTTAAGGTGTTCCAAATGGATGTGAAGAGTGCATTCTTAAATGGAGAACTCAAAGAAGAAGTTTATGTTGAACAGCCTCCAGGGTTCATTGATCTAAAGTATCCAGATCTTGTCTACTTACTGGATAAAGCACTCAATGGACTGAAGCAAGCTCCAAGGGCCTGGTATGAAACCCTTGCTATATTTCTGCTAGAGACTGGTTTCACAAGAGGTACAATTGACAAAACTCTATTTTATAAATACCATGATAAGGACTTGTTGTTAGTACAGATAAATGTTGATGATATCATTTTTGGATCTATTAATGATAAACTCTGTGAGAGATTTTCAAAGCTAATGCAGTCCATGTATCAAATGAGTATGATAGGAGAATTGAGTTATTTTATGGGTTTACAAGTTAAACAGACTGATGAAGGGATATTCATAAATCAATTCAAATACACCAGGAATTTACTCAAAAGATTTGGAATGCAAGACTGCTCAACTACATCAACATCTATGACCACTGTAACCAAGTTAGATTTAAATACTAGTTATTTAGTAGATATAACTAACTACAGAGGTATGATTGGCTCACTCCTATATCTGACTGATAGTAGACCTGATATCATGCTACCTGTCTCTGTGCAAGGTTCCAAGCTGATCCTAGAGAACCTCATCTATTAGTTGTGAAGAGAATTTTTAAGTATCTCAAAGCCACCATGAATCTGGGATTATGATATCCTAGAGATTCATACTTTAAGCTAATTGGATATTCAGATGCTGATTTTGCAGAATGTAAAATAAAAAGGAAAAGCAATTCTGGAAGCTGCCAACTTCTTGGTGGCATATTGGTTTCTTGGTATAGTAAAAAACAAAAGTCAATTTTCAGATCAACTGCAGAAGCATAATACATTGCTGCAGGAAGCTGTTGTGTTCAGATTCTATGGATGAAGAATCAACTACTGGATTATGGGTTAACATATTCTTCTATTCCTATATATTTTGATCATCACAGGAAATCCAGTGCTGCATTCAATGACTAAGACATCAGCATCAGGTACCATTTCATAAGGGAACATATGGAAGCAGGTACAGTGGAATTGGTCTTTGTTCCAACAGATCAACAAGTAGCAGATATATTCTCCAATTCTCTCTGTGAAGCTACTTTCACAAGACTCGTGAATGGATTGGGAATGATATCAGGACATTTCTCAAACTCTGATAATTAAGACTGCTGGTATTATTGAAGCATGGTATCTTATTATATGTAAGTACTTGTTAGATACTGATTCGTGTGCTAAATGTTGATGCCATGATAGCATGCAATTATCTTCTATGATCTTATGTGAAAACTTCATGTTGAACTACTAATTATGCTTACATGCTCTGTTATTAGTTAAACTTGTTTTGACTAATAGATTCTGTCAGTAGTTAATAAATTTTGATATTTGTCAGCCAAGTTTTGACTGATAAGTCTTGATAGTCGTGATTAAAATATTGATAATGTTCAAATCTTGATTGACTGTTATACTTCATTGTTTATTTTGAATTTATTCAAAATAAATTATTACGTAGTTTTTTTAATTAATCAATGAGTTAGTGGAATATATTTTAATTGCTTAAATGGGTTAGCTACTGATGTAAGTATCTAGTAATACTTGAGTACTTGCATTGGGAATAGGAATCTGAAGAGAGAGATTGCTTTTTGTTTACTTAGAGACGCATAATCGTGTATTCATATTATGATTAATTATTACATGGTTAATCAAAGAGTCCCTTCAGTTTCTATCTCCTCTGCTCTAAATAAAAACCCTCCACTCTCAAAACTTCTCACTGTCTTTTCATTCACAAACTCCAAATATACTCAAATTCTTCATTCAGAATCTATGGCCACTGTATCTTCTCTTTCCCATGGAGTTTATTATTCAGTTGCAGTTCCTAAATATGGAAGACAGTATTTTGACATCTTTTGCTTCAAGGTAATCTTTAATGGCCAAGATTATCCCCCTTCTAAGATCCCACAGTCGATTCTTGATCGACTTAACTCGGATGACACTCAGTCACTTCATCTTTTTAGAATGGACGTCCACTTTGAAGAGATGAGAAGAGCTGAGGAGGCTGAGCAATGATGCCTCGAGGAAGAACAACGTCGCCTCGAATGGTTGACATTGCAAGAGAATATATTTTTCTTGTAGGTTCTATGTCACGTATCTTCCATCGAAGGTCGATAAAGAAGCTGGAAGATAAAAAGAAGAAGAAGTCCGATTAGCTAGATTGTTTTTAGGGTTTTATGTTTAAAATTCTAAAAAATCTTGTACCCTGCTTCTTGATTATTAATCAAAACGTTTTTGCCTTCTTTGACTCTTTAAGTGAATACTTGTTTACTTTCTTGTGTGTGTGCTTAAATGCTTTTAACTGTTCATATTCAAATCAATACTGCATGTTTGATTTCAGATATTTTTATAGTGCATGTGAAAAAACTAATCTCTGTTTAAGTTCATGTGATCACTTCAGTACAGATTGAGCACACTACAGGAAGTAACTATTATTACAGAAGAAATTTATGAAAGATTTAATTCTTCTCCAATGAGGATTATTATCTTTGAGTGTACTTGACTATCTAAAATGTCTATTTCAGACATACTTTTGAGACTTTCTTTTTCTATTCAAGAAAGTTTTTCACACTCTTTTCATAAAATAACACATCTCATATCTTAAATTTCTTCTCACAACTGAAACACTTGAATCATTTTCTCAAATGTTGCCAAAAATCAAGTGACATAATTCTTGAATTGCAATCACCACTCAAAAATAACATTTAGTTGGTTAGAGACTACTTGTTGAGGTAGATCTTAATGACACTTGTTGTAACCGGTATTTTATTTATCCTTTTATTGATATATATATATATATATATATATATTAATTGAGCTACTCTATAAAAATTTTGTGAATATGTGTTTGTGTGATTAGAATTATGCTAAATAATTGTGGGATAGTAGTTGGAATTTTAGAAAATAATAAATGCCTTATTTTCTATTTATGTAGGTTACAAAATGTATTTTATTATCTAAGAAAAATCATTTTTTAAAATATTGTTTATTAATAATTTCCGAAATTGATCTTATTAAATTCCTAAAAATCTAAATTATTTTATGATGTCACTCTTGTAATTTATAGATTTATGTTTTATTTATAAAATGTATTCTTTGTATTTAATTAGATTAATTATTTTGTGATTACCTAGTTTCCCTTGCATGCATTTCTACCCTTAATACAAATTTAGGGCATTCATGTCATTATCCACCCCACTAACTCCTTTCTACCCGACCAAATTACCACTTTAGCCTTCCATGCATATTGTGCTAGTTTAAGGGAGAAGGACAAAGAAGTAATTACCAACACCACTACCCACTTTATATCAAACAAAATGATAAAAAGGAGACCATTCCCCACTTAAACACACCACCCACCACCATCACCTCCTCCCAACTCTCCTTCCTCTATCTCGGCCGAAGCATACACACACACACACTCCTCTTCTTTTTCATTTCAAAATATCAAGAATTATAGTGTAATTCCACTTTATCAATCTTGTTAAACCCCTTCCATACATATTTGTGTAGAGATTTATATGTTTGTTGAATGGTTTGGTGTTGCATGTAAGAGGTAAGTACAAAACTCAAGTGGAAGACCTTAGTTCTTATGAACTTAAGGTCCAAACTAGGAGTTAAATTAGCAAAAGGGTTGTGAAGGGAAAGACATGAGAGCTTCACTCACATGCAAGTGCCATTACCTCCCTTTTCCATTCGGCATTGACTCAAAAGGAGCCAAATGGAGTAGTTTTTTGTATTGTTGATTGATCTTAGTTGCTATGTGCTTAAATCATGATTTTTGGTGATATTATCTTGGTTCAAACCTTTGCATGTTATAGATTTTTATAAATATAATCATGATAAGGTTGCATGTTAATTTTATGGAATGAAATCTAAGTACTAGTAAGATATCTTTGAGTATAGTCAAGATCATAATTGCATGCTATAGTTTGTGATATTTTGAGCCTTGAATTGATTTGCATGTGATGATAAGTGCTTTATTATGACACTATATATTATGTAAAGTGGTTTAATGAGTATATTTAGTTGGTATTGCATTTGCATGTTGTGGTATATATTCTTTTTGTGCATATGTACTCGAAAATGTGATTTAAGTGTTAGTCTTGTTATTTTGTTTATATAATTCGGTCATGGTACATTAGGGTATGAATTATCTCCACCACTTATTAGTGTGTTAGATGAGAGTATTAGGATAGTAATTATGCTTGGTTGAAGATTGGGTTCATGGTTTATAAGTGGGAGTTAAGGTGGAAGGAGTTAGAATAAATTTTTAGCATTTTCCATATTTGAGGTTTGACTTGTGAGCGAGAAATGAATGAACATTTGTTAGGAATTAGAAGGCCCAAGCTACCAGGGGTTATGAATTGACCTATAGTCGATCCCAGAAGCTTTAAATGAGAGAATCAATCCATTTAGCTAGGTGCACAAGTCAAAATATGAATTCTGCCAGAATAGGGACAGTTTGAGTTAGGAGCAAGTTTGAGCTTAGAAAGTGATATCATGGGTAGGCCCTCATTAGGCCTTGATTATCACTGATACTAGGGAGTATGTGGGAAGTTTTCAAGCCATATTTTTGAGGTTTAGAGTTAAAACCAAGGGTATAAAGTGAGAGCAAAACAGGGTAGTTTGAGTGTTCCTGAACAGGGGAGAGTCAACTTTGAGAGAAGGCCCTGGGAGGCATAGGTAAGGCCCCGGGAGGCCTAGGTTAGGCCTTGGTGTCATTCCAAGTGCAATAGTTCGATTTAGGTTCTCAGATTTCAGTGTAGTAATTCAAATAGCAAACTTTGAGTGAAAGTGGGATCAATGACACTAGAAACCATTCGATGTCACCAAGATGTTGCACTTAGGAACACTTTGACTTTGCACTTAGTTTTTGAGTCCTTAGAGTTAAGGCCTGAGTTGACCCTTGAGTTCTATGATAGGTAGAGGTCAGTAGGAGGTTAAGCCATGGTTGTGGTCAAGTTAAATGAAGTTGGCTTGTCAAGGCACTTCGAGTTTGGAGAGATAGTTGAGTTGCACTAGGCTAGTTAAACACCCGAGTCATTTGTGTTGGTGGAGTGAGATCATTCAATACTTAATCATGCACTATGTTTTAAATAATATATTATATGACTAAATGTGTTATGTGCTCCTAAATGACTACTTGAGACATGATGCTATTATGTGAATACTAAGAGTTGAACGTGTAATTAGGCCTAAGTGCCACTATGACTTGAATTTTCTATAACTAGGATGGAATTTTGTAAGAATATATCATGATGAGGTTTAATATTATTGTGTAGGCTCAAGAGAAGATAGTAAGCTTGTCGTCAAAGTCGAGTAGTGCTCCCGGTTGCATCCACGATCAAGTCGAGTGTTAGTCAAGCCTTCTTAAGGCAAGTTTTTTTGCCCTCACATATCGTTCTAGTGATGATTCCTTAAACTATATATTGAAAGTGTCCTTAAACCTTCTTGAGATATGTTGCAAGTTTATTCTAAATGTTTTAAGATATATTGAAAATGTTATGCCTTGCTTATGATTATTGGAATTGCTTCAAGTCTATTTATGCTCCTATAAGATCATACCCTTATCACTGTTTTGTCTCAACTTGACTTAGTACCCATAATTATTATCCTTTGATTGCTCGTACTATACCAAAATACCCTTATAATCTCCATCATTTCAATTTCCTTGATCACAAAACCCCTATTTATTTGATACTATATCCCTATACCCTTGATAACTTGAGTTATCAACAATCCAACTTCATACTTCTTAAGCGACTTTGGTTTAATTCCAACTTATATGTGGTTTATAAGTTACCAGACTCATCCCAGGACTTTTACCACCCCCAGTCGCTCAGGCAAGTTTTCTACCCATTATACTGTTGTTGTGATGTATATATATGTATATGCATTATCTTGTGATAAATGCATGAAGGTTAATTAGCAAATCTTGCGATATATTGGAGCATGTGATATGGTATATATGCATATCTGTTTCGTAATCTTGATATATATATCTGTTGATTCAGTTGCATAATACCTATGCTAGAGATAAGCAGTAGTTGCGTATACCTTTAGTATAGGGGACCCAAAGGCGAACATTTTATAAAACCGGGAGTCGATGTTCCCGAGTATATTTATATATATATATATATAAATAGTTTTCAAAACTATTAATCGAATAAGGTTTATTCGATAACTTTATTTTTATTAATGAATATTAATTTGAATATTCATTCGAGGACTTATGACTCACTTTATTTTATTTAATGAATATTATTTTGAATATTCATTTGAGGACTTATGACTTCGCTTATTTATTAAGTAATATTCTTTATTTTATTAAAGAATAATGTTTCAATAATCAAACTTATTTTCGATTATTCAAATAAAGATCGTACTTTCGTATAAGTATATCTTTGGTTATTTATTATTCATTTCAAGTATAAGTTTTAAAACTTTTACTTCAATTATTTTTATGAAGATTATCCTTATGGGAATATTATTTAAATAATAATATTCGGATATTCTCCAACATATCGGGACTGATTTATTTTATTAAATCAGCATTACTCCAAACATTCTCAAAAATGTTTTCGAGTCTTCAAAATGATTTTAAAAGTTAGAGCGGATCCCAAAACTCGTTTTCAAATTTAAGATCTTCCTTTCGAAGGGAACTTGAATACTCGCTCAAAAATCTAAGGGATCCGGCTCTGTGGTGTATTTTATATTCGCAACGTGGTTGCTGTTTTGAGACAACAATTTGATTACTTGCCCAATGTTTGGGAAGTAAGTCCATCTGATTGAGTCGGCATAAGCGACAGGCCGGGGTACGGTCTATGAAGGTGTAAGAGGCTGGGTGACAGTCTATCCACGCGTAAGTGGTCGGGTAACGGTGGTCCTAATGCGGCCAGGGTGATGACCGGCGAGGAATTCATCCATCTACAGTAGAAAAGGTTACTTATTTGTATCTTTGCCTGATCAGCAAGATATCAGGTTTATGCCAAAATTCTTTTCTTTCCAAATTCATTGGATACTACAACTCTGTTCATACTTTACATGACAGAGGTTTTCAGGAAATGTATGAGAGATATATATATATGGATATATATCGGGACTTAATGAAGTATCTCGTAACTTCATTTCATTCAATGATATTTCAAAGATTGAATCTATTCAAGTCTTATCTTGTAGTCTCATCTGTGATGAACTTTTGAAACTGATTATAACTTGAACGGTGGTAGTTCAAGTAGTATTCGGAAAAATATAAGTATATTGGAGTATCTTGTAACTTCATCTTTTCAACTTATATCTATTTAATGATTATCTTATGCATGACAAAGATTTTCAGAAAAATGTTGAGACAAGGTTAGATATATGAGATCACCTTGCGACGATATTTTTATACAGTTATAAACTGGAACTCTGTGTATATTATACATGGCAGAGGATTTCAAGATTTTGAAAAGTATATATATACATATATACTAAATATTTTGCGACTTGGTCGCATTAAGAGATCAAACTTGGTTCATATTTGCTTGACCAAGACTTTCATGAGTACTATGAGAATGCTCAAATATTGTAAATTATATTGCATATTATTTCGGTGGGCTTGTTGCTCACTGTAACACCCCCAAATCCGGGGTCGGGGATCCGGGTTGTCACGAGTTCCATTTCCCTTAATAACACCCAATCTTAATAAATAATCAACTACTCTGTACTGTGACCCCACAATAAATACACACACCACAAGTTATAGTCTCAGAGATGAATATCCAAAAATAATCACAAGTCATTTTATTCCAAAATTATATGCCATTACACCTTAAAATGGTTTCTGAATAAATTTACATTTCTTTGCCATTATTACAATTCATAAATATACATAATCTGGTACATCAAAAGTTGAAAGCCTAGCCTATTGGTAGCTCCTACCTCAGCTACGGCGGCATCAACGCTTCCAGAAAACTGCGGAACGTTTCCTAACTGCTTGCGAATTGGAAGCGTGGTCTTGTTCATCTTTTCTATCTGT